>NC_092420.1:76717524-77450024 GCF_040894005.1 Engystomops pustulosus
CACTAAAGTATGAAAAAGTTATTAGCGCAAGAACACTGTAAAATGAAGAATTTTTTTCTGTACAGGTTTTAATTTTTGTAAATGTATGAAAACATTATAAAACCTATACAAATTTGGTATCCCTGTGATCGTATTGACCCAATGAATGAAGTAGATCTGTCATTTGGGCCGCACAGTGAAAGCTGTAAAAACCAAGCCCACAAGAAATGGCGCAAATGTGTTTTTTCATCATTTTCACTGCATTTAGAATTTTTTTCCCACTTCCCAGTACACGGCAAGGAATATTTAATACCATCACTACGAAGTGCAATTTGTTACGCAGAAAATAAGACATCACACAGCTCTGTACATGGACAAATAAAAAAGTTATAGATTTTTGAAGGTGGGGAGTGAAAAATAAAAACGCAAAAATGAAAAAGGGCCTGGTCCTTAAGGGGTTAATCCCCTTCCTTCTGGTACTTGAAGAAGATGAAGTCGCCGCTCTGAACGCACTTGGTGCAGGTCAGAGCGGCGACTTCATCTTCTTCGATGGGAGGGACATGGAGAGGCAAGTACCGGTGTGGGGGGTGTTGGAGGAGTGCCTGACTGGGCTCAGTGTGGTAGGAGCTTGGGACCCTCGGTGCACAGGACGCGTTCATAGAGAAAACACGTCTCCCAGCTCGAGGCTTTCCTTGCGCTGGGAGACGCCATGACAGCAGCTTCTTCTCATCGGGAGTTTTGTTTTCAAAAAAGTGGGGCGGGAGAGCGTGACTGACAGGCTGGAGAGCCTGTCAGTCACGCTCTCCCCGCCCCACTTTTTTTTTCTTCTTCCCAGTCAGGCGACCGGACGTTCTGCCATTGGAGGCCCTGCATGGGAGGAGGAGACGCAGGGGTTTCTCAATGGGCGTCTCCTTCTCCCTGGCTGTGTTGTGATCCAATCACATCGAAGAGTGTCACAGACAAGGAGTTTTTTTCTTCCTGGCTGTGACTCTCTCTGTGATTGGATTGAGGCACATGGAGAAGGAGACGCCCATTGAGAAACCCCGGCGTCTCCTCCTCCTTGATGCTCAGTATTAGCATACAGGGCAAGAAATATACAGGGGGGCACAGCAGAGTGGAGAAGCGCTATTTTTATAAATCAGGTGCCCACCCTAAAGGTATTTGGTTACTCCTGTGAGTAAAAATCAGGTCCTCTTTAATGTTGCCGAAGGTCATGCTAGGCAGCTAGGGGGACTGGGAAACTCTATTGCCGCTCATCCAGAGCACCTTGCCCTGAAGTGGGTATCTCAAGGCACCATAGGCCTAAGTTTTTGCTACGCAGCCCCAAATATGTCTTGCTCAAAGCCTGCAGTGAAGAGAAAGGTTGATGATGAGCACAGACAATTTCAAGAAAAGTGGGAAAAGCAATATTTCTTTATTGAGCACAAGTCTTATTTGCACTTACAACTTGTCTTATTTGCACAGAGAAAGTTGCAGTACCCAAAGAATACAATTTGAAGCGTCATTACACAACTAGACATGCTGAGGAGTATGCAAAGTACCAGGGAGATGAGAGAGCCAACCAGGTTGCTAAACTTAAGACATGTCTGCTGAGGCAACAAGATTTCTTTAAGAAAGCAACCAAAGAGAATGATGCAGCAGTCGAAGTCAGCTACGTAGTTAGTATGATGATTGCTAAAGCAGGAAAGTCATTTAAAGAAGGGGAATTTATAAAAAAGTGCATGTTACAGGCTGCAAGTATTATCTCTCCAGAAAAGAAAGGTCAGTTTAGCAACGTCAGCCTTTCTTCCAACACCGTGGCAGAGCGCATTTCTGACCTTTCAAGTGACATTTATGATCAACTGTGTGAGAAAATAAAATGTTTCAGTGTATACTCAGTCGCTCTTGATGAGACCACAGACATCACTGACACTGCCCAGCTTGCAATCTATGTCCGGGGTGTTGATGACAATTTTGAAGTCACAGAGGAGTTGCTCTCACTAGTTCCAATGCATGGCCAGACCACCGCTCAAGAGATATTTCACCAGCTGTGTGATGCTTTTCAGAATGCTGGTTTGCCTTAGAGGAAGTTTGTCAGAATAACAACTGATGGAGCGCCATCAATGATAGGGAGGAAAAAAGGACTGGTGGCACTTGTTAATAAAAAAAAGGAAGAGGAAGGTTTAGAGGAGGTCATTGCTCTGCACTGCATTACCCATCAGCAGGCCCTTTGCAGCAAATGCCTGAAGTTTGACAACGTGATGTCTTTCGTTGTGAAATGCATCAACCAAATCAGATCCAGGGGCTTAAAACACAGAATGTTTTGTGCTTTTTTAGAGGAAATAGAGTCAGAATATGGGGATGTGCTCTACTTTACCGAGGTGCGTTGGCTCAGCAGGGGAAACGTATTGAAGAGATTTTTTGAGTTGAGAGCGGAAGTGAAAGCTTTTATGGAGAAAGATGGGGCTTCTGTTCCTTTGCTAAGTGATCCAAAATGGCTCATGGACTTAGCTTTTTTGGTTGATATCACACATGAGCTTAATGTACTGAATAAGAGGTTACAAGGCCAGGGGCAACTTGTCAGTGCTGCCTATGACAGCATGAGAGCGTTCTCTACAAAACTTATTTTGTGGAAAGACCAGCTTTCTCAAACAAACCTTTGCCATTTCCCAGCATGCAAGTCACTCATTGATTCAGGCACACTATTCAGTCATGAGGAGTATGTGGATGTCATTTTGAGGCTACAGGAGGAATTTGATCATAGATTTGCAGACTTCAAGAGACACAGAGACACATTTCAAATTTTTGCAGACCACTTCTCCTTTGATGTGCAAGATGCCCCTCCAGTGTTTCAGATAGAGCTCATTGACCTGCAGTGTAACTCTGAACTCAAAGCCATGTTTAGGGATGTGAGTGGAAAAAGCAGACAAACTTGGGCAATTTTTAAGAGAATTGCCCCCCAGCTTCCCTGAGCTTTCCCGAATGTTCAAGCAGGCCATGTGTCTTTTTGGGAGCACATACTTATGTGAAAAGCTCTTCTCTACCTTGAACTTCAATAAGTCAAAGTACAGGTCTAGAATTACTGATGCTCATCTTCAAGCTGTGCTGAGGGTCTCAACTGCTTCCTCACTTACGCCAAATGTGGCTCGGCTATGCAAGAGTAAGCGCTGTCAGATCTCTAGCAGCAAGAAGTAGGCAGATAAAGCCATGTTCAAACAGTTTATGTCCATTCATGTTCTGAAAGTTAAATGTTAAAGAACTGTTAATAAAAACATTTGAATCTGAATAATGACATTTTGTAAGCGCATTTTTTGTGGAAAACTTGATGCGGCCCAGCCTTACCCAGAATCTATCTCCAGCGGCCCCCAGGTAAATTGAGTTTAAGACCCCTGATCTAGACCATGCGAAGATTAATAATAATAATGTTCGCATGGACTTTGAATTTTTGCATGGGTTTTGCAAAAAATGACGCCAGCTAGTAGATGTCGTAGTTTTGGCTGCCAGTGCAGGGGTGTGACTTCCATTAAATGCACAAGCATAAATCTCCCCTTAAGTTACTATAACTAATTACAGCTTGGCCAATTATAGCATTGGCAGACTACTTATTTCAATGACCTTACATTTTACTTCCCTAACTATAGGGTGTTAATTCAATGTTTATTTTACTGTTTCTCCCCTGGACGTGTAGTATCAGCAGGCCAATACCTGCAGGTGTTGAAGAGAGCACCTGGACAAAGTACACCACAAAGGCCCCTTCCACACTTGCGATGCAGATCACGTCAGAGTTTGATCAGGGTGCGATCAGGGTTTGGTCAGTGAAAAACGCACATTTTGCATCAGAGTGCAATCAGTTTTCAGTCAGAGTTTGTTCAGTGTCTTAGTTTTTCACGCGCGTTTTCAATGCAATTTCAATGCAATTTCAATGCGTTTTTCACGCGCAGAAAATGCGCGTGAAATGGACTCAGGACTGAGCTCTATCTTTTCTATGGCAATTGATGCGGGAAAAACGCATTGCACTTGCATTGGACTTGCATGTGTCTCAGAGTGCGATGCGTTTTTGATGCATCTCCATAGACTTGTATGGTGCGTTTTTCACTCGCGTGACTTGCAAAAGTAGAGCATGTCGAGATTTAGGCCCCTTCCACACTCGCGTTGCATTTCACGTCAGAGTTTGATCAGGGTGCGATCAGTTTTTGGTCAGTGAAAAACGTGCATTTTGCATCAGAGTGCAATCAGTTTTTAGTCAGAGTTTGTTCAGTGTCTCAGTTTTTCACACGCGTTTTTGATGCAATTTCAATGCGTTTTTCACGCGCAGAAAACGCGCGTGAAATGGACTCAGGACTGAGCTCTAGCTTTTCTATGGCAATTGATGCGTGAAAAACGCATTGCACTTGCATTGCACTTGCAAGTGTCTCAGAGTGCAATGCGTTTTTGATGCGTCTCCATAGACTTGTATGGTGCGTTTTTCACGCGCGTGACTTGCAAAAGTAGAGCATGTCGAGATTTAAACGCGCGTTAAAAGAAACGCGCGTGTGTGCGTGAAAAAAAATGCAAGTCTGAAAAGACCCATTGATTACAATGGGTCAGAGTGCAATGCAAGTTCTGCGCGTCAAAAGCATGCGCAGAAAACGCGCGAGAAAAACGCAAGTGTGAAAGGGGCCTTAAACGCGCGTTAAAAAAAACGTGCGTGTGTGCGTGAAAAAAAATGCAAGTCTGAAAAGACCCATTGGTTACAATGGGTCAGAGTGCAATGCAAGTTCTGCGCGTCAAAAGCACGCGCAGAAAAAGTGTGAAAGGGGCCTTAGGGTGCAGTCACAAGTTGCAATTAAAATTGAATGAGGAAGAAAACCCCCATATACTGCCATACTGTAGTATGGCACTATATGGTAGGATCGATCAGACAACCTAGGGTTAAAGTATCCTAGGGAGTCTGAAAAATAGTGAAAATAGAAATAAAAAAATGTAAAAAAATAAAAAAATTATAATAAAAAACATAAATTCAAATCACCCCCCTTTCCCTAGAAGTCATATAAATAAACAGTAAAAATCATAAACACATTAGGTATTGCCACGTCCAAAATAGCGGGTTTTCACTGCATTTAACCCCGTAAACAGCGCCCAAAGTAGAAAATTGCACTTTTTTGCCATTTTGAAAAATATTACAAATTCAATAAAAAGTGATGAAACAGTCGTACAGTTCTAAAAATGGTAGCATTGAAAAATACATCAAAAGTTGCAAAAAATAACACCACCCACAGTTCCGTACGAAGTATGAAAAAGTTATTAGCGCCAGAAGACGGCAAAATCAAAAAAAAATTTTGTACAGGAGGTTTAAATTTTTGTAAATATATGAAAACATTATAAAACCTTTACAAATTTGGTATCCCCGTGATCGTACCGACCCAAAGAATAAAGTAGGAATATCATTTGGGGCGTACAGTGAAAGCCGTGAAATCCAAGCCCAAATGCGCAAATGCGTTTTTTTCACCATATTCTCAGCATTTGGAATTTTTTTCCAGCTTCCCACTACACGGCATGGAATATTCAATACCATCACTATGAAGTGCAATTTGTTACGCAGAAAAAAAAGTTATAGATTTTTGACAGTGGGGAGTGAAAAATGAAAAACAAAAGGGCCAGGTCATTAAGGGGCTAAGAAAAACCAAAGTCTTGGTTTCAGGCAGGATATGCAGATACAGAAAGTAAAAAAAAAAGGATTAAAAACAGGAAGACAGAAGAATAGCCGGAAACACTTTCCCTGCATAATAACAAACCAGGATCCTTTACTCAGAGTTTGTGACAAAACTGTTTCCTCCAGCTGTCAGTAATGATCTGCTATGCCCTTCTTCCCCAGGAACAAATTACATTATTCAGTAGGATTAATAATTAATGACATAATTTATTTCATACTCTTTAAAAAACAGGCTTACACATAGCATAGAGGCCCAATAGATTATAATTCCCTAATATAGGTTTGGACTATATGAGGACCCTACATGTATACACCGGGCCAGAACCATAAGTTATTACAATTGGAATCCGTATTAATGTGCGTATATGTAACACTACAGATGTCACGCGATTAGTTATATATACAAAGTCTAAGGCCGGCTGTACAAAATTCACATATAGAGGGTCACTCCCATAAGTCTATTAGACGGCAATAAAAGAACCAAATGTAAATATAGAAAGGTTCTTCATAGGTAGACAACTCCGGATGGTCTAAATAGAAAACCTCGAGGTGTTTGGATTGAACTAATCATAATACAGCGATAGACCACAATGCGTAACACTCCTTTATTTTTTCATCTAGCGTTTCCCTGTTGTTAAATGCAACAGTTCATCAGAGGTGTCTCATTAATGATTGGAGTCAAGCCCAAAATTTTGTGAGTGCTCAAACACAACCCTCTCTGTCTGACTAATATTCATTGTCTCACTGCGCTAAAAGATAGTGTTAGCGTTAGTTAGTTACTAGAGATGAGCGAGCACTAAAATGCTCGAGTGCTCGTTATTCGAGACGAACTTTTCCAGATGCTCGAGTGCTCGTCTCGAATAACGAGCCCCATTGAAGTCAATGGGAGACTCGAGCATTTTTCAAAGGGACCATGGTTCGGGAATAAAATGTGTTAATTAATTGAAAAAGAATGTCTTCTGATAAGTTAGCAGATGTATGCAAACATCTGCAATCTATTCTTCACTGTTCCGCGCGTATATTATCTCCCGACAAGTTAACAGATGTGAAGAACAGTGAAGAATAGAATAAAAACAGTGACCACATGATCATTTAAGTGAAAAACACAGTGAAGAATAGATTGCAGATGTTCTGCACATCTGCTTACTTGTCGGGAGATACGCTGTCCCGGGATCCGCTGCTCTTCTTCCACTGAAGTCTCCCCGATGTCTCCGTGCCCCGATGTCTCCGTGCCCCTATGTCTCCGTGCCCATATGTCTCCGTGCCCATATGTCTCCGTGCCCCGATGTCTCCGTGCCCATGTCTCCGTGCCCATATGTCTCCGTGCCCATATGTCTCCGTGCCCCGATGTCTCCGTGCCCATATGTCTCCGTGCCCCGATGTCTCCGTGCCCCGATGTCTCCGTGCCCCGATGTCTCCGTGCCCCGATGTCTCCGTGCCCATATGTCTCCGTGCCCATATGTCTCCGTGCCCATATGTCTCCGTGCCCCGATGTCTCCGTGCCCATATGTCTCCGTGCCCATATGTCTCCGTGCCCATATGTCTCCGTGCCCCGATGTCTCCGTGCCCATATGTCTCCGTGCCCCGATGTCTCCGTGCCCCGATGTCTCCGTGCCCCGATGTCTCCGTGCCCATATGTCTCCGTGCCCCGATGTCTCCGTGCCCATATGTCTCCGTGCCCATATGTCTCCGTGCCCATATGTCTCCGTGCCCCGATGTCTCCGTGCCCATATGTCTCCGTGCCCCGATGTCTCCGTGCCCCGATGTCTCCGTGCCCCGATGTCTCCGTGCCCCGATGTCTCCGTGCCCATATGTCTCCGTGCCCATATGTCTCCGTGCCCATATGTCTCCGTGCCCCGATGTCTCCGTGCCCATATGTCTCCGTGCCCCTATGTCTCCGTGCCCCGATGTCTCCGTGCCCCGATGTCTCCGTGCCCATATGTCTCCGTGCCCCGATGTCTCCGTGCCCATATGTCTCCGTGCCCCGATGTCTCCGTGCCCATATGTCTCCGTGCCCATATGTCTCCGTGCCCATATGTCTCCGTGCCCCGATGTCTCCGTGCCCATATGTCTCCGTGCCCCGATGTCTCCGTGCCCCGATGTCTCCGTGCCCCGATGTCTCCGTGCCCATATGTCTCCGTGCCCATATGTCTCCGTGCCCCGATGTCTCCGTGCCCATATGTCTCCGTGCCCCTATGTCTCCGTGCCCCGATGTCTCCGTGCCCCGATGTCTCCGTGCCCATATGTCTCCGTGCCCCGATGTCTCCGTGCCCATATGTCTCCGTGCCCCGATGTCTCCGTGCCCATATGTCTCCGTGCCCATATGTCTCCGTGCCCATATGTCTCCGTGCCCCGATGTCTCCGTGCCCATATGTCTCCGTGCCCCGATGTCTCCGTGCCCCGATGTCTCCGTGCCCGATGTCTCCGTGCCCCGATGTCTCCGTGCCCATATGTCTCCGTGCCCATATGTCTCCGTGCCCATATGTCTCCGTGCCCCGATGTCTCCGTGCCCCGATGTCTCCGTGCCGCTCCCCGATGTCTCCGTGCCGCTGCCCGATGTCTCTGTGCTGCTCCCCGGTGTCTCTGTGCTGCTCACCGTGTTCTGCAATGTCTTCTTCACACATATATATTGTTCTTCACATACTATTTTGTTCGCACCGTTCCGCGCGTATCTTCCGACAAGTAAGCAGATGTGCCGCACATCTGTAATCTATTCTTCACTGTGTTCTTCACTGTGTTTTTCACTTAAATGATCCTGTGTTCACTGTGTTCACTGTTTTTATTCTATTCTTCATTGTTCTTCACTGTGTTTTTTTAATTAAATGCTCGATCTCGAGCAGGGGAAATACTCGTCCGAGCAACGAGCCGTCTCGAGTACCTTAATGCTCGAACGAGCATCAAGCTCGGACGAGCATGTTCGCTCATCTCTATTAGTTACTTTGCAGCACAGTGCATCGGTTCATTTGGAGTCATTCACACAAACCAGAACTCGAACATCCGACTTCTACAATTCAACACTGGGCCGTCCCTTCATGTAATAATATCGCGGTTCAGTGTATTTATTATTACTAGTCGATGTGTTCGACACCCCTACGCTGGCTAACTAACTCAATTGTTCTAACACTGTCTTTACACTACAGTGTCTTCATTTGTTCAGAGTCATTCAGTATAGTAATACCATCCGCGTCCTTTATCATCAAGTGACAAAGACCGAAGGACACATCCTCCATGGAGCAGATATACCTTCCTGCCTTTCACCAGACTACCCATGATGACATACAGATTATTAGTTTATCTAGAAGAATTCTAGCTAAGGAGGTGATGAATGTGCTAGCAACAGGATTATCATTTGTCCCAGTCCCCCAGTGTGATATTTTTGGTTGGGTGAAAGACCTAAACTTATTCTGCCGTCACCTCAAATAGAAGAAGCTCCTCAAGATACACGATAGGAAGAAATGTGAAGAACTTGGCAGATATCTCAGACTTTTATAATCTAGAAGTACTCTTGGAAGAGGGTGAAAAAACCACGGGAGAAGGCCCCTTTACGGAACTAAGCTCTAAATCAAATAGCGATGCTCCCCTGGGAGATAATTCACTTATTGATGTGTTTCCAAAAGTTGTGACAGATCAATTGATGTCTTTGGATTTATCCAATCTTAGGCCCCTTCCACACTAGCGTTTTTCACGCGAGAGTTCTGCGCGTGCTTTTGACGCGCAGAACTTGCATTGCACTCTGTCCCATTGTTTCCAATGGGCCTTTTCTCATTTGCATTTTTTTTCATGCATGTGTGTTTGCTTTGACGCGCGTCAAAATCGAAGCATGCTCTACTTTTGCATTTCAAGCGCGTTTTTCCTGCCCCATTCAAGTCTATGGAGACGCATCAAAAACGCATTGCACTCGCAAGCATTGCAAGTGCAATGCGAGTGCAATGCGTTTTAAACAGATGGGTTGCTAGGTGACATGAATAATTCCCCTGCTCGAGATCGAGCATTTAATTAAAAAACACAGTGAAGAACAGTGAAGAATAGAATAAAAACAGTGAACACAGTGAACACAGGATCATTTAAGTGAAAAACACAGTGAAGAATAGATTGCAGATGTTCGGCACATCTGCTTACTTGTCGGGAGATACGCTGTCCCGGGATCCACTCCTCTTCTTCCACTGAAGTCTCCCCGATCTCTCTGCGCTGCTACCCGATGCCTCTGCGCTGCTCCCCGATGCCTCTGCGCTGCTCCCCGATGCCTCTGCGCTGCTCCCCGATGCCTCTGCGCTTCTCCCCGATGCCTCTGCGCTGCTCCCCGATGCCTCTGCGCTGCTTCCCATTGCCTCTGCGCTGCTCTCCGATGTCTCTGTTCTGCTCCCCGGTGTCTCTGTCCTGCTCCCCGGTGTCTCTGTCCTGTTCCCTGATGTCTTTGTCCTGTTCCCCGATGTCTCCGTGCTGCCGCTGCACCGATGTCTCCGTGCTGCCGCTGCCCCGATGTCTCTGTGCTGCCCCGATGTCTCCGTGCTGCCGCTGCCCCGATGTCTCTGTCCTGCTCACCGTGTTCTTCAATGTGTTCTTCACACATATATATTGTTCTTCACATACTATTTTGTTCGCACCGTTTCTCTCGTATCTTCCGACAAGTAAGCAGATGTGCCGAACATCTGTAATCTATTCTTCACTGTGTTTTTCACTGTGTTTTTCACTTAAATGATCCTGTGTTCACTGTGTTCACTGTTTTTATTCTATTCTTCATTGTTCTTCACTGTGTTTTTTTAATTAAATGCTTGATCTCGAGCAGGGGAAATACTCGTCCGAGCAACGAGCCGCTTCGAGTACCTTAATACTCAAACGAGCATCAAGCTCGGACGAGTATACTCGCTCATCTCTAGTCATAAACACACATATATATATATATATATATATATATATATATATATATATATATATAGTAAAAAAGAAAATATAGCAGCACTCGAAAAAGAAAAATATTACTCAGGTGCACGCTCCCAGAACCGGGATCACAGTTCATCCAACGTATAGAATAGGAAAAATGGCAGCACTCCGAGATTTCAATGTGGTCAAAAACGTACTATTTTATTCCAGCATGTGCCATGCAACGTTTCAGCTCCCAAAGCCTGGAGCCTTTTTCAAGCAAAGGTGTATACAACAGTGGTACAATTTATACAAAGCATTTAAGGAAGTGACATCATTCATCTTAATGACAACAGGTGCATAATGCAATCAATATACAGTGTTAAGAATACAAATTCATTTTGAGCATCAAAATACAATCATAGAATGTGATCGCAGTGTAGTGTATAATCGCTAATGATCGCTCACCAAAAGACCATACTAGCGGGTCCATCAGCGTTCCTAATCGTCGACTGCGCATGACAGTCACATGACGGACACGTGAGTGATCACGTGATCGCTGTGAACGTAGTGGGACGAGAGAGGTCGGCGAACAGCGCGCATGCGCACTAGTAACTTCTATGTCGCTGTCGCCATATTGGATAAGGGAACATAATGTGGGTAAGTATGTGGGAATATATCCCTGGTGCATCTATAGATTTTTCTATTTTTCGTGTTACTTTTCATTTTTTATTTTTATCATGGATAATTCCGGTACTATTGTTCCCGGTGTCTTTTGTTTTTCTGATGAGGACAGGAGTCGGATCCTACGCGGCCTCGAGGAGGATACAGCTTTCCTAAGTGTACCATCGGGGAAGGATCTGAGGAGGAAGCACGAAGCGGACTCTAGGAGGTTGGTGGTCTTGAAATTACATAAAGCCACTTTAGGAGAATATTATAAAACCAATCGGATTCCAAGGGGCATGCGTTCCACCATGGGGTCCAATCTTTTTTCCAGTAATGATGTGTTCTGCACTCGTTTCATGCAACTCTCAAACCAATATGCAAGAGACGTGATCTTACTTAATTTGGATTTTTTGCATCAAGAGATACAGATAGTTTCTGAACGTGTTTCTAAGATTGATGATACCTTAAAATCACTTTTGCCTGAAGATGATTATGTGAAACATTTGTCTACTCTTACTAAAATGTTGTCCAAGTTTCAGAATGAGCAGGAGGAGGTCAAGAGACGAAAATGGCATAGAGATATGGAGGATTACCAGATGGGCAAAGTTTACAACTGGCAGTTCAACGATCATAAATCTAACGGCCACCAACCTAAAGGAATTGACAAAAAACGTAAGAGACAGAATAGCAAACCTAAATCCTCGGTAGACAATGGTTCCTCTTCTTTTTTGGAGGATGCTCCACAAATCCTAGACCCAGGCGAAGACCGACAAGGAGAGGCGGTAGAGGCCATCAGAGGAGAAAGATCACCCAGTGCCAAGCTCCCTGTGACCGTGACGACTACCAGAAACCGCAACTTAAAGAAAAAGACCTAGTAGTGAACATCTCTTCAAAACCTTTAACTGAGGTACAACTTAGAGTGTTAAATAAGGGTTTATTTTTTTGTCCTAAGAAACATATTGACTGGTTTCAAATGGAACTGGACTTACAGGCCTTTATTAGGTCTATCAAATTGAAATTACATTTCGCAGATTACGTACCGAATATACAACCGAAAATATCTGAATTGTCTTATAAAGATTTACAACTGTCTTCCAAAAGTAAATTTGTTCCAAGTACTAATGAACCTGCTATAGATACGTTTGTCATTGCAGTAAAACGTGACCTTGAGTCACTTCGCTCTAAGGGTATTGCGGAGTTCAGATATCCTAATATGAAGAAGGACGAGATTGAGGCACTGGAGACCCTTGTCCATGACGACAGTCTGGTCATCAAACCAGCCGACAAAGGGGGTGCGATCGTCGTCATGGACAAGGTCGCCTACATAGCCGAAGTTGATAGACAGCTTATGGATACACAAGTGTACCGACAGGTATCATCTGACCCCAGGTTCGGGATCGAAAAAAAGCTAAAAAATTTGGTTGAGACAGCAATCACAGGGGGGATAATAGACGAGGAAACAAAGAAGTTTCTACTAATAGAATTTCCGAAGACCCCTGTGCTATATATTCTCCCAAAGATACACAAGAGGCTAGATAATCCACCGGGCCGACCTATTGTGTCTGGAACTGGGTCAATATTCAGCAATGCTGCTATTTTTCTAGACAAATTACTCAGGAGATTTTCCACAGAAGCTACATCTTATGTAAGGGATACCTCAGATTTCCTCACAAAATTGAGTGATATTGACTTACCCACTGACAGGGAATTACATCTAGTCTCGTTTGATGTAACAAGCTTGTATACTTCGATTGACCACGAGAGGGGAACTGATGCAGTTAAACATTTCTTATCCATCTCTTCCTGTTTTTTGGATGATTGTAATCAGTTTATACTTAACTTATTATGGATAATTCTGACCTGCAACTATTTTCTCTTTAGAGACCAATTTTTTGTTCAAACCCAGGGTACGGCGATGGGCTCAAACGTAGCACCGACTTACGCCAACATCTATATGCGTCACTTGGAGGAGAAATACATCTATACATCGTGCCATTTTGAGAAGGTTCTCAGATGGTGGCGTTATATAGATGATATCTTTGCAATTTGGATAGGTACAGAAGCAGAGTTGGATGAATTTTATCTGTTTCTTAACGAAATTGACCCTACTGTAAAATTCACACATATTGTGTCTAAGACTGAGATGCAGTTCCTTGATGTCAAGGTATCTCTGACAGATAATGGGTTTTCCACAGACCTGTTTGTCAAAGAGACTGACAGGAACAACTTATTGAAATTTGAAAGTTGTCATCCGAGACGCATGATTAGGTCGCTACCGTATAGCCAGATGTTACGTGTCAGGAGGATCGTTGATAATGATCCACAATTACAGGAGAGGTTGGACGAGATGGAGGGTAAGTTCCGACAAAGAGGTTACCCCCCCCACATCTTGACCCAACATAGGAGAAAGGTACTAACAAAGGATAGAAAAGACACCCTAGCCAAAAAAACTAGAGAACCATCCACCAATAGACTTACCTTTGTCTCGACCTTCACTGAGTCTAGCCATGCTATTTCCAGCATTATCAGAAAGCACTGGCCCATCCTTAAAAATGGCCTTAAACACCCTACTATGTTTCAAGAACCTCCGTTATTTGCCTTCAGACGACTGAGAAACCTAAAAGATGATCTAGTCAGATCAGATTTGGGTTCGGCCAAGAAGAATACACAGACATTTTTATCCCGAGCCACTAAGGGTTGTTTCCCCTGCCTGAACTGTGTCAATTGTAAAATGATTGTAAAAGGCAATATGTTTACCGACATACACACAGGTAAAGAATACTCCATCAGGCACTATCTAACGTGTAGCTCATCATATGTGATCTACTTACTGGAATGCCCTTGTGGACTTTGGTACATTGGGGAAACCAGCACGGAATTGAAACTGAGATTAAATAATCACAGGCAATCGATAAGAGATAGGAGATTGGATTTACCGGTCTCTAAACACTGTGCGGAGGCCAAGCATAGAGAATTTCAATTGAAGGTACGCATAATAGACCACGTCCCACCACATAGACTAGGTGGGGACAGATCCCCCTGAGATTACATAGAAAAGAAATGGAATGGATCCATAGGTTAAATACCTTAAGACCTAGAGGGCTCAACATAGAATTCAGACCCCTCGATGTAACCTAGGACTGGGTGACTCCAGAGGTTGCCAAGACACGACTCCTGTTATCCTCTTCAGAAGTACATTGGTGTTATTTTGTTATTTTGTTATTATTTTTGTATTTTATATATTGTTATTCAAGCCGATTAATTCTTATCTTTTCTTTCCTTTTCCTATAGATGCTTATCTCACTCCACATTGAGCACCACACTGTAACTTCACGTTGAAGACGCGTCACTCTGTCACCAGAATATTATTATGTTCCAATACTGGGTCCTGATGGGGGCTTTAGAGGTTGATAATGCTATGTTTAAGGGGCATTCTGTATATCACTATTGTGATTATTTGTGAGGTGCAAAAATGGCTCCGCTAAAGGAATGTTTGAGGAATACCATCTAATCCCCAAGAAGCACCCTTTGGATTAATGTCCGATTAGGGTTGCAGAGTGTGGATTTGTGTCCATTCAGATAACCATAATAGGTGATCTGTGGACTTGGGTATTCCTCGTGACACCTTTGGAACCACGCACCGTTAGACATCTGTTGTTCACTATAGATGCACCAGGGATATATTCCCACATACTTACCCACATTATGTTCCCTTATCCAATATGGCGACAGCGACATAGAAGTTACTAGTGCGCATGCGCGCTGTTCGCCGACCTCTCTCGTCCCACTACGTTCACAGCGATCACGTGATCACTCACGTGTCCGTCATGTGACTGTCATGCGCAGTCGACGATTAGGAACGCTGATGGACCCGCTAGTATGGTCTTTTGGTGAGCGATCATTAGCGATTATACACTACACTGCGATCACATTCTATGATTGTATTTTGATGCTCAAAATGAATTTGTATTCTTAACACTGTATATTGATTGCATTATGCACCTGTTGTCATTAAGATGAATGATGTCACTTCCTTAAATGCTTTGTATAAATTGTACCACTGTTGTATACACCTTTGCTTGAAAAAGGCTCCAGGCTTTGGGAGCTGAAACGTTGCATGGCACATGCTGGAATAAAATAGTACGTTTTTGACCACATTGAAATCTCGGAGTGCTGCCATTTTTCCTATTCTATATATATATATATATATATATATATATATATATATACACATTTATACTGTATATGCATACACATATGAAACAGTCAATTCAGATAATAAGATCAATACATATATTATCTTTAGTAAGAGATCCGTAACAAGAGGATCAACTACAGGGAGAGTATACAGTAAAACATTCATAAAAAAAACTGATTAAGAAGTATTCACATATTTCCTAAAAGCAATTCCATATATGAAATAGACAGAGCTATATGTCAATTTCATCCATATCTTTTTACAGTGGGAAATGACATGATATATACTGTGTATTTCATACATAAAGCATCAGTAGGAAATATAACATAGTGTGTTATAGTCAAAGGATGTGGAACTGACCTCTCTATGAAAGAAGACTGTATGCCAAGTATTCAGTAAAGGCTTATGCGGTACTGGGAAAAGGAAACATCATGTGAAAAAGGAGATATTACCTAGTATTTACAAGGGGATGGTGGTAGTGTACTAGCCTATTGTACTGAGGGCTGGAAGGCAGGATAATCTGCAAGATCCGCAGAGACTGTGAGCCTCTTAAATGTCTTAGCAGCGCTGGGGGTAAGAAGCAATAGTCCTAAGTTAGATCTAGGACAGTAAGGACTAGGCAGATGGAAAGAATAGGTAGAACTTACATGATCGTATGTCTGTTCCGGACGGCTGCAGCCCTAGTAGTGACCACTGCAGTCTGTGGCCAGATTTAACAACTTCCCGACGGGTCCCGGTGCATGAAGAGGGCTCGTGGGCCGAGCCCTCTCCATAGCCGGAAAGTCTTTGCTGCATATTGCACCGATCGCGGGTGTTTTCACATTGATCGATCGCATCAAAATGCTGCCGGTGGCTTCAAAAAGATGGCGGCGCCATCTTGCCGCGGAATGTTGCTCCACGATGACGTCACGGGGAGCGCCGATCTGTTGCCATGATAGCTTCGTGTCTCACGAAGGCCCGAAGCTGTCTCGTTTTAACCCATCCATTGCAATGGAAAATCCCCATGTTTTATATATAAATGTTTTATATTTTCGATGGTCTGGTTTAGGCCATATGGGCTCATGGTATTGAGCTTGTATATCCAAAAAATGTTTCCTTTTTATGAGCTGGTTTAGTTGGTTCGGGTGATTTCTTGGGGTCTGTTTGATTATACTGGCTCTGGCAACACTGAAGTCCTCATTGTGGTGGAGTTTAAAGCTTCTGGAAACACTGTGCAGCAAGTAACCCGGTCTTGCTGCGGTGAGTGCTAATCCTCTCTCTAAAAGTTTGGGAGGTGCGGCCCACATATTGAAGAGGGCATGGGCACTCTAGCAGATAAACTACATAAACTGAGGAGCAATTTACGAAGGACTGGATCTGAAATGATTCAGTCATGGTACAGGATGTGAAGGGCTGTTTCCTGTGTTTAATAATTTCACAGGTAAGGCATCTGGAGTTTGACGTAGTCCTGAAGGAGTACGTCCACATATTACAACAGGTTGGAGGTAAAGGAGTTTATACCAGAAATGATTAGGCCTCCTGGTGGGTGGGTTGGATTCTTATGTATCTTCGGTCGGTAATAGAACATTGCTGTTCTTGGATTTTTTGGTAGAATATATTAATGTTCCTTCTTATTAAGAATTCCTGCTGAGAGTGCTTCTTTGAGTATAGAACTTAGTTTTTCCATATTTTCTTGTTTTGGATCCACATTCAACAGTGTGTAGTATTTGGTATCCGAGGGAATCTTGAGGGATTCCTGTATATAATCCTCTCGGTTGAGTATTACTGTACCACCGCCTTTATCTGCTGGCTTTATAATGATTTTAAGGTTGTTCATGAGTTTCTTTAGTGCTTCTTTTTTGTTCAAATTTAATACCTGTTTATTTGGTCTCTCAATTGATCTCAGGTCTGAGGCCACCAGTGCATAGAAAGTATCTATGAAGGGGCCTCGACTTTGAGTCAGATTGAAGTTGGACTGGGGCTTGAGGTGTATATGGGTATATTCATTGGACTGTTCTTCCTGTGGGGTGTCTTCCATTTGTCTTTTTGCTTCCTTAAAGGGGTTATCCGGGTTTAAAAAATTTCTTATGGCCGGCTGGGGAGAGCTATTTAAACACAATAAACATGTACTTACCTCCTCTGGTGCTGCCGATGTCCCGCGCCGTGGCCGGTCTTCTCTGTGCGCCGGTTTCATTACACCGGCGCACAGGGAGCTTCCGGCCGGCCGGAAGCTCCCATGCGCACCATCTCCCAGCACTTACATCTCTGAGAGATAGGGACGGATGGGAGGAGCCGTCCACATCGCGGACCGGAAGCTCCCTGTGCGCGGCTTCCGTGCCCCTGTAAACAAACAGGGGCACGGATCGAAGGGACCGCGGCGCGGGACATCAGCGGCGCCGGAGGAGGTAAGTCCATGTTTATTATGTTTAACTAGCCCTCCCCAGCCCGGCCCTAAGAAATTTTTTAAACCCGGATAACCCCTTTAATAGTGAAGTGTAGTTTTAGAGTAACTTTCCTTATAAAGTTATTAAGGTCCATAAACAGATCAAATTCTTTTATTCTATTTGCCGGACTAAAGGAGAGGCCTTTACTGAGTAGACTGTATTTGTCTTCTGAGAGTGGATGTTCTGAAAGATTGAAGATTTTCTCTGGTTGTGTAGTCCCAGTGATTTGTTGGTTTTCTTCTTTGTTAGAGTGATTCTTTCTTCTTCCTCTTTTTCCTCTGGTCTCACAGTCCCTGCGGATCTTGCAGATTATCCTGCCTTCCAGCCCTCAGTACAATAGGTAAGTACACTACCACCATCCCCTTGTAAATACTAGGTAATATCTCCTTTTTAACACGATGCTTCCTTTTCCCAGTACTGAATAAGCCAGTATTCAATACTTGGCATACATTCTTCTTTCATAGAGAGGTCAGTTCCTCATCCTTTGTCTATAATGATGCTTTATATTTGAAATACTAAGTACACATTGGGGCTGATTGACGAAGGTTCCACGGACGCACTTTCATCGTTTTTTCAGACGTTTTTGGGATTTGCGCCGCTGTGACAGGTATTTTACTGGGGATTGTGTTGCACGCGCCGGCTTTCATGCAACACAAATCAAGGGGGGGTGGAGGGGGCGTGCCGTCAGCCGATCTGACATATAAATCTGTCCATGTCATATAAGGAATCGCTTTTAGGATATATGTGAATACTTCTTATTCTGAATTTTTTTATGATTTTTTTTTACTGTACACTCTCCCTGTAGTTGATCTACCAAAAGATTCTCAAATGGTACTTCTACATATTACAGAATTAAAACTTGGACCTGAAGAAGGGGAAAATTCTCCCCGAAACGCGTCGTCCCACCTTTTCATTTAACTCTCTATGTCAATTATTATGTATTTGCAATAAATGTTTTTTTATGATGAAATCCTGTATGATGAACTGTGCATTAATCTGCATTTACTAAGCAGCATTGATCTATGGTTTAAGCAGCGCAACCTACCTACTGGTCATTCACCCTAAAATTCTTGTTCACAATCAGGATTGTCTTTCCTGCACACCAGAGGATGCAGCAGCTCAGGTTATATGTTCCTGTGAGAGTTACTGGACTGTTCTCCCAGAGGAACCCATACTATATTGTTTCCACTTACATCAATCTTACTTCCATGGAGCACGGTGTCACCTTTTAAACAGATACGATGGGGCACATTTACTTACCAGGTCCTGTCGCGATCCCCGAGGTGCATTGTCCGACGAGCATGAAGTCCGGCGCGATTCTCTAAGATCACGCGCCTGATATTCTGCATGTGTCGCTTCCCCGCTGAGGTCCGCCAGAGTTAACCTTCTTCTTCTCGGTGTATGTGAGTGCGTGTCTTGCAACACAATTTGAATTTTAAATCCAGCGCGTAGTCCGAATCAGTCTAATTGTCCGATGGCCACGCCCCACCGATTTGTGTCGCATGAAAGTACGATCGCGTGCGACAAAAACCACTGTTAAATGCGGCGCAAATCGGAAATTGTCTGGAAACCCGACGGAAATGCGGTGTGCTGACCCTTAGTAAATGTGCCCCAATATGTCGGACAGACTGTTCTTGAGTTCAGGAGAAGACTGAGGGAGCATATTAATGACACCAAGAACAGAGAAGACACAGCCATCTGAAGGCATGTATGGCAACATCATGCCGGAGATCATAGGGCTCTACAGTTTCAGATCATAGAGATAGTGGAGTCCTCCCCAAGCGGAGGTGATTTTACACGAAAAATGGTGCATCGCGAATCAAAATTAATTTTTACGCTGGAAACACTTCAAACAGAGGGTTTAAATGAGCATATAATATACAACTACTTCATTTAATATGTCCCTCTGTTTCATCATAATATATCTATGGGTCAGGAACGGATGTATATCTGCTCCATGGAGGATGTGTCACTTGATGACAGGACGAGGATGCTATTACTTGTCTCTCATGGTAATTTGTAACATTAATGTGTTAATTGCCTATATGTACTCTCCTGTATCTCCTATGTACTATTTGTGTTCATCCTCCTGGATGTATTTGATATGCTTGCTGTCACAGTGTGACATATATCCCCTTCTGGGAGAATCCTTTTATTCATATAATCTAGTCGGATCGTATGTTTTCACTAAATTGTAGCCGAATACTTACCAGCCATACCGCAAAGTTTTTTTCTCTATTTTGAGTTTATATCCACCCAGTTGAATGAAGGGAGGAGGGTTTCGCCTGTAAACAGATGGGTGGAGCTTTGGAAACGGTTCTTGTGGTTGGATGAACTGGAGGTGCCGATGGTGGTAACGCCCTTGGTTCGTGATTGGCTGGACGGAGCTATGATGGTGTCAGAAGTGATACCCTATTGCAGTGGTGGCGAACCTATGGCACGGGTGCCAGAGGTGGCACTCGGAGACATTTCTGTGGACACTCAGGCCATCACCCCAGGACAGAGTTCACCACACAGGAACAAATCCACCAAATATTCCTGCAGTCCCAGGCAACTTGAGAGATGCTGCTCTCAGCAGTATTTTAAAGCGACACTTCATTGGCTGGTTGGAACTGCGGGAACAGTGAGAAGGTGTGGATAGGGCTGCATTATCTTTGGAGGTCATCCTGCTGGACCCTTCATTCCTCCTCTACAGAGAGACCCTGGAGAGAAGCTATAATGAGAGTTTGAATTTGCCCTCCTTCTTTCAACTGTATTGGTTGCCTCAGGGGGCTGATACGATGGAAAGATGTGGAAGAACAGGAAGCAATAAGTTACTTCTTAAAAAGCCATGTTGGCACTTCACGGTAAATAAGTGGATTTAGCTTGTAGTTTGGGCACTCTGTCTCCAAACGGTTCGCCATCACTGCCCTATTGGCTGAACCCCTCTCCCTGGGGCGGAGTTTAGGTTTTAAATAGCGATGTTGGGCACGAGGAGGGCACGCGGCCATCAATATGAGTTAGAAAGGTGTTATAAATAATGAGTCAGCCAGCGTAAATGTGTTGAGTGCATCTACTTATAATCAATGCACTGAACGCGATGTCACTATACTATGTATTAGCGCAGTGTTACAATGATTGAGTCAGATGTTTTAGCGCTGGTATATACTGAATGACTCTGAACAAATTTAAAAACTGTAGTGTAAAGAAATTGGTGCAGATTTACTTACCTGGTCCTGTCGCGATCTCCGCGGTGCGTTGTCCGACGAGGATTCAGAGCTGCCGCGATTAACTAAGGTCGTGCATCCAATTTCCTGCATGTATCGCCTTCTTCTTCCTGGTGCATGTAAGTGCTTGATCTTGTGACACAATTTAGTTTTTAAATTCCGCGGTTTGTCCAAATCAGTGGGGTTGTCCGACGGCCACGCCCCCGATTTATGTCACATGCAAGCCGGCGCCGATGCGCCACAATCCCATCGCCCAGAACCCTAATGAGCCCCATTGACTAGTAATAAATAAACTGAACCGCAATATTATTACATGAAGGGACGGCGTATTGCTGAATTGTAGAAGTCGGATGTTCGAGTTCTGGTTTGTGTGAATGACTCCTAATGAACCGATGCACTGCGCTGCAAAGTTACTAACTCTATCTTTTAGCGCAGTCAGATAATGAATAGTAGTCAGCCACAGACAGAATAGTTTGGGCTGATGTGCTTGACTCCAATCATTACTGAGACACCTCTGATGAACTTTTTAACAACAACAAGGAAATGGTTAGTAATAGATGAAAAAATTAAGGAGTGTTACGCATTGTGGTCTATCGCTGTATTATGATTAGTTCAAAGCAAACACCTCGAGGTTTTCTGTTTAGACCATCTGGAGTTGTCTACCTATGAAGAACCTTTCTATATTTACATATGGTTCTTTTATTCCCATCTAATAGACTTATGTGAGTGAATTTTGTACAGCCGGCCTTAGACTATGGGGCATATTTATCAGGACCTCTGCGCACCGCCACTGGTGCAGAGGCCCTGAAATAATCGCAAATGCTAGCTTATTGCTAGCTTATTGCTAGCTTTTGCGATTATTTTCCCCAATCCGCCACCTTCACGCCAGTGGGGCGTGAAGGGGCGTGAAGGGGGGGCGCGGCCGGCCGAGCGGGGGGCTGCTGCCGGCTGGGTTTTTTTCTACGCCAGGCCCTGCCTGGCGTAGGATAAACGCTGCGCTGCTGGCAGCCCGATACATCAAGAGGCAGAAGCCTCTTGATGTATCGGGCTGCGAATTCGCAGCGGCGGGGTGATCATACGCTGGCGCAGGAGTGTATGATAAATATCCCCCTATGTGTACATAACTAATCGTAGTGTTACATATACGCACATTAACACAGATTCCAATTCTAATAACTTATGGTACTGGCCTGGTGTATACATGTGGGGTCCTCATGTAATATAAGCCTATATTAGGGAATAATAATCTATTGGGCCTCTATGCTATGTGTAAGCCTAGTTTTTTAAAGAGTACAAAATAACAATAATATGTTTTAAATGATCCATGATACAGGCAGTTTCTGTTTGTTTTACTTTTTTATATCATGTTTTCCATAATGATCATATTTTGTATTTAGTGCTCCCTATTCAATTACTTCATATAAAATGCTACCAATCAATTTTAATACATAATCCCCTTACTAATTATTAAATAAGTTTAAATAAATATAGGTGCCCCCAATTCATTGATTTAAATATAGTGACCCACATTGCTAATTATTAGGATATAGTGCCCTCCCACCTTTCTTTCTGTGGCTAATTGTGTTTGGATTTTGGTTGGTTTGGCCTCTCTGGCTGCTTTATAGTGGTCACGCATCCTGGGTGAGAGTGTGATGGTGAAGGTTAAGCCTTCTATGTAGTCGCACTTGCAGGGTCAATGGCATCTGCATCTTAAATATGGGGACGGAGGTCCCTACAATGGCACTGCTAGGCCAGTCCGAGCCTGCCTCCAGGCCTCATTAATCAATACTCTCTGAAGAGCTCGACAGACCTACAGGATTTTTGTGCCTAAGGCCTGGTCATCCAACTGCATCTTCCATGTTGTGCAGAACTCATCAGGTTGCTTCTTCATCCCACATGGCTGAGTAAGAATATCATGTTTCAGAAGTTATTCTGTGGCATTCATTGACGATTTCTCCATCTCTCATGGATTGGACCTATGAAAATTTTTACCTAGCTTCAGGAGGTCAAGACAAGGGTAAACACCCCAACCGTCCTGAGAAGCCTTCAAAACATTAGTAGCCTACAATAGAACAATGAAACTCTCGGCACTCACAGCTGATCATGTTTTTTATTCTTCCAAAATCATAAATCAGGTACAGCAGGATGCGTTTCGGCACATCATCAAGCCTTCATCAACTGCAGGGAAATGAAAGTCCACTTTAAAGCCAATGGTCCAATAACTTTAACAGGACTTCTGGGACTGTGATGTCTAGGAAGTCTAATGAAGTCAAGAACTCACTAGTTATGCAATCTGATGGGCGCTACATCCACAGGAGGATACAGAGAAACTTTTGGAACTTGTCAATAGGGATATATGTCTGTGAAGTGACTTTATTTCATAAAACAATACTGACTATTTTTTTGTACCATGATGTAATTTATAATTTTATGCTTCATTTCATTTTCTAATGAGATCTGTGTTCGTTCGGTGAGGTGGATTTTAGCAGTAGAACTTGTTGACTTAAGAGCCAATGATTTACCAAGTGCAGCAGAGCACCAGTGCTTCTTATCTAAGAAAAAGATAAACTTAAAATATTCTCACAGAATGTGAACTATGCACTATCACATCACTGGCCATGTATGTTAATGCTATACCATGTATGTCTCTGAGCTGTAATTATGTCACCCAGATTCTCTTTAGTGACATGGGGCTGAAATGATCAATGTTTTACTATAAAATATGCTTCGCAGACATCAGCCTAAAAAAATTAAGGAGCCTTGTTCTGGTTGTTTTACGGATGGAGGATAAAGTGCACATATTTGGTTCATTAAAAATGGAAAACTTCTTGATATTTTTCTTGTTAAATTTATTTGACACCAATTAAAAAGTTCCCTTTTGGTTACACAAAAAACACACACATCCATAGCACTGCTATATCTGTTCACTCACACACATCTCTGCTACATCCATTCACTCACATACAACATTCACTCACACACAGCTCTGCTACATCCATCCATTCATTCACACAGCTCTGCTGCATTCGTTCACACACATACAACATTCACTCACAGAGCTCTTGCTACATTCGTTCACTCACTCAGGTCTGCTACATTCATTCACTCACTTAGATCTGCTGTATAGATTCATTCACATGAACACACTTAGTACTGCTACATCCATTCACTGACAAACACACATATATAATCATATCTCTTCTTCATACCTAGTCCCAGCTGCATCTTCTCTGGCCCCATCCCTTGGCAGCAGGGGTGGGATACGACCAACTTGTTCTGCCTCAGGCAACCTGGTTGTTAATATGAAGACCGACTCACCGAGCCCGGAAGAATCGGGGCAGAGTGCAAGGTCCCTCCCCTGGCTTAAAGCAGCGGAGCACAAGAGCTTTTTAGCTCCCCTCAGTCCATCACACAGGCCGCCAGCATTTCATTTTGTACCATTAGCTGCTGTGGGACATCACTGTGACTACTGGATACTGGGAACATCTCTGTGGATTTGGGTACTGGAGGCAGGCACTGTGACTACTGGCCAGTGTCGGACTGGGGACCCAGCACCCACCAGGAAATGTTTTGGGGGGCCCTCCTACTGCTACATGGGAATATTACCTGTACATTTTTAGGACATGCTGAAACAATGGGGCTTATTTACTAAAGGTCCTGCGGCCGCATTTCCGCCAAGGATCGCGCCGCAGGTACAGGGATTTAGAAGGGAATTGTGTCGCACGCGATCGGCTTTCATGCAGCACAAATATGGGGGTGGGCCGGCGGACGATCCGACGGATTTGGACAAACTGTGGAATTTAACTTTAAAATTGTGTCCCAGGCCAAGCACTTACATGCATCAGGAGTAAGATGGTAATCTCCGGCGGACCTGATCGGGGAAGCCACACACGCAGAAAATCGGGCGTATGATGTAAGTGAATCACGGCAGAGTCACGGTCATCGGACACTCTGGATAGAGGAACGAACAGGACCCGCGGCTGTCTCGTTTTAACCCATTTTAATTAATTAGGTGGAAAATCCCCATATACTGCCATACTGTAGTATGGCAGTATATGGTAGGATCGATCAGAAAACCTAGGGTTAAAGTATCAAAATATTAATGGTTTTTCACTGCGTTTAACCCCGTAATGGAAAATAGCGCCCAAAGTAAGAAATGGCACTTTTTTGCCATTTTGAAAAATATCAAAAAATCTACAAAAAGTGATCAAACGGCCGTACAGTCCTAAAAATGATAGCATTGAAAATGTCATCAAAAGTCGCAAAAAATGACCCACAGCTCCGTACACCAAAGTATGAAAAAATTATTAGCGCCAGAAGATGGCAAAAAAAAAATTAAAAATTATTACAGGAGGTTTCAATTTTTGAAAATGTATGAAAACATAAAACCTATACAAATTTGGTATCCCAGTGATCGTACCGACCCAAGGAATAAAGTAGACATGCCATTTGGGGCGCACAGTGAAAGCCGTAAAATCCAAGCCCGCAAGAAAACGACGCAAATTTTACTGCATTTGGAATTTTTTTCCCGCATTTTTATGGCATGGGATACTCAATACCATCACTTTGAAGTGCAAAAACACGACATCACAGAGATCTTTACATGTAAAAAAAAGAGTCATAGAATTTTCAAGGTGGCAAGTGAAAAATGGAAATGAAAAACAAAAAAGGGCCAGGTTGTTAAGGGGCTGAAGGAAATCTACCATAAAAATCCATCACATGATGTGAAACTGTCTCCCCTTCCCCTCTGCTTGATGTAATCTTACAGCAGAAGATGCAGTTTCAGCCCACAGTAGGAGGGCGAAGTGCTTCTGCACAGTGTAACAGCCTGCGAAACTGCAGCACAGAGGGACTCTGTTTTCAGGGAAAAGTTATTATGGATGTGCTTGGTATGTGCTTTAAAATGCAAATCAACTGCATCTTGTGAACATCCAGCATTCAGCAGGATCTCTTATTAAAATTAAGTGGTGCCACCGCCATCTCCCCCTCATATTGTTTCCCCCTTTTCTTCTCCGCATATTGTGGCCCTTTCATCTCCCCTACATATTGTGGGCCCCTCATCTCCCTCTCATAATGTGGCCCTCTCATTTCCCCCCATATTGTGGCTTCATCATCTCCCCCTCATATTGTGGTCCCCTGTTATCTACCCCTCATATTGTGGTCCCATCATCTCCCCTTTATATTGTGGCCCCATCATTTCCCCCCACATATTGTGGCCCTCTTTATCTCCCTGTCATATTGTGGCCCTCTCATCTACCCCTCTTTTTGTGGTCTCACCATCTTCCCCTCATATTGTGGTCCTCTTATCTCCGCATTATAGTGTGGCCCCCTCATCTCCCTCTCATATTGTGGATCTATCATCTCCCCCTCATATTGTGGCCCCATCATCTTCCTCTCATATTGTGGCACCCTTTCATCTCTTCCTCATATTGTGGTCCCGTAATCTCCACCTCATATTGTGGTCCCGTAATCTCCCCCTCATATTGTGGTCCCTCATCTCCCCCTCATATTGTGGCCGCTCATCTCCCCCTCATATTGTGGCCCTATCACAGTAGGAAGGGAAGGTGCTACTGCAGAGTCTAACAGCCTGTGAAGCTGCAGTATGGAGGGACATATGCAGGGGCTACTGGTGAAAGCATTGTTTCTACTGGCTACTGGCGGCAGGCACTGTGACTATTGGCTACTGAGGGCAAGCACTTTGACTACTGGCTACTTGGGGCAAATACTGTGACCATTGGCTACTAGGGGCAAACACTTTGACTACTGGCTCCTTGGGCAGGCTCTGTGACTATTGGCTACGAGAAGCAGGCTCTGTGTTTACTATCTACTGGGAGCCTGCTCTGTGTTTACTGGCTTCTGGGTGCAGGCATTGTGACTGCTGGCTACAGTGGGCATCACCTTGACTACTGGCTATTAGGTTAGGTGTTGTGACTACTGGGGGCAGCTCTGTCAATACTGGTTTCTGGTCGGTAGGAACTGTGACCATTGGCTTCTGTGGGGAAGGCACTATGATTGGTACTGAAACTACTGTCTCCTTTCAATGGCTGTGACAATTCGATTCTGGGTGGGGGCAATGTGACTATTGACTTCTGTGTGCGGATACTGTTGGGTACAATTTTGGGCCCTGTGACTACATAAGCTACTGTGTGGGGGCACTGTTACTATAGTGGTTACTATGGACTATAGTGGTTAAATGGATGACATCACCAGCTGCCGGGTAGATGGGAGGGAGGGAGTGGGATTAAATGAACAAATTTAGGAGTGCATAATTACTAGATGTAGAAGTGGCAGGTCGCCTGTGTTAAGCACACAGGAGCACCCACCGCTAATTAGCATATTTTTAAAAGTTGTGCATTTGAATTTTTGGAATAGATGATTAGGGTAGGAAAAAAAATTTTCCCACGTCATGCTACACAATGGATGTCTTGCTCCCAAAGTAGGGAGACTTTTGCTAAAAAATTTGAATCTCACCCCTGGTTGGAAGCATGAAAGTGTTTAAGGACCTTGCAATGATGCAGGAAGCATGTGATCAGTCAAATCCTTCGGACATCACTTTAGGTCCTGCAGGAATACAAATGTCAGGAGGAGCTAGGAGAGGGAGAGAGCAGTGCAAAGGCTCTACTCTCTCTAAGATCGGGTGAAAAGCATTGTCAGTGCTTCACCCAGTTTCCAGTTTAGGAGGTTCTGGAAGTGAACAGCACTTAGTAGAAGTTCAATTTCAAATATTCTTTATTAAAGCATCACTGATTGGCAATCCACATCTATTTTTTGATGTTTTGGTCCATGTTAGACCTTCTTCAGAGACCGGATTGCTGGTGGGAAGAGATGGAGACAAGAAACTCAGTTCAATTGGAATAGATAGGCGTCTTATGTATTGTAGCACACTGACCGCATAGGATGCAGAACTGGAAATGATACTGCTGACTTTGCATTATAAGTTTGTATCACAAAAAATAAAAAGCATTGCATTTCTTCCCTATTTTCCAGTACACAACTTATACAAAATTGAAGATACCAGTTCTGTTTTGGTACTTTATTAATCCTCTGGGGTATCGAAAGAGATAAATTTGTGTATTGCAGAGTAGAACCACTTTTACAGCATTAGCTTGACATAATCATTCTATTTATGAACTTAAAGGACATCTACCACCAGGATGAAGGATTGTAAAACAAGCACACTTACTTGCTGGTGTGTGCTCCCTCTGGCAGGATCTGCTCTTCTTTTAGCTTTTATGCCCTTGTTTTTAAGAAAAAAGTCATTAAGAATTATGCAACTTAGCCCGAGCGGCTCCAAGCTGCATAAACATTGATGGAGCCTAGAGCCTTTCGGGCTCATTTGCATAATTTTGAAAGCTTTTTTTGGTAAAAAACCAATGAATAAGAAGCTAAAAGAAGAGCAGATCCTGCCAGAGGGAGCACACACCAGTATGTCAGTGTGCTTGTTTTACAATCCTTCATCCTGGTGGTAGATGTCCATTAACAATGTGGTCCCACTCTTCTTTACAAAGTGGCTTCAATTCTTTTATAGGCAGGTCTCTCTTTTAGCTCTCAACAAAGAGAGCGATTCTGTTGCAGATTTGCTGGAGATCATTGTCCATTTGCTTCACCCAGTTTCAGGCAAGCTTTTACAGCCTTAGATTTTACAGCCAACCTCATGATTACACATTATTGGGGGGGGCTTTTTGCATCATTTATCACTATGATGCTTTGGTTGGTCTCAGAAGTCTTGCGAGTGCATGGTCCATGATTTCAGGACTGACCATATTCATGTGCTCCCAGCCTCACACTGATATGTCACTAGGTCTCCTTCCCTCTCTGCTTGATTTCTGCAGCAGCTTCTACGATCTGTGCTCTTGACCACCTCCGTGAACATGATGTCCTGGGATGAAGAGAATGTGATAGATAGTAAAACAAACTGCAAAAATTATTAAATTATTGATTTTTCATCCCTCCCAAAAAATATTTATAGCATATATTATATTATATCACAAAATTACATGTCAAAAATACAAACTGTCTAGTAAAAAGCAAGCTCTAAGACAGTTATTAACCTAAGAAATAAAGGTTATGGATGTTATAAAATGTAAAAAACTAAAATTATTCAGCCTGAAGACAAAGTGTAGTTTAGAGGTTATGCAGCTGACGCAACACCCCTGCCAACGTGGTAGCAAGGGGGCAGTTGCGAATAGCATCCTATGCTCATGATCCATCTGGTGAGCCTGCGCAACACACCCAGTTGATAATGCAGGGAGAACTCAGGTAATCTGCAGCTGTAGCCTCTGCCTGGAAAGGCAATAGTTAAATGGGTGTAAAATGTTATCCAATCATTTGGCTGTATTGTAAACTGGAGTGTGATTGGAGAGGTGCTACCTCCCATGGGGAGTATAAAATCCCTGTGCAGTGGGAGCACATGGTCAGAGTGAGAGACTCCATCTTGGAGTCCTGTCTGCAGAGTAAGAGTGATTGGAGAGATAGTGTGTGCAGTACACCTTTAGTTCTATCACATAAACCAATCCCAGGAACTGAGTCAGGAGACTCTAACCCAGAGCTGTACCCAGCTGGTGCACTATTCCTGCAGACCACTCTTTCCGACCACTTCAGTACCAGAATCCGAATCTGCTGTTTTACGGTTTTGGCCCGTTGCCTGCTACCTGTTGTTCAATAAAGAACCGTGAGTTGATTTGCACAACGTTGCCTCCGTCTGATCCCTGGATATGAGTGTTACCACTACGGTATTCCCCATCCAATGCCCAGGCACTTATCTTATAGACACTCAGGGGTTGCCCCAGGGAGAAGCAGTACATCAGCCTCTCCTTCCATATTTCTTGCACACACCACCTGCTGGAGACCTGCCCAGCTGTAGGCCCGTCTTCTGGTCCCCATACCAAGCACCGTGACATCAGTGTGCCCTAGGCCGCAACCGCCAGCCACTCTGCACCCTGACTGCCTTCAGGCCCCAAGAAAAGGCTAGGCCGTAGTGGGGGAAGTTACATGGACATATAATAAAACTGTTCCTTATGACAATTGTGGGAGATTTGGCCCAGTAGAGACCGTGGTAGCGGGGTGCTGTGATGCAGTTCACGACAGTGACACCAAAGTACAGTCCAAAACAGGTCTAGCCTGTGTTTATTTCAGCAGGTACAAAATAAAACAGCCTTCACATTCAGGCATCAAAACAAAATAATATCCTACCCATCAGGGTGCTAACTAAACAATGGCTCTCTGACTCACCACTAACAAAAACACTTTTGCTGCTCCAGGCACAGAGGACAAGGCTGCGTGCTCTCCAGCCTCCTTCCAGAGAGACAACACTTTCAGCTCTGCTGAGCGGCTTTATTAGCCTGATTGGGGCTGTTCCCACCACCTGTGTCCAAGGTGCTGGACAACACAACCTCAGCACTAAGGCCTTGCATAATAGCAAAACCTAGGGGAAACATACCGCCCATCCACAGTTAACCCCTTCAGTGTCTCACATACCCTCCCCCTCTGTTTGACCCTGTGGGGGCGAACACTTTTGGCCATTAGACAGTGGGTACGAGACAGGGCATCGGCATTCCCATGCAGCTTTCCTGCTCGATGTTCCACCGTGAATTTGAAATTCTGCAACATTAGGAACCACCTTGTGACCCTGGCGTTCCTCTCTTTGGCCTGACTCATACAGGTGAGGGGAGAGTGATCGGTCACCAGTGTAAACTGTCGCCCTACCAAGTAATACCTCAGGGATTCCAGAGCCCATTTTATCGCCAAGCACTCCCTCTCAACTATGCTATAGTTCTTTTCAGGAGGTGTGAGCTTGCGGCTCAGGAATGTCACGGGATGTTCCTCATCCTCCACTACTTAGGACAGGACAGCCCCTAAGCCTACGTCAGAAGCGTCAGTCTGCACAATAAAGGTCTTGGTGAAGTTAGGGGTGATCAGTACCGGTCCCTCGCACAAAACCGTCTTAAGTCGCTGAAACGCCCTCTCAGCCTCTTCACTCCACTTTACCATCACCGCCGTGCTACCCTTGGTCAGGTCAGTCAGGGGTGCCGCTATGGTAGCAAAATCGGGGATAAATCGGCGATAATAGCCCACTATGCCTAGGAAAGCCCTCACTTGCTTCTTGCTCATAGGTCGTGGCCACTGCTGGATCGCCTCCACTTTATTTACTTGGGGTTTGATGACACCTCGCCCAATACGGTACCCCAGGTAACGGGCCTCTTCCAGACCCAGTGCACATTTTTGGGGGTTCGCTGTCAACCCTGCTGCCCTCAGGGAATCTACCACTGCTTGCACCTTGGCCAGGTGACTCCCCCAATCGTTACTATAAACTATGATGTCATCCAGGTAGGCTGAGGCATATCTCCGGTGAGGTTTTAGCACGAGATCCATTAACCTCTGGAATGTGGCGGGAGCCCCATGTAGCCCAAAGGGGAGTACCACGTACTGAAAAAGCCCATCAGGAGTAACAAAAGCGGTCTTCTCTTTGGCCCTGTCAGTAAGGGGTACCTGCCAATACCCTTTCGTCAGGTCAAGGGTGGAGAAGAACCTAGCCTGTCCAAGTCGTTCTATCAACTCGTCAACCCTGGGCATGGGATAAGAGTCAAATTTGGACACCTCATTCAACTTCCTAAAGTCATTGCAGAACCGTAGGGAACCATCAGGTTTGGGAATCAACACAATAGGACTCGACCAGTCACTTTTAGACTCCTCGATAACCCCCAGGTCTAACATCTGCCTGACTTCTTTGGATATGGCAAGCCGGCGCGCTTCAGGGACCCGGTAGGGTTTTTGGTGTACCCAGATGTGGGGTTCGATTATGATGTCATGCTTGATGACTAAAGTACATCCCGGTAACTTAGAGAACACATCCATGTTTCGGAGCACAAACTCCTTCGCTTCCTGAATCTGGGCCCTGGAGAGGGACTCCGAGATCCGTACTTCAGGCACCTTGGCATCGGGTACACCTACCTCCGGTGTCACCTTCTTGGGGACAGACGCTTTTTCTACTCCCACGGCCATCAGGGACTCTCTTTCCCTCCATGGCTTTAGTAGGTTCACGTGGTATAGCTGTTCGGGTTTCCTCCTCCCCGGCTGAGATACCTTGTAGTTTACCTCCCCCACTTTCTCCATGACCTCATATGGTCCTTGCCATTTTACCAAGAACTTGCTCTCAACGGTGGGCACCAGAACTAGCACTCTGTCGCCTGGGTTAAAGGTCCTGAGTCTGGCTGACCTATTGTAGACCCTAGACTGGGCCTCTTGTGCCCTTGTCATGTGCTCCTTTACAAGGGGCATTACCGCCGCCATGCGGTCCTGCATAAGGGAGACGTGTTCTATCACACTACGGTGGGGGGTCCTCTCCTGTTCCCAGGTCTCCTTAGCTACATCCAAAAGCCCACGTGGGGACCGGCCATATAACAGCTCAAAGGGTGAGAAACCCGTGGAAGACTGGGGTACCTCACGTATGGCAAACATCAAATAAGGAAACAAACAATCCCAGTCCTTCCCATCTTTGCTGACCACCCTCTTTAGCATCCCCTTCAAGGTCTTGTTAAACCTCTCGACCAGGCCATCTGTCTGGGGGTGATATACAGAGGTGCGGAGCTGTTTAACCTGCAGTAACTTACACATCTCCTTCATTACCCTAGACATGAATGGGGTACCCTGGTCAGTCAGGATTTCCTTGGGGAGGCCTGTGCGTGAGAATACCTGGAACAGCTCCCTAGCAATATTTTTGGAGGAAGTGTTCCTTAATGGAATCGCCTCTGGATACCGCGTAGCGTAGTCCAGGATAACCAGGATGTATTGGTGCCCCCTTGTGGATTTGACTATGGGGCCAACCAGATCCATTGCAACCCGTTCAAATGGCACCTCTATGATTGGTAGCGGGACCAAAGGACTCCTGAAGTGGGACACCGGGGCAGTAAGTTGACACTCAGGGCAGGAGCTACAATACCAGTTTACCTCCTCCCACACCCCGAGCCAGAAAAATCTCTGCAGGATCCTCTCTCGGGTCTTCTCAGTACCTAAGTGCCCTCCCAGCACATGTTTGTGTGCCAACTCTAGCACCAGCCTACGGTGAGATTGGGGTACTACAAGTTGCTCAACCTCCTCACCCCGTACAACAGTTCCCCAACAATCACCATTCGGGGGTATATTTTGTCAGCCCCTGGTATTTGGAGTACCCCATTTATCACCTTAACATTCTCCCGTGCTTTAAATAAGGTAGGGTCCTGTAGCTGTGCAGTCCCAAAATTTTCACGGGAAATCTCAAGGTCCGGCATGTCGGCCACCTCCTCGTGGCCCTCGACCTCACCAGCTAGGACCTCTAGGGGAGAGAATTCATCACATGGGGTCACCCCTACTGCTGGCGTGGGTACATCGGCCTCAAAGGGTTCAGGTGCCAAGGCCGGACACATCTGATGTCCATTATCTGCCACAGCACCTGCGGTGGGTCTTCGTCTCCAGAGGTCCCAAAACACCGGTAAGTCTCTGCCGATAATAGCCTCATGAAACAGGGTCCCCACCACCCCCACTTCATGGGTAATAGTACCACAAGGGGTATGTAGGTTGATGACAGCAGTGGGATATTCGCGAGTGTCCCCATGTATACACAACACTCCCACTTTCCGCCCACTGTATAGTCCAGGATCAACCAAAGTTCCCCGCACCAGGGTGACCAGACTCCCTGAGTCTAGCAAGGCTTTCACTGTGTGACCCCCGATTGTGACCATACACACTTTGGGTTCCGCATCCGTGACCGACTCGGCTGCCAGAACCGGCTGGGCAAACAGTGACACTCGCCGGGTCTGGTTGCAGTCCATTGGCTCCACTGACAGTGGACAGTTGGCAGCAATATGGCCCATTTCATTGCATCGCCAGCACTGGACACGGCTATGACCTCTGTCACGAGCCTCACTGGGTTTCTGGGAATCCACGCCCCCCAATGAACCCCCTCCCAACCTGACATGTCTCCCCTTTTCCGCAGTAGCAGTCTTACCAGATGGTTTGGTGACCCTGTCACTGGCACTGCTTCGTGTGGGAGAGGTAAGTAGAAGGTCCTCCGTAGCCCGATACTTCTCTACTAGGGACACGAGTTCCTCAGCTTTTGTGGGACCGGCCTGTCCAACCCACCGCTGGAGCAGAGAGGGCAGAGAACGGGTGAACTTGTCGAGAACCACTCTCTCTACCATCTGTGTGGGGTGCAGTCCTCTGGTTGTAGCCACTTCCGGACAAGATGGATCAGGTCATGCATTTGGGAGCGTGGGGGTAGTTTTTCTGAGTAAGCCCACTGGTGGACCCGGCTGGAGCGAACTTGAACGGTGACCCCAAGACGAGCCAGAATCTCTGCCTTTAGCTGGGGGTACTCACGGGCCTCCGTTTCACTCAGGTCATAGTAAGCCTTCTGCGACTAGCCGGTCAGGAACGGTGCCAGGACATCTGCCCACTGCTCAGCCGGTAACTCCTCTTGCTCAGCTACTCGCTCGAACACAGTGAGATACGCCTCCACGTCGTCGGTCGTCGTCATTTTTTGTAAAGCCTTTTGTACTGCAGCCCGTGCGGAACGCTGGACAACCGGGTACACTTGCAGACCAGTATGGGACCCCTCAGTAGTCGTCGCTTGCGGTGGTGCCATAATGCTGGAAAACTTTTCCATCATCAGCTGGAACATGGCTCAGGACTCTTCCTGCTGCTGGCGGGACCTCTCCTCATGCTGCTGGAGCATGGCTTGCTGCAGCTGTCGATTAGCTCGGGACTCTTCCTGTTGTTGCTGGAGCATGGCTTGCTGCTGGCGGGATCTCTCCTCCTGTTGCTGGAGCATGGCTTTAATAAAGTCCTCCATCTTGGCTTTATCCTGCAATTCGCCTGCTGCTTTCACCCAGGCCATGCAATGTTGCAAGATGTAGCAAGCCTTTCAGGTGTGTGTCTTTTGAACTGCCCGCAATCCGAAGCACCATATGTGGGAGATTTGGCCCAGTAGAGACCGTGGTAGCGGGGTGCTGTGATGCAGTTCACGACAGTGACACCAAAGTACAGTCCAAAACAGGTCTAGCCTGTGTTTATTTCAGCAGGTACAAAATAAAACAGGCTTCACATTCAGGCATCAAAACAAAATAATATCCTACCCGTCAGGGTGCTAACTAAACAATGGTTCTCTGACTCACCACTAACAAAAACACTTTTGCTGCTCCAGGCACAGAGGACAAGGCTGCGTGCTCTCCAGCCTCCTTCCAGGGAGACAACACTTTCAGCTCTGCTGAGCGGCTTTATTAGCCTGATTAGGGCTGTTCCCACCACCTGTGTCCAAGGTGCTGGACAACACAACCTCAGCACTAAGGCCTTGCATAATAGCAAAACCTAGGGGAAACCTACCGCCAATCCACAGTTAACCCCTTCAGTGTCTCACACAATATATTTGCAGAAAAACAATTCTAATAATTTGATTTGTGTGATTCATTTTTATTATTCAGTTTTGAAGTTCTAAATACTTCATTTGCAACTTAAGTTACACAACTTTTGATTCATAGTCAAGAAACTATTTCCGCTTGTATAATGAAACCTTTAATGTGGTTACAACTGAATAAAGGAAAATGTCAGTACACGCAGTAAGAAAAAAAATTACAAGATATCCGGTTTTAACAGAGCAACACGAGGACACAAAGTAGACGCGACCCACTAAAATCAATGAATCACCTAAGTCTAAAAAACTAAGTCTAATCTCCTAAATATAAACATAGAAAAAACACAATGAAAAACTTATAAACTATCCCCTTTACCTATAACAGTTCTCATATAACTTATTTAGGATATAAAAGACACAACTCACTGGATAGATTATTTGATCTTAAAGGGGTCATCTGGGTTTTAAAAATGACTTAGGGCCGGGCTGGGGAGGGATAGTTAAACATAATAAACATGTACTTACCTCCTCCGGGGCTGGTGATGTCCCACGCCGCAGTCCCTTCGATCCGTGCCCCTGTTTGTTTACAGGGGGGCAGCAGCCGCGCACAGGGAGGTTCTGGTCCAAGCTGTGGCCGGCTCCTCCCATCAGTCCCTATCTCTCAGCGTTGTAAGCACTGGGAGATGGTGTCGGATGGGAGCTTCCGGACGGCCGCAAGCTCCCTGTGCACCCTTGTAATGAAACCGGAGCACAGAGGAGACGGGCCGCGGTGTAGGACATCGGCGGTGCCGGACGAGGTAAGTACAAGTTTATTATTTTTAAATAGCCCTCCCCAGCCCGGCCCTCAGTAATTTTTAAGACCCGGATAACCCCTTTAATTAAAATCCTGTACTCAACAAAATAGAAGAAGACACCAAGAATTGGGACAAACTTGGTTTGGAAGAAAAAATCTAGTGAAGATGAAGACACTACCCAAAGTACTCCACCTTCTACAGACTCTTCCCATAGAAATTCCACCAACCTTTTTCATCAAACTAAAAAGCATTACAACATTACATAACCATTAGAGATGAGCGAGTATACTCGTCCCAGTATACTGCTCGGTCGAGTATTAGCATACTCGGACCGGCTTGTTACTCGGACGAGTATCTCGCCGGCTCGAGTTCGAGCATTAAATTAATAAAAGACAGTGAAGAACAGTGTTTACATTGTTCTTCAACACATAACACATGTTTCCAGATGTTTTCATTGTAAGAATACATTAATAAAACACTATTCTTCACTTTACAGGTGTTCGCCCGTGTCTCCCGCTAAGTTCGGAGATGTGCGCCGAACATCAGCAATGTAAAGAATAGTGTTACTTGAATGTGTTCTGCACTTAAATGCTCGTGTTTTCACTGTTTTTATTCTATTCTTCACATTGCTGATGTTAGCGCGTATCTCCAAACTTAGCGGGAGACATGCGCGAACATCTGCAAAGTGAAGAATAGAATAAAAACAGTGCAAACTGTGAAAACAAGAGCATTTAAGTGCAGAACACATTCAAATAACACTATTCTTCACATTGCTGATGTGCGCGCACATCTCCGACATTATCGGAAGACTTGTGCTAACATCTGCAAAGTGAAGAATAGAATAAAAACAGTGAAAACAGTGAACACAGGACCATTTAATTGCAGAACACATTGAAAGAACACTATTCTTTACATCCAGATGTTCGACGCACATCTCCGAACTTAGCGGGAGACACGCGCGAACACCTGGAAAGTGAAGAATAGTGTTTTTTTTAATGTATTCTTACAATTAAAACATCTGGAAACATGTGGAATGTGTTATTATTTACTGTTCTTTTAATGTGTTGTGTTAGTGAAAAAATGCTCGGGTCTCCCATTGACTTTAATGGGGCTCGTTATTCGGTACGAGCACTCGAGCATCGGGAAAAGTTCGTACCGAATAACGAGCACCCGAGCATTTTAGTGCTCGCTCATCTCTAATAACCATAGAAAAAAGCACTCAACACAGGAGACAAGGCAGGAAAGGCAAGAAATCCCTTAGACTTTGCTATAAGTAGGGATTCCATTCACCTCCATAGACTTCTAGGATGGAATGAAACTCTCTGAAAGTGTTAACTTGGTATTGGTACTGGTTTTGAATTTGCTTTATTGTATAGAGACATATACCATAACATTTTCATTACCGCACAGAACAGAGCCAAAATGTTGACATCTAACCCATAAACAATAACCAAGATCAAGATCTGGCATAAAACTTATAAATGTCCCTCTTGTAAGTGCTAATATATATTCTTATTTCAAGAAAGAAATATCTGTGGGGCCCCTTGAAGGTATAAATTTACATCTACACTAAAAGGGGTTTTCCCACGAAGGCAAATTAGGTCCTAACCACTGGAGCACAACGCTCGGCAATTTTCGTCACCTCCATAGAGATTAATGGAGAAGAACGGTCATGCGCGGTTGTCTGCTCCATTAGTGTGAGGACCCCTCGTTCTCGCGATCTGTGGGGGTTTCAGCACGGAGACCCCCACTGATCAGCAAGTTAGGCCCGATCCAGTGGATAGGGCCTAACTTGCCTTTGTGGGAAAGCCCCTTTAAAGGGGAAAAAATAATGCTATCACCTAAACTTATATTACTATACCTAGACAATGATAGCTTCATAAAACCATTGCAGACCCTTTCCACTTAACCTGTGCGGTGTATTGTTATTGTGCAGCATTGGGACGGTTACTTGGGGTTCACGGGCTGAAAACACCCGCTAGTAACACGTATAGTGGGTGCTGGCACCGACCGCGGTGGTAACCATTTAAATGCCCCTGGCAAAGCTACCCATTTAAATCCTGGTGGTGCACGGCCATCTGTAATTTAATTGTGCCCCCCCCCCTTTGTAAATTAAATGGGGGGGGGGGGGCGGCATTAGTTTGCTATGACAGCCAGAAGTCCATGTGAGACTCCCAGACTTGTTATTCAGTATGATCTCTAAGTGTCTGCTAGAGGCAAAGGTCCTGATCAGAGATGAGCGAGTATACTCGTCCGAGCTTGATGCTCGTTCGAGTATTAGAGTACTCGGAACGGCTCGTTGCTCGGACGAGTATTTCCCCTGCTCGAGATCGAGCATTTAATTCAGAAAAGACAGTGAAGAACAGTGAAGAATAGAATAAATACAGTGAACACAGGATCATTTAAGTAAAGAACACAGTGAAGAACACAGTGAAGAACAGATTGCAGATGTTCGGAACATCTGCTCACTTAGCCGAAGACACGAGCGACGACGCTGGATCAGGCATGCAGGAGCGGAGGTTGAAGTGAAGTGAAGCGGGCATGGAGGAGCGGAGCTGGCATCACCGAGCAGGTATGCGGGCATCACGGAGCGGGGCTGGAGCGGGCAACGGTGCAGGGCTGGAGCGGGCATCGGAGCGGGGCTGGAGAGGGCATCGGAGCGGGGCGGGAGCGGGCACTGGAGCGGGGCTGGAGCGGGCATCGGAGCGGGGCTGGAGCGGGCATCGGAGCGGGGCTGGAGCGGGCATCGGAGCGGGGCTGGAGCGGGCAACGGAGCGGGCATCGGAGCGGGGCTGGAGCGGGCATCGGAGCGGGGATAGAGCGGGCATCGGAGCGGGGCTAGAGCGGGAATCGGAGCGGGGCTGGAGCAGGCAACGGAGCGGGGCTGGAGCGGGCATCAGAGCAGGGCTAGAGCGGGCATCGGAGCGGGGCTAGAGCGGGCATCGGAGCGGGGCTAGAACGGGCATCGGAGCGGGCAACAGAGCGGGGCTGGAGCGGGCATTGGAGCGGGGCTGGAGCGGGCATCAGAGCGGGGCTGGAGCTGGCATAAGAGCGGGGCTAGAACGGGCATCGGAGCGGGCTGGAGCGGGCATCGGAGCGGGGCTGGAGCGGGCATAAGAGCGGGGCTAGAACGGGCATCGGAGTGGGCTGGAGCGGGCATCAGAGCGGGGCTGGAGCTGGCATAAGAGCGGGGCTAGAACGGGCATCGGAGCGGGCTGGAGCGGGCATCAGAGCGGGGCTGGAGCTGGCATAAGAGCGGGGCTAGAACGGGCATCGGAGCGGGCTGGAGCAGGCATCGGAGCGGGGTTGGAGCGGGCATCGGAGCGGGCTGGAGCGGGCATCGGAGCGGGGCTGGAGCAGGCAACCGGGCGGGGCTGGAGCAGGCATCGGAGCGGGGCTGGAGCGGGCATCGGAGCGGGCAACGGAGCGGGGCTGGAGCGGGCATCGGAGCGGAGATGGAGCAGGCATCGGAGCAGGGCTAGAGCGGGCATCGGAGCGGGCATCGTAGAGCGGCTGGAGCGGGCATCAGAGCGGGGCTGGAGCTGGCATCGGAGCGGGGCTGGAGCTGGCATCGGAGCGGGGCTGGAGCTGGCATCGGAGCGGGGCTGGAGCTGGCATCGGAGCGGGCTGGAGCGGGCATCGGAGCGGGGCTGGAGCGGGCATCGGAGCGGGGCTGGAGCTGGCATCGGAGCGGGGCTGGAGCTGGCATCGGAGCGGGGCTGGAGCTGGCATCGGAGCGGGGCTGGAGCTGGCATCGGAGCGGGCTGGAGCGGGCATCGGAGCGGGGCTGGAGCTGGCATCGGAGCGGGGCTGGAGCTGGCATCGGAGCGGGGCTGGAGCTGGCATCGGAGCGGGGCTGGAGCGGGCATCGGAGCGGGCTGGAGCGGGCATCGGAGCGTGGCTGGAGCGGGCATTGAGCAGCACCAACAGCACAGAAAGAACACAGTGAAGAACAGATTGCAGATGTTCCGAACATCTGTTAACTTATCGGAAGGGACGCGCGCCAAGGGTGTTCTTCACAATAGTATGTGAAGAACAATGTGTGAAGAACACATTGCAGATGTATGGAAACATTTGCAATGTGTTCTTCACTGTGTTCTTTCAACGTGTTCTTTCAGTGAAAACATCTGCAATGTGTTCTTCTTTAGTGTTCTTTCAATCTGTTCTTTCAGTGAAAAATGCTCGAGTCTCCCATTGACTTCAATGGGGCTCGTTATTCGAGAGGAGCACTCGAGCATCGGGAAAAGTTCGTCTCGAATAACGAGCACTCGAGCATTTTAGTGCTCGCTCATCTCTAGTCCTGATCTATCAAAATATAAAAACATAAAAACAGTTATTTTTGGCAGTGAACCCCATAACGGAAAATAGTGCCCAAATGTCTGAACTGACGTTTTTTGCAACTCAAACAAATTTAAATAAAAACTGTTTAAAAGGTCATATGCTACGCAAGATGGCAGCAGTGAAAACATCATCTCATCCCGCAAAAAATGAGACCAGACACAAGTCTGTACGCTCTAGAATGAAAACATGGCGTAATGAAGACTTTTTTTTGTACAAAAGGAATAACGAGGAAGTGTCATTTGGAATGAAAAGTGAAAGGTGTAAATACAAGTCGACAAGAAAATGGCACAAATGCGTTTCATTGCCAATTTCCCGACATTTGGATTTTTTTTTTCTGCTTCCGAATACACAAAATGGAACATAAAATACAATCATTAGAAAGTTACATTTTTTTGCACAAAAGGCAAGCCCCTATACAGCTCTGTACTTGAAAAAAAAATATATATACTTTGAAGGTGGAAGGGGGGGGCAAAAACCGGAAATGCAAAAAAAACCTAAAAAGGGCCAAGTCGTTAAAGGGGTTTGCCCATGATAGAAAATCCTCAAATTTCAATCCCCTAGTCATGTTTACACAATAGAAAAACATTTTTAACCCCTTACTTTACAATTTTACTCTGTTTTATTGCTGTTTTAGATTCTATCACTCAGTGATGGTCAGTGTATAATTCCAGGTTGTGGGCGGGGACTCTCTAAGCAGACACTTCATAATTCCTCTAGTTTTGTGAGCTGACAATGTGCTTAGATTATCAGGGTACAAGGTTTAGCTACACTTTAATTTACCTTCTGAATTCACTAGTATCTGACACATAGAAAGAGAGATGAGACAGATCAGAGATGAGATGATGAGATCCATGAGATGCACATTACACACAAGGACGCATTCAGCCCTGCTACATCTCAGCTCTACTTGCAGACAGGAAGTCAGTGAGTGTGAGGAATGCAAGGGTGGGGACCACTGTAGGGAGCAGAGAATATGCAGTTTTTTTGTTATCCTGATTATATTAAAAAATATTATCTTTGTGGGAATACCCCTTTAAGGGGTTAATGCACATGTTTCTAAAAAATGGATAGACACCAACCCTCCTCCAGAATAAGAGTAGGTCCACAGAGTAATCTCCATACATACAATCTATTGAAAAATATTTCTGGGAAAAAAATCCTCAAACATACAGGCACAAAGACACATGGGAAGGATGAGTAGAACTAATAAGAACTCCATGATTCAGTGACGACGCAACACTCTCAACACGTCCTCACATACATTAGAGAACATATAATTTACTTTTATTGAAGAATGTAAAATATATATTGTATTATTGTATTTTATCAGCAGGAGTCTAATTTATAAACTAATGTAAGACTTGTTATGACTATTGTAACATTGTCCCCTCCTCCACGTTGTTACCCCTACTGGCCTTTCTTTTTGTAACTTCCTCTTCCCTCCCACTCTCTCATTTGGAAAAAAAAGGAAAATCAAAAACTTGAGGGTGCTTTTACATATGGCAGTAACGCATGCGTTTCCCAATGCATCAGAGCAGCTGAGAACAGCCTGATTAATTAGCTGTTAACAGTGAGTTTACAAAGCACACGTGTTAATGCATGCATGCACAATGTTAACAACTATGTAATTTTCTCCTCTTCTCAGCTGTTCGAAAACGCATGCCTTACTGCCACGTGTGAATGCACCCTTAGGCTATGTTCACACGAACATTTGGGGGGGTTTATATATATCTGACGTATATACGTCCCCCATATACAGCAATGGGCACATGGCGTCGTACGGGATCGGTACAGTGCGGAACCTTACCGTTCTGTAGCCGGGAGAGAGATAGAACATGTCCTATCTTTCCCCTTGCGCCGTACATCGCCATGGAGAGTGGCGGGGTGGGCACACATTGGGGCACATTTACAATATTGTGCGACCCAATCCCAGTGCAAACCCCTGTTATATACCTGTCCAAGCTGCACAACCTGAAAACCATGAATAGTCCGACCAAAGTGCGATCCGCGACCCTTAGTAAATAAGCCCCATTGTGTGAATGCAGCCTAACTGTGATGAAACTGATACCTTGGGGCACAGACGTAAACTTAAAAAAGCAAAAAATAAAAAAAATTCTATCCTTCCAAAATATTTTCATGAACGTTATTTAGTAAGTTACATGTTATCCAAATGACAACTCCCGATTAAAAAAAAACAAAAAAACACAAAAAAAACAACTAAGTGAAACAAAAAGAAACTTTTTGTACTGAAATAGTTACTAATACTTTTGCGTTACTGGGGACAAAAACATGTTAGATGGGTGTCTGCGCCTACATGTACAGTAAATGAAGCTTAGAGGAGGGTAGGTCCCACCCCTTCTACAACTAACACTCAGTTCTATGTAAATCCATATGAGGGATGCCAATGAACTGAGAGCATTAACTCCCGGTATGCCGCTGCTTGTCCTGCGTCTAGCTGATCCCAATGACTCATTGCACTTGTGAGGAGCTGTGCTACGATTTTATTCCCTGCATCTAAGAAGCTTGAGCACACAAATAATGCATGGAACTTGGAAGAAGATGCTGCCCCCCAGGTCTTACGTCATATGGACCCTGGTTGTCTTCATAGTCTTTCTAGCAGGATTGTGGTAAGTTACATTTGCTGTGTTCTATTACGTGTTTACAACTTTATAATAATTTATAATAATAATATTTATAATATTTTGGATGCATTCTGTTTATAGAAATTCTAGGGTCCTGTAAACAGGAATCTGTTGTTTTTACCCCTTAATGACTGATTATTTTTATACCCTTAGTTTTTTTGTTCATCGCTTAATAGAATCCCTGACTGTTTCTTTTGTTGATATGACAATGTATCTATGACTGTATTGGGCTTATTTTAATGCAAGACAAGTAGAGTAGAATTAAATTGCACCATTTTGACGTACGAAGAGCTTATTGATTAACATATATTAACTCTTATGTAAATTACAGCGACCCAACATCTCATATCCCTCCCCTTCACTGTGCAGTCACATGAAGTATGTATCCTGTGGGATAGTACAGATACACTATAACTTAGAAATGTTATAATTTTTCAAAAAAAGAAAAACATTTTTACATATTACTATTTTAATGACCCATAACTTTTTTTATTTTTTTATCAACGTTTTGTCAACAATTTATCAGTTCTTTTGCAAAGACATTGAGGTTGTTGTTAGTTTTATATTGGGTAACATATGCCTTTTTAATTGCTTTTTCAATGATAGACAAAAATCTTCAATGCCATTATAGTTTTCGAAGCCTATGGAGGAGATTTATCATTCAAGGGCACTCCTGCTACACCCCCGTGCCCCCAGCCATTCCGCCAAAGCCCCTTGACATATGCGGCGGGAGACGCGGCCGCCAGGCAAAACTATGCCAGGTCCGACCTGACGTAGTTTTGTGTAAAAAAAGAACGTTCACAGGTTTTTAAAAATAATACAGGAACATGCCAGGAATGCCCCGTGCCCACGTACTCCGCCAGCCGTGCCCCTCTATGCCCACATGGCGTGGAGGTGGCATAGTCGCTGTACGAACCACAAATTCTTGCATTGTGTAATAATTCGTCCGGCCAAGAGGAGGAGATTAGCAGACAGTCAGGTGACATCACCGTCTGTCTGCAGCACTTGCGATGTGGGGGAATATCAATGAGGGGGTGTGCATAAATGATATTCCGACGGAGCCAGGAGAGGTCATCCCCTCCGGCTCATTTGCATAAAGCTATTAAGTCTTTATTTTGGAGTAGCAGACGTGCCAGAATGTGGTAGTGGGACTCCCCCATCACCCCTAAGGTAACGAGCAAGCATTTGGTGACAATCTATCATCCCTGAATGTGGTGGTAGATTTCCTGTAAAGAGAACCTCTCATGCAAATTAACTTTATTAAAAAACATTGCCCTTGTCCCCAAGGGTGCATCCACACGTTCAGTTTTTCAGATGCAGTTTGATGCCCAAACAAGGAGTGGAGTGAAAATAGAAGAAGAGCAGCACTTCTTAGTAATATGTTCTCACCCATAATGACCCACACCTGCTTTTGGCGTAAAAAATTGTATCTGAAAAATTAAGGGCGCAGTCACACGTTTTAATTAAAACTGCATCGCAATCAGCTTTGAGGTGGTATATGGTGCAGTTTTATCAATATAAGACAAGGTGAAAGACATGAACTGAATAGTTCATGTCTTTCATCTGTTAAATTGACAAAACTGCACCTAAAACCACCTCAAAGCTAATTGCGATGTAGTTATAACGCCAACGTGTGACTGCACCCTGAAGGTGTGGCTGCACCCAAAATGGTTCCTTTACATGGCTGCAATGATAGAAAATCAGTTTGTAAACTTATATTTAACTCATCTGAGGCAAGTCCGATGTCCCTACTTGAGTCCTAGTTCCTGATTGACAAGGCTCAGTGTTACAGAACTGCTGCTATGTGGAACATTAAGGCCGCGTTCACACAATGCGTTACATTTTTGAATCATCCCAAAGGCTTCAGCCTTGATCACATGTACATGAGGTCACATTGCGTTTACATTGCATTTGCTAAAACGCAGTGTAACCTTGAGTTCAAGCCTTTGGAATACGCCAAAAAATGTGACGCGTTCATTGTGTGAACACGGTCTGAGTTAGAGCTCTGTTACATCATTGTCCACTTCATGTCATGTGACATCATCTAAGGTCTACATACATGGGGTAGACTGCAAATGTAACAGGTTACATTTGCAAAGTCTACCCCATGTATGTATTTGATCACATGAAATCACAGCAGCCTCCATGGAGAATGGGGAGGAGTAGATGTCCACATAGGAATGCAGTGATCATGCCATGATACTGCCATGTGATCAGTTATATGCATGGTGTACAATTTGCTTATGTTAGGAGGCTAAAGGACCTACGATGATGTCATCCTGATCACATGACATGCTGAGAAGCATAGGAAATGGAAGGTGTACATGAGAGAGGCTGGTCCAGCAGGACACACTTCCTCTGATGCCAGGGAATATAAGATAAAGTTGATTTATGGGGATGTGAGGGAAACAATTTTTAGCTAAAAGAAGGGTGTCAGTGTGTAATGGAACCTATCACTAGTTGTATTTGTGAAAATTTGGTGAAAGGTTCCCTTTAAGAACTTCACCAGTGTGTGTGAAGTGGTGCACCATTCAGGAGGCAAAGTGAGAATCCCTCCTGCTGCCTGGGGGCGGCACTCCCTCCTGCTGGCAGGGGGCGGCACTCCCTCCTGCTGGCCGGGGGCGGCACTCCCTCCTGCTGGCCGGGGGCGGCACTCCCTCCTGCTGGCCGGGGGCGGCACTCCCTCCTGCTGGCCGGGGGTGGCAGTCTTTTGGAGATACAGGCAGCTGTAGCGAGTCGAGGCAGGAATAGTTATGGAAAGACAGCAGTATTTTGTGATTCTGACTCCCCTGACTATATATGTATATATAGTGAAACATCTTTAGAACACACCTCTGTAAGAAGACCCCCCTGACCAATTTTCAGCGTCTGATCTTCTCCCTTTATACACCTATGGAAGAAGCTCTCATATGAGCCCCCCTTTAAAAGACCAGTTTTTGGTTCAAAATATAAGAGGATTCATGTGACCCTAGAGGGCGCTGGAGAGGGTTGAAAAGGACTTTGACCACTTCCATCCCTGGCCAACTCCAGAGGGAGAGCTCACAGCAAGCCAGCGCTGTGTGTCCTGCAGTCAGCAGTAGGACTTGGGACCAGTTGGAGACAGACATGTGGTCTGTCAGAAGAAGAAAGACAGAAGAAAGACGGAAGAAAATGCTGGTTGTTGTAGTGCAACAGAAGGACTGTTTTGTTAAATGCATTTTGACTACAAAGTGAACAGTAAAACGTGATGCTATTTGTGACTATTGTGAATATTGTGTTCTGCTGACTTTTAACAATGGGCAAGAAATATGGTTCAGCAGCTTCAAGATGAGATGAAAACACTCAGTTATGTGTATGAGGATGAAATGGCTGACTGTAAATTGCAATTTGAGGCATCTCATAAAGAAAATTTTAAATTCAAGAGAGTTTGACTTCATAAAAAGTTCATGCTGCAGTAATGGTAAAAATGTGGTGCTGAGTTTGCCTGGAATGGACTATGTCACTAAGAAGGAGTGTGATGAGATGAAATGCTCTCTGTCTAGTAAAGTTCTACATAGTATGGAGTAAAAGCAAGTGCTGGAGATGCAATTGCAGAATTTTAAAGGATCAGCATGTCCAAGATGACCGTGCACTATTAAAAAATGAAAGTGTTATCTTCATTTGCTTAGAAGAGGAGCTTGAGAGCACTAAACATACTAAAAGTGAATTTTTGCAAAATCAGTTGGAGATTCAAGATATAAAGAATAGAAACAAGAGAAGGACAAAGAAATGATGGAGATGTCATCCTGTTTTTCTCAGAATTTGCACGAAATACATCTTGAACTTGGAGAAATTGAAACAGACTTGGAAGCCTTGAAGAAAAAGACTGAGGCTTATGACAAAATTGACAAAACTAATAGTAACCTGGAACATCAGATGGAGGAAATGAGGATTCAGTTTGAGAAAAACAGATCTGATTTATGTGTCCTAATTGTAGATCTTCCAAGTCAAACTGCTAAATTGAAAGCCCACGTGAGTAAACAAGGAGAAATATTTACAAGTCAAAAAAGTTCTGGAGAAAGTTCCGGAGCTGGAATTGAAGGCTGGCCGTATATAGATGGCAATGAAACCAGGAAAAACAGCCGCTATTGAGGAAGAGGAAATAAAATTATGTTACAAAGATAAGAGGATCTACAGCATGAGAGTTTACAAAAAACTCCTATTACTGAGGAAAATGGGATAGCTGTTTACCCAACCAAGAGTAAGGCGTGCACGTTGTCCTCTTCTTATCCCAGCACAGGTCCTATCAAGGGCTTGAAAAGTCAGACTCCACCTTCATACAACTAAGGGCTATATAATAAAACTAAGAAGCCAAAATTAAATGTAAACCTATAGGCAGTTGAAGAGGTGAAACCGTCTCCTACAGTTGTGGGAAATAATGGAGTTAAAGTAAAGAGAAAGCAGATAAGGTCAAAGTAGCTCCAAAGGGACGGACAAGAATCTTTAAGATGAGTGACCAGAGGTATGTTGTCGCAGCCCTTAAAATGCCTAACCCCGTGATGGATATGGTCTCCATGTTATACACAAAGTACAAAAATAAACCATACTTGAAAATAAAAGGCGCAATACGTGCTTTACAATCTGATGCAATTTTCAAGAAGAAACAGTTGAAGTGCACAGTTACTTTGTCCATAACAAAAAGTAATTGTGAAACTGAACCGTGTTTCTTTACACGCAAAAGTAAAAGATGGTGGGAAGTCATTGTTAATGTTCAATCTAAAAACCTCAAAAAAGAAACAGAAATGCCAAGATCCAGGAAAAATAGAATGACAGGAACTTGGAAGATGAGACCACCAGACAAGATGTGTGCTACAATTGAGTATATGTGGACAGACATTGTACATGTCAACTTAAATGAAAAGGGACCTGGTCATTACATGTCATGTCCCAGGGTCCCACTTCCATCCCTGGCCAACTCCAGAGGGAGATCTCACAGCAAGCCAGCGCTGTGTGTCCTGCAGTCAGCAGGAGGACTTGGGACCAGTTAAAGACAGACATGTGGTCCGTCCCAAGAGGACTGGAATCCAGAAAGGACATTGTTTGTTTAAGCTCGCTGAGAGTCAGAGTGCTCAGGAGGAACCTGAGCACGGAACCTTGCACCTAGAAAGTAGCTAGGTACAAGAAGTGAGGTAGTGCCCTAAGTAGAGACTAATATTTTTGTTATCTTTTGTTCCTGTAATAGTTTTAAACCTGAATAAAGCTTTCTTTTGGATTGCTACAAGCTCCTACCCTATTACTTTGGCGCTCAGCACCACAAAAGTCGCCTGTGAGGTCTAGAAGCTTCAACCTTTGATGCTAAGTTACCCCCAAACCTCACAATATATATATTTAATTTACAAAAACCACATTTCGGCCTTTGTGCGGCTGAACCAGCTGCACAGGCTATAAATATTTCAGTGTGTTTGACTCTCCCTTCTCTTATCCTCTGTACATAGTACATGGCGCCTATGCATGGGACACGTGCACATTAAGAGTATGATGGATAGATACCAGATAAACCTTATAAAGCTGACCAAGAATAAAATGATTCATTTTGTATTTGTATGATACTATTAAATAGGACGCATTACAATGAACATTGTGGCTGCAATGTTAACAAATCAATAATACTTCTGTAAATTCCAAGAAATATTTGTATTGTTCATTGATTTGAATTTCAAAGAAAAATTACAGGTGTGAATGATATTCCAGCCTGAATAGTGAAGACCTAAAAAATATATATAACAATAGGTCTTGATAGCCACAGTACAGCTATACTTAAGGCTCTCCAGAGCGGTGGGTGTAGAGGGAGTATATAGCTCAAAGTATAAGCAACTAGCATGTAAAAACATCCCCAGTATACAAGACCAATAAAGTAGTCGCCCAACAACACACTGGAGGGAAAAAGGAACCTATAAAAGGGAGTTGTAAAATGTGGATGTTGGTGGAGATGTATACATTTGTTTACACCAGAATACTGAAGTTATTTGCACCATAAATGCTGTTTGCCACATATATTGAGGGTTTTAGACCATTTTTAGGCATATTTTTAAAGGAGGTGACTTCATTAAAAAGGGATGTAGCCTCATAGGAAATAGCCGGTATACCAGAAACTTCAATATTGTGGTGCTGTGGACCAATAGGAAGTGCAAAATAGGACTCACCAGTCTTATACTCCAAATTCATCCAGCACCAGACACATGATTATTCTGGAGCAGCAGAGAACTGAGAAAGCGGAGAAAGTTTAGTTCTACTTTGCACTGGTCTAAAGACAGACAAATGAATACATCTCCTCCATTGGGTTCAAGGATTGCCCAGTGTACTAAGCAGTGATCATATAAAAAGCTCCTGCTAAATAGCCAAGTAAATATTGTAATGCCACCTAGCTAGACACACTAGGTTAGCATTTATTGATTAGTCGATCAGTAACTTATTATGAGCTGTATGAGTCACCTTTCATAATGTCAAGGAACCATAGTCCCAAGTTTTCAAAGCCATTCATTGTGTGTTCATAGTTTTTTTTTTCAGTTAATTATTTCATTTTTTATTACAATCTTTATAAATTATTTTGTGAAAAGTAAAACTATTAAATCATTGCATTTAGAGAGGCCACAGAAGTAATGCAACTCTGCAGAGAGGTTTAATGCTATCCTCTTCCACCCATTCACCCACTCATTACATCACTACTGACAATAGATGATGTCACAGCTTATCTCCTCCCCTCCCTGTACAATGACCTCTATATAGATAACACTGATCCATCATTACATCACTACCGACAATAGATGATGTCACAGCTTATCCCCTCCCCTACCTGTACAATAACCTCTATATAGATAACACTGACCCATCATTACATCACTACTGATAATAGATGATGTCACAGCTTATCTCCTCCTCCCTGTACAATGACCTCTATATAGATAACACTGACCCATCATTACATCACTACTGACAATAGATGATGTCACAGCTTATCTCCTCCCCCTCCTGCACAATGGGCTGTATATAGATAACACTTACCCATCATTACATCACTACTGACAATAGATGATGTCACAGCTTATCTCCTCCCCCTCCCTGTACAATGACCTCTATATAGATAACACTGACCCATCACTACATCACTACTGACAATAGATGATGTCACAACTTATTCCCTCCCCCTCCCTGTACAATGACCTCTATATAGATAACGCTGACCCATCATTACATCACTACTGACAATAGATGATGTCACAGCTTATCTCCTCCCCCTCCCTGTACAATGACCTCTATATAGATAACACTGACCCATCATTACATCACTACTGACAATAGATGATGTCACAGCTTATCTCCTCCTCCTCCCTGTACAATGACCTCTATATATATAACACTGACCCATCATTACATCACTACTGACAATAGATGACGTCACAGCTTATCTCCTCCCTGTACAATGTCCTCTATATAGATAACACTGACCCATCATTACATCACTACTGACAATAGATGATGTCACAGCTTATCTCCTCCTCCCTGTACAATGTCCTCTATATAGATAACACTGACCCATCACTACATCAATACTGACAATAGATGATGTCACAGCTCTTCTCCTCCCCCTCCCTGTACAATGACCTCTATATAGATAACACTGACCCATCATTACATCACTACTGATAATAGATGATGTCACAGCTTATCTCCTCCTCCTCCCTGTACAATGATCTCTATATAGATAACACTGACCCATCATTACATCACTACTGACAATAGATGACGTCACAGCTTATCTCCTCCACTTCCTTAACAATGAAAATGTTTTTGAGAGGTTGGATATATAAGACTAAAATGCAACAACAGAAAAGTGCTGCAGCTGGAAAGGGTTGGTTGAAAATGTATGAAATGTGCCAATAAGTTAATAGATGATTCTTTACCAGATACACATGTCCTTGCTTTGGAAACATTTTGAGAACAGGGCTCAAAAGCTAAATAAACCATATCAAGTATAGAAGGGGGACACATCTATTAAAGGGACATCCTCCCCATGGCCATGTATTGCTTTGCTAAAAATTATGGAAACATATATGTAAATAACTTATCTGTATGGAAAATGAAAAACTTTATCTATGCCAACACCCTTTAGAAAGCATAACTTAAAAAGCACAGAGCACATGGCATGAAAGTTACTATATACCATATCTTTGTTTCTCTAAAACCTATTTTTTATTAAAAAAAACCTCCTTTTCAATGTATGTACTATGCTCTGTAAGGTCTGGGGGGGGGGGGGGGGGCTGCTTAAAATTGGTCTCCTGGTGACAGGTTCCCTTTAAATACACAAAAACAGGATACATTAATTTTAATATCTATAGGTGCTGCTGTACTTCTCCCCCACATTATACCACATTATACACACTTCCTCTTTTCATGAGCTAACACTGAAGATATGACACTGAGATACAGTGCAAAGCAGTCAGTGTCCAGCTTCTATAACAATGCGTGAAATATGGGCCGGGCCTTGTTTGACTCCCATTTTGGCCAATGGACATCGATGGGGTCAAATATCCATAGGAAGTGAGCAGCCACACGGGAAAACGGACCTGCTTTATAATATTTAGGGTGGCTGTTTGGCATGTTCCTGGTGCGGCGCGTTACATGTAACATACCTCACCGCGGCGTCATCTTGCACATTTGAAGGCTATGGAAGCCCTGAGCTAGCCACATTTCCCAGCCTCCTCATGTGGTCGTGCGTATGAGGCATTAATTTGGTTTTCCCTCAGAATTACTCAACCCACAGCCATTAATGTCTAACAAGCTAAAAAAAAAGTAGTACATCCTTTGGCATAATAGCATAACAGCCAAATTGTGCCCAACATGTCAATATTTTGGCAACCATTATCTTGACCATCTTGGGCATTGGGTTCACTAGAGCTTAACATATTACAGCCACTGGAATCCTCTTCCACTCTCCATGATGACATCCCGAAACTGGTGGAAGTTAAAGACCTTGCGCTTCTCCAACTCCTGTTTTGGGGCCTCACAAATGCTCAGTAGGGTTTAGGTCTGGAGACTAAGCCTGGCAGCTCTAGCACCTTTACCCTCCGGTTCTTTATCTTGGTGGTCTTGGAGGTCAGTTTAGGGGTTAGTGGGAGAATACAATTTAATAAAAATTACAACACTGTTCAAGTTCATTTAAAAAAGATGGATGATGACATTTAAAAATAAAAATCGGCAGCACAGTGGCTCAGTGGTTAGCATTACAGCCTTGCAGCGCTGGGGTCCTGTGTTCAAGTCCCAGGGTCAACATCTGCAAAGAGTTTGTATGTTCTCTCCGTGTTTGGGTGGGTTTCCTCCCACACTCTAAAATATACTGGTAGGTGATTAGATTGTGAGCCCCATTGGGGACAGGGACTGGTTTGGCAATGTCTGTGCAGTGCTACGTAATCTGTGTGCGCTATATAAATAAAGGAGTTATTATTATTTATTATTAATAAAAATCCTCAATTATGTCTCTGATTCACAGCATACAGAACACAGATCGCGTGTTTCAGGCTAAACAAGAACAGCCTATTGTCTTCCCCGATAGATTGGTAGAGAAATCTATAGAGCTGGAGCACTGTGAAAGGAAGCTTCTTTTAAACACGGTCAAGAAGAGGTAAGTTACTGTACACATTGATATAAGAAGTTATAGGGTCAACCTGTCATTCCATCAATAGAACTGGTGTGCAATGCGTAAAATCTGTATAATGCTCGCCAAGAATAACGTAACCTTGTTTGATTCTCGCTCACCGCTCACCTCTGGTTTCAGACCACCTACTGAAGATTTGCATCAGGTGGACCCAGTCCCTAAAGCCTGTGCCATTTGGGTATTTATGGTGTGGGGTTTAGGAGGCTGCTTAGAGATTTTGGGAAGCAAACGATCAGGCAGCTGCAGGCAGAAGAGGAACCTTGGGAGAAAACAGAAGTGCCATTTAGCACTTCTGTCTTCTCATATTCTTCATGCAAAACACTAGATCGAGTGCTGTGCAGAAGATAAAGCTAGTGCTGGGTCCTCCGCATCCCGGTGATCACCAGGATGCTGGTACTAAGAACCTGCTGATGGGTCTGTCTAGAGCAGTGATGGCGAACCTTTTAGAGACTGAGTGCCCAAACTGAGACGCAAAAAACACTAGCTTTTCCCAAAGTGCCAACATGGCAATTTAGGCAGTAACAAACTTATTGCTACCAGAATTTTGGTGCTCCAACCTGACCCTGCCACACCTTTTCACTCTTTGGACAGGACCAATCAGCACAGGATGGGTCACTTTAAAATAGCAAGGCACTACTTGGACTGCCTGAGACTGCAGGAAATGCCATGTCTGGCAAACTCTGTGTCTGGGAGACAGCCCGTGTGTCCACAGAGAGGCCTCCGAGTGCCATCTCTGGCACCAGTGCCATAGGTTCGCCACCACTGGTCTAGAGCAACCACAGTTATAGCAAAAAAGTAGTGTAAAAAAAAAAAAGTTTTTTTTCTGGCACAGCAAGAAAAAAATAAAAAAAAAATAACATAAAATATATATAAAAAAAGAGCTAACATCAGCCAATGCAACAGCCAGTTACCCTTATATAGACATATATCCTACGTCAAAACTTGTGGCGTAAAGAGAAAAAACACAAAATAGCTAAATGCAAGAAGTTTTGTTGCTATTTTTACAGCTTCTAAGCTTAAAATTTTGTTTGGAAGTAAAGATCCAGGCCAAAAAATAATAAAGTAAAAATCCTGTAATTCTTCTGAAATTTTAGCAGCAAAAATTATGTCACCAGCACGAAAAGATTTTGGGCCATTAAAAGAATATAATAATCTTTATGTATATAGCGCCATCAAATTTCGCAGCACTTTACAAATCATAGGGGACATATACAAATATAATATTACATTACAGAGTACAAGCAGTCATATGGAACAATAGGAGTGACTGTGCAAAAAAAATGATAAATTGGGGCAAATTTAATAAGAACAGTGCAGTGTGAACTATGTGCAGTTTGCCTGGGTATAGTGCAGGGGGCGCCAGATTCAGGATTTCTGGCGCACATTCTTCATGAATTTGGCGCCCCCTGCATTGCCCCGACAAAGTGCACCATTTTTTTCTTGGGTGCACCTTTAACATTGTCTGTCTATCTATTGTAACAATATGTCTTGTGTAATATTCCTGATATACTTATTAATCTTCAATAGAACAATGGCTCTGAACGTCCTCTCTACATGGCTTGCTCCGATCATCTGGGATGGAACGTATGACATAAATGTTTTAAATAATCAACACAATGAAACAAGAATTGGTCTCTTTGTATTTGCAGTCAAAAAGTAAGTATTCACTGACAACGAGCTGATAGTAAGGGAAGACAGAAGCTGTGTGACAGGTACTAGGGTGATAAGTGCCGATAACATAATGCAGAACGTATGTTACTAGAGAGGGTTCCTTCCGAACTTCCTGTCTTATTATTTTGGTCTTGAACTTCTACAGATAATATTAATATATACAATCTGCTGTGTATCGGTTTTAGAAGTACTCAAAACATACAAAGTAGACAACCCACTAGTAAACGAACAAAAGAACAACAATATGCATATGCCAGACATTGGGGCAATATTTCCGTTTTGTGCCGAATTGCCCCTGGGATTTTGGTGCACGCGATTAGACTTTGGCACATCGGCGCCGGCTTTCACGTGACAGAAATCAGGGGGCATGGCCCTCGGACAACCCGACGGATTCAAAAAACTATTTGTGTCATATATCACGCACTTACATACACCAGGAAGAAGAAGGTGAACTCCGGCGGACCTCGACGCAGCAGCGACACCTGCTGGATATCAGGTGGATGACCTTAGTGAATCGCGGCAGACGCGAATCTTCGTCGGATCGCCACTGGCCCGGGTAAGTAAATGTGCCCCATTGACACAATTGACATGCAAAGTAATTAAAATGAAATAAAATCTTTTTTTGTTCCATACAAATACACAATTGTAAACATACCCGCAATGTCAGATTAAGCCAAAATGTCCACGAGCAGTGAGATGTGATATGTATCAATCAATAGGAAGTTATAACCAGAAATAAATGTTAACCATGTGTGCCACGTGTTGAAACATGGGTGAAACATGTTTTCCCAAAATGCCTAAAAGTAAGGTGACCAATAATTTAAAGTGTGACTCCAGTTTTATAATGACTTTTATTAAATTGTCATATGTGATTCCCCTTTCAAAACAAAGAGAGCAATGCTAATATTTTTCTTCTTGTCCTTTTCATTCCAGAAATGTTTCTTTGTCAGAAATCTTCCTTAGCAGCAGTGAAGTGGGCGGAGACCAACCTCTTCATGTCTTTGCCCTAATGCTCAGTTATAAGCTGCCCTCATGCCCCATGATGCTTTGCGTTCTCTCCTAATACTAGCAGAATTCTGTTTGTTTTTAAAAGGTGAATCAATTTGGTAAATCATTATAACTTACGCTTTATCAGCTTCCCTGCTGTGTAGATAATGGCCCACATTTATCAAAACTAGAGCAAACTGCACTATGTGCAAGCCAATAATTTTTCGCTGTGCCAGTTCGCTCCTATGGAGCTACTCACAGAACAAGACTGGTCCACAAAGTCTTAATATAAGTTCAGGAATCTTTTAGAGAAAAAAATTAAATTTCACTCTAGCCAGAGCTCCCAAAATACTTCTTATTGCTCTCCTGTAGTATTAGATCTCCATATGTCAGTGTCCAGCACCACAACCACAGATCCTTCCAATGAGACTATGTCCCAAACAATGTTGGTAAAAGGAATATGCTATCAGATGTTGTAGTATGCTCCAATAATTTTAAAATTTATTTTGTTAAAATGCACAATAAAATTGGTAGCGGGACCCTAGCTCACAAGTTTTTTGTAGTTTTCTTTGTTTTCTTTCTTTGTTTCTTTTTACAGAGTTCTTCATACAGGTCCAATAATGCTGCAGATTTATTATACAGATTGTTATGGACACAGTGATACTAAATATGTCTGTATTTTTTTGTGTTTTCTGATACTTTATTAGATTAAATGGAAAACTGGTATTTTAGGTGTCACGGGTGCTCCCACGACCCACGTCTCGGGTTGCGGCTCACCCGTGCCCCTCTCTGTGCTCCAGTGCCCCAACGGTCCGACTCTGTTTCCTGTTTTTGTTCGGTCAGGCGCATGCTGGCTCCATAAGATTTAAAGGACCAGTGCACTATTCATTGGTGCTGGCCATTCCCGGAATCCGTGATGAGCCAGCCTATTCCTGCAGACCCCGCTGGATCTTTGTGCCTCGTTGCAATTTCCTGTTGTGACCCTGGTTCCGTTATTGACTTCTATCCTGTGCTGTCTGTACTGACCTCCCGCTACGTGCTTAACTCTGATCCTGTGCTGCCTGTCCTGACCTCCTGCCTGTCCCCGACTACAATTCTGCTACACGACCTTGTACTTTGTCTTGTCTGCCACTGCAGACAAAGTCGTGTCTGTGGAGCGACCTGATGGTATCACACAGCAGCAAGTCCAACCCGCTTTGTGACGGGCTCTGGTTAAAAGCCATCTAGGTTAGAAAAAAGGTCATCCATCCAATTAAGAGGAAAAGGGAACAAATTTAAGGGATGAAATTGATCAGCTCACCCACACATTAAAATCTGTGAAAAGACATATATAATAGTTACCAATAGTATATAAAAATCGAACAATTGTCACCATCAAGTATAAAAGCAAGAGAAAACGCAGTTAGCCAAAGGCCACTGGGCACAAGAACTTAAATACACTTATTATTACGGACAAAAGATTCATATATAGTGGCAGGGTGCCTAAATGACACCACCCATCTTAAATTCCCTATTTAGTCCCTCTGGTTCTAGCGTATTTAATTTATATATCCATTTCTATTCAAGACGTTTTAATGCTTTTTCCCTATCACCTCCTCTCCGATGTGTTTGTACTCCATCAATTAGATGATTGTTTTTAAAGAAATGTTCAGGGTGAGGTAGGTCTGTTTTCCCAGTTCTCATTGTGTTGATTTATACGTAGGCGACAATCTTGTGTGGTTTCGCTCATGTACAAATAGCCACATGGGCATTGGATAAGATAAATAATGAAGTCAGAGGTACATATACAGAGGTATAGTGTTGCTCAATGTAATATTGCTTTACTGTTCTAGGGTGACTAAAGGTATTCCCTTTTTACATATTACAATTACAACATCCAAGACATGGAAATCAGACAGTTTTCCCCCAGGTCCTTTGTTATTATTTGTTTGTAAATCAGCATATACCAAACAATCCCCCCAATTTTTTGCTCTCCTGTATGCCACATATCACTTGTTGGAACCTTTTCCTCTGCAGAGAGGAATTACTCCATAGGCCATACTCACTGGCCATAAAACTTGCCTTAGAAGTGTGGCGCTATCTTCTGGAGGGAGCTCACTTTCCTGTCTGGATATACACAGATCACAAGAACGCCCTTTATCTCCAGACTGCTCAGTGGCTCAATCCACGACAAGTTCGCTGGTCACTCTTCTTTTCCAATTTCAATTTCCTAATCCACTTCCATCTGGCAGAAAAGGACGTCAAGGCTGATGCCCTCTTTGGTGCCTTTGATGTTTTTGGGGAAGAACTGCCTCCTCTGCACAATATTCCTCCTGAGCAACTGGTTATTGCCGCTCCAGTGGACCTTCCTAGGTCCACTGGCAAGAACTACATCCAACTTGCTCTTTGAAAGAGGATACTGACTTGGAGACATTGCCCACGTGGCCTATAGATGGCCTGATCTGGTCAAAGATGTACCAGATTTTTTGGGTTCCTGCGCTTCTTGTGCCCATTGTCTCAAACCTGCTGGTCTTCTTCTGCCGTTGCCGATATCCAGCTGCCCGTGGACTGATGTGGCTATGGATTTTAGCACGGACCTTCTGCCTTCCTTTGGTAATACTGCATCTGGGTGGTAACTGACCGGTTTTCCAAAATGTCCCACTTTGTTCCTCTGTCAGGTCTGCCGTCTGCTCTATGCCTTGCCAGTCTGTTCGTCCTTCACATCTTCAGGCTTCATGGACTTCCTCAGTACATGGTTTCATACCGGGGGTTCAATTTGTTTTCCTCTGCGTACCATCCACAGACTAGTGGCCAAGTGGAAAGAGTTAATCAGACTCTGGGCTGCTATCTCCGCCATTTTGTCTCTGCCCGTCAGGATGACTGGTTCACTCTCTTGCCGTGGGCGGAGCTTTCTTACAATTCCCTGGACGCAGAATCTGCTGGTTCTGCTCCATTGTTCATTGCCTATGGACAGCACCCATGCCCTCCTCTTCCTGTGTCTTCTGATGTTCGTTCCGAACCAAGACCCACGCCGACAAGACATGCAGGCCTCCTCCCATCTTCTCTCCAGGTGACAAAGTGTGGCTTTCTTCCAAGTATATCTGGCTGAAGATCCCTAGCTATAAACTTGGTCCATGTTTCCTGGGTCCTATCGAGGTGCTGAAGCGCATCAATCCTGTGGCCTATAAGCTGCACCTTCCTCCCACCATGCGCATCCCGAACTCCTTCCATCCTGATCTCCTTCCTGTCCCTGACTACGATTCTGCTACACAACTTTGTACTTTGCCTTGGCCGTCACCGTGGACAAAGTCACACCTATGGAATAACCTGGTGGTACCACGCTGCAGCAAGTCCAACCCACTTTGCAGCGGGCTCTGGTGAAAACCAGATACCACTTAGACTCTGCTCCCAGGTGTCGGCTTACGTCATTGTCTGCGGTGGTCCAATGGGTCCACTACCCCTGGTGCCCGACATTAGGGACTTTTTCTTTCCTTTTGCATTGTTATAAAATTGCCAATTGAGGCCACCTTAAAGGCGTGTGGAGACTTTAAGCCATAGATGCTCCACTAGGGAATTCTGGGAAGCATGCAAATATGTTTTCCAAGGCATTAAATGGAAAACAATACCTGCTTTTGCTACCTTGAAAAGCAGCCCCCTAAACATCGAGTATGACCTACAAGAAGTCTAAAAACATGATGTAGGATTATGCCAAAACCAGTATATCTGTTTCCGATGGAACAGACTCCCAACTGTAGACACCACTGTTTCAACCTGATTGGGTCTCATCAGTACAGCGTAGAGAACTGGTTTGGCTGTATGAGAGGCTGTTGACTAGGGTCAGACAGTAGGTGTTCTCCTTAAGGACAGATTGCCAATTAAGGCTACTATGGGAAGCTAATAGTTTTATTACACTGGGGGGAAGGTGTTATCACAGTTTTTTTATCACTAGCACTTCCTCCCTGACACATAACGATATGACAGGAAGAAGAACTTGTAGGCAGCTGCAAAAGTTAGCAAAAATAACAAACTTTCCTGTGAACACCAAGAATAATTCATTATGGTGATCATAGATGTCTTATCTCACTGCTTGAGCTTCTGATAGCAACCAGCACTGATCACTGAAGCAGTTTGGATGAATCACTCCACGTAAATTAACGCACTACAGGCAGAAGGACCAGTACTGCTCACCATTAATGTACGAGGGGTGAGCTTCCAGGGGTTAAGATCTGATATCATATGATACTTCAGTGGAAAAGTGTCTAAATCTCATGACCACATTTGTAACAAACATTTTTATTATACTAACTACGGCAGGATATTCCTGACTATATATAGTACAAAAGGATATTGGTTACATTATACATACATGAGTATAACGAGCCACCTAATTTTGCAACAAAAAAATTGGGAAACCTTGTTGACTCATGTATAAGCCTAGTGTGGAAAATGCAGCCGCTACTCTTTAATTAAATGTTTAGCAACAACCCCCACAATTAATAAAATATCCTACAGCTGCCCCCCATTTAATGAAATGTCCAGCAGCAACCGCACCATTAATTAAATGTCCACAGCAGCAGCCCCCCATTAATGAAATGTCCAGCAGCAGCCCCGATTAATGAAATGTCCATCAGCAGCCCCCCCTTAATTAAATGTCCAGCAGCAGCCCCCATTCATAAAATGTTTACAGCAGCAGCCCCCCATTAATGAAATGAAATGTCCAGCAGCAGCCCCCATTAATGAAATGTTTACAGCAGAGACCCCCCATTAGTACAATGTCCGCCAGCAGCCACCCCAAAAAATAAACGTAGTACTCACCTCTGGCGTCCTCTTCTACCCGCATCTCTTCTTCTGGTCTTCGGCTTTCGGCAGCACAAGCATATGTGCACACACTATGACATCACCAGCCGCATCATAGTAAGTGCGCAGGTAAAGCGCATAGACGTGTATCTGCCCGCGCCAATGAAACCCGATGTGGAGAAGAGGATGACAGAGGTGAGTGCTGGAGTTTATGTTTTTTATATAGTTCCATGTAAGCCAAGTGGGGCTTTTTCACCACAAAATTTGTGCTGAAAAGCAAAGCTTATACCTTAGTATATGGAGTAATTGATTTTCCGACCAGCTTTTAACATTTTCCTATCTAATAACAGGATATTTTTTACAATATATAATACTTGTTTTTCAGCCCTGCCCAAGACCCATTTAGCATTATTTTCTTTCATTAAGATGTTTTTTTTTTTTTTAAATAAATGTTTGTTCTGTTACATAATGTATATTGTCCAAATTCTACTTAGCCCTAATGGATTCTACTCTACAGAGATACTTTATAATATAATAATCTGCTTGTAAGATGGTATTAGCAGCAGTTGGTTTCCTGTCGAAAAAACAAACTAGATCTAGAATGAGATATGAGGCTACAGGAGGTGAACACCGGAAAAAAAACTTCTAAACCATGAGGCTTATGGATCTTTGTTCTGAACAGCAGATAACCCTGTAGTCTAAACTTATAGCAAGATATTATATTTCATTAGTACATCTTATTATTTGTTTGTCTAAATTTTGGGGTCTTAGAACATTCCAAGGACCTCCATTGCCTATCCATTAATGGTTTATATATTATATGTGCTATACATGTTTTTCGATACCTGTTTATGTGCATTTTTATGACTATTTTATAAGCTTTTAAGCTCAGTCAATACTTCTATTGTATATGTTAAATGTTCCACTATAAAACACATAAACCCTATTGTTTTTGCATTTCTGTTTTTCCCTCTCGAACTTCAGGAATCTATAACTTTATTAGCTTTCCACATAGAGAGCTATGTGAGGACTTTTTCAGCTTTGTAGTGAAAAACCTCATTTGCATAATTTTTGTTTGTGCTAGGTTTTCACGGCTGTCGCTGTGCTCTCCAAATGACCTTTATTGTTTCGGACATAGGATCGCAGGGATAGCAAATTTGTACAGGTTTTATTTTGTTTTAATACATTTTAGAAAATTAACCCCTTCCCGACATGTGCCGTAATAGTACGGCGCGTGTTGGGTGCGGTTACATGGAGAGGGCTCACAGTCTTTGCTGCATTTTGCTAGCACCGATCGCGGGTGTTATCCCGTCGATCACTGCCGGCCGCTTCAAAAAGATGGCGGCGCATTGGGTGCCGCCGTCTTGGTGACGATTGTCGCTCCCCGTGATATCATTGGGGAGCAGCGATTGCTCACCATGACAGCCTTGGGTCTTCCGAAGACCCGCGGCTGTCTCGTTTTAACCTATTCATTACAATGTGCGATTTGCAAATTTTAATGAATGAGGTGGAAAATCCCCATATACTGCCATACTGTAGTTGCAAAAAATACTGTAGTTACAAAAAAAGGGCCAGGTCGTTAAGGGGTTAAAACCTTCTCTACAAAAAATTATCTTACCATCTTCTGATGCTGATAAAATTTTTTCATACTTCGGGGTACGGAGCTGTGTGAGGTGTCTTTTTCTGCTGCAGTTTTACCAAAAGTTCATTGTTTGAAGCATAGTTGTACCTTTTAACCTTGCCCAAGGCATTACTTTACATTTATCTATCATCAAAATCAAACATGATAAACCCGGGGCACTTACTCATAGATCCAGGCACTGTGACAGTGGTAATCTTCTTAAATTTGTTTCCCATGGCCTCCTTCCTTCTAAAACCAACTTTTAAAATTATGCAAATGAGCCTGAGGGGCTACCCTAGCCCTCATTGATCTGGCTTTACAGGCTGTTGCACTGTCTCAGCCTAAGGTGATCATGTTTCTTTAGGGGGAACAATGTTGCCTTCACTGCTCCCCCTAAGATTTTATATCATTTTCACATTTTGAGACATTTTCTCAGCAGCACTATATGAGGCGCTCTCCTCTTGTTGTCCCCTTTTTTTTTTTTCTAGTTGACTGGAGACCCTAAAACTCAGAGCATATTTTAGTATATGGTAGTAACGATCAGACAATCTAGGGTTAAAAAATAGTACAAAAAAAAAAGTTAAAAAAATTAAAAAATTATAAAATATTAAAAAATCAAATCACCCCCCTTTCCCTAGAACTGATACAAAACTAAATAAAAAGTAAAAATCACAAACTTGAAAGGTATCACCACCTCCCAACATGCCTGATCTATCAAAATATAAAAATGGTTATTGTCGGCGGTGACCTCCATAACGGGGGTTGCTATTTTGCAAGTGCAGCACATATTCATCTCAACTAAAAGTCATTACTGATCCCGATCCCAGGTCCCCTCCTGCCCCTCTGTGTCCTGACTTGTATATGCACCAGTGTCAGGACCTAGAGTAGAGTGACCCCCAGAGAGGAGAAGTTGTAAGTACTTGTCAGCTGTACTGTACTGCTCCCTGGTGCTGTCCTGCTCCTGCTGTAGGTCCAGATGCCGCTGTATAAAACCAGCACGGGACACAGCAGTGGGGCTTATGGAGAAGAGAAGAAACTGCAGTGTGGAACTTGGAGGAAAAGAGGAGTAAGGAAAGAAGGGTATATATTTTTTTTCTGCTCTGGGGTCTCCAGTATTTGTCTGCTCTGGGGTCTCCAGTATTTGTCTGCTCTAGGGTTTCCAGTATTTGTCTGCTCTGGGGTTCTCCAGTATTTGTCTGCTCTGGGGTTCTCCAGTATTTGTCTGCTCTGGGGTTCACCAGTATTTGTCTGCTCTAGGGTTTCCAGTATTTGTCTGCTCTGGGGTTCTCCAGTATTTGTCTGCTCTGGGGTTCACCAGTATTTGTCTGCTCTAGGGTTTCCAGTATTTGTCTGCTCTGGGGTTCTCCAGTATTTGTCTGCTCTGGGGTTCTCCAGTATTTGTCTGCTCTAGGGTTCTCCAGTATTTGTCTGCTCTAGGGTTTCCAGTATTTGTCTGCTCTGGGGTTCTCCAGTATTTGTCTGCTTTGGGGTCTCCAGTATTTGTCTGCTCTAGGGTTTCCAGTATTTGTCTGCTCTGGGGTCTCCAGTATTTGTCTGCTCTGGGGTCTCCAGTATTTGTCTGCTCTGGGGTTCTCCAGTATTTGGCTGCTCTGGGGTTCTCCAGTATTTGGCTGCTCTGGTGGTCTCCAGTATTTGTCAGCTCTGGGGGTCTCTTACTATTATTGTCTGCAGTATTTGGTTTTCGGGGTTGTATTTATTGCTTTACTATGGTACTTAATTTCTGGGGTGGCATTTTGTGCTGTAATGTGGTTGTTGGTGCATTTAGGGTGCTGGTTTCCGGTGTGGCCCCTAGTATGACAATGTGGCCCAATAAATATGGATCAATTAATGTTATTCTCTCCTGGGTAGTTTCAGAAAACATTGTGGTTACCATAACCCCATTGGTGGGAGCTTCATCAGCTAGATCATTAGCTGTGGCATATACTATGATGTTCTTCAACAGCAGACAGGAGTATTATGAGGTTCTGCAGCAGCTGAGGTGTGTTGTGAATGAATAAGCACTGGCTGAATAGCACCACCATAAATGTCAAAATAATACCTCCATACAGTGAATTTCTTAATAGCATCAAACCACAAATGGATAACATGTTTAGCTGTAAATGACACCCCCAGACCATAGGTACGGAACACTGGCACATTTTGAATGATAGAGGAAAATATTTAGGGGGTCCCTTATCTTTCTTTTGTCTTATTTATGCCATTTATTTTGAGCATTTGAATATTTGCGCAAACATTTTTCACTTGCCAGCAAACTTCGCCACTCCCTTTTTATTTTGTATTGTGCCTAATATATTTTTAATATCCAGATGTGGCTTTATGAAAATGTCGCAATTGTTTTGCACAACCGCGTTAAAAAGAAACACTCCAGTAAGCTCCAGTCCTGAGCAGACGTAGGCAACGCAGCTCCATAATCATAATCATCTATAAGGCTGAAAGTCAAAGCCTCGCTGCAGGACTATGATTTTTAAAAGGGCAGTAGTGAAGGGAATCCTCCATCACAGATAACTAGGATGCTAGACGTCAGGGTGGTGTCAGATGATAGCGATTTGAATCCGTTTTTGAATGGAAAAAAAATGCACAGGGGCAGGCCACGGCTGATCACATATGCGTTTGTATGCAAATGTATGCTATTTTCAACCAGCAGCCGGTGTCTTGAATTGTCTAAATGAAAGGCATCGGGTGCTGAATCAAAATGGAATCAAAATGTAATCGTCTGATATCACCATTAATGTCACGGGGAAGCACTCAGTGGGGCACATTTACTAAGTGTCCGCGGACTGCATTTTCATCGGGTTTCCCGACTTTTTCAGTTTTGTGCCGCATTTAACTGGGGTTTTTGGTGCAGGCGATCAGATTTTGGCGACACAAATTGGGGGCGTGGCCGTCGGACAACCTGACTGATTCGGACTAAGCACGGGATTTAACATTCAAAATTGTGTCGCAAGACAATGCACTCACATGCACCAGGAAGAAGAAGGTGAACTCCGGCGGACCTGAGCGGGGAAGCGACAGATGCAGGAAATTGGACGCACGATCTTAGTGAATAGCGGCAGCTCCGAATCCTCGCCGGACAATGCGCCTCGGGGATCGCTACGGGACGGGTATGTAAATGTGCCCCAGTCTGGGAGATGAGGCCCTCAAATGGTCTGTAATAAATGATCTGTGTGAAGCTTAATGCACATTTTTTGAATATATATATATATATATATATATATATATATATATATATATATACATTTCATTACAAAATCGGTATATGATAGACAGATAGATAGAGATATGGGATTACTAGAAGATAGATATGTGATATAGAGTAGATGATAGATATAAGATAGATCGATTAATGGAAAGATCAATTGATAGATAAGGAAGTTACAGAGATATGAGATAAAATATCTGGATGAGGTTCTTTCTTTGAACTGTAAACTGTTTTAGACAGCGTTATTACACCTATAGACCGTTAGCTAAGTATGTATCACTGTAGGCAGCAGCAGGTCAGGTAGTAAGTATACCTTAGGCAGCAATTCAGACTGTAGCTTTGTAGTGGAAATCAGAAGAGAAGAAAACCACAATGTTGCATGAAAACCACAGTCAGGAAGCATTTAGAAGTTGCACACTGCTCAGCTCTTCTCTTACTGTTGTACGTACCTATAAGTTACAGCCTACATTAGTAATGGTGGAAATATGTTCCTTTTCAGGTATATTCGTTTTCTCCTGCCATTCCTTGAGTCTGCAGAACGTTACTTCATGGTTGGCCATAAAGTTACTTATTATGTGTTCACGGACAAGGTCAATGATGTAGTCAAACCCAAAATGGCTGAAGGTCGTATCTTACAGCTTCACGATGTGGCTGCTGACCAACGCTGGCAGGATGTGTCCATGAGAAGAATGGAAACCCTAACAGTCTTCACCAAGGAGCGTATGCCCAAAGAGATTGACTACCTGGTGTGTGCTGATGTGGATATGGTATTCAATGATCATGTAGGAGTGGAAATACTTGGAGACCTGGTGGCTACAATCCATCCGGCACTTTTTCTTTTTGAACCAGAGGGATTTACTTATGAACGTAGACCAATTTCTGCAGCCTATGTCCCACATGGGCAGGGAGACTTCTATTACATGGCTGCTCTCTATGGGGGAAAAGTGGATGAAATATACAAACTCAGCATGGCATGCCACAAGGGTATAGAAGAGGACAAGAAAAAGGACATTGAAGCTTTGTGGCAAGAGGAATCTCATCTCAACAGGTATCTAGTGTACAACAAACCGACCAAGATACTTTCCCCAGAATACATCTGGGACACTGACCTACCTAATGGAGAATTTATCAAGAGGAAGAGGTTCTTAGCTGTGCGCAAGAACCACCAAGAAGTGAGGAACTAGGATACAATGTTATAAAAATAAACAGATAAAGCAAACCATGTACCCTCAAGACGTACAGCACGAAGGAAAACATGTCAAAAGGATTCCAGCAATTACACCTTCTCTGCATGAATGTTGTTGCTTTATGATGGGGGTTTGATTTTTGCTTCAGATGAACAGATCTGCAGATCAGGCAGAAAAACGAAGTGAAAAAACAACTGTAGAAAAAAAAAACACACGTAAATCATCTTCAAAAACGTTTTACCCACAACACGAATACACACAAAAAATTACAAGCCGCAACTTGTTACAATTACATGTTCAGGTTTTTCTATGCAGTTTTGAAGCCAAATTAAGACAAGGATAATAAAAAAAACAAAGTATCACTGAATTTGCTAACAATGGGGACTATTAGACAATGTCAAACGTTACTTTTGTTGATTAATAAGAACGATGCACAAATATTGTTGGAACCAATGTCTAGACTCAGGTGTTATCCCTTTGATTGCTTTGCTGGTGGCTGTTAAAATCCGGCGGCGCCATCTTGCTTGCGAGCATTGCTCCCCGTGATGTCATGACAGAGACCCGAGGCTGTATGGTTTCTGCAGATTTGTTACAATGCGCCAGTGTCACATTGTAATGACTATTGTGTAAAAATGCCATATGCTGCAATACAATAGTATTGTAGTATATGGTAGGAATGATCAGACTGTCTACGGTTAAAGTACCTTAGAAGGTCTAAAAAATAGTATAATAGTAAAAATTTAAAAAAAAAACCTGAAAATTCAAACCCCCCCCTTTCCCTAGAACTGATATAAAACTAAATAAACAATAAAAACCACAAACATGATGGGTATTGCCGCGTCCAAAAGTGGCCAATCAAAATATAAAAACAGCGGTGAACGCCATAATGGAAAATAGCACCTAAATTTCCGAAACTGCACTTTTACCCCATTTTACATCACATTTCATAAAAAGTTATCAAAAGGTCGCACAGTCCTCAAAATGGTAGCAATGAAAACGTTGTCTTATCTTGCCAAAAACAGGATCGTAGCGAACCAAAGAATAAAGTAGACGTATCATTTGGGACGCACAGTGAAAGCTGTAAAAACTGACACCACAAGAAAGTGACGCAAATGCAGTTTTCCGCCAATTTCACCACATTTGTATTTTTTTTAGCTTCCCAGCACACGACATGGAATAATAAATAATGTTAAAATTAAAAATTTGTTATGCAGAAAATATAGCTCACATAGCTCTGTACATGAAAAAAATTTAAAAAAGTTATAGATATTTGAATGTGAGGAGCAAAAAATTAACAAAAAAAAACGTTGCAATGCGAAGGGGGTTAATGCCTATTCACCGTGTTATACGACTTATAGAGGCTGCCACTAGATGTCAGGAGAGGTTTGCATTCAATATCCAACAATGCACTAACCCCACTATATGGCCAATTCAGACTCCATGGCGCACATTTAATTACCCAGTCCTGTCGCAATCCCCGCTGTGCATTCCCCAATGAGGATGAAGTCTGGCGGTATTCACTAAGATCGTGCGCCCGAGATCCTGCATGTGTCGCTTTCCCGCTGAGGTCCGCCGGAGTTCACCTTCTTCTTCCCGGTGTCTGTGAGTGCATTGTCTTGCGATACAATTTATATCAAAGACCAGAAAAATGGTAAAGCAAGGGGTGTGGGCGTGAGATCACTGTCACATACCACCCCTGCTGTTTACATAATACAACCGAAATGTTGAATATTCTAAAAAGACTAAGTCAAATGGATGCCAGACAGATAATTTTATTAAGTACACAAATACACGGCAACAAAAGGGTAGCAATAAAAGTATAAAAACAGAGAGTGCCAAAATACATATATAATCAAAAGCCAATAAGAGGAATAAGATTCAGTATATAGGACAAAGTACCACGTAGAGCCATACATATAAGTTCCAACAATTAAGGGAACACATAGTACCTCATATGGAGTTAGCACTAAAGTATAAATATCAAGGGGAGTAAAGCTACTTGCGAAACACGTGTCTGGGTGTACAGCGTGTGCCTGCCCAACTGGTATAGGTATTTATACTTTAGTGCTAACTCCATATGAGGTACTATGTGTTCCCTTAATTGTTGGAACTTATATGTATGGCTCTAAGTGGTACTTTGTCCTATATACTGAATCTTATTCCTCTTATTGGCTTTTGATTATATATGTTTTTTGACACTCTCTGTTTTTATACTTTTATTGCTACCCTTTTGTTGCCGTGTATTTGTGTACTTAATAAAATTATCTGTCTGGCATCCATTCGACTTAGTCTTTTTAGAATATTCAACGTTTCGGTTGTATGATACAATTTATATGTTAAATCCCGTGGTTTGCCCGCATCAGCCGGGTTGTCCGGCGGCCACGCCCCCCCATTTGTGCCGCGTTAAAAATCTGATCACATCTAAAAACCCCCAATAAAATGCGGATCAAAACGGAAAAAATCAGGAAGCGGGAAAGTCGACGAAAATGCGCCATGTGGACCTTTCCTCAAGGGTGATCCAAGGAAGACTAAACCAACATTGGGACTCCACACTCAGCGTCTCAACACATTTCATCTTTCCGTGTGTGCAAAAGATTCATTGGGAGACTACTAGGGGTTAAGTGCATCTTCAGATATTAAGATTAATATTCGTTGTTTTGGAATACTGCCCAAACATGTTCGGCACACAAAATCCCGATCAAATACAAGTAAACTAGTCCACTCAATTGGCCAATGCCTGTAAAAATTTCCATATTTTAATAAAAATAAATAAAGATAATTCCAAAACTTTAGAATTTTTCTATCCGGGCCGGTGTTTCTTTAATATGTCAGAAAGGTTTGGCACTATATATGGTATGATGTGGATATAATGCACTTTATAATGATGGCAGGTACATATCACAGCATTATGTGGGGGTTATTGTATATATTTTTATATTTTTTTAAATTATTTGCCACATTTCGAACTAAAATCTCTAGGGCAACAGGAGTGCTTAATACAACCTTAAAGGAAATCAACCATCAAAATCAAGCAAGGTCACTTACTCATAGATCCAGGCACAGTTACTGTGGTAATCTTCTTATATTTGTTATCCATGGTCTCCTTCCTTCTAAAATCAACTTTTAAAATTATGTTAATGCACCAAAAGTGCGAACCTAGTCTCTCTGTGCTGTAGCTTCATAGGATGTTCCACTGTGCTAAGCATATCTCAACTCCCACTGTGTAAGATTACAGCCGGCAGTGTGATAGGAGAGGTGCTCAGGGACCAAGGGGAAGGGTGAGAGTAGGGTGTAGCAACAGCCTGTTAAACTACAGCTTGTACTTTCATTTGTTCTCATCATAATGTAACGTATGTAATTACTCAATTACAGCACCATGAAATTAATGTTGCTCTATAAATAATAAATAAAAAATGTATAGACTGATTGTTATCAGTCGAAAGAGTTTTCTCAGTTTTCATACTCATGACACAACAACTAAATTAATGGCTGCATTACCACAGCTTAACTTCACTGCTGCACATCCACAGCTTTGCTTCATAAATACACGTAAAGAACTTTGATTCAGTGTTACACACCCACAAATCAGCTTCATTGCTGTAAAAGCATAAGTGTTGCATTTATATTTTTATAAAGTAATTATATTCATTTATATATATTGTGGGAGATTGGTTAGTGATTGCCTTCGCTGGAGTCAAAGGTCACCTGTTTTTCAATACCAGGAAAACAGAAGCAGGTAAGTATAAACTGACTGAAGGTCATGTTTAGTGAAGAAGGTTGCAAGAAAGGAAACAAAAAACATTAACAAAACAAAAATCCTTGCCTGGCACTGACTATACAGAGTACAGCCTTGACCAACAGCTGGAGGGCTTCAGCTTGTGGCTCACACACATACAGGTTCTGTGTAGAGAGATAATTGCCCACATGTCTTTCCTTAAAGGAAACCTACCACTTGAAGTGGTAGGTTTAAGATGCATATACTGAGCACCAGGCGCGCGACCGTGTGACATCACCAGCTCTCCTTCACTTCCTATGTAGGCACGCGCACTGCCACTAAGGATGCCATTATACAGTTTGGAAAACATAGTAGGGGTGCAGTAAGCTTTTAGCGGCTGTGCCAATCCAGAAGAACTAGTTGATCAATGGGTCAGCTTTGGCCAATCCCTTCTCTCCTTGGACCATAGGACATCACTTCCTCTGGCATCAAAATGGACTTATCAGAATAGAATCAGTACATGTGCAAGCATCACTCTCACCTTGTTCCTGTAGGTTTCATCTTGTATACATTTGATGTTATGGCTCCTGCCATCTATACCCGGTTCCGATTTTCCATTCTCGGTCTCATCCCATCATTCAGATTAGAGTAAGTGGTTCAGCAGCTTATATCTAAGTAATAATTTGTGATCAATTAAGATGATTCACTTACACGCATATCGTTATTAGGTACATTACATGGAAAGTGGCCAAATTGTATATTGATGAATGCAAAGTAGCATCAATATTTGTTACGGAGACTTTATCTTTGAGAAACAGCTGTGCATTCAGGCCCATTGCCAGCGCTGTCCCCTGCTGAAACAGATATGATAGATATTCATCCATCAGGTCACATATTTAAAAAAAAAATGGATGCTCAACGTGGATGAAAATAAGATTCCAAGATTGCTTTGGGGCTTTATTAAAGAAGTATTCCGGATTGGTCATGGTGTCATACAGTGAGGGTCTAACACCCAACTACAACTGTAAAGTAGCTCACCGTCTACTGGAAACACAACAATGACACCTCTCATCTAGTCTCCATAGCACCTGTTAAAGATATATTTCTCTACAAGACGCCATTTTGGACCAAGTGAACCAAACGGACGCCATTTTAGTTTTAGCCATGGGGTGCTGTTGACCACTGTCAGCCATATTGTAAAATGTCCATTCATGACATGATTCAGCAATTTTATGTAACCAGTTTGCCAGTTTCTCCTTGACACTTGTGAGATATAGTTGTCCTTCAGCCTGTTTTCTTCCCCTTATCTTGTTTTGGTTAGCAAGAAGATTTTGGAGCCATCTCTGTACATCTTGTAGCTGGGATAATATAAACATTCTGTTTATCTGAGAACAAGGCCTCGGAGAAAGCAGCGCACAATTCATTAACCTTTTGGTACAATGGGGGTCATTTACTAAGGGCCCGATTCACGTTTTCCCGACGTGTTACCCGAATATTTCCGATTTGCGCCGATTTCCCCTGTATTGCCCCGGGATTTTGGCACACTCGATCGGATTGTGGCGCATCGGCGCCGGCATGCACGCGATGGAAATCGGGTGGGGCGTGGCCGAACAAAAACCTGACGGATTCGGAAAAACCGCCGCATTTAAAAAAAGAAATGTGTTGCTTGGGACGCGCTTACCTTCACTTGGTCCGGCCTGGTGTACTCCAGTGTGTTCAGATGCTTTTCAGCGCAGCAGCGCCACCTGGTGGACGGCGGAGGAACTACCTTGATGAATCCCGGCCAGACCCGAATCCAGCTGGATCGCGAATGGACCAGGTAAGTAAATCTGCCCCAATGTCTTAGAGGGGAGGTTGTAGTGCATTTAAACTAAACCTATAGCATTTAAGCACCTTATCTCCTTTACACGTCCCCTATGCTGATCATTCTATGTTTATATATGCGGCTGCGCACTAATAAACTAGAGAGATTCTGCATTTTCTAAGAGACTGGTGTGTCTTAGTTTGTGCTCTCGTCCCGGTACCGGGGAGCCATGAAAGGGTTAATATGAAAGTAACCTTGCAATGGAGGGGTTTGTGCCCCAGATAAAAATCTCTTACACACTCTAGTACACCTAGGACCCTCAGTAATCAGAGATTCGTCCTTAGGCATATTGGGAGTAAGCGTCAGTCCACTAGGAATCTCTCACCATCTTTTTTGTGGTGCATCTTTAACATAGGGCGTGCAACACAATTTAAAAGTTAAATACGGTGCTCAGTCTGAATCAGTTGGACCGTCCGATGGCATGCCCCCTAATTTGTGTTGCATGGAAGCCAGCGCAGTTGCGCCAAAAAAGGGTTATGTGCGCCAAAATCCCAGGGCACCCACTTCTTAAATATACCTGTGGAAGATGTTTTAGCCATGAAGAACATGCACGGTCTGACAAAAGTGCACAGTGCGACCCTTAGTAAATGAACCCATTTAGAAGCCCAAGAGAAGTGAGGGCCCTGCTCACAAGAGCTTACAGTCTATGAGGATAAAGCAGGTGACACAAGAGGTATGTAAGCTTGTATAATGGTCCTCTTTATATTCTTTATAAGGGAACAGAATAAACTAATTTAAAAAATAAAAATGATGATGCTTAAAACCATCCATCAGCCGCCATCTTATACACAAAGTTCAAAGTCAATGGGACTACAGAGGAGCCTGGAGCTTGGTATCTGTAGTTTGCCGGATAACATCTGGAGATGTTTCTGACATGCATGCGGCAAGAGTGAGCAAGAGATTGAATATCCAGGGCAAAGGAGAGGTCAGAGTCCAGCACAACCCCAAGACATCGGGCCTGCTGCCTGGGTGCTATAGTAATCCCACAGACCGAGATGGAGAGGTCAGGGTTGGTTAGTAGATGGTGAAAAGACAAGAAGTTCAGCCTTAGAAAGATTGGGGGACATTTACTAAGGGCCCGAATCGGGTTTACCGGCGGGTTACGTAAATTTTTCCATTTTGCACCGATTTTCCTGTATTGCCTCGGGTTTTTGGTGCACACGATCGGATTGTGGCGCATCGGCCGAACGAAACCCCGACGGATTCGGAAAAAACGCCGCATTTAAAGAAAAAAAAAGTGTCGCAGGACACGCACTTACCTTCACCAAGTATAGGATCGTGCACTCCAGCAGGCCTCAGCGGACTTCAGCGCAGCAGCGACACCTGGTGGACGTCGGAGGAACTGCCTTAGTGAATCGTCGGAAGACCCGAATCCACCGCACACAACGTGACGCTGGATCGCGAATGGACCGGGAAAGTAAATCTGCCGCATTAAGTTTCAAGAAGAGAGACGACATGATGTTAGAAACGGCAGAGACACAATCACTGGTGTGTTGGATTAAGGCAGGGGGATGTTGCATACAGAAGTTTACAGCTGGTTATCATCAGTATAAAGATGATACTGGAAACCAAATCTGCTGATGGTTTGTCCAATGGGGGCAGTATAAAGGGAAATGAAAAAAGGACCTAGAACTGATCCCTGAGGAACCCCAACAGTGCGAGAAAGATCCAGAAAAGGAGACACTGAAATTGTGGTCAAAGAGATAGGAAGGAAACCAAGAGTAGTGTTCTGTAGGCCAATAAAGTGAAGCATCCTGATAAGGGGCTAGTGGTTCACAGTATCAAATGCTGTTGTGAGGTCCAGAAAAAATGAGGAGAGAATAGTCACCTTTGCATTTAGCAGTGAGGAGATCATTGGAGACTTTAGAAAGAGCAGTTTCAGTAGAGCACATAGTACGAAAACCAGATTGTAAGAGATCGAGAAGAGAGTTAGCTGAGAGATAGCAGGTAAGTTGAGAATAGACCAGGCAATCCAAGAGTTTGGAGATGAAAGGGAGGTTAGAAACTGACCTGTAGTTAGTAGCATTGGACGTATCCAAGGAGGTTTTTTTTCAGTAATGGAGTAACAACCACATACTCGAAAGGAGAAGGGACGACACCAGAAGAGAGTGAGTTTTTCAGTGAGGTGAGAAGTGACTGATGGGGAGAGGGACTGTACGTAATATGAAACACTGATGCAGGTAGTGGGGCAAGCGGAGGAAAGGAGCCTGGACACTTCTTCCTCTGTAACTGGCTCAAAGGAAGAGAGTAAACAGGGTAAGGTACCGGAGGGCTGGGGACTATTTCATGGCGATTGCAATCAATTTTATCTTTAAAGAAGGTGGCCAGATCTCTTTGGTGTTAGTAATGAGTGAAGAGTATTGAAGAGCCTTTTGGAATTGTTAGACAGAGAGGATATTAGATATGTGAAATAGTCCTGTTTAGCAAGGTGAAGGGTTCTGAGCATAAATTTGAAGAGTATACAGTCTGGATGAACAGATCCTAGTTAGTGATGAGCGAGTATACTCGTCCGAGCTTGATGCTCGGTCGAGTATTAGCATACTCGGACCGGCTCGTTGCTCGGACGAGTATTTGCCCTGCTCGATAACGAGCATTTAATTTTAAAAAAAAAGTGAAGAACAGTAAAAAGATACAATTAAAACATTTAATTTAATTGTTTAATTAAAGAAAACAATGAAAGAACACAGTGCAGAACAGATTGCAGATGTTCGGGAACATCTGCAATCTGTTCCGGAGACACGCGTGCAGAACGGTGTTCTCCGCAATAGTATTTGAAGAACAATATGTGTGAAGAACACATTACAGATGTTTGGAAACATCTGCAAGTTGTTCTTCACACATATTGTTCTTCAAATACTATTGCGGAGAACACCGTTCTGCACGCGTGTCTCCGGAACAGATCGCAGATGTTCCCGAACACCGGCAATCTGTTCTGCACTGTGTTCTTTCACTGTGCTCGTTAAGTTTATAATTTTACTGAAAAATGCTCGGGTCTCCCATTGATTTCAATGGGGCTTGTTACTCGAAACGAGCACTCGAGCATCTGGAAATGTTCGGCTCGAGTAACGAGCACCCGAGCATTTTAGTGCTCGCTCATCTCTAATCCTAGTTTATTGCACACAGAGAGGGCATTACAGAGGGCACATGGGTGGAAGGGAAAGAGAAGAGGGGATGTACTAAATCTTCATAAGATTTCTGTGTGAAGTGTTAAAATCAGCAGAAGGTGGGTTTAAGGAGGGTGGCAAGAGGATGCAGGAAGACGGACAGGACAGAGAGCCCTAAGCTGAGCCCCCCCAAGCTGTCACCTACCTACTTACTGGCACCACCCTAAGTCATAGTGCAGGCACAAAACAAGACTAACAAACAAACAACACAGAAGAATCACAAGCGGTCTGGGTCACAACAAGGTAGCTGGTACAGTACGGAATAGGAGTCAATAGGGATAGTCGAGGGTACAATAGCCAAGGTCAAAACAAGAATAAACGATCGAGCGACAATAGCAAAAGCACACATGGAAAAACAGAGCTGAGGTAAACCTATAACCAGCAAGGTCAGATGGAACTGAGCAATAATATAAAGGATCTCCCGGACATACCTCCCACTGCAGATCTGTCCATCTCACCAGTAACTTTGCTGGACAGGACTAATCTAGAGGGACCCTGGTGTGGCGGAATAAACAAAAAGGCTAAACCACAGTTCACAAACGGGAGACACCAACAGACATCAATGTCTCCTTAGCCACAATCTGTGGACAGAGGACGATGCTGGCACAGATATTACAGTGGGCCTGGGTTAGCGGATATGTCCCTGGAGCAAGCGGGAGCAGACAGAAGTGAGATAAAAAATGCTTCTGATTTATACAAAGTTATTTCTTGTTTCACAACAGAAGACTGTGATAAGTTGGTTACATAACGTACAGAGCGTGTGAGTGGTGTGCAAAGGTGAGTGAAGAAGTGAGGTATTGATGTGTATAGTAGGTACTGGGGGAATAGATGGACGGTAGGCAAACAAAACAACCAGAGCAAACATTCGAGAGAAAACAGAAAATATTTTTATACAAAGATAATTGTGAGTTTTTCTTACCTGTCTCCTGCTCTGTCTACCTGCAATAAACCTCAATGTGTAACTGCAGCATACTTGTCAGAATATTATACTTCAATTACCGTATATACTCGTGTATAAGCCGAGTTTTTCAGCACAAAAAATGTGCTGAAAAACGTCCCCTCGGCTTATACACGAGTCATACAGTCATAAAAAATCTTTAAAAAATAATAAACTTATATACTCACCCTTCGGTGGCCCCGACCTGCAGCGCTGCTCCCCCAATGTCCGCGCGGGTCCTCTTCTGGCTTCGGCGCCCGTCTTCTGTCTTCACTAACTTCGTGCCGGGCGCCGCCACTGTTCTCCCCTGGACGTGCCGCTGCTGACATCATACTAGGCGCCGCCTGGAGGAAAAACATGGCGGCGCCCGGCACGAAGTTAGTGAAGACAGAAAATGGGCGCCGAAGCCAGAAGAGGACCCGCGCGGACATCGGGGGAGCAGTGCTGCAGGTCGGGGCCACCGGAGGGTGAGTATATAAGTTTATTATTTTCTTTTAATGCTGGGCTGGCTGTATATTACTGGGGGCAGTGCTGTATACTACTGGGGGCAGTGCTATATACTACTGGGGGCAGTGCTGTATACTACTGGGGGCAGGCTGTATACTACTGGGGGCAGTGCTGTATACTACTGGGGACTGGCTGTATACTACTAGGGGCAGGCTGTATACTACTGGGGGCAAGCTGTATACTACTGGGGGCAGGCTGTATACTACTGGGGGCTGCTGTATACTACTGGGGGCAGGCTGTATACATACTGGGGGGGTCTATGACTAATGCATTTCCCACCCTCGGCTTATACTCAAGTCAATAGGTTTTCCCAGTTTTTGATGGTAGAATTAGGGGTCTCGGCTTATACTCGGGCCGGCTTATACTCGAGTATATACGGTAATCTAGGAGACTTAACTCACCAACTCAAGGACAGAGATGAAGATCAGTGAGGGCAGAAAAGGGTCAAATGTTAGAGAAAGAAACAGGCACATGCAGGGCTCATTCTCGCCTTTTTTGCTGCCTAAGGCGAAACTTGAAAACGTGTTTGTGTTATTAAAGAAACGCACACGATGAATTTCATAGTGGGTGATTGGCAATCTGAAACTTAGTCCACCAACTATTCCTACATATATGGGTAAGCGCTAGAATTTATATAGTTTTAATACAACAGAGCCAGTGTTATTAACCACTTCAATAGAAGATGAAAGTAAAAAATCTAAATTTTATTGATATACACTAAAACACACTTAAAATTGTGTGTGTATTAAAGTGTGTTTTAGTGTATATCAATAAAATTTGTATTTTTTACTTTCATCTTCTATTGAAGTGGTTAATAACACTGGCTCTTTTGTATTAAAACAGGGGAATTGGCAATCATTCCCCATCAGGGTTCAATCATCTGCAGCCTAAGGCGAGATTCTCATCAGTTGCGGCCCTGGGTACATGCAATAAAAAGATAAATAACAGATATATACAATTGCATCTGAGGAAATGTCACTCATGAGAATATAAACTCACTGTACTCTACTGGCATATAGTGGCGCAGCAGTGATCCTGCTACCATATTGCCAGTGTACCCCGCATGTAGAAGGGGGCTCGTCGGCGGTGACGAGCCTATGATCGTGGATATAAGGGGGGCTACAACGGCGCGCACCATGGCCACCACTATGCCAGCATGCACACTGCACGGACCTGTGTTTACTGTACCCTAGAATACAGTGCCAAATTTTATAGACACCCGATGATTACCTGGCAATAAAGAAACGCATTGGTTCCTAGGGTCCATAGTGATAGGATAGCTGAAGCTACGATAGCTGTAGTTAGCACAGACCGCCAAGTTATCACTCAGCCACCGAGAGAAAATTGTGTACCGTATTTTTCGGACTATAAGGCGCACCGGATTTTAAGGCACTCCTTCAATAAATACAATAAATACCTGCTAAAACATCTAGGTTCATATATAAGGCGCACCGGATTATAAGGCGCACCTAATTATAAGGATGTATGACCAGAAGGTGGCAGACCTGTGCACAGCTCAAGGCAGCTGTTGTCTGTATGTACGGTTCATATGTAAGGCGCACTGGGCTTTAAGCCGCACCTTTGATTTCTGAGAAAATCTAAGGATTTTTTGTGCGTCTTATAGTCCGAAAAATACGGTAATTGTCTGAGGGCAACAACCAGCCACTTAGAAAGAAGTGTGATATAGATTGAATAGAATAGTTCGGTAGCATAGCGATAACTACTCAGCTACACTGTTTAATCACAGACCTTACAAACACCATTCAGTCATCTAGCCAGTACACTGCTTAATCACTCAGTAGGCATGTGATCAACCATATTCACATCTCTACTGTGAATTTTATTACCTTTGTTTTGTATCAACACTATTGTTGTCTAGTATCAACACTACTGTGCTGTAAGTATCAATTACATGTTCTTGCACTCACTAAAGGCAACAATGAAACTAAGTAATTAACAAAACAATGGGAGTCTGTAATCACAGTCCTGTCTAGTATTTTACCTAAGAGAAATAAAAGCTATGTTTTAATTTCTAATAAAATACTTCCACTTACAGTGAACCTAAGACAAACTAAGGAGCTAGTATTAAATACACAGAGATTAAATTCTGTGAAAATCACTGGACTGCCTGTTATTCCTATGCGGCTCTGAGGATTATGTTCTCTATATTTAAGAGGCTCGAAAACTGAAACAAATACAATGCAAAAAACATGGAAGAAGATGCTGCCCCCCAGGTTTTATATCATCGGGACCCTGGTTGTCTTCATAGTCTTTCTGACAGGATTGCGGTAAGTCATATTTGCTTTGTTCTATTTTTGATTAAGACTTTATTATTTATTTATGTATGTATTATGTGAAAAAAATGAAATATTTAATTTACAACTAAATTCCATTTAACTAATTTTTGCAGTTGTTTAATTGCTTTTATATTATATTATATCGCAGTGTGAAAAATTAATGCATTTCAACAATTTCAATGATTTCAACCTGAGATTATAATGAATTAGTTGACATGTTACCTTTAAGGGGGTCGTCACACGTTGCAGTTAACACTGCATCACAATACGTTTTGAGACAGTTTCAGGTGTAGTTTTATTAATTTAATAGGTAAAAGAATGGGTGAATTTAATTTTAAAGGAGAAACCTGGTTTTAAAGGTAAAACCACCCCAAAACTGATTGTGATATTGTTCATTCACTGTGGGTACAGACAGTATTCAGACGCCTTTAAATTTTTTTTACTCTTTGTTTCATTGCAGCCAATTGGTAGGATCAAAAAATGTGTCATAGTCTATGGGAATAGTCCCTTGGGACTAAAGTCTTGTGGACTCCCTGGACCACCACGGGGGATAAAGATGCCAGCCGCAAACCGGGAGCGGAGTCTAAGTGGACTCCTGGTCTTCTTCAGAGAAATGCTCAGGAAGGCTTTCACTTCAGCAGAATGACCTGAAGATCCAGCAGGGGATGCTGGGAGTCGCCAGGCTATATAGCAGAGCCGGGAATGCCAGCGCCAATAAGGAGGACGCCGGCCCTTTAAATTCTTAGAGAGTAGGCGCGCGCGCCCTAGCAGCGGAAGCGCGCGGCCTAGACAGGAGACGGACCTGCGGCCTGGACGGGACCGCGATGGAGCCATCAGGAGCGGGGACAGGTAAGCACTGACCTGGGGGGAGTGGGGCAGCGGCAACGGAGCACGGGTGCATCCGCAATCCGCGGGGACACCCATGACAGGACCGGACCGGAGACCTGGCAGCACAGCGGGAGACGGGTGCCCCCGCATTCCGAGACAACTTTCGTGACAAAAAGTTATTATTTTTGCTCATTAATGTACACAGAAAAAAACTGAAATGTCGATATTTTTGCTAATTTATTAAACAAGAAAAACTAAAATATCCAATGGTCATAAGTAGAGATGAGCGAACATACTCGTCCGAGCTTGATGCTCGTTCGAGCATTAGCGTACTCGAAACAGCTCGTTGCTCGGACGAATACTTCGCCTGCTCGAGAAAATGGCAGCTCCCGCCGTTTTGCTTTTTGGCGGCCAGAAACAGAGCCAATCACAAGCCAGGAGACTCTGCACTCCACCCAGCATGACGTGGTACCCTTACACGTCGATAGCAGTGGTTGGCTGGCCAGATCAGGTGACCCTGGGATAGACTAGCCGCTGCCCGCGCTGCTCGGATCATTCTGTGTCTGGATGCCGCTAGGGAGAGAGCTGCTGCTGGTCAGGGAAAGCGTTAGGGTGTTCTATTAGCTTACTGTTAGGCAGGAGTGATTCTCCAAGAACCCAACAGCCCTTCTTAGGGCTACAATAACGTTATACTTTTTTTTTTTTTGTTTGCTTGTGGCTGGGCTTGCTGGCACTAGTAGTGCAGCTAGTACCATATTGTGAGGAATTTGCAGGGGGACTTGCTACCGTTGTGTTTAGCTCTTAGTGACACACATATCCACCTCAAACACCAAAGTGGGAAAATTTATTAGGGGTTTGATTTCAATTAGGCACAGTCTGCCAGTTTCTTTTTATTTTACGTTTATTTTTTCATAACTCAGCGTCATCTCATCAGTGTGCTTTCATACTTGGCTAGAAAATAGCCAAAGGAGAATCCAAACGGCTTACTTACGCCTACAATAGCGTTATATGTATTTTATTTCTGGTTGATCTGCTGGTGGCTGTCCTTGCTGCAGTGCATATACTAGCCAATTGTGAGGAATTTGGAGTGAGACTTGCGACCGCTGTGTTTAGCGCTTAGTGACGCACATATCCATCGCAAAGACCGAAGTGGGAAAATTTATTAGGGGTTGGATTTCAATTAGGCACAGTCTGCCATTTCCTTTTTATTTTACGTTTATTTTTTCATAACTCAGCGTCATCTCATCAGTGTGCTTTCATACTTGGCTAGAAAATAGCCAAAGGAGAATCCAAACGGCTTACTTACGCCTACAATAGCGTTATATATATTTTATTTCTGGTTGATCTGCTGGTGGCTGTCCTTGCTGCAGTGCATATACTAGCCAATTGTGAGGAATTTGGAGTGAGACTTGCGACCGCTGTGTTTAGCGCTTAGTGACGCACATATCCATCGCAAAGACCGAAGTGAGAAAATTTATTAGGGGTTGGATTTCAATTAGGCACAGTCTGCCATTTCCTTTTTATTTTACGTTTATTTTTTCATAACTCAGCGTCATCTCATCTGGCATAGCAGTGTGCTTTCATAGTTGGCTAGAAAATAGCCATAGGAGAATCCAAACGGCTTACTTACGCCTACAATAGCATTATATATTTTATTTCTGGTTGATCTGCTGGTGGCTGTACTTGCTGCAGTGCATCTACTACCATATTGTGAGGAATTTGCAGTGAGACTTGCGACCGTTGTGTTTAGCGCTTAGTGACGCACATATCCATCGCAAAGACCGAAGTGGGGCAATTTATTAGGGGTTGGATTTCAATTAGGCACAGTCTGCCATTTACTTTTTATTTTACGTTTATTTTTTGATAACTCAGCGTCATCTCATCTGGCATAGCAGTGTGCTTTCATAGTTGGCTAGAAAATAGCCATAGCAATAGGATAGCATCGTTTGGTTTTAAAAACTAAAAAACACAAAAAAAAAACAAAAAAAAAAAACACAAAAAAAAAGTAAAAAAAAAAAATTAAAGTTATAACTTTCATTTTCAAAATGTTTAACCCGAGGGCTAGGGGTAGAGGACGAGGGCGGGGACGTGGGCGTCCAACTACTGCAGGGGTCAGAGGCCGTGGTCCTGGGCGGGGTGAGACACCACCTGCTGATGAGGGAGCAGGGGAACGCCGCAGAGCTACACTCCCTAGGTTCATGTCTGAAGTTACTGGGGTAACTCGTGGTAGAGCACTGTTGAGGCCAGAACAGTGCGAACAGGTGATGTCGTGGATTGCCGACAATGCTTCGAGCAATTTGTCCACCAGTCAGTCTTCCACGCAGTCCACCCATGTCACCGAAATCGGCACTCCTCCAGCTCCTGCACCTCAGCCTCCTCCCCCCCAGTCTGCCCCCTCCCAGGAAAATTTGGCATTTGAACCGGCATACTCTGAGGAACTGTTTTCTGGACCCTTCCCACAGTCACAAACCACTTGTCTGGTTGCTGCTGAGCAATTTTCCGATGCCCAGGTTTTCCACCAGTCGCAGTCTGTGGGTGATGATGACCTTCTTGACGTAGTGGAAGAAGTGTGTAAAGAGGTGTCCGACGATGAGGAGACACAGTTGTCAGACAGTGGTGAAGTTGTTGTCAGGGCAGGAAGTCCGAGGGGGGAGCAGACTGAGGGATCGGAGGATGATGAGGTGACAGACCCAAGCTGGGTTGAGAGGCCGGGTGAACACAGTGCTTCTGAGACGGAGGAGAGTCCTATAGCAGAACAGGTTGGAAGAGGCAGTGGTGGGGCCAGACGGAGAGGCAGGGCCAGAGCAGGTGCATCAGCGCCAAATGTGTCACGTAGTGAAGCTCCCGTGGCAAGGGCTAGATTTTCAGAAGTCTGGAGGTTCTTTAAGGAAACACCGGATGACCGACGGACTGTGGTGTGCAACCTTTGCCAAACCAGCATCAGCAGGGGTTCCACCACTACTAGCTTAACTACCACCAGTATGCGCAGGCATATGAATGCTAAACACCCGAATCAGTGGCACCAAGCCCGTTCACCTCCGGCCGTGCACACCACTGCTCCTTCCCCTGTGTCAGCTGATAGTCAGCCCCCTGCCTAGGACCCTGGCACAAAAACCCCATCGTCGCCTCCACGATCCTCCACAGCATCCACCAGCGTTCAGCTCTCCATACCCCAGACGCTGGAGTGGAAAAGAAAATATAGTGCAACCGCACGCCCAAGCCCTTAATGTCCACATCTCCAGATTGCTTAGCCTGGAGGTGCTGCCCTATAGGCTAGTAGAGACCGAGGCCTTTCGCAACCTCATGGCGGCGGCCGCCCCTCGGTATTCGGTCCCCAGCCGCCACTACTTTTCCCGATGTGCCGTCCCAGCCCTGCACCAGCACGTGTCAGACAACATCATCCGTGCCCTGACCAACGCCGTTTCTGACAAGGTCCTCCTGACCACGGACACGTGGACAAGTGCTGCCGGGCAGGGCCACTATATATCGATGACGGCACATTGGGTTAACTTGGTGCAGGCTGGAACCGAGTCTGACCCTGGGGCTGGTCATATACTGCCGACGCCGAGGATTGCGGGGCCTACCTCGGTCCAGGTCTCAAAGGCCTACTATGCCTCCTCCTCCTCCCACCCCTCCTCCACCTCCTCCTCCGAACTACCATCCGTGGGCATGGCACCATCAGTCGCTAGCTCTAGGCACAGCAGCAGTGCCGTCGCTAAGCGACAGCAGGCGGTGCTCAAACTGCTGAGCCTAGGCGATAAAAGGCACACCGCCCAAGAACTATTACAGGGCATCACGGCGCAGACTGATCTGTGGCTGGCACCGCTGAACCTGAAGCCAGGCATGGTTGTGTGTGACAACGGCCGTAACCTGGTGGCGGCTCTGCAACTCGGCAGACTGACACATGTGCCATGCCTGGCACATGTGTTAAATCTGATAGTTCAGCGTTTCCTCAAGACATACCCCAATCTGTCAGATTTGCTCACGAAGGTGCGCCGCATCTGTGCGCATTTCAGGAAGTCCAGCACAGATGCTGCCACTCTCAGGGCAGCGCAGCGCCGCCTCCAACTGCCCGCTCACCGACTGTTGTGCGACGTGCCCACGAGGTGGAATTCAACATTAACTTAACCATGTTATCCAGAGTTTACCAGCAGCGCCGAGCGATTGTAGACTGCCAGATGTCAACTTCCACCAGAACTGGTAGTCAGGTCAGTCAGCTTCCTCAAGTCTACAATGAGGAGTGGACGTGGATGTCTGATATCTGTTAGGTGCTGAGTAACTTTGAGGAGTCAACACAGATGGTCAGTGGCGATGCCGCCATCATCAGCCTCACCATCCCGCTGCTTGGCCTGTTGAAAAACTCTCTGATCAGCATGAAGTCGGAAGCTTTGCGCTCGTCACAAGAGACGGGGGAAGAAGATTCCCTTGTTGATAGCCAAAGCACCCTCAGGTCTGTTTCTCAGCGCATATCGGAGGAGGTGGAGGAGGATGAGGAGGAAGAGGAGGAGAATGTTGGCGAGACACAAGAGGGGAGCATTGCTCAGACCTTCACTGTTCAGCGTGTATGGGCAGAAGAAGAGGAGTTGGAGGAGTTGGAGGAGGAGGAAATGGGCAGTCAGGCCAGTGAGGGGAGTGAATTCTTGCGCGTTGGGACTCTGGCGCATATGGCAGATTTCATGCTAGGCTGCCTATCCCGTGACCCTCGCGTTCAAAGAATTTATTCCAGCACCGATTACTGGGTATTCACTCTCCTGGACCCACGGTACAAGCAAAATCTTTCCACTCTCATCCCTGGAGAGGAAAGGAGTGTGAGAATGCATGAATACCAGCAGGCCCTGGTGCACAAGCTGAAACAGTATTTCCCTTCTGACAGCGCTAGCGGCAGAGTGCGTAGTTCTGCGGGACAAGTAGCGAGGGAGAGTAGGCGAGCAGGCAGCTTGTCCAGCACTGGCAAGGGTACGTTTTACAAGGCTTTTGCCAGCTTTATGTCACCCCAGCAAGACACTGTCACCTGTCCCCAGTCTCGGCAGAGTAGGGCTGATCTTTACAGAAAGATGGTGAGGGAGTACGTAGCTGACCATACCATCGTCCTAAATGATCACACAGCTCCCTACAACTACTGGGTTTCAAAGCTGGACATGTGGCACGAACTGGCACTGTACGCCTTGGAGGTTCTTGCCTGCCCTGCCGCTAGCGTCTTGTCCGAGCGGGTTTTCAGTGCAGCTGGTGGCATCATCACCGATAAGCGTACACGCCTGTCGACTGACAGCGCTGACAGGCTGACGCTTATTAAGATGAATAAAGCCTGGATTTCTCATAATTTCCAATCTCCACCAGGTGAAGGAAGCTCAACCTGAATAATTTATGCACTCCTCCTCCTCCTCATTTTCCTCCTTCTCCTCCTCTTTGTACAGTAAAGCAGAGGAAACTGGCGATTTTTGACAGGGCCCACTGGCTCTAGCTATAGTACTTTATGCATTTAATTTTTCTGGAGGGCCACCTACCCGGTCCTCTGTTTTAAACAATTTTTGGGAGTGCCACATACAGGCACTCAATCTATTCAATTTTTCTGGAGGGCCACCTACCTGCTCCTCTGGTTTGAAAACTTTTTTGGACTGCCACATACAGGCACTCAATCTATTCCATTTTTCTGGAGGGCCACCTACCTGCTCCTCTGGTTTGAAAACTTCTTTGGACTGCCACATACAGGCACTCAATCTATTTCATTTTACTGGAGGGCCACCTACCTGCTCCTCTGGTTTGAAAACTTTTTTGGACTGCCACATACAGGCACTCAATCTATTCCATTTTTCTGGAGGGCCACCTACCTGCTCCTCTGGTTTGAAAACTTTTTTGGACTGCCACATACAGGCACTCAATCTATTTCATTTTTCTGGAGGGCCACCTACCTGCTCCTCCGGTTTGAAAACTTTTTTGGACTGCCACATACAGGCACTCAATCTACCTGCTCCTCTGGTTTGAAAACTTTTTTGGACTGCCACATACAGGCACTCAATCTATTCCCTTTTTCTGGAGGGCCACCTACCTGCTCCTCTGGTTTGAAAACTTTTTTGGACTGCCACATACAGGCACTCAATCTATTTCATTTTTCTGGAGGGCCACCTACCTGCTCCTCTGGTTTGAAAACTTTTTTGGACTGCCACATACAGGCACTCAATCTATTCCATTTTTCTGGAGGGCCACCTACCTGCTCCTCTGGTTTGAAAACTTTTTTGGACTGCCACATACAGGCACTCAATCTATTCCATTTTTCTGGAGGGCCACCTACCTGCTCCTCTGGTTTGAAAACTTTTTTGGACTGCCACATACAGGCACTCAATCAATTTCATTTTTCTGGAGGGCCACCTACCTGCTCCTCTGGTTTGAAAACTTTTTTGGACTGCCACATACAGGCACTCAATCTATTCCATTTTTCTGGAGGGCCACCTACCTGCTCCTCTGGTTTGAAAACTTTTTTGGACTGCCACATACAGGCACTATCCAAATTAAATTGTCTCCATAGCAGCCTCCACACGTTGTCTCCATTGCTACCTCCAAAAGTCGTCCATATAGCTGCCTCCATACATCGTCCCCTTATCAAACGAGGTGTGTCAGGCAGAAATTTGGGTTGTTTTCATGGATTCCACATCAAAGTTGTTAACTTTGTCGCCACCCTGCTGTGTTATCCACAAAATATACTGGCAAACTTTTATGATTAACCGATATTATTTTAGCGCTTCTTGCGCATCTGTTTACATTCCCCTCACCCGCCATATCCCAAACTTATAAGAACGCTACTACACTTGATCTTATACAAAAGGTTCTTAGAAGTGCTGTTTGGGGAGTAGCCTAGAGACAGGGGCTTGGATTGGCAAAAGCTCGCCTGGCAGCGGAGCGCCAGCTCCATCCCAAGATCCAACTAACATAGTTTTAACTGCAGCACCTTTAATCTACTACTAGTTCACTGCCTCCATACATGGTCCCCTTATCAAACGAGCTGTGTCAGGCAGAATTTTCAGGTGTTTCACCACATACATAGTGGAACTCGGCGCGTCTGTCGCCGCCATGCTGGAGACCTGCAGTTGCAATCATAGAAGCGCAATATGGATGCCCCATACTGTCGCTCTTAATCATGGAAGTCCTCTCCATGGCTGCCTCCAAATGTCGTCCCCTTATCAAACGAGCTGTGTCAGGCTCATTTTTCGGGTGTTTCACCAGATACGTTATGGAACTTGGTTACTATGTCGCCACCATGCTGTGTTATCGACTAAATATACCGTCAACCTTTTGTTCACAGAGGAAATAATTTCAGCGCTTCTTGCTCACCTCCTTTGGTTCCTCTCTGCCACCCATTGGTTTGAAGCCTGAGTCCATTTAGGGTATGTCGCCATGAGACTCTCTAGCCTGCCACTGCTGCCGCTGCCTCTGCATGCCGTCCCCTATAGTGTCAGGGTCAATTATTGGATGTTTTAGATGCTATCTAGCTTCATTCTGTCACTCTGTCATCGCCATGCTGTTGCCCATAATTTTGGCATAATGGTGCGATTAAGCAGCCTCAGAGGCATCCATGCATGCTGCCCCTGCTGTTTCCTGTCCATTTCCGTGGTGTTTCCATCCTTTTCTGAGGTTCCCAGGTGTTTGGCCAAGCTTCCCTGTGCAGAGCCTTGGTCCCCTTGAAAAATGCTCGAGTCTCCCATTGACTTCAATGGGGCTCGTTATTCGAGACGAGCACTCGAGCATCGGGAAAAGTTCGTCTCGAATAACGAGTACCCGAGCATTTTAGTGCTCGCTCATCTCTAATTCAGACCCTTTGCTGTGAATCTCATATTAAACTCATATTTAATGTGCTGTTCATTTGCTTATGATCCTCCATTGGATGGTCCTACTCCATCACTGGAATCTAGCTGTGCTTAATTAAACTGATTGGACTTGATTAAAAAAGGATCTCTATAATGGCATTATTACTATATGCAGAACAACAGGAGGGAATAGGAAAAGGCATGGAGGCCGAAAAGATAAGGAAAGACTGGTTTGAAAGACCAGGTCCAGAATAGAATAAATGGAAATAGTGTTTACGTTATAAGAAATGGCAAAATCTAGGGATTAGAAAAATACTAACTACTCTATTGAAGATTCCCAATTTTACACGTTCTTTTTGTACAACTCTGTCAACCACCCAGGGAGGGTAGGGGTGGGTATTTATAAATAATATTATTTATAATATTTATAATAATATTAATCTATACATGCCTGCAAATGTAAATCATGTAAATGGCGCACCTTTTGTATTTGATTGCACATTGTATGTTATGATATTTATGCTAAATAAAAACTTTATAAAAAAAAAAAACGATCTCTATATAATACCTCCCAGCTTAAAGTGCCTGTCAGAGCACATGAGAATCATGAGGTCTAAGGAACTGCCCAATGAGCTGAGAGACAGAATTGTGGCAAGGCACAGGTCTGGCCAAGGTTACAAAAGCACTCAAGGTTCCAAAGAGCACAGTGGCCTTCATAAACCTTAAATGAAAGAAGTTTAGGATGACCACAACTCTTCCCTTACCTGCCCATGCAGCCAAACTAAGCAATCATGGGAAAAGAGCCTTGGTGAGAATGGTAGAGAATAACCCCGAATTCACTGTGGCTGAGCTCCAGAGATACAGTAGATAGATGGGAGAAAGTTCCACAAAGTCACCTACTACTGCAGCCTCCGCCTTTCCAAGCTTTATGGCAGAATCTGCTGGTGGAAGCCTCTCCTCAGTGCAAGACATATGAAAGCCACATAGAGTCTGTAAAATACATGAATGACTCTCAGATTATGAGAAATAAGATTCTCTGGTCTCATGAGACAAAGATTTAAGTTTTTGGTGTTAATACTAAGTGGTATGTGTGTAGAAAACCAGACACTGCTCATCACCTGCCAAATACAATCCCAGCCGTGACACATGGTGGTGGCTGCTTCATACTATGTTTTTCAGCTGCAGGGAAAGGGTAAAAGACAATGACCCTAAGCAAAGTTAAAATAACAACTCTGGCTTCAACTCTGTGACCATTCCTCACTGGCCCAGTCAGAGCCCTGACTTAAATCCAATTGAGCATCTCTGGAGAGACTTGGAAATGGCTTCCACCAACGTTCACCATCGAACCTGAGGGAACTGGAGAGGATCTGTAAGGAGGAGGCAGAGGATCCCCAAATCCAGGTGTGAAAAATCTGTTGCATCATTTCCAAGAAGACTCCTGGCTGTACCAGCTCCAAAGCTGATTCTACTCAATACCTACATTTCTACATTATGGAGTCACTAGACGGCTGCATGTACATCCAGATTAGAATACATTGGCAAGACAATAGGAGAAATGTGCTGCAGAGCTGTTGAATCACTGGGGGGATATTCTGCATTATAAAGATACCCCAATAAAGATCCACATCACACAGTGTCATGGTGGAAACAATATTGTCTTCAGATTTTCTGAAGCTGAAAAAATCCCACAAAACATAAGGGGTGGTAACTGCTACAGGATATCCCTCCAGCGATAAACCAGGTGGATATTCCGCCTGGATTCTGTTACACTAAAAGTGTTAAATGGGATCCTAATCTTTGCATGTTATGTGTAATTCTGTTTCCTTCTCCGCTCTACGGTCCAGTATTTACATAGACGATATATTCGCTGCCAAACAAATTTACATTTGAAATGATCAGGAGCTACTTGGTATCTCCTTGATTTGCATAATTGTATATTTGGCTCTAAATGAATCTGCAGAAAGTTGTCATTCTGTCAGGAACTAAAGTTATGTACCTAAATGTGTCACTATCAGAACACCATACATGTTAGTAGTGGGGTATGGAGTGCTCCCCCTTATGTTTTCCGGTGAGATGGCAGCATTGTTTATTTAAATAAATATACACGTGATGAATTTGCGCACAAACAGGTAAATAGCACGCACACCAATATGCTGATTGTTCTGAACACTATTACGTGTCCATACAGAGCCCACACCCCTTAAAGTTGGAATTGAGCTAGTGGGCGGATGAGTGTAGTTAAAGGGAACCTGTCACCAGGGACCTCATTTTCACAGACAGGTTGCAGAAGCCCAGTACACCTGCAGAGCAAAAATGCCTCTCTGCCTTCTCTAAGCATTTGTATAACAATATAATTGTGTGTTATAACTTACCTTGCATCCTGACAAAATCCTGGGGTAGTCATAGGGGTTGGGTTTTGGTTTGGATGCATTTAAAAAAAACATGTGACTTTAATGAAATGTCCATAGCAGAGCCCCCCTTTAATGAAATGGCCACTGCAAAGCCCCCTTTAAAAAATGTCCACTGCAGAACCCCCCTTAAATAAATATGCACAACAAAGCCCCCTTTAATGAAATGGCCACAGCAGACCCATCTTTAATGATATGGCCACATCAGAGCCCCCTTTAATGATATGGCCAGAGCAGAGCCCCCCTTTAATGAAATGTGCACTACCGAGCCCTCCCCCATTTAATGAAATGTTCACTGCAGGGCCCAATATAAATAAAATGTCCACTGCAGGGCCCCCCATTTACAGAAATGTCCACAAAGAGGCCGGAAGAGGAGAAGACGGAGCCGTGGGGCCGGGGAGAAGAAGCCGAAAGGTGAGTATAGAGTTTTTTGACCTAGCGATCTTCATTTAGGGCTCGGGTAGGGGCGGGCGTGGGCCCCTGGGAAGCCGGAGGCCTCGGGCACCTGCCTTTACTGCTTTTATGGAGATCCGCCAGTGCTAGGATGGTTCTTGGTCTGTGCTCTCAACCAGATGTGTGGCTGGCAAGGACAGAGCTGGAGGTTGTTCTGACCTGAATTGCAGTCTCGGCAGAGAGAAGAAAGATGTCCAGGCAGAGGGAGAGGTTGGGGAGTTTGGTTATGACACAGGCAGTTGTAAGTACCACCCAGTGTATTTCAGCATGTCTTCATGGTTCCAGGCGGATGACCCTTTTTCCTGACCGAAGTCGCCAGGGTGGGGTGACTTAAGTCCAATTTTTAATGTAGCAGGTACTGGTACACTCCTCCTCGTCCTAAAAGGCAATCCCCTTGCAAGTTCCATCTTGTATACATTTAATGTTAGGGCTCCCGCCATCTATACCCGATTCTGATTTTCCATTCTTGGTCTCATCCCATCATTCAGATTAGAGTAAGTGGTTCAGCAGTTTATATCAAAGTAATAATTTGTGATCAATTAAGATGATTCACTTACACAATATCGTTATTAGGTACATTACATGGAAAGTGGCCAAATTGTATATTGATGGATTCAAAGTAGCATCGATATTTGTTACGGAGACTTTGGGGCAAATTTACTTACCCGGCCCATTCGCGATCCAGCGGCGCGTTCTCTGCTCTGGATTCGGGTCCGGCCGGGATTCATGAAGGCAGTTCCTCCGCCGTCCACCAGGTGGCGCTGCTGCGCTGAAAATCATCTCCACGCGCCGGAATGCACCACCTCGGACCAGGTGAAGGTAAGCGGTCACCAAGCGACACTTTTTCGGGTTTTAAATGCGGCGGTTTTTCCGAATACGTCGGGTTTTCGTTCGGCCACGCCCCCCGATTTCCGTCGCGCGCATGCCGGCGCCGATGCGCCACAATCCGATCGCGTGCGACACAATCCCGGGGCAATTCAGGTACAATCGGCGCAAATCGGAAATATTCGGGTAACACGTCGGGAAAACGCGATTCGGGCCCTTAGTAAATGACCCCCTTTATCTTTGAGAAACAGCTGTGCATTCAGGCCCATTGCCAGCGCTGGACGATATTGCTTGTTTTTTAACACAAAAATTCCTAAATTCTTAGGGGCTTTGTCAAGGGGGTATTCTGGAATACATTTTTGATGAGCTATCTTTAGGATAGGTTAAGAGTATAAGATATCAGATAGTGAGAGCCTGACACCTAACACCCCCATCGATCAGCGGTGATAAAGCATCCGCACTCCCAGAAACTTCAGCTCCTCTTTTACGTCTTATCCATCGGTCATGTGGTCTGGTTGTAGCTCAGTCCAGTTTAATGGGGCTTAACGGCATTACCAAACACAACCCTGCTATTGAAACCCCTCTAATCAATATAAATATCAATATAATCAATATAAAAATGTATATGTATTTGCCCAAAATGACAGCCTTAATAGCTTGTTGTATGCAAATCTGTTGTATAAAATTATAGACTATAGTATATTGTTAGGTAGTGCCATTGCTCTGCGATTAGTGGGGGTTTGACCTCTGGGACCCCCACTGTTTGTGAGAATGAAGGATCCCAGCTCTGATAGCAGTCACTGAATGATGTAACACTGAATAGAAAAGACAGGAGGCCATGTCTCCAGGTGCAAGATATAAGCAGCCCAAAGTAAAGGCCTTGGCCAAGGATAAATGTTAATAAAAGGCACAGTAAGTGCACAATAGTGCAATAAGTTTTAACATACAGTGGGAAAGTCAATGGGGCACATTTACTAAGGGTCCGTGGAACGCATTTCCGTCGAGTTTCCCGAATTTTTTTGTTTTGCGCCGCATTTAACTGGGGTTTTTGGCACACGTGATCGGAGTTTGCTTCCATGTTCGATCCATGATACATCTTTGGGACATGATCCCATAGAATCCAGAATGACTCAACATACAAAGAAATGGGACAATCTCATCTGTATTTTGAACACTTAAAGGTTCTAGGGCTCTATGTCCAACCAAAGAACTGGCACACGTTTGAGTTTAATTAAAACTAAATTGGTTTATTATAAAGTAAAATGGTAGGAAAACATTGCATTTAGTGTCTGGGAGGAAGTGGCTAGTTCAGGTATAAAACACGTAATTCCCCTACCATTAATGTTTTTATTTTGTAATGAATAAATTTGTTAATAATTCATCTCAAACTTGTGCCTTCTAAGTGTTCAAAATACAGACAAGACCGTCCCATTCCTTTGGAGATGTATGTAGATAAACCTGCACTGTACATACTCTGGAACCATATCTATACATAATGCCATGGTGATAGGTTAAGGCTACATTCACACGATACTCTCGCCATACTGTAGTACGGCAGGCACATGTTGGCGCCAGGGAGAGAAGGAAGGAGTGAGTGCCGCTCAGCCCCGCCCCTCTCCATAGTGATATATGGCACACAGCGCCATATTCCGGGGACAGATATGACATGTCCTATCTTTCTCCTGGCTACGGAACGGTATGGTGCCGCACGTGTGCTGCATCGTATCGCTTTTGTACGGTGCCGTGAGCCCATTGCTGTCTATGGGGGATGTATATACGCTGTATATATACGTCTCCTATATGGTCGCATGAATATAGCCTAAGAATGTGAGACCCCAAGACTGTATTGCCCGAAAGCAGTGATGGCGAACCTTTTAGCGGCCGAGTGCCCAAACTACAACCCAAAACCCTGCTTATTTATCGTGAGGTGCCAACCAAAATTAAAGCAGTTACTTACTGCTCCCTGTTCAACAACTTTCAATCATATTGGCCTCCTGAGGACAGCAACATAGTAGAAAGATGGAAAATTTTCATCATTTAAGCTTCTTTTCAATCTCCCTCTGTACACAGAAAATCGTGGGGCCAAGAGGAGGTCCTCCAAAGATAATTCGGCCCTGTCTACTCATTCTCCCTCTTCCTATTGTCCCAAGTAGCGAAGTTAGTATCAAAATATGACTGTAAGCAGCATCTTTTAAGTTGCTTGGAACTGCAGGAAGATTCTTAGAGTCCTGTCTGGTGTGCTGGGGCGATGGCCCGGGTGCCCACATAAAGGGCTCCGAGTGCCACCTCTGGCACCCGTGCCATAGGTTCACCACCACTGCCCTAAAGCATGCTGTATGCTCTTGTGTCATCCCATGAACAGATCATCTGGGATGGATACAAAAAAAATGCCACTGGGGTCATCTGTATTAGACCTCTTTCACACTGATGTATGCTCACCCGAGCAAGCATACAGTTGTGTGCTGGAGAGGTGGTGGGATGATCGCTGCTTCCCCCTAACTCCCTTTTCCATAGCAATGCATGGCGCCCAATTGTAACCAAAGGAAAAGATAGAGCCTGCTCTTTTTCCCGTGCACGGTGACACATGTGTGTGGTCACTGTACCATGGCCTGGCGCCATAGGCGGCTATGGGGATGTCCCCAGAATGATAGTGAGCCAGCAAGTCAATCATCACTCTGCCTTTTTTGTAGTTTGGTGGGAACAATGAATGAATGTCTTTGCTTTTATCAAAATTTTATATACATAATAACTAGATTGTGTCTTTCACCCTGACAGATCCCTTTATCACGTGTACTTGCCATAATAACTAGGATACAGCCTCTGATATCAGATGGACAGCGGACAGTTATTAAAGGATTTATAGGCCAATGTTCCGCAGTTCTATCCGATTTATGAGTACTAAACCAGAATGATTATCCTCATAGCGGTTTCTCCTTTAAATATTTTAGTTCAAAGCAAATCTTTCAAAAGATTTGTAGTGTCTAATATATATGAGTGCCCCTCATTTCTAGATGTTCCTGTCTCTTTAATCACCTGTTAATCATTAGAGGTTAATGAGTGTAACTAATGAGCGCTGCACAGAATTTCAAGTGCCGGGACCATGACATAAATGTTGCAATTGACTCTGGCATGGCTCCCAGTTTTAATAAATGTAATGAGTTTCTTATGACCAAGATCAACTACTAGAAAATGTTACAAGGCAAACTGGAAGGTATCCAATGTGTGAGAGCCTGAAAGACTGTGGAGAATAGAAAAGTGACAAGAGAAGTAGGTCATAGAATTATTAATAGTTAAAAAAATGGAGATACAAGGGCTAGGTAGATATGGTTGAGGGCTACTTTTTGTATGATTGCTGCGCCATTCTTGACCGTCTTGTGAAGTGTCAGCCTTTCTGCGATGTGCTAATGAGTCTTCATAAAACAATATTGTAACGCTGCAAAAAAATTCTAAGCAGTTTCCACTCCTCCACCGATAAGTCTCTGGCAACAAAAAATTGCTTCTAAACCACATCCGATCATAAATTACTCCCCCCAAAAAATAATTACGTTCAGTTGTTTGAATGAATCCTATTGCCCCTGGTACATAAATCCAACTACTCATCATGCAGTATGGCCTCACAAGCACATGTGAAGGATTGGGAGTGATGTGTTACTCGCCTGTGACTTCCTATCAAGCACTAGGTCACTCATATAAGAAATTGTAACCTTGGGCTTTTATATTTGTTCCTGTCCTGTAATCTAAAATTACATATGTGTGTGTGTAGCGCTGGGATGGGACAAGGCCAATAAGGAGAGGTAGGGCCCCATAGCAGACTTTATATATATTATGCTGTACAATGTATATAATGGTCGCACATCCTCCATTGTTTAGTCTGTGAGGTCGGATGTCGGAGCCCCCTGACACTGCAGGCCCCACAGCAGCTGCTACAGTTGCTATCGCTGTAATTATGCCCCTGGTTAAGGCATTTTAAAGTACTTGGCACACAAAAAATGTGGCCCCCGACCACTCCAACCTGTAAAAATTGAAACATTATCACTACACAGTTGAGGTTAAAGGACATCTACCACCAGGGTGAAGGATTGTAAATCAGGCACACTGACATGCGGGTGTGTGCCCCCTCTGGCAGGATCTGATCTTTTTTAAGCTTCCTAAGCCCCTGTTTTTAAGGAAAAAAAAAGGCATAGGCTCATTTGCATAATTTTAAATGCCCTTTTTTTGTAAAAACCAGGGCATAAGAAGCTGAAAGAAGAGCAGAGTCTGCCAGAGGGGGCACACACCAGTATGTGGGTGTGCTTAGCTTACAATCCTTCATCCTGGTGGTAGATGTCCTTTAACCTGTCAGCAGATTAATGATCCCACAGCCTGAAAGGTTATTCATTGAAGCTGTATTCACATTTTGCGTTTGCATTGTGCTTAGAACCGCAATGCAAATGCAAGTGGATGAAGCTTGGCCCGATCACGTATATGTTTCCATTGAAATGCATGCAATCAGTAACAGGACAATGCACGTTCATTTTGGTGCAAACTGCTTGCACATGTATTTAAAAGTGTCAAAAACACATTTGTGGTGCAGCTGCACTATACCCAAATTCTGCACTAAAACGGGCTTTCCAGGAGTCAGACCCCCAACAAAACTGATATTAATGAACTGTCCTAAGGATATGTCAACAATATATTTCACAAGCACAAAAAACCCTTGGAGAGAATAGTTACATTTCATAGGAACATAAAAAAGCAACAATATAAAGAGACTGTATACATACAGTATTGCAACACATACATTATCTGAGCTGAGCCTGTGTGCCTGAAATGCTAAGCAGGTGTATAACACACCTAGACGCGGCTGAAGTAGCAAATACAAAGGCGAGAGGATGCGGAGCATGTAGTGTGGATACAGCTGCTCCTCAGACAAGCTGTATGGATATGTATGGATAATTTCTGTATTGCACTAAATGGGTATTTTCCTAATTATCTATAACTATACTATATGTGTATTTTATAGAACATATGATAATCCATGCACTCCATGCACCTGCTGCTGCACCATGATATTGGGGAACGTCATTGGTTTCGGCAAGTGGTTTATGCAGCTGCCCCACTTCTACTGTGTTTTTAAAGGAATCTGTCACCAGGAAAGCAATTTTTATCTGCAGACAGGTTCCAATAGCCTATTGGATCGGCGGACGCAGAGCTGCGCGCCGAAGATGGTGAGTAGGAAGGGAAAAGAGGCTACCAGGGCGTGGAGTAGCCGCCTCGTCTAACCTCAGATGTGGCTACTCCATGCCCCAGTAGCCGCATAAGTAAATTGGCATAAAAGTCTATAAAAGTTAACAAAAAGTGTGGGGACGTGAGGATTAGCCCTTAAAAGGGCTATCCTCACGTCCCATTGATCCACCTACCACCTGATCTACCTTTATAGGTAGATTTGTGGTGGTAGGTTCCCTTTAATGCTTTGGTATATAGGGAGGAATCTTCTCAGAGATTATTGTAATTATTGAGACTATTATTATTATTATGGAGATTATTATTATTATTGAGATGATTATTATTATTTTTGCTATTATTAATAATCGTTTCCATAATAATAAAAATAATAAAATTTATAATAATAATAATAGTTTCAATAATTAACATAAATAATCTCTGAGAAGACTCCTCTCTATATATCAGTGCAGTAAGTCTGTGTCACAGTGTAAATGGTAGATAACATGTCTTAGTTACCAGAAATCCTCAGCTCTGTATCACTGGGCTTATAGCTCAGTTAGTTAAGCTCCTGTCTATGGTGCTGAGGGTCCCAGGTTCGAATCTCAGCCTGGCCAAAGCTTTATTTAATTTAATTAAATAAAGAGCTTGTGTCTGGGGAAGCCCTGGAGACTATGGGGCACATTTACTTACCCGGTCCGTTCGCGATCCAGCGGCGCGTTCTCTGCACTGGATTCGGGTCCGGCCGGGATTCATCAAAGCAGTTCCTCCGACGTCCACCAGGTGGCGCTGCTGCGCTGAAGTCCGCTGGAATGCCTCGAAATACACCGGCCTATCCAAGATGAAGGTGAGTGAAATTTTCGCGACACAAATTTTTTTTTAAATGCGGCGGTTTTTCCGAATACGTCGGGTTTTCGTTCGGCCACGCCCCCCGATTTCCGTCGCGTGCATACCGGCGCCGATGCGCCAAATTCCGATCGCGTGCGTCAAAAACCCGGGGCAATTCAGGTACAATCGGCGCAAATCGGAAATATTCGGGTAACACGTCGGGAAAACGCGAATCGGGCCCTTAGTAAATGACCCCCTATATATGGACAGATGCTGATCTGACCTGATGACGTGGTCCCTGCTCTCTCTCAGCTAAGCCGACACTTCTCTGAAAAGGATTCCCTGCCTGATGTCTGCTCTGAAGAACCCTAGCAGATGCAGTGACCATATATGGACAGATACTGATCTGAAGCTGATGACGTGGTCCCTGCTCTTCGCTAAGCCGACACTCCTCTGAAAAGGATTCCCTGCCCGATGTCTGCTCTGGGGAACCCTAGGAGCAGATAGAGATAGAGATAGAGATCTGAACCTGATGAAGTGGTCCCTGCTCTCTCCGCTAACCCGATACTTCTCTGAAAAGGATTCCCTGCCCGATGTCTGTAGAAGCTGTTCTGTACTATCAGTTCAGGCTTTCAAAGTATTTACTATGCGGACACAGCGCCGGGACACAGCGGGACCTGGGGAGAAAATCTGTGACAATCTCATAGCTGCCCGTGACGCGGGGCAGAGGTAAGAAAAACGGGACTTTCCCGGCAAAATCAGGACGGTTGGGAGCTATGCTACCCCTCCTGGCCCAGCAGCCACCACATGTCCCTCTCCCACACATATACTTAGGTCAGTGACTGTGCGGAGCCATCCACAGGGCAAGCACAGAGAAAAGATGTAGATGCACAGGGCCTTTATCCTGCCTGCACAAGTGTCTATGAGGCCTGTACAGGCGATAATGTGACCTCTGGTCTATCACATAAAGTGACTTCTGAGGTTCTGCTCCTTTCGCCTCTTATTCATGCGCCGTGTTACATGGAAACTTTATTTAACAGCACAAAACTGTCTTATAGAAAATCTGTTACCAATAGAGACCAATAACAGCGCAGCTTTCACTTTACTACAGCAGCTTGAGGAAAAGGCTGAGATTTCATTGGTTAATTACTATGTGCAACAATCACAATTTATAAACAGTGTTAATAAATGAGGCCTGTAGTATAATCCATAGTTATTATACAAAAATAGAAAAATGGAGAGAGCCAGGTGGGTGCGCTTGTAACCAAACAGAAATCTTCCAAGCTTAGCAAATTACACAATATTTATTGGTAGCAATAAAATCCAATGGTAACGCGTTTCGGGGAAACCCCTTCGTCAGACCAAAACTAGTAAAATAAATACATAAAATCGATGGAATACAATGAACAGTAGGGAGTATAAACACATATAAATCAATTCATACATAGTAAATTACAATTACAGAGAGAGTAAATACATAAAATTGATAAAAGGGATAGCCATGTGATGGATAACTCGTAGTACATGGAGTGTATAATAAAATATTAGGGAACCAAGGGTAGGGAGTAGATGTTTAGAGCATTCACATAATAACACTAAAAATAGGTAATGAAGGCATGATTAACCAGGTAATTAGAACCTGATATGTAATGATAGGTAGTACTGAGCAGCAATTAAGAAATGGAGCATGTGTGGAAGACATAAAACAAATGGATATATGAATGCATAAATAGTAGATGATGGAGTATATCAAGTGGGAAAGAATGATGAAGTGGGGTAAATGAATTATATAATAAATAATAAAGAGAAAAGGATGGCTACAAGGCATATGAAGCACAATGAATGATGAGCTAAACCGTAGCTATAGAGGTACTGATAAGAGAATCAAACCATAGAAGACTTACATGGGAGCGCTGAGTCGAAACTCAGACTAAATGGGAAACACGCAGGCGCCGGCATTCTCATGCATAAAATTGACCGACTCCCTGCACGCTTGCTTCAGTAGCGGACCACCCGAGCTCCCTCTCAGCGCTCCCATGTAAGTTGAAAAGGCTCCATCCCTTTATTATATCCTACTTTACAAGCTTCCTTTACGCTAAAATCCATAGTTATTATGTAAGCTACTATTCTTTATTTAGTCACTACTCACTGTGCCTTTTTTGTTTCCCATTTAGTCTGAGTTCCGACTCAGCGCTCCCATGTAAGTCTTCTATGGTTTGATTCTCTTATCAGTACCTCTATAGCTACGGTTTAGCTCATCATTCATTGTGCTTCATATGCCTTGTAGCCATCCTTTTCTCTTTATTATATATTATATAATTCATTTACCCCACTTCATCATTCTTTCCCACTTGATATACTCCATCATCTACTATTTATGCATTCATATATCCATTTGTTTTATGTCTTCCACACATTCTCCATTTCTAAATTGCTACTCAGTACTACCTATCATTACATATCAGGTTCTAATTACCTGGTTAATCATGCCTTCATTACCTATTTTTAGTGTTATTATGTGAATGCTCTAAACATCTACTCCCTACCCTTGGTTCCCTAATATTTTATTATACACTCCATGTACTACGAGTTATCCATCACATGGCTATCCCTTTTATCAATTTTATGTATTTACTCTCTCTGTAATTGTAATTTACTATGTATGAATTGATTTATATGTGTTTATACCCCCTACTGTTCATTGTATTCCATCGATTTTATGTATTTATTTTACTAGTTTTGGTCTGACGGAGGGGTTTCCCCGAAACGCGTTACCATTGGATTTTATTGCTACCAATAAATATTGTGTAATTTGCTAAGCTTGGAAGATTTCTGTTTGGTTACAATTGCACCCACCTGGCGCTCTCCATTTTTCTATTTTTGTATCTTTACTTCACGGTACCTCTGGTTACCAGTTTTCGGAGTGCCTAGGATTTGCTGCAGTAACCAGAGATTGTAACTTCCGTACTAACAAGGATCTTTCCCCTACTGGATACTGAATACCACTTGTACTCAAGTGGCCACCAGGTGAGCATCCATTTTCTCACCACAATCGGTACCTACTTGTCTCTACGTTATTACGCGAGGCGCCGTCCTCTTCCGTTGTTGTTTTTGTTTTTCTTCGTATAATCCATAGTGACAGTGGGGCATATTTATGAGGACCTCTGCGCACCGCCACTGGCGCAGAGGCCCTGAAATAATCGCAAATGCTAGCTTATTGCTAGCTTTTGCGATTATTTTCCCCAATCCGCCACCTTCACGCCAGTGGGGCGTGAAGGGGGGGTGCGGCCGGACGGGAGTGGGCCGGCGCGGGGCGTTACTGTCCCCGCGCCTGCGCACTCGCTGCTGCTGGCGACTTTTCATACGTGAAAAGTCGCCAGCTGCGTTCTTTTTCTACGCCAGGCCCTGCCTGCCGTAGGTTAGACGCTGCGCTCCTGGCAGCCCGATACATCAAGAGGCAGAAGCCTCTTGATGTATCGGGCTGCGAATTTGCAGCGGCGGGGCGATCATACGCTGGCCCACGAGCGCCAGCATATGATAAATATCCCCCAGTGACTACATGATATGTGTCCTGTATCTTCCCAGCAGAAGGGAAGCAGCAGATGTAATGTACAGGGCACAGAACAGACAAAAAATATTTAACATTTATTTTTCTAAGCGGAAGTGTTGACTACAAACCCTTAAATTGGCTGGAATGAAAGCTGAACTGTGATTGGTTGCTATGTGCACAGTTTTCTTTACACAATATTAATAAATGAGGCCTCTCCAGTATCTGCTTGTGATATTACAACAGTTTTTGTAAGGTGAAATGTTAAGCATGGACCTGATCAGCGCTGGGTATATAATATAGTATAAGATATAACATGGCATTAGAGTTGTGGGATTTCCCTTTCAGATTGGTTGCTATGTGAGTCATGGTGGCAGGTGCCACGCTCAGCAGCCAATAGGATTGCAGGGCATTGTTTCAATGCAGGAAAGAAAACGGCAGTTGGTGCCAGTCCGTGATCGCTCGCACAGAGAGAAGACCGGCTCCAGTTATCTGCAGAAAGTGACTTTTTTCGATTTTTGCCAAAACCGGATACACACAGAGGATTAAACACCCACACCACAAGACAACACACAAGAGAGACATGAAGAGGAAGAGACAGGAGAACTCACCACCGGACCCCCATGAGCCTGCCCCCAAGAGGAGGAAGCTGGACCTGACCGAGCAGGAAGAGAAGATGGCGGCTCCCCCCAATCTCCAGGATGATGACAACGCAGATCTACCAGCCACTGTATGTCAAGACCAAGGAAAAGGCATGAAGAGAAAGAGACCGGAGGATACATCATCACCCGACCACCAGGAGCCTGCCCCCAAGAGGAGGAAGCTGGACCTGACCGAGCAGGAAGAGAAGATGGCGGCTCCCCCCAATCTCCAGGGTGATGACAACGCAGATCTACCAACCACTTCATGTCAAGACCAAGGAAAAGGCATGAAGAGAAAGAGACAGGAGGAGACTTCACCACCCGACCACCAGGAGCCTGAACCCAAGAGGAAGATGGACAAGCAGATGAAGGCTTTCCTCAAACTCCTGGAGTTTCAACCCATCAAGAACCTAATTGAGTGGGACAGAAGCCGCACTCTGACACACAAATACCTCCTGGCAGCCGTGTGTGCGTATTTCAGAAGAGCAAGACTCCCCAGCTCACAGTACAAGTACTTCTTCTTCCCGGCTCTGTACCTCGCCAGTCAGTTTGAGGACGACGATCCGAGCATCCGCAGAATCCTCTTCCTCTGCGCCTTAGGACCGTACTGGTTCATCAACATAGACCAGTTTTTACATCATCGCGACCTGATGTTCCAGAAAATTGGATTCAGAGCCTGGGTAGACGTGGACACCTGTCATCGGCTGATGGCCCAGAATCCCACACACTGGGCATGGACAAGAGAAAAACCAAGAGTCCACCCTAGCTCCTCAGCTCCAGCCCCCGAGGAAGAGCAGGAAGAGTCCACCAGCAGTGGCTTCAGCTGTCACATCCTGTAACTTCAGCCACGCAAGAGGAAAGTCTGCGAGATCTCCACAAACATCTCTATATCCACCGGCAGGATGACAGCTGCAAGACCAACATGGAGAAGACCCGGAGGCCGGTGTGGATGTAACCGTCTGTCCATGGGTAAGGTGCAGAAGCCTCACAGCATATAACACTCACTACTCAATCACTGTAGGTAGTCACATGCAGTCACTGTAGGTAGGTACATACACCCCCACCACACACATGTTGTAGCGTTACCTCCCTTAGTACGCCCGGAGGAAGGGCAGTGCAGCGGCCATGGTTTCCCTGCAGGTTTCCTCCACAGGGGGTTTTTCCTGTCCTGAGCGCCGCTGTACACTCCCTGTGAGTGACCGGAGGTAACAACCACTTACATCACACATATAAAAATTACATTACAATAAAATATCACATTATTTTACTGACTATACTGTGTTGTGTCTTTTATTTCTCATAATACATGTAAAATGTTACATAAAGGGTTTCTGTGGAAATAAAGAAATTATTAAAATATTTAAAGCAAATTAATGTTATGGTTTGTATTATAAAAAGTTATACAAATTTCCAATATACTTTCTGTATCAATTCCCCACAGTTTTCTAGATCTCTGCTTGCTGTCATTCTATATAAAGCTTCTATGTTTCCTTCCAGTGGACAGAAATCTGACCTTGGTCACACTGGAGCTCGTTATATCACACAGCCCTGATAATTTTTTGTGATACTAATGAGACGTGCACCTCTATAACCTATGTTAGATTTCTGTCCACTTGAAGTAAACAAGATTTCAACAGCAAGCAGAGATCTAGCAAACCATCAGGAATTCATGGAACAGAAAGTATATTGGAAAATTGTATAACCCCCCAGCCCAGACTATACCTGAGGTTAAAGTTGTCTAGACTAGGTTATACCCTGGAGCATAAAATGGCCTAGGCCATTTTTTACCCCCATCAGCAGCATTGTGATATATGCAAGAATTACTTAATTTTTTAACATTGTATTTGGGATTCAGCACTGATAAATTATTCGAGAATCCTTAATCAAAACACATAACCATCACTGTATGGCCCCTTGCACATAAATGTATGGCGCACTGCTCAACCCTCCCCTCTGACAGGGGCCATAGACGTCAATGAAAACTGATATCCAGCCTCAAATTGTGCATCACATATGGACCCCCCACACGACCCTGTGCATAAGGCCTTAGGCCTCACTTCAAAGTTGATTTTTTTTCGATGATGCCACAAACTGGGCCATGAAAGAAACATGATCTGCAAGGTGTTCACCTGCTTGACAACATACTGGTAGTGGTTTATTAGGTATATTTCTGCTGACAGGTTCCCTTTAAAGCAATGTAAATGAAAAGTGTGTGAATGCAGGCTAATATTGCGTTCACATAGCATTTACGTATATACAGTATAGACATTGTGTTCAAGTTGCTTTTACATAAACGTGGCTTAAATCAACGTGAATTCACATTGCTTTTACGTAAACACACTTTAAATATCTTGTTCACACAACCAGGGGACGTTTCTGGTGGGGTGGAGATCGGAAGGGGTGAGCACTTTTCAAACTTTCAGCAAATAATTGATGATGTTTGTGTAATTAAAAGTTATAAAATTTTCCGTTATACTTCCTGTATTAATTCTTCATGGTTTTCTAGATCTCTGCTTGTTTTCATTATTTCCTGTGCATACAAGTCTGTAGTGCACACAGGTGCACTGCTCATTATTACTCTCTGTGATATAACGAGCCATGCACCTGTGTGACATCACATGACCACAGATATAATGAGCCGTGCACCTGTGTGACATCACATGACCACAGATATAATGAGCCGTGCACCTGTGTGACATCACATGACCACAGATATAATGAGCCGTGCACCTGTGTGACATCACATGACCACAAGCTTCCTGTTGAATGACAGCAAGTAGAGAACTAGAAAACCATGAAGAATTGATTTTCACGGGTGTCCCTGCGATCCTTGCCTCGGATCGCAGGGACACCCATGCCCTTCTCCGTGGCGGTGCCGCCTGTCCCCTGGTCCGCACTCTCCATGCTCCTGCTCCCATCCTGGCTAGGCCACGCGTGTCCCCTAGTGCGCGTGAGCATCAGCATTCAAAGTTTTTAAAGGGCCAGCGCTCCCCTGATTGACGCTGCCACTTCCAGGTTTCCCATAAAGACCGGCTTCTCCCATCAACCCCCGCTCTATTTGTTCCTGTGACCTTCTTGTTCCCGTTCCCTGCCCCTGCGTTGATCTCCTGTTGTGACCCCGGACCTGACCTCTGCATCTTTGCCGCATGCCCTGACTGCCTGCTTGTGCCTGACCCCGAGACTGCCCGCTGAATCTGTACCTCGACCTTGGCTGCCACCACAGGCTAGTCACACCTCTGGAACGACCTGGTGGCACCACGCTGCAGCAAGACCATCCCGCTATGCGCAGGCTCTGGTGCAGACCGGGTGCCACTTAGATTCTGGTCCCAGGTGTCTGCCAGTACCGAGCCCTGACATTGATGCAGAAAGTTTAATGGAAATTGTAGAACTTTTCATTACATGATCATGAGTACAAACGACGAAATGACAAATAAGATATAACTTTTAAGGATAAAAGGGAGTATTAAAATACTCCTTATTCTTTAAAAATAGTGTAATGACAACCCCAACATAACACTGAGAAATGACCAATGGCACTGACACCTGAAATAGTGTTCTATGGACCTCCAAAAACATCCCTCAAGGGCGGATATCCCTGTAGGGTAAACTAATATCCACACAACCCAAACAACTACATTGTACACAAGGTATGGTGGAGCCACACAGACTTTGTACCTTAGATGAATCGGTGTGGCTGTTCTAGTGTTAAATAGAAGGACGTCTTCTTGGGTGTGTAAGATCCTGCTAGACGTGTAAGTTGAAATATAGGGTGAAGCAGGAAAAAAGGGAGCAAGGAATAACATAAAGGACAGTAGGAATAAGTTGAGGCGGGGCTGTAAGCAATATCCACATTATGTTGGAAAAACGGTCATAAACTGATCCTCAAAATCAGAGGGAATCCCTGTTAAACCCTAATGCCTTAACTTAAATGACCATCACCGTGACTGGGACCTGTCCCTAAATGGGCATACTGTCCCTAGTCATCTAAGTCACCACCAAAGCGGTGGTGGTGGTTGATCAGTAACACCCCTGGACAATGGTGTGCATTAGATAGTACAAAGGGGAGTGTACCCCAAACATAAGATAAAGGTCAAATAGGTCCCTACATGGCATTATACTCCTGTCGTAAACAGGGGAATAATATTAGACCTAATAGGAGACACAAAAAGAAAGACAAATATACACATTTGTCAATATAACATTTGCTCACACTGACTCCCTCCAAAAAGTATCAGGAATTGTAAAAACCCTCTGACCACTATGTCCAGTATCTATGATATACACAGTGTTGATGAAGGTATTTGACAGTGAAGTCAGGTGTTCACTGGTTACAAGTATCAATGTACAGAATGTTCGAATCCATATAGGCATAAATGTTGCTAGTCAAAAAAAACAGCAGGGTATATCAGGAGTCTTACCTCTTGGGGATCAAGGCAATGGCTTAGAGATGCTGCGGATACTTCTACTTTGCATGGACGCATTTCTTTAAAAAATACATTTATAAGTCGCATTCTGAGAGTCAGTGAGATTTGAGAGAAGATGACATCACCGGCTCTCAGAATGTGGCTTGGAGTATATCACGCATGGTACCCCCTTAATAATGCATTAGGCAGGCGCACCAATTTTGTTATTCATTAGGCAGGCACCCCCTCTTTGTAATTCATTTGGCAGTGTCCACCCCTTAACAATTCATTAGGCAGGGCCCCCCCTAGTAATTCATTAGGTAGGGTCTTCCGTTAAAGGGGGACACCTCCCCCTTTATAATTTATTAGGCAAGCCAACAACCAAGTTATTCATAAGGGAGGGCCCCACTTAGTAATTCCCCCCCCCCTCCTAATTTGTAGCCCCAGGCAGCATACAAAGAATGAAAAAAAGAATGAGTGCTCATGTCTGGCGCTGGTGTCCTCAATGTCTTCAGCTCTTCCCCTCTTCCCGTGCAGTTTCATGTGGATGATGTCACCATGCTCCTACACCTTAAAGAGGTGCGTGTTATACCCCAGTGCCGGCGCTGTAGATTAACTTGCATGTGTGTCAATTATAGACATGCACACAGTTTTTACTGAGCCCCAATGGATTATCATTGGAACTTGAAACAATCCAAATCACGGGGTTCTCCAAGAGCATCAATCATAATCTGTCACTCATGGCAACCAATCAGAGCACAACTTTTATATTAACAGGTGTAGGAAAATGAAAGCCGGGCTCTGATTGGTTGCCATGGCCAATTAGAACAGTTCTGCCCTCAGACACACTCAAAATTGGCCCTATAAAGGATAAAGCTGTGTTGTACACCTATACACCTGAAAATAAATCCATTAAAAATATCACCCTGCAAAACAGGGTTCTTACACATCGGCAAAATAAAAAAAGTGTTGGCTTTCAAAATGTGCCGTATCAAAAAAATTAATATTGTGGTGTCCTCGAGGGGTTAATTAAACAGCTCTTGTCTTGCGTCACACCACATGCAGCTGTGGTTAATGTGTGGGAAGAGGGAAAACATGAGACCTGCCAACAGACAAGACATATTTAATATTACACAATATAAACAACACAAATTTTTACTTAATTTGTCTGATAAGAAAGTAGGTAAAACATGCCGTGACCCAAATTCTCTGTAGGGAATTTATTATTGTAGTTACATCGGTTTCCTGCTGTACATATCTCTCCCAATGGTCTCAACTGGCGAATTTGGAAATATTTGGGCAACTTTTTTTTTGCAACTTTTGTCAACTTAATATATTTTTCACTCAAGCCAACTTGAGTAAATCCAGATGTGGTAGAAAGTCGCAAATTTTGGTAAAAATTCACACCAGTATTCTCCTGACATAGGAAATACTAAGGGTGCCGTCACACGATTGCCCTTTGACTCCGTTTAGAAACAGAATCATAGAGCATGGGGTAGGGGCATGGCCTATCGCATATGCGTTTCTAGGCTAATGCATGCGATCAGCAACCAGTCCCCGCATTCTTATATTATATAAATGCAGGACACCGGGGGCGGGTTACCAATCCCACACGTTCCCATATAAACGCATATCCGATCGACCGGGGCACGCCCACGGGGTACTTACGTTTCTAAACGGAATCAAAGCACAATTGTGTGGTGGCACCCTAAGGGTGATGCCTCACATGGCATTTTGAACCAGTTTTTGGTCAATTTTTAAGCATTCTGTTAAAACAACACATGCGTTTTTTTAACAGACTGCTTAAAAACGGACCAAAAACAGGTTCAAAACGCCATGTATAGCATCACCCTTAGGAATCATTTGTTGGACATTTTTGCCCTTTTTTTATCAGTCTCGGACCCACAGGAGACATTAACACCTCGAATGAATGTCGTTGAAAGTCGTTGATGAAGAATGGTTCATGAAGCCAAGCGCATGGCTTGTTTATCAAAGTTAAAGGGGCATATTTATCAGGGCCTCTGCGCCCTGAAATAATCGCAAATGCTAGTTTATTGCGATTTAGCCCAATCCGCTCAATCCACTCACTGCAACCGGCGACTTTTCACATGTGAAGAGCAGCGGTGGGGCAGTGACGTGGCTATCATGCTCCGCCGTGCATGATAAATATGCCCCAAAGTTCTTATCAAAGTTCTTTATACACCACGTTCCAAATTATTATGCAACTGATGTTTATCTCTGATTTTCCTTTATATAATATAATTATAAAAGTCATCACCCTTTACAGTATAAATCGAATTTTATTGAACAAACCTTCCTATAATTACAGTATATTCTTCAAAATTGCAAAAAAAACTCAGAATGTGCAGTTGAAAATTATTATGCACAGCATAATTTCCAAACATTTTATAGGTTGTAAAAAAAACTAAAATGGTAAATTGTAGAATTAGCAGTATTAGGCTTCATTCATATGGCCGTTTGGGGGACGTATATACGTTGCATATACGTCCCCCATAGGCCGGCAATGGGCACACACCACCGGACAGTAGCGGTTTGGTGCAGCACACGTGCGCCATAAATCGTTATAGAGAGGGGTGGGCGCCGCTGTGTGCTCACCGTTCTACGGTACGGCGGGCAACGGCAGCGTGAATATAGCCTTAGGAGAGGTTACATTAAATCCAAAATATCCAAACAGGCCCAGTTCCATGTTATCACCTTCACAATTCTTGCATCCATTGAACTTGCGAAGTTTTTGGAGAGTTTAAGCTTGAATTTCCTTGTATGATGTTAGAATCGCCTCCCAGAGCTGCTGTTCTGATGTGAACAGCCTCCCACCCTCATAGATCTATTGCTTGATGATACTCCAAAGGTTCTCTATGGGGTCGAGGTGAGGAGAAGATGATGGCCACTCCATACGATTCTCTCCTTTTATGCCCATAGCAGCCAATGACACAGAGATATCTGTGCAGTGTGAGATGGTGCATTGTCCTGCATGAAGATGATTTTGCACGATTCTACTGTTTGTACCATGGAAGAAAGTGGACAGAACTCTACACTACAGAACATTTTATTATTAAAGGGGCTACTAAACATTTCATTATTGAGGGGGCTGCTACAGGACATTTCATTATTAATGGGATTGCTACTAGAAGTGTCATTAATAAGGGGGCGCTGCTACTTGAAATTTTCTTAATAAGGGGGCTACTGGACATGCCATTATTATGGGGTTGCTGGTCTAGACAGTTCATTAATTAGTGCTGCTGAACAGTATATTAATAAGAAGGGGCTGCTGATGAACACTAAACATAAGGTGTATGAGTATGGTGAGTATATGTCTGTGTAGCCTACATGTGTGTTCTCAAGTGTAATGCACTGGGCGGGTAGTGATAGTGTGAGTTTAGGTATATGGGTCCCCAAGCCAAAGTTCGCACAGGGACCCAATGAAGTTTTGTTACGGCTTTGCCTGTACTATATAAATTTCTGCCATGTTTGTTAAAATGTACTTGACCAAATAAACTATAAAATCGGCATCCAAACCAATGACTGAAAGAATAAAGGTTGACAAAGCTGAAATAAAACTCCAAGACAAAAACTACTACATAGAACCAGGAAAGTCCTTGTGAACTGCTTTTTGCCGCGCCATCCGTTATCCACATCAATGGAAAGGCGCCAAGTGTTCACCAGAGTATAAAGAGACAGAGGGCCAAAAGATAACGAAATTGACTTTGTATCCTGTAATCTTTCTAGATTTGACTTTGATTTGAAATTTTTATCGCATTGACTTTTCTACCCTTTGCCACATTTCAGGCTTCAAACATAAAGATATATAAACAAGTGGGACACAATTGTGAAGTGGAACAAAAGTAATTGGATATTTTAAACTTTTGTAAAAAAAATAATAAACCGAAAAGTGGGACGTGTTATATTATTTTACCCTTTAAGTTAATAATTTGTAGTCTATGACTAAGGACCGTAAGGGTCAGAAACGCGTCAGACTTTATTCTTCTTTGTAAATTGCTGTATCCATGTACAAATAAAGCTAAAGATTTTATATCACGAACAAGCAAGAGTGCGAACCTCATCTGTATCTTTATACTGCATTTGGAAGAGACACGAGGCGTCACTGGAGGCTCACGCACCGGGAGTGGAGCAGGTCTGTTTAAATGTGTGATCATAGATCACCACTACTTGGACTGTAATAATTTGTAGTGCCAACTTTTTACTGCGGTTACAGCTGCAGTCGCTTGGGGTATCAGGTCTCTATTAGTTTTGCACATCAAGAGACTAAAATTCTCACATATTCGTCCTTGTACAACAGCAGGAGCTCAGTGAGATTTGATGGAGAGCATTTGTGAACAGCAGTTTTCAGCTCTTTCCACAGATTCTCGATTGGGTTCATGTCTGGACTTGGCCATTTTAACAACCTTCCATTGTAGATTTTGCTATATGTTTGCGATGATTGTCTCGGTGGAAGATAGATCTTCCTGAATGGTCTTATATTTGGTTCCATCCATCTTCCCATCAATTTTAACCTTCTTCCCTCTCCCTGCTGAAGAAAAGCCCAAACCATGATGCTGCCACCACCATGTGTGACATTGGGGATGGTCTGTTCAGGGAATGAGCTGTTTTGCTTTTACACCAAATATATCGTTTGTTATTGAGGCCAAACAGTTTGATTTTGGTTTCACCAGACCAGAGCACCTTCTTCCACATGTTTGGTGTCTCCCGGGTGGCTTGTGGCAATTTCTAAACAAGACCTTTTATGGATATCTTCGATAAAGGCCAGATTAGTGCAGTGTCTGACTAATTGTTGTCGTATGGACAGACTCTCCCACCTCAGCTGTAGATCTCTGCAGTTCATCCAGAGGGATCATGGACCTCTCGGCTGCATCTCTGATCAGTCTTCTTGTTTGAGATTAAAGTTTAGAGTGATAGCCAGGTCTTGGTAGATTTGCAGTGGTCTGGGGTGAGTTTGCTGAACTGAAAGTAAAGGGGCCAAATAATATTACACGTCCCACTTTTCAGTTAATTATTTTTTTTTTTTACAAAAGTTTAATATCTAATACATTTCGATCCACTTCACAATTGTGTCCCACTTGTTTGATTCTTCATCAAAAAATTTAAATTTTATATCTTTATATTTGAAGCCTGAAATGTAGCAAAAGGAAGAAAAGTTCAAGAGGACCGAAAAATTTTGCAAAGCACAGTATGTGCTGGTGTGCTCCTGCTCTGTATGTTCTGGAGCTGTAATGTCCATGCTAAATTATGGCCTGACTAGGTATTAGAGCGTTATCCATTTATGGTAAGTGTGATCACTTATATCCTCATTACATTCATTTATTTAAAGTTTAGTAGTATTAGTAGTATAGTAGTAGTATTAATATACATATATACTTGGCTGTGTGTTTCAGTTCATTATCATGCTGGAAGACCCAGCCATAACCCATCTTCATGCTCTTAGTAAAAATCTTGCAATAAATGGCCCCTTCCTTCGTCCCTTTAATATGATGGAGTCTTCGAGTGCCCTTTGGAGAAAATCACACCCAAAGTATGATGTTTCCACCTCCATGCATCATGGTTTGGATGGTCTTTTTGGCATCGTACTTATTAAACTTCTTCTTGATATCAAAAAGTTCTATTTTAGTCCATTGTGACCAGAAGACCTTCGCCCATGACTCCCATACCTTATCCAGATGGTCATTGGCGAACTTGAAATAGACCTGGACATGTGCTGGCATGAACAGGGGGACCTTGTGTGACCGCAAAATTTAAATCCATGTGTGTACTAATCTTTGAAAGTATGGTCCCAGCTTGCCTCAGGTTATTGACAAGGTCCACCTGTGTATTTCTGTACAGTTTTGTGACCTTTCCTAGAATGACCCATGAGGTGAGATTTTGCAAGGAAAGAAAGATTGATGGTAGAGATGAGCGAACATACTCGTCCGTACTCGAAACTGCTCGTTGCTCGGACGAATACTTCGCCCGCTCGAGAAAATGGCATCTCCCGCCGTTTTGCTTTTTGGCGGCCAGAAACAGAGCCAATCACAAGCCAGGAGACTCTGCACTCCACCCAGCATGACGTGGTACCCTTACACGTCGATAGCAGTGGTTGGCTGGCCAGATCAGGTGACCCTGGAATAGACTAGCCCCTGCCCGCGCTGCTCGGATCATTCTGTGTCTGTATGTCGCTAGGGAGAGAGCTGCTGCTGGTCAGGGAAAGCGTTAGGGTTTTCTATTAGAATAGTGTTAGGCAGGAGTGATTCTACAAGAACCCAACAGCCCTTCTTAGGGCTACAATAACGTTATACATTTTTTTTTTTCATTTGCTTGTGGCTGGGCTTGCTGGCACTAGTAGTGCAGCTAGTACCATATTGTGAGGAATTTGCAGGGGGACTTGCTACCGTTGTGTTTAGCTCTTAGTGACACACATATCCACCTCAAACACCAAAGTGGGACAATTTATTAGGGGTTTGATTAGAATTAGGAAGAGTCTGCTGATTTTTTTTTTTTTTTTTACCTTTATTTCATTTTATAGCTCAAACTCATCTTGCAAAGCAGTGTGCTTTCAGTGTAGGCTACAAAATAGCCATAGGAGAACCCCAACGGCTTACTTAGGCCTACAATAGCGTTATATTTTCCTTTTTTTTGTTTGCTTGTGGCTGGGCTTGCTGGCACTAGTAGTGCAGCTAGTACCATATTGTGAGGAATTTGCTGGGAGACCTGCGACCGTTGTGTTTAGCTCTTAGTGACACACATATCCACCTCAAACACCGAAGTGGGACAATTTATTAGGGGTTTGATTAGAATTAGGCAGAGTCTGCTGATTTATTTTTTTTTACCTTTATTTCATTTTATAGCTCAAAGTCATCAGGCACAGCACAAAATCCAGTTGTGTGCTGTCAGTGTAGGTTAGAAACTAGCCATAGCAATAGGATAGCATTGTTTTGTTAAAAAAAAAAAATAAATAAATAAACACAAAAAAAAAAATTAAAAGTTTACACTTTAATTTGGAAAATGTTTAACCCGAGGGCTAGGGGTAGAGGACGAGGGCGTGGACGTGGGCGTCCAACTACTGCAGGGGTCAGAGGCCGTGGTCCTGGGCGGGGTGAGACACCACCTGCTGATGAGGGAGCAGGGGAACGCCGCAGAGCTACACTCCCTAGGTTCATCATGTCTCAAGTTACTGGGACTCGTGGTAGAGCACTGTTGAGGCCAGAACAGTGCGAAGAGGTGATGTCGTGGATTGCGGACAATGCTTCTAGCCATTTGTCCACCAGTCAGTCTTCCACGCAGTTCACCCATGTCACCGAAATCAGCACTCCTCCAGCTCCTCCACCTCAGCCTCCTTCCCCCCAGTCTGCCCCCTCCCAGCAAAATTTGGCATTTGAACCGGCATATTCTGAGGAACTGTTTTCTGGACCCTTCCCACAGTCACAAACCACTTGTCCGGTTGCTGCTGAGCAATTTTCCGATGCCCAGGTTTTCCACCAGTCGCAGTCTGTGGGTGATGATGACATTATTGACGTAGTGGAAGAAGTGTGTAAAGAGGTGTCGGACGATGAGAACGGTTGTCAGACAGTGGTGAAGTTGTTGTCAGGTCAGGAAGTCCGAGGGGGGAGCAGACTGAGGGATCGGAGGATGATGAGGTGACAGACCCAAGCTGGGTTGATAGGCCGGGTGAACACAGTGCTTCTGAGACGGAGGCGAGTCCTATAGCAGAACAGGTTGGAAGAGGCAGTGGTGGGGCCAGACGGAGAGGCAGGGCCAGAGCTGGTGCATCAGCGCCAAATGTTGCCCGTAGTCAAGCTCCCGTGGCGAGGGCTAGATTTTCAGAAGTCTGGAGGTTCTTTAAAGAAACACCGGATGACCGACGGACTGTGGTGTGAAACCTTTGCCAAACCAGGATCAGCAGGGGTTCCACCACTACTAGCTTAACTACCACCAGTATGCGCAGGCATATGAATGCTAAACACCCCACTCAATGGCACCAAGCCCGTTCACCTCCGGCCGGACACACCACTGCCCCTTCCCCTGTGTCATCTGCTAGTCAGCCCCCTGCCCAGGACCACGGCCCAAACACCCCCCGTGCGAAAACCCCATCTTCGCCTCCACGATCCTCCACAGCATCCACCAGCGTTCAGCTCTCCATACCCCAGACGCTGGAGCGCAAAAGGAAGTATAGCGCAACCCACCCACACGCCCAAGCCCTCAACGTCCACATCTCCAAGTTGCTTAGCCTGGAGATGCTGCCCTATAGGCTGGTAGAGACCGAGGCCTTTCGAAACCTCATGGCGGCGGCCGCTCCTCGGTATTCGGTCCCCAGCCGCCACTACTTTTCCCGATGTGCTGTCCCAGCCCTGCACAAGCAAGTGTCAGAGAACATCATCCGTGCCCTGACCAACGCCGTTTCTGACAAGGTCCACCTGACCACGGACACGTGGACGAGTGCTACCGGGCAGGGCCACTATGTATCGCTGACGGCACATTGGGTTAACTTGGTGGAGGCTGGGACCGAGTCTGACCCTGGGGCTGCTCATATACTGCCGACGCCGAGGATTGCGGGGCCTACCTCGGTCCAGGTCTCAAAGGCCTACTATGCCTCCTCCTCCTCCCACCCCTCCTCCACCTCCTCCTCCTCCGAATTACCATCCGTGGGCATGGCGCCATCATTCGGTAGCTCTAGGCACAGCAGCAGTGCCATCGCTAAGCGACAGCAGGCGGTGCTCAAACTGCTGAGCCTAGGCGATAAAAGGCACACCGCCCAAGAGCTATTACAGGGCATCACGGCGCAGACTGATCTGTGGCTGGCACCGCTGAACCTGAAGCCAGGCATGGTTGTGTGTGACAACGGCCGTAACCTGGTGGCGGCTCTGCAACTCGGCAGACTGACACATGTGCCATGCCTGGCCCATGTGTTAAATCTCATAGTTCAGCGTTTCCTCAAGACATCTGATTTGCTCACGAAGGTGCGCAAATGCTGCCACTCTCAGGGCAGCGCAGCGCCGCCTCCAACTGCCCGCTCACCGACTGTTGTGCGACGTGCCCACGAGGTGGAATTCAACATTAACCATGTTATCCAGAGTTTGCCAGCAGCGCAGAGCGATTGTAGACTGCCAGATGTCAACTTCCACCAGAACTGGTAGTCAGGTCAGTCAGCTTCCTCAAGTCTACAATGAGGAGTGGACGTGGATGTCTGATATCTGTCAGGTGCTGAGTAACTTTGAGGAGTCAACACAGATGGTCAGTGGCGATGCCGCCATCATCAGCCTCACCATCCCGCTGCTTGGCCTGTTGAAAGACTCTCTGGTCAGCATGAAGTCGGAAGCTTTGCGCTCGTCACAAGAGACGGGGGAAGAAGATTTCCTTGTTGATAGCCAAAGCACCCTTAGGTCTGTTTCTCAGCGCATATCGGAGGAGGTGGAGGAGGATGAGGAGGAAGAGGAGGAGAATGTTGGCGAGACAGAAGAGGGGACCATTGTTCAGTCCTTCACTGTTCAGCGTGTATGGGCAGAAGAAGAGGAGTTGGAGGAGTTGGAGGAGGAGGAAATGGGCAGTCAGGCCAGTGAGGGGAGTGAATTCTTGCGCGTTGGGACTCTGGCACATATGGCAGATTTCATGCTAGGCTGCCTATCCCGTGCCTATTCCAGCACCGATTACTGGGTATTCACTCTCCTGGACCCACGGTACAAGCAAAATCTTTCCACTCTCATCCCTGGAGAGGAAAGGAGTGTGAGAATGCATGAATGCCAGCAGGCCCTGGTGCACAAGCTGAAACAGTATTTCCCTTCTGACAGCGCTAGCGGCAGAGGGCGTACTTCTGCGGGACAAGTAGCGAGGGAGAGTAGGCGAGCAGTCAGCTTTTCCAGCACTGGCAGGGGTACGCTTTACAAGGCCTTTGCCAGTTTTATGTCACCCCAGCAAGACACTGTCACCTGTCCCCAGTCTCGGCAGAGTAGGGCTGATCTTTACAGAAAGATGGTGAGGGAGTACGACTGACAGCGCTGACAGGCTGACGCTTATCAAGATGAATAAAGCCTGGATTTCTCCGGATTTTCATTCTCCACCAGGTGAAAGAAGCTCAACCTGAATAATGTATGTACTCCTCCTCCTCATTGTCCTCCTTCCCCTCCTCTTTGTACACTAAAGCATAGGAAACTGGCTATTTTTTGCCAGGGCCAACTGGTTCTAGCTATAGTACTCTATGTATTTAATTTTTCTGGAGGGCCACCTACCCGGTCCTCTGTTTTAAGCAATTTTTGGGAGTGCCACATACAGGCACTCAATCTATTTAATTTTTCTGGAGTACCACCTACCTGCTCCTCTGGTTTGAAAAATTTTTTGGACTGCCACATACAGGCACTCAATTTATTTAATTTTTCTGGAGGACCACCTACCTGCTCCTCTGGTTTGAAAACTTTTTTGGACTGCCACATACAGGCACTATCCAAATTAAATTGTCTCCATAGCAGCCTCCACATGTCGTCTTTTTAGCTGGCTCCACACGTTGTCTCCATTGCTACCTCCACACGTCATCGCCATAGCTGCCTCCAAAAGTCGTCCATGGGTTGTTTTCATGGATTCCACATCAAACTTGTTAACTTTGTCGCCACCCTGCTGTGTAATCCACAAAATATACTGGCAATATTTTATCATTTACCGATATTATTTCAGCGCTTCTTGCGCATCTGTTTACATTCCCCTCACCCGCCATATCCCGAACTTATAAGAACGCTACTACACTTGATCTTATACAAAAGGTTCTTAGAAGTGCTGTTTGGGGAGTAGCCTAGAGACAGGGGCTTGGATTGGCGAAAGCTCGCCTGGCAGCGGAGCGCCAGCTCCATCTCAAGATCCAACTAACATAGTTTTAACTGCAGCACCTTTAATCTACTACTAGTTCACTGCCTCCATACATCGTCCCCTTATCAAACGAGCTGTGTCGGGCAGAATTTTGGGTTGTTTTAATGGCTTCCACATCAAACTTGTTAACTTTGTCGCCACCCTGCTGTGTAATCCACAAAATATACTGGCAAACTTTTATCATTTACCAATATTATTTCAGCGCTTCTTGCGCATCTGTTTACATTTCCCTCACCCGCCATATCCTAAACTAATAAGAACGCTACTACACTTGATCTTATACAAAAGGTTCTTAGAAGTGCTGTTTGGGGAGTAGCATAGAGACAGGGGCTTGGATTGGCGAAAGCTCGCCTGGCAGCGGAGCGCCAGCTCCATCTCAAGATCCAACTAACATAGTTTTAACTGCAGCACCTTTAATCTACTACTAGTTCACTGCCTCCATACATCGTCCCCTTATCAAACGAGCTGTGTCGGGCAGAATTTTGGGTTGTTTTCATGGCTTCCACATCAAATTTGTTAACTTTGTCGTTACCCTGCTGTGTAATCCACAAAATATACTGGCAAACTTTTATCATTTACCAATATTATTTTAGCGCTTCTTGCGCATCTGTTTACATTCCCCTCACCCGCCATATCCTAAACTTATAAGAACGCTACTACACTTGATCTTATACAAAAGGTTCTTAAAAGTGCTGTTTGGGGAGTAGCCTAGAGACAGGGGCTTGGATTGGCGAAAGCTCTTCTGGCAGCGGAGCGCCATCTCCATCTCAAGATCCAACTAACATAGTTTTAACTGCAGCACCTTTAATCTACTACTAGTTCACTGCCTCCATACATCGTCCCCTTATCAAACGAGCTGTGTCGGGCAGAATTTTGGGTTGTTTTCATGGCTTCCACATCAAACTTGTTAACTTTGTCGCCACCCTGCTGTGTAATCCACAAAATATACTGGCAAACTTTTATCATTTACCAATATTATTTCAGCGCTTCTTGCGCATCTGTTTACATTCCCCTCACCCGCCATATCCTAAACTTATAAGAACGCTACTACACTTGATCTTATACAAAAGGTTCTTAGAAGTGCTGTTTGGGGAGTAGCCTAGGGACAGGGGCTTGGATTGGCGAAAGCTCGCCTGGCAGCTGAGCACCAGCTCCATCTCAAGATCCAACTAACATAGTTTTAACTGCAGCACCTTTAATCTACTACTAGTTCACTGCCTCCATACATCGTCCCCTTATCAAACGAGCTGTGTCAGGCAGAATTTTCAGGTGTTTCACCAGATACATAGTGGAACTCGGCCCATCTGTCGCCGCCATGCTGGAGACCTGAAGTTGAAATCATAGCAGAGCAATATGGATGCCCCATACTGTCGCTCTTAATCATGGAATCATGTTTTAGATGCTATCTAGCCTCATTCGGTCACTCTGTCATGGCCATGCTGTTGCCCATAATTTTGGCATAATGGTGCATTTAAGCAGCCTCAGAGGCATCCATGCATGCTGCCCCTGCTGTTTCCTGTCCATTTCCGTGGTGTTTTCATCCTTTTCTGAGGTTCCCAGGTGTTTGGCCAAGCTTCCCTGTGCAGAGCCTTGGTCCCCTTGAAAAATGCTCGAGTCTCCCATTGACTTCAATGGGGCTCGTTATTCGAGACGAGCACTCAAGCATCGGGAAAAGTTCGTCTCGAATAACGAGTACCCGAGCATTTTAGTGCTCGCTCATCTCTAATTGATGGTCATCTTGTGTTTCTTCCATTATCTAATATTTGCGTCAAGAGTTGCTGTCTTCTCACCAAGCTGCTGCCTATTGTCCTGTAGCCCACCCCAGCCTGGTACAGGTCTACAATTTTGTCCCTGGTGTCCTTACACACCTCTTTGGTCTTGCCCATGGCGGAGACAACAGTTGTTGTCTTCTGACCAAGCTGCTGCCTATTGTACTGTAGCCCACCCCAGCCTGGTACAGGTCTACAATCTTGTCCCTGGTGTCTTTACACAGCTCTTTGGTCTTGCCCATGGTGGAGACAAAACTGTTGTCTTCTCGCCAAGCTGCTGCCTATTGTCCTGCAGCCCATCCAAGCCTGGTACAGGTCTACAATCTGGTCCCTGGTGTCCTTACATGGTCTTGCCATGGAGGAGAGCTTGAAATGTGATTGAGTGCGTGGACAGGTGTCTTAAACAGGAAACAAGTTCAAACAGGTGCAATTAATGCAGGTAATTAGTACAGAGTAGGAGGAGCTTCTTGAAAAAACATATTTAAAGGAGACAAATATCACTGTTGAAGCGTACAAAACAAATTACAGACCTTTCTACCTTTCTATTCTTTGTAGGTGGGAAAATTAGCAAAATCTGAAGTGCATCAAATACTTATTTTCCCCACTATGTGTATATATATATATATTGTAAGGAGAAAAATGAAGACAATTGTTTCCAGTTTCCTGGAAAGATAATGGTGTGTGTATATGTGTGTTTAACATATGAATGAACTCTAACAAGCAGGAGGAGGTTACGTGCCAGACCTACTACTACCTCAGCACCTGACTCATTCCCATCTGAATTCAAGTGAGGAAATGCCGCTATCAGGAGAATATCTCAATATACCTCGGTGTATGCTCAAGCTTGTCATTCCTATGACTTACCTGCCTCAATGACAAATCCTAGGAACGGCAATTTCTTTTTCTTTTTCTGCAAGTGGAAAATTGAAAAAATGCAAGGTAAATGGAAAAACATGTTACCTCCCAGGTCTTATACAATCGGAACCCTGGTCGTATTCGTATTGTTTATAGTGGGATTTTGGTGAGTAATTTTTGCAATTTATCACTTCATTTTTCTATTGATTATGTAACATTTTTCTATTTTGTAAAAAGACGAAAACAAATAATAATAATAGTAACAAAAGCAAAAAAATATACTCTATGGACCCCTTGGTTTAGGTCAATATTATTTCAGTGAGTATTTGACTATTGGCCCACCCTGATCAGGAGCATAATAATGATCCGCTGTTGGTATTCTTTTGCCACTATAGCCTTTTTCCATTTTTTTCAGTTTTTTGCTCCCTCCTTTCAAAACACGTAACTTGTTTTTATGTTTACTGTATAAGAGTTTGTTTCCTGCTTAACAAATAGTACTTCCTAGTTTTTATTCTCATCTGGGCATTTCCCATAAATGTGGCCATGTTTTCTCTTACAAATGAGAATGTTGTCCTTGGATATGGCCACTGTTGCTGAAATGATTGCACAATGAAACAAATAGTTTAGTATTGTGTTTTTCCGGTGTTACCCAGCTTTCCCTGCCCCAGGCTTGTTTTGGTTCTGGCTTGACTCTTTTCTGGGTACTAGTGTGTACACTGGTCTATCTCTGATCTCCTGTTACCTGTCCTCTCCACCATCCAACAGCTGCCAGACAAAGTAAGTGCAACATCCCCCACCGGGCCTAGCCTTTTCTTGGTGCCTGGAGGCAGCCGGGGCCCAGAATACCGGAGTGGCTGGCGTTTGCAGCCTAGGGCACACTGGTGTCATGGTGCTTGGTATGGGGACCGGAGGACTGTCCTACAGCCTGGCAGGTCTCCAGCAGGTGGTGTGTGCAAGAAATTAAATGAGAGGGAGAGGCGGAGGTACTGAATCTCCCTGGGGCAACCCCTTAGTGTCCGTAGTATATGTCCCTGGGTATCGGATGGGGGAGCCCTTGATGGTATACAGGGACCAGACAGAGGCAACATTGGGCAAAAGTAACTTACAGTTCTTTATTCGAACAACAGCAGGCAACGAGCCAAACGGTCTTGTACAGATGCCGGATTGTTGGAGATAGTCCGGATTACTGGAGAGTGCTCATGGAGAGTGATCCTCAGGAGTAGTTCACCAGCCTGGTTACAGATGCAGGCTAGAAGGTAGCTGTGTCCAATGCTGGAAGCTACAGCTTTAATCCTACGAGGTAGCTCTGTGTAAGACACTGAAGGTGCATCTCACACTGTCTCTGGTCACTCAGTGTTCTAGAAGATGTCTGCTCTGGAAGAGAGCTAGAGTCCAAAAGGTGTGCTCCTGTCTCAAGAGCTAGGGCCTAAGAGCTCCTCATGTGGTGACAGTTGGGCCTAAAGAGAACTTGCCTCTTCTTGTCCAGGGGTTTTGTTATTCCCTGGTCAGGTGGTCTCACTCTCCGATCACACTCCAGTTGCAAAGGTGGATAAAAAACATTGGATAAAAAACATTAAATAGAATTAATTCTTGCCTATTCAGGCAGTATCTACCGCTGCATAATTACCTCTATCTAACTATATGACCCTGAAGTGAGCTGTACAGGCTCACCTACTGGGAACACACAGACGAAGGGGCTCATTCGCAACTACTCCTCTGCCTATACATCGGCAGGGGTGTTGCATAAGTCTTCCTTGTCACCTTGTGGGGTCACTCAGTGTCCGTTAGCAGGTTCAAGATAGCGGATTTGCCCTTGTCAGGGTGATTTATCTGATGTAGACAGGGCTAGAGGGACGTCGCAGGGTGATTTTGCCACCACTTACCTAGTTTAAAAGCTTTTTCGGACCGCGCGCTGACGTGCAGTCTACTGCTCCAACGCTGGTTTATTACCGCTTCTCCCTTCTCCACTCCTCGCAACATTGCGCTCTATAGACTCAGCGGTCACTGGATTTAAAGGGGTTAACCAGAGCTGCTGTGTCTGATCAGATCCGGCACAGTTCTGATCAACATCATCCCGCACAGTGGGTCGGTTCCCTCTGTAGCTGGGGCTCTTGTAGAAGCCCCAATTACAGGAGAAAACTTGTTAAAGAAAAAAAATGTAAAAATAATTTATAAAATGAACAGTGGAAATGTTGACAAGGGGTCTTTTATGGCCTCATAGGGGACAAATAAGTAAAAATACAAACACAAAAAATAATAAATATTCAGAAAAATACATTTACATTTCCCAATATAATAAAAAAATTCCCCTACACTACACTACAAAAAACATTGCCATAGTCGCCCCGTTTACCTGAGACTATACATATTATATATCAACGACTAAAACAAAATAGGGAGTTCAGTAATGATGTTAATTTTGAGTAAATTGAAAATTCTAAAAAATATATAATATAAATTACAGAAAAAAGCTCCACTTTTAACCCCAGATAAAACAAAAAAAAAATCTTTAGACTTTTATTATGTTTTAATTATGCCTTTGTGTCTCGAAAAAAAGGGAAATGGGGAAGGTTGCCCCATTGTTCTGTCTGACGCTGCACTGAGCTCCTCTCTGCACTCACAGCAGATCTGACAGTGTACGTTGTGGCTGAGATGTAGCAGAGCTCAGAATGTAATTGTGTGTTATATGCATCTCGAGGATCTCATCATCTCTCATCTCTTATCTGTCTCATCTCTCTTTCTATGTGTCAGATTCTAGTGAATGTTCAGAAGCCAGATGAAAGTGTATATAAACCTATACCCTGATAATCTAATCACATTGTCAGCACACAGCATCTCATAGCACAGAGGAATCATGAAGCTAAAACACCATATCATAGGAGCTAAAACAGCAATAAAACGGAGTAAAATTGTAAAGTAAGGGGATAAAAATTATCTCTATCACTACGGGGTTGAAATTTGAGAATTCTCTTTAAGGCCTTTTCAGGTCACATCATTAAGGATTATTTTCATTTTTTTTTTCATTTCAAACATGTAGAGGTTGTTATGTCCTAAAGTGGAATAGTTGAGGCTCGCCTTGTTTTACAAGCAATTTCCCTGTCTACAAATATTATAGTAAGTGGCTGTGCACTTAATTGTAATCTCTTCCAACCCCTTATACATTGCTGTCGGTGAGCATTAATATCCTGTGTCACCAGCGACACATTGTAACAGATCTACTTAAATGACTATACCTGGAGTCTCATACAGACTTCAGACTGTCATGTGAATAATACATTGCCATGATAAGTTTTTCAAAGTATATCATCTGAACCCCACTGATGGCAATACAGGGAGACTTTCTGCAGGATCTGAGACTTGACCACACACTCTACTTTCAAAAACGTTCTGCCGCGTATGATATAACAACAAAATGTACAACTGAGGCTCTGCTTGTATTGCTTGTGGCTGTTTTCACAAGTGTCTGTAATTTTAACAGCAAAAAAGATTGTTGCTGCAATTGCAAAAAAGTTACAGCAAACAATATCACACCATAAGAAACATGTAAACACCATACAGGGCATACGACTGTGTGATCCTGGGCTTGGCAGGATTGGGCTGGGCTTTGATTAAACACTTTGGAGGTATAGAATGTTTCTAACAAATTTATCAGAGATTGATATATGTACAAATGCTAACCCAACCCCAAACCTTTAGATAAGACCGAATAAAGCAAGGGTAAAGGGTACAACACAAAAGGGAAAATGGACATATTGATAGTGATAATTTGTGCACTTTATTGGATAACGTGGTTTACATTCCAATTATATAAGAAAACTAGTTGTAGATTCCGGTGTTGTCCATGATAGTAAAAAAATGCTCTAAAACAAAATAGAAATGGTAAACAAAAAAATATAATTTAATACTATCGATTCATCTATCTCTCCCTGTCTGTCACTCAATCACTATCCCTGCCTGTCTTCCTATCTTTAAATCACTTACTCTCCCTGTCTGTCTCTCTTTCACTCACTCTCACTGTCTGTCTCTCTGTCACTAACACTCCCTCTCTGTCTCTCTGTCACTAACTCTCCCTGTCTGTCTCTCTTTCACTCACTCTCACTGTCTGCCTCTCTGTCACTAACTCTCCCTGTCTGTCTCTCTGACACTCACTCTCCCTGTCTGTCACCTCACACATAAGCTGTCTTATACTCATTGCCTATAGTAACCAATCAAAGCTCAGAGCTCATATTAACGACCTGTGGCAGAACAGCAACAAATCACGGCTCAGCTTCTAACTGCCCCAGCAGCAGCAGACAATGGCTCCTGTATATGGTTGGTAATAAATGGATTTTGTAAAGCGCAGTGTCAAAACCAATTCTATGACTTTCCCCGAGTCACAGATAGCGGCTGTGCAAAATTTGGTGATTGTAAACGCAACAGTACAGATTCCTTTAGTGGACATATACACTCACCGGCCACTTTATTAGGTACACCTGTCCAACTGCACCTGTCCAACTGCTCGTTAACACTTAATTTCTAATCAGCCAATCACATGGCAGCAACTCAGTGCATTTAGGCATGTAGACATGGTCAAGACAATCTCCTGCAGTTCAAATCGAGCATCAGTATGGGGAAGAAAGGTGATTTGAGTGCCTTTGAACGTGGTATGGTTGTTGGTGCCAGAAGGGCTGGTCTGAGTATTTCAGAAACTGCTGATCTACTGGGATTTTCACGCACAACCATCTCTAGGGTTTACAGAGAATGGTCCGAAAAAGAAAAAACATCCAGTGAGCGGCAGTTCTGTGGGCGGAAATGCCTTGTTGATGCCAGAGGAGGAGAATGGGCAGACTGGTTCGAGCTGATAGAAAGGCAACAGTGACTCAAATCGCCACCCGTTACAAGCAAGGTAGGCAGAAGAGCATCTCTGAACGCACAGTACATCGAACTTTGAGGCAGATGGGCTACAGCAGCAGAAGACCACACCGGGTGCCACTCCTATCAGCTAAGAACAGGAAACTGAGGCTACAATTTGCACAAGCTCATCGAAATTGGACAGTAGAAGATTGGAAAAACGTTGCCTGGTCTGATGAGTCTCGATTTCTGCTGCGACATTCGGATGGTAGGGTCAGAATTTGGCGTCAACAACATGAAAGCATGGATCCATCCTGCCTTGTATCAACGGTTAAGGATTTTTTTTCATTTCAAACATGTAGAGGTTGTTATGTCCTAAAGTGGAATAGATGAGGCTCGCCTTGTTTTACAAGCAATTTCCCTGTCTAGAAATATTATAATGAGTGGCTGTGCACTTAATTGTAATCTCTTCCACAAACTAATACATTGCTGGAGGTGAGCATCAATATCCTGTGTCACTTGGGGCATTTCTACATCTCCATTTTAAGGGTGATGTATCCTTAGAGGTGCAAATAGGATCTAACATAAGTGATGCTAAAGATGGTGAGCTAGGAGGCAGAGTAATTTAACCCCATTATATTCTACCCCCTTCTGTACCAACATCATTCTTTGCTTCTAGTATCATACGGCACTGATACCCAAGATGTCCGGCGCTCTGGTCTGCTAATTATGCATGCTCCCCCCCACCTCTCATGCTGGAAGAGGGAGGTGATTCCTGCCTCTCGCATGATGTCACCTAGCTCTCCCATGTGCAACATCCCCCACCGGAGCCTAGCCTTTTCTTGGGGACCTGGAGGCAGCTGGGGCCCAGAATACCGGAGTGGCTGGCTATTGCGGTCTTGGGCGCGTTGTGGTGAAGGGGCTTGGTATAGGGACTGAAGGGCTGACCTACAGACTGGCAGGTCTCCAGCAGGTGATATGTGCAAGAAATATGGAGCAAGAAGCTGATTCAATGGTTCCTCCCTGGGGCAACCCCAGAGGAGGCTGCAGGATGAATCATTGGGTGGGGAAGCCAATGGTAAGCAGCTGGATCGAGGATAAGACGGAGGCAACATTGTGCAAATCGACTTACAGTTCTTTATTGAACGGCAGGCAACGGCCAAACGATTAACATCAGATTCTCAAGCTGTCGTGGAGAGCCAGTCCACAGGAAGGTTACACGCAGCCTGGTGGTAGGTTCAGGCTGGGCTGGTAGAGATGGAACTGGTGGTGGATCTCAGTTCTGGGCTTAAGTCTCCGGACTTCCCTGTGTGCTAGGCAGGGGCCTGAGACACCTGTAGTTCCTGTAATTAGGACAGTGACAGACAGACCATGAGGTCTTGTTCTGTCTGCATCAAAAGACTAAGACTGACCACATGCTTCCGCCCAGGAAGGGCTTATATACTCCCCTGGTCCGGTGGTAGCAACTCTCGAATCAGCTTCCAGCTTGTATTATAAGAACATAATTGGACAGTCACATATCACATGTTAACTGTTGCCTTACCAAGCATTGGCTACAGCTGCAATCACTAAGTAGTTTTAGAGGTAGCATCTAGATGAGTTGCTCAGGCTCACCAGACAGATCCTGACAAGGAGATGGCGCTTTTCGCAACTACCACCTTGCCTATGCATTGGCAGGGGTGTTGCACTTGCATACAGCATGTGAGAGGGAGGTGGCGAGGGCCAGAGCATCGGACATCTTGGGGTTTATTTACTAAGGGGTAGAATCGGCGGGTTTCCCGAATATTACCTTTTTTTGCGCACATGATCGGATTGTGTTGCATCGGCGCCGGCTTGCATGCAACGGAAATCGGGGGCACGGCCGGCGGAAAACCCGACGGATACGGAAAAACCGCGGAATTTAAAAAAGAATTTGTGTTGCTTGACACACACTTACATGCACTGAGGAGAAGAAGGTGAACTCCGGCAAACCTCAGCGCTGGTGGACATCGACCGCACGGACCTTAGTGAATCCCGGCAGAACCCGAATCCTCGTCGGAGAACGCGCCACTGGATCACGACTGCATCGGGTAAGTAAATGAGCCCCCTTGTCTCCGAGCTCTGTGCTGCTAATTATAACTTTCTTCTCCAGATGATCTCGGCATGTCAAGACTAGAAAAGGACAGCGACGGGATCAAGATAAAGAGGAGCGGAGGTTAGAATTTGTATGTTGTTTTTTTTGGCAGGTTGATATCCTTTAAGCAAAATGATTCACCACTTCATTATGACATTGATAGTAACATCAGGCTACAGGAGGCTTGTTGATACCACATCATAGCAGGAGTAGTGTGTAGAGGGAGGCCGTGTGACAGTTAAGGTTACCCATGAGGCACTCCTGGAGTAGCTGACACCTCCCCTGCAGATGGCAAGAGGGAGGCCTGCCCCCTATTTACAAGAATGTAACTACAATAATACTGCCCCCTATGTACAAGAATATAACTATGGTACAATTACTACTGCTACTATGCCATATAACACCGCCAGCCACTCCAATGTATATAGCCAGCCAGTCCCCCCAGCATACAGCCAGCAAGTTCCCTGTATATAGCCAGCCAGCCCCCAGTAAATAGCCAGCCTGCCCCCCACAGTATATAGCCAGTCCCTGCAGTATATAGACAACCAGCCCCCCACAGTATATAGCCAGCCTGCCCCCCACAGTATACAGCCAGACCCTGCAGTATATAGCCATACCCTGCAGTATATAGCCAGCCAGCTACACCACAGTATATAACCAGCCTGCCCCCACAGTATATAGCTAGCCCCTCCTAGTATACAGCTGGCCACCCCCCACAGTATACAGCCAGCCTCCCCCCAATAGCCAGCCAGCGCCCCCCCTAGTATATAGCCAGCCCCCTCGGTATACAGCCAGCCTGCCCCCCCCCCACAGTATATAGCGAGCCAGACCCTCACATTATATCGCCAGCCTGTCCCCCCACAGTATATAGCCAGCTGCCCCCCACAGTATATAGCCAGCCTGCTCCCCACAGTATATAGCCAGCCAGCCCCCCACAGTATATAGCCAGTCCCTGCAGTATATAGACAACCAGCCCCCCACAGTATATAGCCAGCCTGCCCCCTACAGTATATAGCCAGTCTGCCCCCCACAGTATACAGCCAGACCCTGCAGTATATAGCCATACCCTGCAGTATATAGCCAGCTAGCTACACCACAATATATAACCAGCCTGCCCCCACAGTATATAGCTAGCCCCTCCTAGTATACAGCTGGCCACCCCCCACAGTATACAGCCAGCCATCCCCCAATAGCCAGCCAGCGCCCCCCCATAGTATATAGCCAGCCCCCTCAGTATACAGCCAGCCTGCCCCCCCACAGTATATAGCGAGCCAGACCCTCACAGTATATAGCCAGCCTGTCCCCCCACAGTATATAGCCAGTTGCCCCCCACAGTATATAGCCAGCCTGCTCCCCACAGTATATAGCCAGCCAGCCCTTCTCAGTATACAGCCAGCCTGCCCAACCCCCCACAGTAAACAGCCAGCCTCCCTTTATACTGCCTACTATGTACAAGAATGTAACTACTATAATACTGCCCCCTATGTACAAGAATATAACTACTATAATACTTCCCCCTATGTACAAGAATGTAACTGCTATAATACTGCCCGCTAAGTACAAGAATATGACTACTATAATACTGCCCCCTATGTACAAGAATATAACTATGGTACTATTACTACTGCTACTATGCCATATAACACCGCCAACCACTCCAGTGTATATAGCCAGCCAGTCCCTCCAGCATACAGCCAGCAAGTTCCCTGTATATAGCCAGCCAGCCCCCCAGTATATAGCCAGCTAGGGCCGCATCTGCCATGAGGCGAGATGAAAATCTCGCCTCGGGCGGCAGAATGCGTACCTCTTTAAAAGCTGCATTTTGCCGCTCCAATGCGGATGAATCGCCCTCCAGATAAATCGCACCTGTCTCTTTAAGAAACAGGTGCGATTTACATGCGGAGTGACACAGCGCCTTTCCGGCAGATCCAATTTTTCCTGGGGGGAGGGGGGTTGTATATATTTATATGGGGGGCCAGATTCTGTTTATTCTGGGGGGGGCTGTATATATTTATATGAGGGGCCAGATTCTGTTTAATCTGGGGGGGCTGTATATATATATATATATATATGGGGGGCCAGATTCCGTTTATTCTGGGGGGGCTGTATATATTTATATGAGGGGCCAAATTCTTATTACACTGGGGGGCTGTATATATTTATATTGGGGGCCAGATGCTGTTTATTCTGGGGGGGCTGTATATATTTATATGGGGGGGCGTATTCTGTTTATTCTGGGGGCGGCTGTATATATTTATATGGGGGGGCCGTATTCTGTGGAGCTGTATATATTTATATGGGGGGGCCGTATTCTGTTTATTCTGGGGGAGGGCTGCATATATTTATATGGGGGACCGTATTCTGTTTATTCTGGGGGGCTGTATAAATTTATATGGGGGACCATACTCTGTTTATTCTGGGGGGGCTATATATATTTATATGGGGCCGGATACTGTTTATACTGGGGGGGCCTATAAAAATAATATATATATATATATTCATTAGGGGGTGCTATATATTTACATTAATCAGGGTAGCACTCTATATAAATTTACATGTAACATAATAACAGGGTGGGATATATTAGTGATAGGATACCATACTTAGGATTACTTTGCATCATGTAAACCAAATGTTAGGGGTCTGTATTAATAAATTGGGGGTGTTGTATATTGATTGGAGTGCTGTGCATGCTATAATTCCAGTAGAATATATATAATAAGGAAGGGATGTTTTATATGTGGGGAGAGTGCGGTCAGTTGTGTTGTGAGTGGTATATAATATTTAGGAGCACAGTGTTGTTATCCAGGAGACTGGATTTTTAGGGACGCCGGGTGGAGATGCTGCACGGAGCTGAAGATATCTGCCCGTGAATTCACCTGTGATACGTCATGGATTGGAGAACCTGGAATAAAGTCCTACTGATGGAAGAGATTGTCATCTATAAGGTACAAGATGTCACTAATGACTCCCAGATCCTGTTGTAAGTCACACAGTGTCAGGGAGCTGTCTGTAGGGATGTTACTTGTTAGTAAAGTTTTCAGCATTTACTGAACAGGGAGTGGGGGGGGGGGCAGCATTTGAATATTCGCCTCAGGCAGCAAATATGCTAGAATTGGCCCTGTAGCCAGCCAGCCCCCCAGTATATAGCCAGCTTCCCCCCCACAGTTTATAGCCAGTCCCTGCAGTATATAGACAACCAGCCCCCCACAGTATATAGCCAGCCTGCCCCCCCACAGGAAATAGCCAGTCTGCCCCCCACAGTATACAGCCAGACCCTGCAGTATATAGACAGCCAGCTACCCCACATTATATAGCCAGCCTGCCCCACAGTATATAGCTAGCCCCTCCTAGTATACATCTGGCCACCCCCCCACAGTATACAGCCAGCCTCCCCCCAATAGCCAGCCAGCCCCCCCAGTATATAGCCAGCCCCCTCAGTATACAGCCAGCCTGCCCCCCACAGTATATAGTGAGCCAGCCCCTCACAGTATAAAGCCAGCCTGCCCCCCCCACAGTATATAGCCAGCTGCCCCTCACAGTACATCGCCAGCCTGCTCCCCACAGTATATAACCAGCCTGCCCCCACAGTATATAGCTAGCCCCTCCTAGTATAATGCTGGCCACCCCCCACAGTATACAGCCAGCCTCCCCCCAATAGCCAGCCAGCGCCCCCCCCAGTATATAGCCAGCCCCCTCGGTATACAGCCAGTCTGCCCCCCCCCCACAGTATATAGCGAGCCAGCCCCCCAAAGTATATAGCCAGCCTGTCCCCCCACAGTATATAGCCAGATGCCCCCCACAGTATATAGCCAGCCTGCTCCCCACAGTATATAGCCAGCCAGCCCCTCTCAGTATACAGCCAGCCTGCCCAACCCCCCACAGTAAACAGCCAGCCTCCCTTTATACTGCCTACTATGTACAAGAATGTAACTACTATAATACCGCCCCCTATGTACAAGAATATAACTACTATAATACTTCCACCTATGTACAAGAATGTAACTACTATAATACTGCCCGCTATGTACAAGAATATAACTACGGTACTATTACTACTGCTACTATGCCATATAACACCACCAGCCACTCCAGTGTATATAGCCAGCCAGTCCCCCCAGCATACAGCCAGCAAGTTCTCTGTATATAGCCAGCCAGCCCCCCCAGTATATAGCCAGCCCCCTCAGTATACAGCCAGCCTGCCCCCCACAGTATATAGTGAGCCAGCCCCTCACAGTATAAAGCCAGCCTGCCCCCCCCCACAGTATATAGCCAGCTGCCCCTCACAGTATATCGCCAGCCTGCTCCCCACAGTATATAACCAGCCTGCCCGCACAGTATATAGCTAGACCCTCCTAGTATACAGCTGGCCACCCCCCACAGTATATAGCCAGCCCCCTTGGTATACAGCAAGCCTGCCCCCCCACAGTATATAGCGAGCCAGCCCCTCACAGTATAAAGCCAGCCTGTTCCTCCCCACAGTATATAGCCAGCTGCCCCCCACAGTATATAGCCAGCCTGCTCCCCACAGTATATAGCCAGCCAGCCCCTCTCAGTATACAGCCAGCCTGCCCAACCCCCCACAGTAAACAGCCAGCCTCCCTTTATATATAGCCAGCCCACCCAGTATGTAGCTAGCCAGCCCCCCCCCACAGTATATAGAAAACCCCCCAGTATATAGCCAGCCAGCCCCCTCAGTATATAGCCAGCATCCCCCACAGTATACAGCCAGCCAGATCCCCCACAGTATATCCCCCACAGTGTATACAGCCTGCTTCCGCCCTGTATACAGTTAGCCAGTCCCCCGCCCAGCACATAAAAATAATAAACCATGTACACACCTTTCTGACGCTCCCCCGCAGCTCCTCTACTCGATGCAGTCCAACTGAAAGTGACAGCTACGTGAGCGGTGGCTGCGCACAGAATATGACATCAGCAAGCGACTGACATCATAATCTATGCGACAGGGGTAGCAGCAGGATAACAATGTCAGGGGATCAAGATGTAGCTACAATGAAGAGCTTAAGATGTTGTTGTAGTGAACTCCTCAGGGAAGACATGTGGCTGAAGAGACAGGAGACAGGTTCCAATGCTCTGGAAGACTTCTTTGTGGATGAGTTCACATGTGATGTTTGCAATGCATTTACATGCAAATGCCCTGGGGGCGGGGCTGAGCTCAATCATATATGGGTTTCCAGTGAAACACATGCAATTAGCAACAAGCACCAGAACACAATTGTGCATAATGCAAATACAATTGTGTTGCGGGGTTTGTATTGCTTTTGCATATATACCTTAAAGAAACAAAGGTTTTTTTGCCTCTGGATATGTACAAAATATTGTAGACATTAAACATTAAAAAAATATACACACATGTCCAAAAAACAATGGCCCACATTTATCAAAACTAGTGGGGAGTATGCAAGATATATCAAAACTGTTGCCCCAATAGGGCAAATTTACTTACCCGGCCCATTCGCGATCCAGCGGCGCGTTCTCTGCTCTGGATTTGGGTCCTGCCGGGATTTAAGAAGGTAGTTCCTCCGCCGTCCACCAGGTGGCGCTGCTGCGCTGAAAGTCATCTCATCGCGCCGGAATGCACCACCTCGGACCAGGTGAAGGTAAGCGGCGGTTTTTCCGAATACGTCGGGTTTTCGTTCGGCCACGCCCCCCGATTTCCGTCGCGCGCATGCCGGCGCCGATGCGCCACAATCCGATCGCGTGCGCCACAATCCCGGGGCAATTCAGGTACAATCGGCGCAAATCGGAAATATTCGGGTAACATGTCGGGAAAACGCGAATTGGGCCCTTAGTAAATGACCCCCATTATGTCTTGTTGGACACAGAGCAGCCGTGACACAAAACTGCCACAGACACTTAATAAACACATGTGCAAGCAGTTTGCACGTTCTTTTTAGTGCAAAATCAGAAAATTGGTGCAAACACTTTATTAAATGTAGCCCACTAGGATTGCATTCTGTCTGTGGAGTGTAAAAAAAGGCCAACAGTCAATCAAATGGAATGGAAATGTATTAAAAATGTGAATAACCTAATTACATATAATTGACAGAGAAAGCTTTAGGGACAGTGGAAGGATGGCAAAGGATATTCTTGTGGCTTAAAGAGGACCTGTCACCCCCGAAAAATACCCCCACCAAATATGTTCCCCCTAACCCTGTCCCCAGCCCCTTTATATTTATTCAATTTTTATTAAAATGTGTGTGTGCAAACTTAGTTTTAGTCGATCCGACCTCTTAGCAAATAAGAGGTTGGATCGTCATACAGGTCCCCTGGTAGTCGTCCATATTCATGAGGGGGGCGGCCGACACCCCCCCTTCACGCCTCTGTCAGTAAGGACCTGTAAGAAGCAGCGCATGTATTGCACAATTGCTGCCAGCTCTATGCGATGCGGAACACTGACAGTGGCTGCAGAGGGGCTTCAACCGGCAGTGTGAATAAGCCCCTCTGCGGCCGCTATCAGCGCAACACATGCGCTGCTGCCGGCGATTCTTACAAGTTTGCTGTGTTAGAGTTTTACACCCCTGGTTTATCATAAAAATCCAGATATGGACGTCTAAAAGAGTCACAAAGCAGGGTCGTAAAAGATTCGGGGCACGAGCCACAATGCATCTACATCGAATTCTCAGTTGTGTCAAGTCCTCTACATACCCTCCGTCCACATGTGCTTGTGCCACATTGTGGCCATCAGACTAAAATGGGTATTATGAATAATAGTATTTATAACATATCCATAGAATATGTCAAAGATACAACATAGTTTTGGGTCCCAACGTTGGGATCTGCAACTATCTCAAAGATGGGGGTCAGCTGATCCCATTCACACAGAATGCAGAGTTTTACATGCATGCATGGTCACTCGCCTTTCAAATCTATGGGACTTATGAAAATAGCCGAGTAAATTGACTTCTCATTTGGCCTGGCCACACAAAGGGTGTCAGTCCTGTTTTAGAGATGGCCCTGAGGGATCTGCATCTGTCATGACTAGAGATGAGCGAGTATACTCGTCCGAGCTTGATGCTCGTTCGAGTATTAAGGTACTCGAAACGGCTCGTTGCTCGGACGAGTATTTCCCCTGCTCGAGATCGAGCATTTAATTAAAAAAACACAGTGAAGAACAATGAAGAATAGAATAAAAACAGTGAACACAGGATCATTTAAGTGAAAAACACAGTGAAAAACACAGTGAAGAATAGATTACAGATGTTCGGCACATCTGCTTACCTGTCGGAAGATATGCGCGGAACGGTGCGAATAAAATAGTATGTGAAGAACAATAAATATGTGTGAAGAACACATTGAAGAACACGGTGAGCAGGACAGAGACAACGGGGAGCAGCACAGAGACACCGGGGAGCAGCACAGAGACACCGGGGAGCAGCACAGAGACACCGGGGAGCAGCACAGAGACACCGGGGAGCAGCACAGAGACACCGGGGAGCAGCACGGAGACACCGGAGCAGCGGCAGCAGCACGGAGACATGGGGCAGCGGCAGCAGCACGGAGACATGGGGCAGCGGCAGCAGCACGGAGACATGGGGCAGCGGCAGCAGCACGGAGACATGGGGCATCGGCAGCAGCACGGAGACATGGGGCAGCGGCAGCAGCACGGAGACATGGGGCAGCGGCAGCAGCACGGGAACATGGGGCATCGGCAGCAGCACGGAGACATGGGGCAGCGGCAGCAGCACGGAGACATGGGGCAGCGGCAGCAGCAAGGGGACATGGGGCAGCGGCAGCAGCAAGGGGACATGGGGCAGCGGCAGCAGCACGGAGTCATGGGGCAGCGGCAGCAGCACGGAGTCATGGGGCAGAGGCAGCAGCACGGAGACATGGGGCAGAGGCAGCAGCACGGAGACATGGGGCAGCGGCAGCAGCACGGAGACATGGGACAGCGGCAGCAGGGAGACATGGGGCAGCGGCAGCAGGGAGACATGGGGCAGCGGCAGCAGCACGGAGACATGGGGCAGCGGCAGCAGCACGGAGACATGGGGCAGCGGCAGCAGCATGGAAACATGGGGCAGCAGCAGCAGGGAGACATGGGGCAGCGGCAGCAGCACGGAGACATGGGGCAGAGGCAGCAGCACGGAGACATGGGGCAGCGGCAGCAGCACGGAGACATGGGGCAGCACGGAGAGATCAGGGAGACTTCAGTGGAAGAAGAGGAGCGGATCCCGGACCGCGTATCTCCCGACAAGTAAGCAGATGTGCCGAACATCTGCAATCTATTCTTCACTGTGTTCTTCACTGTGTTTTTCACTTAAATGATCCTGTGTTCACTGTGTTCACTGTTTTTATTCTATTCTTCACTGTTCTTCACATCTGCTAACTTGTCGGGAGATGATATATGCTCGGAACAGTGAAGAATAGATTGCAGATGTTTCCATTCATCTGCTAACTTATCAGAAGACATTCTTTTTCAATTAAATAACACATTTTATTCCCGAACCATGGTCCCTTTGAAAAATGCTCGAGTCTCCCATTGACTTCAATGGGGTTCGTTATTCGAGACGAGCACTCGAGCATCTGGAAAAGTTCGTCTCGAATAACGAGCACCCGAGCATTTTAGTGCTCGCTCATCTCTAGTCATGACATATTCTGTGGATATGCTCCCCACCTTATAATGCCTCTCAATGAAACATCTACACTTGCCACCTAAATGTTGCCCACTTCCTAATAAAGCAGATTGTAAGAACCCAACCACCCAGTAGTACCCATACTAAATAATGCTCCCACTATAAAATGCTGGCACACTAAAGTCCTCTCAATGTGCCACCTTCCTGTTCACACTGAATAATACCCCCACATTCACTAATGCTCACAGTAAAAAATATTCCCACACTAAAGGCCCCATTAATTTTGACCCCCTTAATAAATGAAACATTAATACCTGCCTCTTTTACTAATTCTTCTCTGTCTTCTTGCTGTGAAGGATGACGTGTGATGATGTAACTATATCATGCCTCCTGCTCTAGTCCACCAGCAGTGGGCTGCCTGAAATCAGAGATGTGATGTAGTAATGTCACCACCTCCTACAGTACATAACTGGGCCGGAGGACCCAGAGTTAAAGCGGTATTCCCACTACGGCAAATTAATGTTACTGTTTGTATGATGAAAAATAATACAAATTTCCAATACACTTTTTGTAACAACTCCTCACGGTTTTCTAGATCTCTGCTTGCTGTCCTTCTATAAGAAGCTTCTATGTTTACTTCCAGTGGAAAGAAATCTGTCCACAGGGCCGCATCTGCCATGAGGCAAGATGAAAATCTCACCTCAGGCGGCAGAATGCAGAGCCCTTTGGGGAGCAGTATTATCCTATAGTGGGCGATTTGGGCGCCCTTTAGCGCCCTAATTACCCACCAGGCAAATCCATCGCATCTGTCTCTTTAAGACAGGTGCGATAGATATGCCGAGCAACGCAGCGATTTCCGGCTGTCTGCGCCTTCCGGCTGTCATACGATGCAGTGACACAGCTGGCGGGTGATGACATCACGCCACCTGTGTCTCTGCGCACAGCCGGGAGAAGACGGGAGCGGGAGAATACAGGACCCGGGAGAAGATGGTAACCCGGAGAAGATGGGAGCCGGTAGTGCCGGGAGAAGATGGTAGCCGGGAGTGCTGGGAGAAGACGGGAGCCAGGAGAAGATGACGAGGGAGCAAATGGACTTCATGTAAGTATAAGTTTTATTATTTTTATTGGCAAAGGATGTATTAAAAGGGGGGTCTGGGGTCTATATATATATCCATATACTCCTTAAAATGGCAAATATATTACTGTGAGGAGGCTTCTGAATACAATTAAACTGGGGTGGGGGAATTTATATATGGGGCAAGTTAATTATTAATCTAGGTGGGGCTGTATATAGAAAAACTGAGGGGGGATCAAAATATGGGGGTGACATATTAATTAAACTGGGGGTACTATATGGGGGGCTGTATATAATTAAACTAGAGGGGGGTGGCCACTATATATTAGGGTCAGATACTAATTCATCTGGGGTGGTGGACTATATGGGAGACTGGTGTAATTCCAGTAGAATATTTATGTCACACAGCTGCGCAGCTCGTTAGTATCATAGAGAGTAAGGCCCCTTCTACACTCGGACACCTGCTTGCATCACATCTACTATCCTTATGTAACTTTTTCACCTTCAGTTATTGGGTTTCAGTGTTGCTTCCATTTGTATTTATTACTCAAACAATATCAATTACTCAATTACCCTTTAATATCTCAGCGGAACATGTTTCACATGCAGGTTTCAATGATTATTATTATTTTTATTATTATTATGGAGACGATTATTATTAATAATAATAGTCTCAATAGTAATAATAATAATAAAAATAATAATCGTCTCAATGATTACAATAATAATGACAAAAACAATGTATATACCAGTGCAACACCCTCGCCGATGCAAGGCAGAGCTGTGTTTGCGAATACGTCCCACCATGTAGCGTGCAGCCTGTGTAGGGTCTAGTCAGCCCCACAGCATGTCACTACATCACACTACATAGTCCTTATAGGACAGAGGGGACATTGCAGTGGTAGATCCTGCCTGGCAAGGCAGGAGTTAATTGTTTTATGTGATGTCATATGTGTCAGCCAATCACATGTATTGCATCTTGTCTCTGTGAGCTGAGAGGTAATTGGAGGAGCAGCCACCACCTGACCAAGGGGAGATAATAAAACCCCTGGCCAGGAATGTTCTAGAGAAGACTCTTAGAGGAGTTCCAGACAGACCAGAGAGTCTGAACAAGTTAGACAGAGAGAGAGAGGAAAGGGGTATCATCCTACCTTTAAGAGTGATACCTGAAGCAATCCAGGACAAGCTGAAGCATCCTTCCAGGACACAGCTACCTCCCAGCCTGCCATTGCATCCAGGCTGGTGATCTACATCCTGTGGCTCCCTCCAAGTACCTCTCCAGTACTCCACCATCTTGTTAAAGGCACATTGCTGATGTTCCTGTCGGTTCCAATAAAGAACTGTAAGTGTTTCTGTTCAACCTCTGCCTCCGTCTGGTCCCTGCTACTCCGGCTGTCACCATCACGGGCACCCTGTCCACCACACAGAGACTCATACTCTAGACACCAAAGGGTTGCCCCAGGGAGATCCGCTATAGCAGCCTCTCCCTCATCATTTCTTGCCAACACCACCCTCCTGGAGACCTGTCAGGCTGTAGGACAGCCCTCCGGTTCCCCATACCAAGCACCGTGACACAAGCGTGCTTAGGCCGCAACCGCCAGCCACTCAGGTACTGCGGGCCCAGGCTGTCTCCAGGCCCCAAGAAAAGGCTAGGCCCCGGTGGGGGATGTTGCACCAGTGCATGGAGCTTGTGTCACAGTGTAACAGTAAAGCTCTCATAAAATCCTCTCATAGATAACCACTAAGCGTATGTCCTGGAGAAAGGCTCTGTCTCTCTAATTGTGGAGGTTGTGGGTTCAAATCCCGGCCTGGGCATAAATTTATTTAATATTATTGAGACAATGATTATTATTATTATATTATGGTAAAAATTTGGGGCGTGGCCAAGGCATGATTAGGAGTGTGGCTTAGGGGGAATCACCGCAGCATGCAACGGGTGCCACCATTTTATCCCTCTTTCTCTTGCAGAAATGTTGGAATTTATGTTACAGTCCTGTGCCTGCACACTGCCTACAACTTGCACCCATTCAGGGACCTTCTAGACTGCGATTGTATGCCAGGTCAGACCTGTTGTAGAAGTGCCCCGGTGCCTCAGCACATCTCAGGTGCCTGTTGTGATTTGTCTGGAGGCTGGAGCCTTCTGGTAGATCCAGCAAGTGCCTGGGCACCATCAGATGATCATATAATAAATGGGCCCCATAGACTTCTATTGTGTGCGGTCACGGCACACTGAGGCACGGTACACTGCACCACTTTGTGACCAAGGCTTTGATGTGGTGCCCAACTCGGACTATTCACATTGGCTCATTCGCTGATGTCAGGCGGACCGCAAGCAAGGGAATAAGTAATTTGTAGCTTTAACCCTACCTAATTGTAGCTTTAACCCGACATGTTTGTCCATAAAAGTAATTTGCACTAAAATGAACAATGTTCATGAAAATAAAACCTAATCTTTTGATTACACCGATAAATAGTCAGGAATACTCTGTTCTGCATGTACTAATAGTACACAAAAAGTGACACTGTGATTGAAGTTACCCCTTCCAACGTTCCTTCAGATATGTTTTTGAAACAAACACAGGTCCCTTTATCCCCTTTGATCTCTAACTTTGTACTGTGCAGACATCATGTCGTGACTTCAGGCCTTGACTTTGTGTATTCGCTGGACAGTGATGATGCTTTGATATTGTACTGTACCCCCCTGGTTTTTACTCACCAACTGACTTTGTTTTGTCTTCTCTCTTCCCTATAATCTACCTAATTTAATGTAGGGAATGTTGCCAGTTGGGGGGGGGGGTGGGAGCATTATTTTTGGTGACCGTCAAACAGGGGCGTAACTTTAGAGGGTGCAGAGGTTGCGATCGCACCTGGGCCCAAGGGGTTAAGGGGGCCCTTATGGTGTCACTTACATTATAGTCGGGGGCCTGGCACAGGCTTTGCACTGGGGCCCACCAGCTTCTAGTTATGCCACTGCCGTCAAGTAGACGGGAGGTTTGAGGATCTCTACCCCGTTCCCCCTCCTGTCCTGACAACAACTTTCATATGTGATTGGGTAAAGGGGAACCAGCTTCCAAAAAGTAAAACAAACTTTGTAGGGCACTTTTATTAGCTTCCCAGACGCAACTGTTCTCAACCTGTCTCACTGTACTATGTCATGAAAAATTGAATTTTTTGGTGATGAACTTCTCAGTGGTCGTGGAGGTGGTCATGCCTACTGGTGAACCTGTTGTCTCCTTTCTGCGATGGTCAGGAATAATAGACTTATGTGCTTAAATCTAAAAAGAATGTGATTATTATACAGCTCCCTGTGTTAGAGCTTTGCTGGGTAATTCCAGTATTCACTTAAACGGGAATGCAATTTTTGGGGAAAAAAGAAAAACTACAATTAAGGGTTTTAAAGGGCATCTACCACCAGGATGAAGGAATGTATGCAAATGAGCATGAGGGGCTCCAGGCTCCATTGACACCTATGGAGTCGGGAGCCCCTCAGGCTCATTTGCATACAGTCTTACATCCTGGTGGTAGATGTGGTTTTAAATAAGGCCGGTTATTCACCAGTAAATCCTCAAAAGTGACAAATAAGGAATGGATTTTTCTTGTAACTATTTATGAAACAGCGAAAAATCAGTATTATCAGTGTCTACATTATTTTTATGTGATGGTTTATTGACCCCCCCCCCCCCCAAAACCAATACCAAAGGGCAAAAACTAACTTACACAAGGTGCAGTAGGTGCAGGTTATAATAAAAATAATTATATTAAAATGACAACACTATTCAAATAGTTACATTTGATGGTAGTGTATGAATATATAGAAAATTAATCTCTATGTCTCTCATTGACAGCATATTGTACACAGATCTCGTGATTCTGTATAATCAACAAAAGTCAAGTGACTGGTCATCGAAACTGGCCGGGAAGAACTGTGAGAGAAAGCTGCTTCTACCTAAAGGATATAATAGGTATGTTACAAACTCATGTAGACTGTCTCTTGTTTGGCTTTTGGTGGATATTGCTGCAATTTTGGATCTATTGGGAGGCATTCATCATGCACTAGCACAGGGGGCAGGAACCTTTTTGGCTGAGAGAGCCATAAACACCACATATTTTAAAATGTAATATGAACAAGCCCCCCAGTAGATAGGTAGCCACAGCACATGCCAACCAGTAGATAGCTAGTCACAGCAAAAAAAAATTAATACTCACCTACCTGTGCTCCCTACAGCCTACTCATTGTTGCTCCTGCGCTCTTTTCTATGATCCAGGCACCTCTGTCGTCATTGCTTAGTCGACAGCAACTGGGTCAAAAATGAGAGGGGACACTGAATGTCGGCGGGCACTCCTCTCTTTGATGCAGGCGCCATCGCTTAAGCAATCAGTGGGTCGCACAAAGGAGGCAGGCAGCGGTAACATCGCTGCCTGTGTCCAGTGATCAGCGCTGTGCGTGTCTTAGATGAACACAATCCCGATCCCTATTAAGCCAGATGCAGCAATCAAAAGTGCCACATCTGGCTCCCGAGCCATAGGTTCCCTACCCCTGCACTAGCACTACCTGCCCCCATCCCCACCACCACACCTAGAGGCCCCAACATCCTGATATATCTGGTGGACAGCTGCGCTACTGTAGTATTGTATGCCAGGGTGATATGTTTTACCTTTATTTATAAAAAGAAGACACAAAATTATCCAAAATCATCATTGTCAAAATTCGAAATTATTTGCTTTTCACGCCCCCATATGTGTTACTAGCTAGCATTTTCCATATCTGTGCTTTATGTTGGTATCCTTTTTAAATTGTCCTTTTATTTTATTATGAATTCTTAACAAAATTTCCAAATTTCTTGCTTTCAATGAGCTTTGATATATATCACATGAAAAACCCCATATTAATAGAAAAACACATCCTATAGGGCAAAAAGGCAAAACGGCAGTTAAAAACATAGTTGGTAATACTAACAATGCAATGCAATCCCAAATCTTTAACTGTCTGTATCTGCTGGTTTGTAGCTCACAGTACCAAAATAATAAGATCTGAAAGATGAGATTCTTAACTTTAATATGGCACCAAAAACATGTTTCCAGGTACTATAGAACCCGTTGCTGCCTGGGTCTATAGAGTACAGTCACGCCAAGATCTTCGCTGGGAGGTCCCAACGGAAAGACATTTCGGCTGGAGTGACACTTAAAAAGTAGAGATGAGCGAGCACTAAAATGCTCGGGTACTCGTTATTCGAGACAAACTTTTCCCGATGCTCGAGTGCTCGTCTCGAATAACGAGCCCCATTGAAGTCAATGGGAGACTCGAGCATTTTTCAAGGGGACCAAGGCTCTGCACAGGGAAGCTTGGCCAAACACCTGGGAACCTCAGAAAAGGATGGAAACACCACGGAAATGGACAGGAAACAGCAGGGGCAGCATGCATGGATGCCTCTGAGGCTGCTTAATCGCACCATTATGCCAAAATTATGGGCAACAGCATGGCCATGATAGAGTGACAGAATGAAGCTAGATAGCATCTAAAACATCCAATAATTGACCCTGACACTATAGTGGACGGCATGCAGAGGCAGCGGCAGCAGGCTAGAGAGTGTCATGGCGACATACCCTAAATGGACTCAGGCTTCAAACCAATGGGTGGCAGAGAGGAACCAAAGGAGGTGAGCAAGAAGCGCTCAAATAATATCGGTACATGATAAAAGTTTGCCAGTATATTTTGTGGATTACACAGCAGGGTGGCGACAAAGTTAACATGGAAGCCATGGAAACAACCCAAAATTCTGCCTGACACAGCTCGTTTGATAAGGGGACCATGTATGGAGGCAGTGAACTAGTAGTAGATTAAAGGTGCTGCAGTTAAAACTATGTTAGTTGGATCTTGGCATGGAGCTGGCGCTCCGCTGCCAGGCGAGCTTTCGCCAATCCAAGCCCCTGTCTCTAGGCTACTCCCCAAACAGCACTTCTAAGAACCTTTTGTATAAGATCAAGTGTAGTAGCGTTCTTATAAGTTTAGGATATGGCGGGTGAGGGGAATGTAAACAGATGCGCAAGAAGCGCTGAAATAATATTGGTAAATGATAAAAGTTTGCCAGTAATTTTTGTGGATTACACAGCAGGGTGGCGACAAAGTTAACAAGTTTGTTGTGGAAGCCATGAAAACAACCCAAAATTCTGCCTGACACAGCTCGTTTGATAAGGGGACCATGTATGCTTACAGTTCATGCCAGTCGCTGCACTGGCTGCCAGTCTCCTTTCGAATAGTATAAAATAATAACCCTCATCCATAAAGCTCTGTATAATGCTGCACCCCCCTACCTCTCCTCTCTTATCTCAGTCTATCGCCCAACCCGTGCTCTTAGATCCGCCAGTGATCTTAGATTAACCTCTACCCTAGTGCGGACCTCCCACTCGCGTCTCCAAGACTTCTCTAGAGCTGCACCAATTCTATGGAATGCTCTGCCCTGGACTATCAGACTAATACCTAACCTCCAAAGTTTCAAACGTGCTCTTAAAACCCATTTCTTTAGGCAAGCCTATAACACTCATTAACTGCATGAAGTTTTAACTCTTCTACTAACCCGTCCTGTGTCATCCTCCCATCTGTTATCCAGCAACCAACAGGCACCAGACTTCTCTACAGTCCCATTCACCCTGGACCTGGTATATAAGATGACGGCTGAGTGGTTCAAGCGACAGCAATTCCATTTATTATATTTTGTTCTATTCCCTAAGAAGAATGGCTTGACCATTAAATATTCTTTTACCTCGTGTTACCCCATCATCTTCATAAACCGTAAGCTCTGGCGAGCAGGGACCTCACTCCTGTTGTTCCATACAAATGTTGTGCTCTGTTACATTACATTTGTATTTGTTTCCTATGATTTGTAAAGCGCTACGGAATATGATGGCGCTATATAAATAAAGATTATTATTATTATTATGGAGGCAGTGAACTAGTAGTAGATTAAAGGTGCTGCAGTTAAAACTATGTTAGTTGGATCTTGGGATGGAGCTGGCGCTCCGCAGCCAGGCGAGCTTTCGCCAATCCAAGCCCCTGTCTCTAGGCTACTCCCCAAACAGCACTTCTAAGAACCTTTTGTATAAGATCAAGTGTAGTAGCGTTCTTATAAGTTTGGGATATGGCGGGTGAGGGGAATGTAAACAGATGCGCAAGAAGCGCTGAAATAATATTGGTAAATGATAAAAGTTTATTAGTATATTTTGTGGATAACACAGCTGGGTGGCGACAAAGTTAACAACTTTGATGTGGAATCCATGAAAACAACCCAAATTTCTGCCTGACACACCTCGTTTGATAAAGGGACGATGTATGGAGGCAGCTATATGGATGACTTTTGGAGGTAGCAATGGAGACAACGTGTGGAGGCTGCTATGGAGACAATTTAATTTGGATAGTGCCTGTATGTGGCAGTCCCAAAAATTTTTCAAACCAGAGGAGCAGGTAGGTGGCCCTCCAGAAAAATTGAATAGATTGAGTGCCTGTATGTGGCAGTCCCAAAAAGTTTTCAAACCAGAGGAGCAGGTAGGTGGCCCTCCAGAAAAATAGAATAGATTGAGTGCCTGTATGTGGCAGTCCCAAAAAGTTTTCAAACCAGAGGAGCAGGTAGGTGGCCCTCCAGAAAAATGGAATCGATTGAGTGCCTGTATGTGGCAGTCCCAAAAAGTTTTCAAACCAGAGGAGCAGGTAGGTGGCCCTCCAGAAAAATTGAATAGATTGAGTGCCTGTATGTGGCAGTCCCAAAAAGTTTTCAAACCAGAGGAGCAGGTAGGTGGCCCTCCAGAAAAATGGAATCGATTGAGTGCCTGTATGTGGCAGTCCCAAAAAGTTTTCAAACCAGAGGAGCAGGTAGGTGGCCCTCCAGAAAAATTGAATAGATTGAGTGCCTGTATGTGGCACTCCCAAAAATTGTTTAAAACAGAGGAACGGGTCGGTGGCCCTCCAGAAAAATTGAATAGATTGAGTGCCTGTATGTGGCACTCCCAAAAATTGTTTAAAACAGAGGACCGGGTCGGTGGCCCTCCAGAAAAATTAAATGCATAAAGTACTATAGCTAGAGCCAGTGGGCCCTGTCAAAAAATAGCCAGTTTCCTCTGCTTTACTGTACAAAGAGGAGGAGAAGGAGGAAAATGAGGAGGAGGAGGAGTGGATAAATTATTCAGGTTGAGCTTCCTTCACCTGGTGGAGATTGGAAATTATGAGAAATCCAGGCTTTATTCATCTTAATAAGCGTCAGCCTGTCAGCGCTGTCAGTCGACAGGCGTGTACGCTTATCGTTGATGATGCCACCAGCTGCACTGAAAACCCGCTCGGAAAAGACGCTAGCGGCAGGGCAGGCAAGAACCTCCAAGGCGTACAGCGCCAGTTCGTGCCACATGTCCAGCTTTGAAACCCAGTAGTTGTAGGGAGCTGTGTGATCATTTAGGACGATGGTATGGTCAGCTACGTACTCCCTCACCATCTTTCTGTAAAGATCAGCCCTACTCTGCCGAGACTGGGGACAGGTGACAGTGTCTTGCTGGGGTGACATAAAGCTGGCAAAAGCCTTGTAAAGCGTACCCTTGCCAGTGCTGGACAAGCTGCCTGCTCGCCTACTCTCCCTCGCTACTTGTCCCGCAGAACTACGCACTCTGCCGCTAGCGCTGTCAGAAGGGAAATACTGTTTCAGCTTGTGCACCAGGGCCTGCTGGTATTCATGCATTCTCACACTCCTTTCCTCTGCAGGGATGAGAGTGGAAAGATTTTGCTTGTACCGTGGGTCCAGGAGAGTGAACACCCAGTAATCGGTGCTGGAATAAATTCTTTGTACGCGAGGGTCACGGGATAGGCAGCCTAGCATGAAATCTGCCATATGCGCCAGAGTACCAACGCGTAAGAATTCACTCCCCTCACTGGCCTGACTGTCCATTTCCTCCTCCTCCAACTCCTCTTCTTCTGCCCATACACGCTGAACAGTGAAGGACTCAACAATGGTCCCCTCTTGTGTCTCGCCAACATTCTCCTCCTCTTCCTCCTCATCCTCGTCCACCTCCACCTCCTCCGATATGCGCTGAGAAACAGACCTAAGGGTGCTTTGGCTATCAACAAGGGAATCTTCTTCCCCCGTCTCTTGTGACGAGCGCAAAGCTTCCGACTTCATGCTGATCAGAGAGTTTTTCAACAGGCCAAGCAGCGGGATGGTGAGGCTGATGATGGCGGCATCGCCACTGACCATCTGTGTTGACTCCTCAAAGTTACTCAGCACCTGACAGATATCAGACATCCACGTCCACTCCTCATTGTAGACTTGAGGAAGCTGACTGACCTGACTACCAGTTCTGGTGGAAGTTGACATCTGGCAGTCTACAATGGCTCGGCGCTGCTGGTAAACTCTGGATAACATGGTCAGTGTTGAATTCCACCTCGTGGGCACGTCGCACAACAGTCGGTGAGCGGGCAGTTGGAGGCGGCGCTGCGCTGCCCTGAGAGTGGCAGCATCTGTGCTGGACTTCCTGAAATGCGCACAGATGCGGCGCACCTTCGTGAGCAAATCTGACAGATTGGGGTATGTCTTGAGGAAACGCTGAACTATCAGATTTAACACATGGGCCAGGCATGGCACATGTGTCAGTCTGCCGAGTTGCAGAGCCGCCACCAGGTTACGGCCGTTGTCACACACAACCATGCCTGGCTTCAGGTTCAGCGGTGCCAGCCACAGATCAGTCTGCGCCGTGATGCCCTGTAATAGCTCTTGGGCGGTGTGCCTTTTATCGCCTAGGCTCAGCAGTTTGAGCACCGCCTGCTGTCGCTTAGCGACGGCACTGCTGCTGTGCCTAGAGCTACCGACTGATGGCGCCGTGCCCACGGATGGTAGTTCGGAGGAGGAGGTGGAGGAGGGGTGGGAGGAGGAGGAGGCATAGTAGGCCTGAAACACCTGGACCGAGGTAGGCTCCGCAATCCTCGGCGTCGGCAGTATATGACCAGCCCCAGGGTCAGACTCGGTCCCAGCCTCCACCAAGTTAACCCAATGTGCCGTCAGCGATATATAGTGGCCCTGCCCGGCAGCACTCGTCCACGTGTCCGTGGTCAGGTGGACCTTGTCAGAAACGGCGTTGGTCAGGGCACGGGTGATGTTGTCTGACACGTGCTGGTGCAGGGCTGGGACGGCACACCGGGAAAAGTAGTGGCGGCTGGGGACCAAATACCGAGGGGCGGCCGCCGCCATGAGGTTGCGAAAGGCCTCGGTCTCTACTAGCCTATAGGGCAGCATCTCCAGGCTAAGCAATCTGGAGATGTGGACATTAAGGGCTTGGGCGTGCGGGTGGGTTGCACTATATTTGCGTTTCCGCTCCAGCGTCTGGGGTATGGAGAGCTGAACGCTGGTGGATGCTGTGGAGGATCGTGGAGGCGACGATGGGGTTTTTGTGGCAGGGTCCTGGGCAGGGGGCTGACTATCAGCTGACACAGGGGAAGGAGCAGTGGTGTGCACGGCCGGAGGTGAACGGGCTTGTTGCCACTGAGTGGGGTGTTTAGCATTCATATGCCTGCGCATACTGGTGGTAGTTAAGCTAGTAGTGGTGGAACCCCTGCTGATCCTGGTTTGGCAAATGTTGCACACCACAGTCCGTCGGTCATCCGGTGTTTCCTTAAAGAACCTCCAGACTTCTGAAAATCTAGCCCTCGCCGCAAGAGCCCTCGCCACGGGAGCTTCACTAGTTGACACATTTGGCGCTGATGCACCAGCTCTGGCCCTGCCTCTCCGTCTGGCCCCACCACTGCCTCTTCCAACCTGTTCTGGTCGAGGACTCTCCTCCGTCTCAGAAGCACTGTGTTCACCCGGCCTATCAACCCAGCTTGGGTCTGTCACCTCATCATCCTCCGATCCCTCAGTCTGCTCCCCCCTCGGACTTCCTGCCCTGACAACAACTTCCCCACTGTCTGACAACCGTGTCTCCTCATCGTCGGACACCTCTTTACACACTTCCACTACGTCAAGAAGGTCATCATCACCCACAGACTGTGACTGGTGGAAAACCTGGGCATCGGAAAATTGCTCAGCAGCAACCGGACAAGTGGTTTGTGACTGTGGGAAGGGTCCAGAAAACAGTTCCTCAGAGTATGCCGGTTCAAATGCCAAATTTTCCTGGGAGGGGGCAGACTGGGGGGGAGGAGGCTGAGGTGCAGGAGCTGGAGGAGTGGCGATTTCGGTGACATGGGTGGACTGCGTGGAAGACTGACTGGTGGACAAATTGCTCGAAGCATTGTCGGCAATCCACGACATCACCTGTTCGCACTGTTCTGGCCTCAACAGTGCTCTACCACGAGTCCCAGTAACTTCAGACATGAACCTAGGGAGTGTAGCTCTGCGGCGTTCCCCTGCTCCCTCATAAGCAGGTGGTGTCTCACCCCGGCCAGGACCACGGCCTCTGACCCCTGCAGTAGTTGGACGCCCACGTCCCCGCCCTCGTCCTCTACCCCTAGCCCTCGGGTTAAACATTTTTAAAATGAGAGTTATAACTTTAATTTTTTTTTAACTTTTTTTTGTGTTTTTTGTGTTTTTGAGTTTTTAAAACCAAACGATGCTATCCTATTGCTATGGCTATTTTCTAGCCAAGTATGAAAGCACACTACTATGCCAGATGAGATGACGCAGAGTTATGAAACAAAATAAACGTAAAATAAAAAAGGAAAAATGGCAGACTGTGCCTAATTGAAATCCAACCCCTACTAAATTTTCCCACTTCGGTCTTTGCAATGGATATGTGCGTCACTAAGCGCAAAACACACCGGTCGCAAGTCTCACTACAAATTGCTTACAATTTGCTAGTAGATGCACTGCAGCAAGTACAGCCACCAGCAGATCAACCAGAAATCAAATATATATAACGCTACTGTAGGCGTAAGTAAGCCGTTTAGATTCTCCTATGGCTATTTTCTAGCCAAGTATGAAAGCACACTACTATGCCAGATGAGATGACGCAGAGTTATGAAACAAAATAAACGTAAAATAAAAAAGGAAAAATGGCAGACTGTGCCTAATTGAAATCCAACCCCTACTAAATTTTCCCACTTCGGTCTTTGCAATGGATATGTGCGTCACTAAGCGCAAAACACAGCGGTCGCAAGTCTCACTACAAATTGCTCACAATTTGCTAGTAGATGCACTGCAGCAAGTACAGCCACCAGCAGATCAACCAGAAATCAAATATATATAACGCTACTGTAGGCGTAAGTAAGCCGTTTAGATTCTCCTATGGCTATTTTCTAGCCAAGTATGAAAGCACACTACTATGCCAGATGAGATGACGCAGAGTTATGAAACAAAATAAACGTAAAGTAAAAAAGGAAAAATGGCAGACTGTGCCTAATTGAAATCCAACCCCTACTAAATTTTCCCACTTCGGTCTTTGCAATGGATATGTGCGTCACTAAGCGCAAAACACACCGGTCGCAAGTCTCACTACAAATTGCTCACAATTTGCTAGTAGATGCACTGCAGCAAGTACAGCCACCAGCAGATCAACCAGAAATCAAATATATATAACGCTACTGTAGGCGTAAGTAAGCCGTTTAGATTCTCCTATGGCTATTTTCTAGCCAAGTATGAAAGCACACTACTATGCCAGATGAGATGACGCAGAGTTATGAAACAAAATAAACGTAAAATAAAAAAGGAAAAATGGCAGACTGTGCCTAATTGAAATCCAACCCCTACTAAATTTTTCCACTTCGGTCTTTGCAATGGATATGTGCGTCACTAAGCGCAAAACACAGCGGTCGCAAGTCTCACTACAAATTGCTCACAATTTGCTAGTAGATGCACTGCAGCAAGTACAGCCACCAGCAGATCAACCAGAAATCAAATATATATAACGCTACTGTAGGCGTAAGTAAGCTGTTTGGATTCTCCTATGGCTATTTTCTAGCCATGTATGAAAGCACACTACTATGCCAGATGAGATGACACTGAGTTATTAAAAAAATAAACGTAAAATAAAAAGTAAATGGCAGACTGTGCCTAATTGAAATCAAACCCCTAATAAATTTTCCCACTTTGGTGTTTGAGGTGGATATGTGTGTCACTAAGAGCTAAACACAACGGTAGCAAGTCCCCCTGCAAATTCCTCACAATATGGTACTAGCTGCAAATAAAAAAAAAAAAGTAGAACGCTATTGTAGCCCTAAGAAGGGCTGTTGGGTTCTTGGAGAATCACTCCTGCCTAACAGTAAGCTAATAGAACACCCTAACGCTTTCCCTGACCAGCAGCAGCTCTCTCCCTAGCGGCATCCAGACACAGAATGATCCGAGCAGCGCGGGCAGCGGCTAGTCTATCCCAGGGTCACCTGATCTGGCCAGCCAACCACTGCTATCGACGTGTAAGGGTACCACGTCATGCTGGGTGGAGTGCAGAGTCTCCTGGCTTGTGATTGGCTCTGTTTCTGGCCGCCAAAAAGCAAAACGGCGGGAGCTGCCATTTTCTCGAGCGGGCGAAGTATTCGTCCGAGCAACGAGCAGTTTCGAGTACGCTAATGCTCGACCGAGCATCAAGCTCGGACGAGCATGTTCGCTCATCTCTATTAAAAAGTATATCAGTTCTGACTTATAAATCCAACTTACTACCAACCTACAGAACCTATCCTGTCCATAATCCAGGGACTGCCTGTACTTGGAATTGCTCCAGTGTTTCTGAGAAAGTTGAATCTTTTACTTTAGCTCCCCTCTATTGTCCGTCAATAACTGCCATAAGTTTTACATCCAAATTGCTAGTTAGGCTACTTACTGTCAGGTAGAAAGGATAGTCCTGGGTTGGAGATGACTCGCTGACATCACCCACCTGAGAGGAGATTGCCTAATTATCATATTAGACACTAAAATGAACAGCACAGATTACTTGGGAATGGTGGGTCCTTAGATCTGTAAAGCGACCACAAAAATATAAAGGGGAGAATTTATTATGTAATCCCCCCTCCGCTGCATCAGATACCTTAGGAGGATTCTGATGTTTTTTGGTTGTCAGATGGGGTCTCCAGAAGTGTGGTGGCCTGCCCCACACCAGCCCCCTCCATGGCGGCCACACCACTTTCATGCCCACTACCTACTTTGTGTATAAAGGGTGTAAAGGGGTCAATAGTCACAATTCTTAATGGTTTGCAAGGAATTGCAAAACCTAATTTAGCACAAGCCACATTTTGTGGCATTTTAAAAACACACAATAAAAAAGACATAAACAAGAATCAAATAGAAACTCTGCTTGTTCTGTAGGTGTGTGTTTAGAATTATCTCTCTAGTAGAGAAAATAATCCTCTTTATATGTAATCTATATCGGTAAGGGGTCATTTCTATAGTTCCAAAGTCAATGTTTACTCATTGTAACATTCTTATTTCATTTTTCACTAGAACAATGGCTCTGAACGTCCTCACCCCCTGGCTGGTCCCAATCGTCTGGGATGGAACGTATAGTATTAATATTTTAGATGCTCAACATAGTGATACTAGAATCGGACTCTTTGTATTTGCGGTCAAAAAGTAAGTATTCTGCAAATGAAAAACTGCACAAAATTACATTACCCGTATTTTTCGGCACACACAAAATCCTTTGATTCTCTCAGAAATCAAAGGTGCGCCATATAACCCAGTGCGCCTTATATATGAACCGCACTTACAGACAACAGCTGCCTTGAACTGTGCACAGGTCTGCCACCTGCTGGTCATTCATCCTTATAATCAGGTGCGGCATATAATAAGGTGCGCCTTATATATGAACCTAGACGTTTTAACTGGCATTTATTGATGGTGCTCCTTATAATCCCGTGAGCCTTATAGTCCGAAAAATACGGTAATTATTATTTTTGTAACCGAGTTGATCACAAATCACCTTAACTAGAAAATGGTGACAATAAACACCTAACAAGTTATATTCCACTTCCCTTTGTCTCTCAGTCATTTCAATGATACTAATGAACCCTTTGGGGTTCCTATTCCTTCTTAAACATTTCAACTCTGCTAAGAACCTCACAATGTGGTCACAACAATAGCACTTCTGTTTCGTCACTATAATTCAATAGAGAGGTAAGGCATTGGTTGGTCTTCCATCCGTAGGTCTTCTTCTTAAAAGCCTTAAATTCCTTAAATTCCTCCTTAAATTCCTCTTCCTTAAATTCTTCTTCCATTTGATAAGGGGGGGGGGGTTGACATACAAAGCTGGTGAAGGGTCAACAAATGTGTAAACAGGCATACAGATCTGAGAGGTTTTTAATCACTGAACCCACTATGAATCAATGCAGAAACTTGAAAACAGAAGCAATATACAAGTTTATTTTTCAATAGTCACCATAGTTCTTAGGAATCAATAGTTCAGCATATCAGAGGTCCTTGCTCTTCCTGTGTTTTGAAAGCCTCGACTTTCCCTCTACTCTTATTTTTGACTCGGGTTTTCTTTACTCCTGAGACATTTAGTAAAAAAAACATATTCTGTCATTGTCTGTGCGGCTCTGCTGTATGCAATCGAGCTTCACCTCTTACTAGAGCCATTTGACCGGATGTCCCAAGCCTGGTGAAACCCAAAGGGGTAGATTTACTTACCCGGTCCCATCGCGATCCCGCGGTGCGTTGTCTGACGAGGATTCGGGTCCGGCATGATTCACTAAGATTGTGCGCCCGAGTTCCTTTCTATGTCGCTGCTGCGCCGAGGTCTGCCGGAGTTCACCTGCTTCATCCTGGTGCATGCGAGTGCTTGATCTTGCAACACAAATCCTTTTTTAAATTCTGCGGTTTGTCCGAATCCGTCGGGTTGTCCGACGGTCACGCCCCTCGATTTCTGTGGAATGCAAGCCGGCACCGATGCGCCAAAATCCAATCGCGTGCGCCAAAATCCCGGGGCAATTCAGCACAATAAGGAAATATTGGGGAAACCCGATAAACGTGTGGTGTTCGGACTCTTAGTAAATGAGCCCCAATGTATTGGCTCCTGGTCACATGATCAGGTCATGTGACCCAGTGACAGGGGGTGGTAAAAGGTTATATTTAGGAAGGGGCTTTTAGAGTAATGGTTGTTTAGATGGTTTCCATTGGCTCATCATTTGGAGTCAAATCCTCCTAGGAGCCAATACATTAACAACCTGGTTTTCGCAAACATACAGGGGCATATTTACTAAGGGTCGCGGATCGCACTTTTGTTGGACTCTGTTTCATTATGAAAAGCATTTAGAAAATTTAGTTTAAATCCTTGTATAGTAGTAATGGTGGAAATTTGTTTCTTTCAGGTATATTCGGTTTCTCCTGCCATTCCTTGAGTCTGCAGAACGTTACTTCATGGTTGGCCACAAAGTTACTTATTATGTGTTCACGGACAAGGTCAATGATGTAGTCAAACCCAAAATAGCTGAAGGCCGTATCTTACAGCTTCACCATGTGGCCGCTGACCAACGCTGGCAGGATGTGTCCATGAGAAGAATGGAAATCCTAACAGTCTTCACCAAGGAGCGTATGCCCAAAGAGATTGACTACCTGGTGTGTGCTGATGTGGATATGGTATTCAATGATCATGTAGGAGTGGAAATACTTGGAGACCTGGTGGCCACAATCCATCCGGGATATTTTCTTTCTGATACTAAGTCTTTTCCTTATGAACGTAGACCAGTCTCTGCAGCCTATGTCCCACATGGACAGGGAGACTTCTATTACATGGCTGCTCTCTATGGGGGAAAAGTGGATGAAATATACAAACTCAGCATGGCATGCCACAAGGGTATAGAAGAGGACAAGAAAAAGGACATTGAAGCTTTGTGGCAAGAGGAATCTCATCTCAACAGGTATCTAGTGTACAACAAACCGACCAAGATACTTTCACCTGAATACATCTGGGACACTGACCTACCTAATGGAGAATTCATCAAGAGGAAAAGGTTCTTAGCTGTGCACAAAAACCACCAAGTACTAAGGAACTAGAATGTTTCATTACATTTTGACTCTGGGTGGCATTGGGAGAGCAGGTCCTCGCCCTATTACCTGCAGCACTTTGTTGCCAGTTGCCAGGAAGAAGATGTTTCTCGGCCCCCTGATGGCAAGAGGCGAATGGCATCAGTTTAGGCTCATGCAGGCTCTATAGAGTCATTGTTGTGAATGTTTTATGAGCTCTTTTGCACATCATATTTGTTATAGGATCTGACGATGTTCCCCCGAGTGATGTAACAGTGGTTATTTGGACAGTTTCATCACTGGAGACCTCCCAGAGCATATGCTCAGAGCAATCACAGATCTTCATATAGGCAGTATGGGTGATCACCTAAGGACTGTGGCTTCCCAGGGGCCCGGGCCCTATATGAAGATCACATAGCCAAATAGCTTCAGGTTAAAAAAAACCTCTATAGTCACCTCCTGCTTCTTCTCCCCAGCCCCGCAGCTTTGTCTTCTCCTCTTCTGACCCGCAGAATACACTATGACGTGCCGAGGTCATGGTCGTGTGATGTTATAGCATTTGGCGCGGGCCAGAAGAGGAGAAGATTTAGCCGCTGGGAGATGAAGCTGTAAAGGGAGGGGCCCTGCTGTGCACATTTCATTAAAGTGGGGCTCTTCTGTGGAGATTTCTGTAAAGAGGGTCTTTGCTGTGACCATTTTATTAAAGGGGCGCTCTGCTGTGGACATTTCATCAAAGGGGGGGCTCTGCTGTGGCCATTTCATTAAAAGGGGGACTCTGTTGTGGACATTTCTGTAAAGGGGGGCACTGCAGAGGACATTTCTTTAAAGGGGACTCTTCAGTCACCATTTCATTATATGGGGGTCTGAAGTGGACATTTCATTAAAAGGTGCTTTGCATTGGCCATTTCATAAATAAATGGGATCTACTGTGGACATTTCTGTATTGGGGGCTCTGCTGTGGACATTTCAGTAAAGGGGGGATCTGCTGCGGACATTTCATTAAATGTACAGGCTGTGATGGTGTAGTCGGGCGGAGGAGATTAGACCTCAAGGGACGAGGTTGGTATGGACCTGGGGGCTTTATAGTCATGTGAACAGTCCAGGGGCCATGGGACACTTAATCTGCCATTGCAGGCGGATGCAATATAGTTGAATCCATCCACTGTAGGTTCCAACTGCCTCCGCTGAGTGCATATGATGCTCAGAAGGAGGGAGCAGGATGGAAAGACATATCTTGCTGTCTGAGAGCAAAACTGTTGTAGTTATTCATGGCAACTAATAATAACTCGGCTTTTATAAACTGCTGGAGGAAAATGGAAGCTGAGTGTCTCAGCTAAGAATGGCACATGAGATGTTAATCTCTACATAGGATATGTGACCTTTTTGGTGTCAGGAGATTAGATGGGTTCGGCTCTGGATAACCTGGTAAATGTTCTGCTGCAGCAAATTGCTGTTGTCATGTGTATGTTATATTCCAATCGGAGGCTTTTAAACTGACGTGTGCTGTATATTTTACAGCTGGAACACATCCCCATTCACTTTATTTTGTCTCTTGCATGAGTTGACTACATTGTGCCCATATAGTGGTCTGTGCAGTCCATGGGAGGACCACAATGACCAACACAGGAATTTGGGTGAGTCCATGCTTAGCGACTGGTACCTCCTGTATGTGGTGTATAGGTGGAGAAAACAGTGGCATAGGGTACAATTGTGGCATTGATTGCAATAGACATGGATCCCAGTAATTATGGTAAATCCCCCAAGTTTGAAAGTTCTGTGAAGTTGAGATCCCTACAATATAAAACCATTTGTGTTTGTTTTAATGTGCTTGCAATGGAGAGTACCACTGAAAAGATTTAAAGGGCTATTCCCATGAAGACAAGTTTCTTATATGTACTCAGGATAGCAAAATAACACATTCTCTAATTCACTGTTACTAACAAAAATACAGCATTTCACAGATATAAGTCCTGCCTATCTCTATCAGTCCTGCTGTACACAATTTCAGTTGCCCCTAGACACAACCCTGTAACTTCTGACTTAGGGCCGGGTGGCCGCCATCTTGGATTCCTGTGTGACTCCGTGCTGCTGAGATTTCTGTCTCTCTCTGCTTTGTGCCTGTAACCATGCCTCCCCTGCAGTACAGCACGGAGCTCACACTGACACATACACTGATTCACTTCCTGCCAGCACCACATGGTGAGGAAAGAGAAGCTGCAAGCTACAAACTCTAGGCAGATAAGCGATCCAGGGTATGGGGGAGGCAGTCACATATCTGTGAGAACAGAGATGTAGCAGTGCTGACAGTGTAAAAGTCTGTCAGCCTCTGTCTGTCATGCCTTTGTGTAATAGCCATGTCATGCATGTCTCATATCTCTTTCTATGTGTCAGTGTATAAATAAAAGTATTTATACACCTGTACCCTGATAATGTAACCACACTGTTTGCTCACAGAACTAGATGAATCATGAAGTGTCTGCTTAGAGTCCCCACCCACACCCTGGAATTTTGCACTGATCATCACTGAGTGATAGGAGTTAAAACAGAAATAAAACTGAGTAAAATTGTAAAGTAAGGGGTTAAAATGATCTTTATTGTTTAAACATCACTAGGGGATCGAGAATTTTCTTGGCCAGACAGTGAGCAGTCTTTTAACCGTCTTGGAACCTCCATTTTTTTTGCATGTAGCAACAATTTGGGGGGGGGGGGGGGGATTACAATCAAAATAGTTTGTGCAAAATATTTTGCCTAATCTGGCAGCTCCTTATTGTTTATGGTACTCCATTATGCTGCCGTTCCCCTTACCCTCATTAGTGCAAAATGCAGTGCATAATCTGCCAGTATCTAATAAATACCTTATCCAGTATCCAATAAATACAGTCTACTGGGGTTCAACTTACTCTTGGTTATTACAAAATAAAGTGCATAATCTGCTAGTATGTCATTGTTCTAGGAAATACAGTCTATTGGGGTACACATTACCTTCAGTTATTGAAAAATGCAGCTCATAATCTGCCAGTATCTAATTATTCCTGGAAATTTCTTGGAAATACAATATATTATTGCTCAATAACCCACTCAGTCATTGTAAAATACAGTGCATAATATGCCAGTATTTACAGTATACAGTATATTGTGGTCCATTGGCTCCTTCAGTTATAGAAATATTATTCCTGGAAAAAAAACTGTATAGTGGGGTTTATATTTGGGGGTCAAATTTCTCTTTGGCTACAGTGACATCTACTGCACATCTGCCTCGTTGCAATGATTGGTTACATAGTGTATATTTTGGGTCAATCCAATTTGCAATACAGAGACTGAGATTCCCCTACGGGACAGACCATTGCAAAATGAAAATGTCAGCAGCTCTGGAACCCCCAATAGATGAGAGTCTGGGGCCCCCAGTAGCCCATTGTCTTGTGGCAACTGTTACTTGCCTGGCAGAAGGATAATCCAAGGGCCCCAGTAACCAAAATTGCAGAGGCCCCACAGGGGCCGTGATCAGGGCCGATTCTAGCATATTTGCTGCCTGAGGCGAATATTAAAATGCTGCCCCCCCCCCACTCCCTGTTAAGTAAATCCTTAAACTTTACTAACAATTAACAACCCTACAGACAGCTCCCTGACACTGTGTGACTGACTACAGGATCTGAGAGACATTAGTGGCATCTAGTACCTTATAGATGACAATCTCTTCCATCAGGACGACTTTATTCCGGGTTCTCCAATCCATGACGTATCACTGCTGAGTTCACGGCCGGATATCTTCAGCTCCGTGCAGCATCTCCACCCGGCGTCCCTAAAAATACCACAGTCACTTACAGTATAAAGTCTCCTGGAAAACAACACTGCGCTCCTAAATAATATATACCCCTCACAACACAAATGACCGCACGCTACCCCACATATAACACATCCCTTCATCATATAGGGATAAAATCTATATACATATAATATACTGTATCCCATATACAGCCCCACAGCTTAGTAATATACTGTACCCGATATACAGCCCCCCCCAGCATAGTAATATACTGTATCCCATATACAACCCCCCAGCTTAGTAATATACTGTATCCCATATACATCCCCCCAGCTTAGTAATATACTGTATCCTATATACATCCCCCCCCAGCATAGTAATATACTGTATCCCATATACAACCCCCCAGCTTAGTAATATACTGTATCCCATATACATCCCCCCAGCTTAGTAATATACTGTATCCTATATACATCCCCCCAGCTTAGTAATATACTGTATCCCATATACAGCCCCTGCAGCTAAGTAATATACTGTACCCCATATACAGCCCCAGCTTAGTAATATACTGTACCCCATATACAGCCCCCAGCTTAGTAATATACTGTACCCCATATACAGCCCCCAGCTTAGTAATATACTGTATCCCATATACATCCCCCCAGCTTAGTAATATACTGTATCCCATATACAGCCCCCAGCTTAGTAATATACTGTACCCCATATACAGCCCCCAGCTTAGTAATATACTGTATCCCATATACAGCCCCCCAGCTTAGTAATATACTGTATCCCATATACATCCCCCCAGCTCAGTAATATACTGTATCCCATATACATCCCCCCAGCTTAGTAATATACTGTATCCCATATACATCCCCCCAGCTTAGTAATATACTGTATCCCATATACATCCCCCCAGCTTAGTAATATACTGTATCCCATATACATCCCCCCAGCTTAGTAATATACTGTATCCCATATACAGCCCCTGCAGCTAAGTAATATACTGTACCTGCTATATGCCCCCCCCCAGCTTAGTAATATACTGTATCCCATATACAGCCCCCCAGCTTAGTAATATACTGTATCCCATATACATCCCCCCAGCTTAGTAATATACTGTATCCCATATACAGCCCCTGCAGCTTAGTAATATACTGTACCTGATATACATCCCCCAGCTTAGTAATATACTGTATCCCATATACAGCCCCTGCAGCTTAGTAATATACTGTATCCCATATACATCCCCCCAGCTTAGTAATATACTGTATCCCATATACATCCCCCCAGCTTAGTAATATACTGTATCCCATATACAGCCCCCCAGCTTAGTGATATAGTGATATATAATATATACAGCACCCCCCAGTATAAAATGATTCTGGCCCCATATAATATATACTGAATCCCCCCCAGTATAAAATAATTATAGCCCCAAATAATATCTATAGCATCCCCCCCCCCAGTATAAAATAATTATAGCCCCAAATAATATCTATAGCATCACCCCCCCCAGTATAAAATAATTATAGCCCCAAATAATATCTATAGCATCACCCCCCCAGTATAAAATAATTATAGCCCCAAATAATATCTATAGCATCACCCCCCCCAGTATAAAATAATTATAGCCCCAAATAATATCTATAGCATCACCCCCCCAGTATAAAATAATTATAGCCCCAAATAATATCTATAGCATCACCCCCCCAGTATAAAATAATTATAGCCCCAAATAATATATATAGCGCCCCCCCAGTATAAAATAATTATAGCCCCAAATAATATATATAGCATCCCCCCCCAGTATAAAATAATTATAGCCCCAAATAATATCTATAGCATCCCCCCAGTATAAAATAATTATAGCCCCAAATAATATATATAGCATCCCCCCCCAGTATAAAATAATTATAGCCCCAAATAATATCTATAGCATCCCCCCAGTATAAAATAATTATAGCCCCAAATAATATCTATAGCATCAACCCAGTATAAAATAATTATAGCCCCAAATAATATCTATAGCATCACCCCCCCCAGTATAAAATAATTATAGCCCCAAATAATATATATAGCATCCCCCCCCCCCAGTATAAAATAATTATAGCCCCAAATAATATATATAGCATCCCCCCCAGTATAAAATAATTATAGCCCCAAATAATATCTATAGCATCCCCCCCAGTATAAAATAATTATAGCCCCAAATAATATATATAGCATCCCCCCCCCAGTATAAAATAATTATAGCCCCAAATAATATCTATAGCACCCCCCCAGTATAAAATAATTATAGCCCCAAATAATATCTATAGCATCACCCCCCCAGTATAAAATAATTATAGCCCCAAATAATATCTATAGCATAACCCCCCCAGTATAAAATAATTATAGCTCCAAATCCCCAAATAAAATATACAGAACCCCCCCCCCCCCCCTAGTATAAAATAATTCTGGCCCCATATAATATCTATAGCATCCCCCTAGTATTAAACAATCATAGCCCCAAATAATATATATATATAGCATTCCCCCCAGTATAAAATAATTACAGTATAGCCCCAAATAATATAAATATATATTGCATCCCCCCCAGTAATAAAGAAATTATTACTTCTCGGAAAATTAAGAGCATTCCATGATACCTCCCCCCCCCCCCAGTTTAAAATAATTCTGGCCCCATATGATATATATAGCCCCCCCCCCCGCAGTATTAATTATTAGCCACAATTAATTAAATACATGAAAAATAATAAAATCCTACTCACCTGCAGGCAGCTGCTCCCTCGGCGCGGCTCCGGTGTTCACGCGGCTCTCCTGTGAGACGCGGCTCCGCACAGTGACACAGGCGCCGCGCCATGACGTCATGGCGCCTGTGTCACTGCTTAGAACGGAGCGACGCAGCTGCCGGAAAGGCGCTGCGTCGCTCCGCATATAAATCGCGCCTGTGTCTTAAAGAGACAGGCGCGATTTATTTAGCTGGTGGGCGATTCGGGCGTTAATGGACGCCCGAATCGCCCACTTTAGAGCGGCGAATTTCGCCGCCCTTTACAGGGACCCGCATTCTGCCGCCTGAAGCGAGATTTTCATCTCGCCTCATGGCAGATGCGGCCCTGGCCGTGATGTCACCAAGCTCGGCACTTATCTTCGGCCGGCTGTGTGAGAGTTGGTGTCTGCGCATGCATGACAAGTGCCAAGAGCTCGGTGACATCGCGGCTCTCTGCACCAGAAGGAGGGCGGGTAGAAAGACGGAGGCATGAATAATTAACAATCGGAAGGCATCAACACATGGCTGGTGATGTAGGGTTAGCACCAGAGGGCTGATTTACATTTGTGAGTTAATTGTTTTTTTTAGCTAAACTAAAGATCGCCGTGCCTAACCAAAGTATGTGCCGGCATTAGGATTAAATAGCCTACAGGGTGTTTTCTCACTCGACACTGCCAAAGCTTGAGTGGAAATTTTTATGGGCCGTACTGCGGAAACTGGGATTTGGACCTCAATATTTGGAATGGGTTCAGCTACTATACACCAATCCGATGGTGAGGATAAAGGTTAATGGCCTGCTTTCAGAAGCGTTTCAGTTGGAGAGGGGAACGAGACAGGGCTATCCTTTTTCCTGCTTGCGTCAGCAATAGAGCCTCTGGCGGCCATACTTAAGACTACCTCAGATTTGCTGGGCTTCAGGGGAGGGGATAGAGAGAAATGGGTCTCTCTTTATGGCGATGATCCCCTCATATATGGATAGGTGTCTAACTGGTGCCATGAATATTATCAGAACCTGTGGATGATACTCAGGATTCAACATTAACTGGGACAAATCAGTTAAATTTCCTTTGGATCCAATTCTGGGTGACCCCCAAACCTTTGGCCCCCTGCAGGTGGTTTCCAAGATCAAATATCTGGGAGTGGTGGTGACTGGCCGGACAAAAGATAACTTAGAGCCCTTACTTTCTCGCTCTTTAACTAGAATAGCAACAGGGTGTAAGCTACCCCTATCTCCAGTAGGAAGGGGGAACTTGATTAAAATGGTCTTGATGCCACAACTCCTATATGTCTTACACAATTCCCCTGGTATGGGTGGCGCAATATTACTTTCATAAAATACAAGGCTTATTTCGTAAACTGATTTGGAAAGCAAACAATATCAGTCTGGACACGCTGCAGAGGAGAAAAACAGAGGGGGGGGGGCTGGTGACTCCTAATCCCTGGTTGTATTTATTAGCCTCCTAGGTTCAGCACTTTGCGGGTTGGGGGAAGAGAGAGGGGGTTAACGCAGCAGGTAATCTGATAAAAGCATGGACAGGGTTTTCACTCCTACACATGCTCTAGAAGCCAATTTTGGTGGCAGTTCATATAATAGAAAGCCCACATTGATTCTCATTGGAAAAGTATGGAATAAGGTGAAAGACATCCTGGGTACTGCTAAATTCACCCCCTAGAGCCCCATAATGTACAACAAGAGAATAGAGCAGCACTGTGAAAATCGGATTCAAATCCGTGTGGGTGCAGGCTTCTAGGGGTCCGACTCACGATCCCAAGGTCCACAATCCAAAATCCAAGACAAGGAAGCAACACTCAGTGAAAACTAGTGTTTTATTTCACCAGTGGGAAGAGTACAACGTTTCAGCTATCTCAATGTAGCCATTTTCAAGCATAGTGTGTGAACATACAAGGCAGGTTTATATCCCCCGCATGATGTGACATCGTCAAAAGGAAAATCAGTGGAAAGAATCATGTGCGGTTTAAAACCGTATATAACAATAAAGTCACACAGTGTCAACAAACTTAATACCTATGTTAATACATCAGGTGCTGTGTTGATACAAAAAAGTGTCATAGTACCCGACAATCAACCCAGGGCGCCGTCACGCCAATGTTTGTCAACAAACCCACAGCGCATGTCAGTATCGTTGCTAATCAACCCAGTAAGAGCAGGACGCCTTCTCCACAAATCATAAAATATAACAAGGCTAGAGTACGTCTAAATGCACCACTTACAGGCATACCTCTGCTTTGGTGGGAACAGCAACCCGAGCGGACTCACTGGGATGATGTGATCACGTTGTGTAGCTGGGTCCAGCGTCGCTGTGCTCTACCACGTCATGCATTATCGTCACTGCCTCGGAGTTGCCTCAACTCTCGCAAGATTTCACCCAAGCACAGAGGCAGCCATCTCAGGTGTGGGCATGCATACATTTTGCCCATAGAAAGGTGAATGTGGAAGAAAGATTGTCCAAACTGAGAAGGTTTTTGACTATACAGCAATCGGTAAACACCTCTTGATTGGAGGCAGGATGGTCAGGATCCACCCAGTCGCGGTGAACTTCTGCATATATCGCTGTGTCCATCAGGAACATCTGTGTGCTCCGTTGTGCTTCTTAATCAAATTCTTCCAGTATATATATAAACAAAGTGGCAATATTATGGGTTGTGAAAGGTAAATACAAAAGAAAGAATTTAGGCGTGAACCATATTCCAAGGGAAAAGGTTGTTGGTAAGCGCTTAGGGTTGACTGTCATAAGCACTATGGGGCAGATTTACTTACCCGGTCCATTCGCGATCCAGCGGCGCGTTCTCTGCGCTGGATTCGGGTCCGGCCGGGATTTATTAAGGCAGTTCCTCCGCCGTCCACCAGGTGGCGCTGCTGCGCTGAAAAGCATCAGAACGCGCTGGAGTTCAACGAGCCGGGCTGAGTGAAGGTAAGTGCAATTTTCGCGACACATTTTTTTTTTAAATGCAGCGGTTTTCCCGAATCCGTCGGGTTTTTCGTTCGGCCACGCCTCCCCGAGTAAGGGATATGGATGGGGGATTCACAGATGGCTTGATGAACAGGACAATATCTGGCATTAGGCCGCCTTCACATGGTACAATGCAATTCAAGCACATTGGGGAGTAGTAATGGATGGTGATATGTTTGCACCTAAACAATTGCATTTGGGAATAAAGTGCCTGAGTTGGACTTCTTGCTGTCCTATCTGCTGCTGATAAATGTTGTTATTTAACCCCTGCATGTCCCATTAGCTGAGGCTATTGAGTATCTATGTATCTCTGCTGTGACTTCCTGGTAGCTGAGTATTAAATCTTGTCCTGTCTAAACCTTGCTGCCACATGTTTGATCCTGTACTGTGAAACGCCTGCTCCCGGATTCTTCTCCTGGTATGTCCCGTCCCTCGTGCCTTCTGGTTCAGCATCTAGCTCTGGGCACTGGGTGTCTTCTGCTTTGTGACCAACTCCTCGTAAAAAGGTCAGTGTCCCAGATCTGCTATCCTGTTACTTCATTGACTGTTACCATATTTAATCTTAATATTGTGTGATTTCAGACAACCTCCCATTGAGATCATCTTTTCTCTGCAGCTTGTACACAGAGAATGTATCAGGAAGCAGACAACTCTATTTCATGTGTAATATTCAATTCAGGTTCGTGTCTGATCTGTAAACTTTCAACTGGAGCTAAGCTGCCATACTCTATGCAGCCACTACACAGAGAATGGAGCCGCCTGCCTTCTGTTCCATTATCTTTTTCAGCTACTGAGAACTTCTCCGCTGTCCTGGTGGGCTACCAGTGTCATATCTGATATTAATGAACTATCCTAAGGTTATAACAATATTTTTAGCCCAGAGAAATCCTTTGAGTAAAATGTGGCAGGTTATGGGTTATGATGCACCCTCAGGAATATATTTATATGGACATGATATGGTCTTCCAGGACAACCAAATAACCAAATTCACAATAGGTCAGTAAAAAAATGTCTTTCCTCTGCCCATGAATAATGCTAAGTATTATGTGTCCCCTGTGTATTTTGGCTTATGTATTTAAATGGAGTACAAGAAACTATACTTCAAGGCCCCCTCTTTCATAATCCATGGATCACAACTACTTGCCTATAGATTTATGATCAGGGTGCTCCGATATTTCTTCAAGTTTCAGAGTAAGAAAGCCAATAAAATAAGTAATGTGAATCTGGCTGAGTATGTTATATAGTTTTGGCAAGCCTAGATTGGCAAAATCATGCTGTAGAATTTGATGGGCATATCTTCTTCTTAAAACACCCCTGGGCATAGTTATGGAATATTTGGAAATGATATCCCCAACATTACACCTTTGTACACATGTGGCCATCTCTCTGTCATGACAAAGGGGTTGGAATAGGGAGATCTTCAAAAGCGCACACCAGGATGTGCTCCGTGTCAGATTCAGGAGATCCAGCGCTGTCTAGGATTTCATCAGTTCTCTTCCAGGGATCTTTTTCCAAACTATTTACTAAAAGGTCAGTTCTTTCTTTATTTTATCCCCTTTTTACTTTTATATATTTCTTATTTATTGGATATTTTGTTATAACATGTAAGCATAGTTCCTTACAATATCAAACTGTCAATTAAGTTGCTTGCTCCTTGTGGCTGTATGAATGGCTGTATGATTCCACACCTTCAGAGTAAAGTACAGCTAAACTGCGTTACCTTGTGAATGTCTGTGTGTTAGCAGTTAGCTTGTGTTCTAGTGTGCAGTTGGGTGTATTGTTACTGGTCCTGAACTAGACATCCCATAGGCCGTAACGGTTGGTGGCAGAAATAATTAGTGTATGGAATTAACGTATGGTCCTTTACTGTCGATTCCTTAGTTACGTGTGCAGTGGATGTGATAGTGTTTTTTGTGCCTCCCGTTAGAATAATCAGAGGTAACAACTAAAGTCACAAGCAGCCTATAGCAATACAGTAAAGAATAAGGAGGTTAAGGGTGGTCAAAAAAAAAAAGAAGTTAGACAACTGTAATCCGGGTCTGGGAGAATAAACAAATCACTGGCAGGGAAATCCAGTGCTAAAGAAGCATTTTAGCTGGCAAATGAGCTAAAAGGGTTCAATACCCTAATAGGGCCACCTGTATTGTACTTATCCTGGTAAAGTTGATTTGAAGTCCTCTGGAGCCCTGGGTCATATGACCCCCCATAGAAGAATTCGGGAAACATGTATCCTACTGGCTTTCAGTGGATAAGGGGACCATGTGCTCATAACTTTATTCAAACCCCCCTGCATAGCTCCCAACCGTCCCGGTTTGGCCCGGACAGTCCTGATTTTTTTACCTCTGCCCCCTGTGATTAGGGGTGTGGCTTACTGGGAATCGCTACGCCTGCTGCCTTTTTTCCCCTCTTTCTCTTCCGGAAATGTTGGGAGGTATATCCCCTCCATGGTAAAAACTTCTATATCAGGGGTTGGAGGGTCATGCTGATGTCCTTGGCACTCCCCTCTAACCACTGAGATGAGAATGGTGATGAAGGAGCAGCACTCACTGTCCTCTTCATTAGCCCAGAATCCAGCAGGACCTAGGATATCACAGGTCCCCATCCTGCTAAAGGTGTCATGTGACTCGGGGCTCTTTTACATTACAAACAAACTTTTCCATGGGGAGTATAATATGGACGACCCTATAAGGGTCTTATATTTACCCTGGTAAAGTTTGTTATTAGTGGTCAACCCCTTTAAGATTTCAAACCTTGCCTGTTAGTAAGACCAGCACAGCAAACAGGTGGCATGACAGCGTAATAGCTGATGGTACCAGATAGGGACCCTGTAGAGGGGTTTAATCATACTGTATCTTTGTCTAAATTATTCAACAGCAGCCTGAAATATAAGATATAATCCAAGGCTGCAGCATGGTAAGTGCTACTGTAATTGTGATTCATCCCAAAGCCATTAGCTTTCTTCACGGAGCTGCTCCACAGCTTCTGTAGTATCCAACAAGCAGCCTGCTAAAACAGCCACGGGTAACCAACGTGTCTACATGCTAAGGACTGGAGCTGTAATGGTATGGATCCATGCTAGATTATGGCTTAGCTGGGTACTAGAGCCTTATGCCTTCATAGGTAAGTGTGATCACTCACTTATATCACAATTTATTTACATATATATATGGTGTACTAGAAGTAGTAGTAGTGTGAGTGTATATTATATAACTATTGTAGCGAGAACCCTGAACAACCTCTGGTTGCTTGGAAAGATGAAGATTTGTATATGTGGGTATTTTATATGTGAGTGAAACCCTAGGACAGTGGTGGCGAACCTATGGCACGGGTGCCAGAGGTGGCACTCTGAGCCCTCTCAGTGGGCACTCGGGTTGTTACCCCAGCACAGAATTCACCAGACAAAACCTCCTGCAGGCCCAGGTATCCCAGGGCGTGACACACTCGGCGTTATTTTAAAGTGGGTCTTCCTGAGACTACAGGAAGAGAAGGTGTGGAAATGGGTGGATTATCATTGGCGCTATTGAAGCTCCTGCTCTTAGCTCCATAATTCTTCCTGGTCGTAAAGGGAACTCCAATGGCAATCTGAATTTTCCCTCCTTCTGTCAACGATATTGGTGTCCATAGGACCGTTGAAAGCTGCAGCACGGAGTAAGAAGATTTGAATAAGTTAATGCTAAAATTGCTGTGTTGGCACTTTGCAATAAATAAGTGGGTCTGGGTTGCAGTTTGGGCACTCTGTCTCTAAAAGGTTCGCCATCACTGCCCTAGGAGGAGGAAGTTATGATTCCTCAGCTCCTGACTCATTCACATCTGAATTTACATGAGGAATATCTCAACGTGTCTCATGTTATCTATTCCCTATGACTTATCCTTGCCTCTTTGTCAATTTCTAGGAACTTTGTAAGGAGGAGGAAGTGGGAATCTGTATTTTGAGAAAATGAAAGAACGTTGGAAGAACATGCCGTCTCCCACTTATATAGTTGGATTCTTATTCCTACTCTTTATAGTGGGATTTTGGTGAGTAATATTTTCATATTATTGCTACTTTTTTATTTTGTAAAATAAGAACAAATAATAACAATTACAAAATGAAACAAATAAAATCTATGGAGTCCTTGGGGTAGGTCAATACTAGATGCCCTGATCAGATGCATGAATATTCGCATCCCACCTGCAGTGAATTGATGATCTATGTTAATCAGTTGCCATTTGAGTTATTTTTTAGGCAATGTGTGTATGAGATTTTGAAAACTTTCATCCCCTTTGCAGGGACTGTAACATTCTACCTTTGTGCATATGTTATGCATGTGTTTTCACTGCAGGAATTATGGTATGTTTACGTCCTATGTAGTGGACCCTTGTTAAACCTGTAACTTTACTTTAAGAAGCTCCTCCTGCTCTGCACCTATTACCTGTGTAAATGGCACCTGTCCACACACTCAATCACAATCCAAACTCTCCACCATGGCCAAGACCCAAGTGTTGTCTAAGGACCACAGGGACAAAAGGTTGGGATGGGCTGCACGACACTAGGCGGCAGCTTGGTGAGAAAGCCACAACTGTTGGTACAATTATTACCAACTGGAAGAATCACAGGGTGATGCCACACAACGTGTTTTTGGACCATTTTAAAGCTTGTGCAACAGCCTGCCAATGCATAGACAAGGTGTTAGTTGCGAATAGCGCCCTATACAATGTCAGGATCTATCTGGTGGTGAGCAACTCATCTAGAAGATAATGCTAGGAGAACTTAGTGTAATTGCAGCTTTAGATACTGCCTGGCAAGGCAACAGTTAACTGGTGTATGTAATTATCCACTGATGTTTCTGTTATGCAAGCTGGAAGATGATAGGAGAGGTGCTACCACCTGACCAGGGCGGAAGCACATGGTCTTAACTGTTAGCTCTCAGTGAGCACATAGTGAGGAGAACATCTTGAGTTCAGCCACAGCCTTTAATCCCAGGAACTTCTAGTGCCTCAGACCTACTGCCTAGCACACAGGGCAAGTCCGGAGACTTAAGCCCAGAACTGCAGCTTCCACCACTTGGACTCAGTACCATCTGAAACAACCCAGCCTGCATGTACAGTTCCTGCGGATCGGCTCTCCATGACCTTTCCAGCTTAAAGAATCTACTGTTCATTGTTCTGGCCATTGCCTGCCTTTCAAAGAACTGTAAGTTGAATTGAACAACGTTTCCTCTGTCTGATACCTGGATACGGCTTCTTACCACCGTGGTCTTCCACATCCATCACCCAGGGATTCATCCTATAGACACCTCAGGGGTTGCACCAGGGAGAAATCATTGCATCAGCCTCTCCCTGCTTATTTCTTGCACAAACCACCAGCTGGAGACCTGCCAGGCTGTAGGTCAGTCCTCCGGTCCCCATACCAAGCACCATGACTACAGTGTCCCCAAGGCCGCACTAGCCTTGGGCCCCGAGAAAAGGCTAGGCCCAAGTGGGGGATGTTGCACTTGCGATGTCAGTCAGTTTTAAATACCGTCCTACCACAGGGGAACTTGCTTTAAAAAAAGTGGCTTTTAAAATCAAAATCAATTCAATGCAATTCTTATTATTCATACCACCTTTGTTGGATTGATTGTATGATGGTCTTAAAAATGTAGATGGCTATTGGGTTGCAGGAGGCATAACAACCCCCCCCCCTTCCTTTACTGCCTGTCCTTCTGGTGTCTAATTCTGACTGGACGAGCTATAGGACGAGGTCAGCCACTGATGCACTGCCGCACCGGCCATTGTGGTGCTCCGCGCCAGAGTTCTCAGCTTGTTCTCTAACTGCTATACACATTTCTGGCGCTCCGGACAGATTTTGGTCCCAGGGAAAGAAAATAGTCTTGGTGCAAGAAATATATCTGCACAGCACCAACATATTAAATATGTATCTCCTTTTCGAGAGCAAGTCAGTAACCGAGCCATTACAGACACCCACACTTTATATAAATGTTGGTTGATCAAAATCAAATTCACCCTTTCAGTTCATGTTTTTTACCTGTTAAATTAACAAAGCCGCACCTAAAACCACCAAAATACTCATTGTGAAGCAGTTGAAACTACAACGTGTGACCTCACCCTGGGAAAGATCAGAAATACACGGGAGGAGCGGGGGTGTGGACAGGCATCTTATATACAGGTAACCAGAAGTACAATTAATACAAGTTATTGATTGCAGAGTTGGAGAAGCTACTTAATCCCTTAAGGACGCAGCCATTTTACAGCTTAAGGCTCAGTCCCATTTTTTGGATTCTGACCTGCGTCTCTTTATATGGTTATAACTTTTGAACACTTTTACTTATCAAAGCGATTCTGAGATTGTTTTTTCCCCACATGTTGCACTTCATTTTAGTGGTAAATTTTGGCTGATAAGTTTTGCGTTTATTTACAAAAAAAGGGAAAAAAATGATGAATTTTTAGAAAAATTTGCCATTTTCGAAATTCAAAATCACCGCGTTTTCAGGCAGATCGATTTACCACCTAAATAAGTTGCTGAATAACATTTCCCATTTGTCTACTTTACATTTTCATAATTTTTGAAATGTTTGGATAATTTATTTTGACGTCACGCGGCCTACAAATCGAATAGCGATTTTCTGTATTTTCAGAATTGACTATTTTGGGGATAAATACTGTTTGAAATTAAATTTTACATATTTAGCATCAAAAAACCCCCTATATAACCAACCCAAATCAAATCTGCACCCCACAAACTATCAGAAACAGCATTTACAAAGATCGTTCACCCCTTTAGATCTCCATAGTAATTGAATCAAAATGGCGGTGAAATTTAGAATGGTCAAATTTTGTTGGTTATACGTTCATTTAGCCCTAAAATTTACACATTTCCAAAAGATAAAAAGAGAAAACTCACCATAAAATTTGTTCTACAATTTCTCCTGAGTGCAGCGACCCCCCACATGTGGACATTACTTGTGTTATGGGGGCACAGCGAGGCGCAGAAGGGAAGGAGCACCCTGCAGCTGCCAGGATTTTAGTTTTCTTGTTGCCCCCTTTTGAAGGCTATAAAATTTTCGCTTTTCCGTTATTTGGGTCATGTGATGGCAATTTTTTTTGCGCGATGAGATGCTTTTTCCAGTGTTACCATTTTGGGGTTGGTATCACCTATTGTTGAAAATTTAGGAACTTTTTTTGAGGTCATGTGTTCATGATAATACTCTGCAATACTGATGTATTGCAGGGTATTAGCAGTGCCAGCCTATGCAGATGCATAGGCTGACACTTTGCCTTTAAGATGACGTCACAGACGCCATCTTAAAGGCACTGCCTTCAGGCTTCTCTGGGGTCCCGATCGGACCCCAGAGGTGCCATAGCAGCGATCAGCCCCCCGAAAACGGCGCACTCCGACCGCGGGTGTTAGCCGGGGATATCAACGGTAGATTACCGTTGAAATCCCGTGGCTTACGATGCCGGTTCGGCTGCTATGCAGCGCTGAACCGGCATCGTCTCTGCGCAGTAGCTGTACTGCGCTGAGCGCTATTCGCGGGACTCAGCGCAGTACAGCTACGGCGCAGAGCGCTAAGGGGTTAGAGACAAACTGACAGGTCTGAGAGAGACCTAATTCTTGCTCATTGGTAGTTGATCAAATACTGATTTAATGTAATAAAAGCAAATCTATTATTTGAAAATCATACAGTGTGTGTTTTTGGATTTTATAAGTTTCTGGACCAAATATATTATTTTGCCCGTGCCAAAAGTGTCCTGTAAGTGATCATGACTTTCTCAAAGACAGACGCTGAAGCTACCTGCACACCAACTTTGCATAAAATTTCCGTTAATGTCAATTTTCCACTGCCAATTTGCATCCATTTTTAATATACTATAACCTGTATACACACACCAGTGTGAGCTGTTCTTTCTCTGTCTTGTGTGCAGCAAAGCTGCTGGAAATGCTGCTCTCCTCTGATCGCCACCGGTGCCACAGTAATTACCTATACAGAAAGACTGTCAATGTTATGTAGCTGGATAACCCCTTTAAACAAATTTAAGGTTTCCCAGCAGCATGTGAAATATATGTTATTTTTAAATATATATTTAAATTCAATATATACAGTATTTTTCGGACTATAAGGCGCACCGGAGTATAAGGCGCACCATCAATTAATGTCTGCTAAAATGTCTAGGTTCATATATAAGGCGCACCTGATTATAAGGATGAATGACCAGCAGGTGGCAGCTGTTTGTAAGTATGGTTCATATATAAGGCGCACTGGACTATAAGGCGCACCTTTGATTTCTGAGAAAATCAAAGGATTTTATGTGCGCCTTATAGTCCGAAAAATACGGTATATTTATTCCCTCATATACATATCTTTATACACATATATGTGTATAGACACATATACTAAAACGCTCATATACACACATTTATACACTGATATACACAGGTGGGGGGCATGTTGGCAGTTTGACATCGGACTGTGCAAGTATGGCACAAGTTGTAAATTCCGGCATGTATGCTTCACATGTGGCGGATTGCCGCATGGTACAGCAAAATGTTTCAAGAGGAATAAAGGGCATAGCAGGGGTGGTGTTGGACAAGGGGGTGACTCTGGTGAGGCTTCTAGAGATGGAGCCTTACCTAAGTAGGTATCCAGATAGGGAGAAGGCGAGGCTTTTGGGGGAGGGTTTCCGTATTCCCGCCCTGGGGCATGTGGTTCCATTTACGACCAGAAACTTAAAGTCAGCCTATCAATATCCTGAGGTAGTGAGCGAAAGGCTGGGGCACATGATGGGTCCATTCCCAGGGTTAACAATAGAGGACTTGATTGTGTCCCAGTTGGGAGTGGTTCCGAAGAAGGAGGTGAATAAATTTCGCCTCATTCACCATCTTTCTTACCTAAAGGGCTTGTCATTGAATGACAGGATTTTGCCGGACGCCTGTTCGGTGGAGTATACGTCATTCGACAAGGCGGTGGAATGGGTTAGGAAGTATGGGCATGGGCCGTTGCGGATATTGGCGGTACACCAAGATAGCTTGCGGTTGCTCGGTTGTCATTTGGACTCATGTTTTTATAGATTGTGTGTCTTCCTGTGGGGTGTTCGAGGTCATGCGCTTATTTCGAGGCCTTTAGCTCGTTCTTGGAGTGGGTGGTAAAGGAAGAGGCTAGAGCGGGCTCACTGATTCACTACTTAGATGATTTTTTGTGCATTGGACCCAGGGCATCCAGGGTTTGTAAGGCACTGCTTCCCTTTTTGGAATGGGTGATGATTTTGGGGTGCCACTGGTAAGGGAGAAGATGGAGGGTCCTACCTCTTGTCTTGTGTTCTTGGAGATCACCCTGGATTCGAAGAAGATGAAATGTAGGCTACCTGAGGATAAGCTGGTGGCTTTAAAGGCCGAAGTAAAGCAAGCCTGCAGATTTAAAAAGTTGACTTCGAGAGAAGTCCAGTCGTTGCTGGGCAAGTTGAACTTTGCCTGCAGGCTCATACCGATGGGCAGGGTCTTTTGTAGATGGGTGGCGGGGGCAACGGCTAGGGTGCGAGCACCACATCATTTGGTTTGGCTTGGGCGGGAGATACGGGAGGACCTGGTGGTATGGGATGGATTTCTGGAGAACTATAACAGGCCCTTTTTGATTATGGAGGAGGTAGTGGACAGTTTCAATTGGAAATTATTCACTGACGCGACGGTATGGCAATGATGTGCCGAAAGGCGGCCATCTTCTTGGGTGGAAGGGGGGTTGACAAAGAACTTGACGTGCCTGGAAATGTTTCCAATAGTAGTGGCAGTGCATATTTGGGGTGATCGTTTTCGCAATAGGAAGATATGCTTTCATTGCGATAATCAGGCGGTAGTTATGGCAATAAACGGCATGTCTGCATCCTCTCTCCCGGTGGTAAGGTTGTTGTGGCATCTGGTGTTGTTATGCTTGGGGCTTAATGCGTGGGTGGTGGCTGTGCATGTCCCGGGGGTGAACAATTCTATCACTGATGCTTTCTCTCGATTGCAGTGGGATCGGTTCCAGGAGCTGGTTCCGGTCATGGAATACATGGGGATTCCTTGCCCGGCGTATCTGTGAGGGATAGCCTATGAACAGCGGGGGTACTTATAAGAGCGTCTCTGGCTGAGGGCACATGGTCGTGTATGAGGAGGTACTGGGTCAGTGGGAAGTTCTGGTGGATGAGTTGGGTGTCATGTGTCCGTTATTGTGTCATGTGGATGGTTCATTTTTATCTCGCTTCCAGTTTATGGCAGTGTTTAGGATTCGGACGCAATTGATTCGCACTCTTTTAGAATCGGGGCAGCAACGGAAGCGGCTAGTAGGGGTCTCGGGCCGGAAGTGATGAAGGGTATAGGTGGGGGTTCAGGAGATACATGTTGTACATACACCCACATCTTCTAGAAGGGCAATAAGTAATACTACACCTGTAGTAGTGGGGTCTATCGTTACATTATTATTTGATTCAGGCACTGAAGTTTGTTAATGTTGCTTTGTAATTACAGGTGGTGGATGTCAGCTAGCTTGGATATTCGGGCACTCTTATGTATTTTGGTGGTATCAGAGAGCGGCTTTGCGTCCGGAAGGGAGACAGTTAGGGTTCGACAGGACGCAGGTAATGCTACACTGGTTAGGTTTTAGAGGGATGAGGTGGGGGAAGGTGTTGTCGGAATTCTGCAAGTTTGCCAAGTTGGATAGGTGTCCGGAGATAGAGGGGGGTTCCGCGTCGGGGGTAATGACTTAGGGGGGAAAAAAGTGTGGGAATTGATTAGAGATATGCAACATGACTTGTTGAAGTTAATGATGGAATTCCGGCTGGTTGTGGTTTGGTCTGGCATGGTTTATAGGCGTGTGTGGAGAAATGATAGATCAGTCAGTTAGTTGAACAGAGCCCGGTGGAGCTTAACAGGGTGGTGGGTGATTTTGTGGTGATTTTGTGGTGAGAAACGGCAGGTTAGCTATTCAGCATAAGGACCTGGAGAACAGAGACGGCGAATACTGGCTGGCTGATGGTGTTCATCTCAATGCAGTCGGCATTGATTTGTGGGCTCTTGGAATTGGGTGGGCTTAAAGCGAGCACTGGTGATTGTGTGTGTGTGGGGGGGCAGGCTTGAGGGGAGTCAAGGCCTGCTTACAGTGGCGGAGGAAGGGGGAAAGTCCTTGGAATTGGTGGAGCAACAAGCGGGGGAGAACATGATGGCTAGTTTTCCCCTGTATGACGTGCCCTGCCTAGGGGTATGGCGGTATGGACTGCTGCTGGGTGGGGTCCTGGGGAGTGGGAAATTGGGATAAGCCATATGCGGGATCTGGTGCCCTTGACCCGGAGGTGGCGGTTGGGGGTAATAGCGAGAAGAAGAGCAGAATGGCATTTGGAATTTGGAGCTCCAAGGACCTTCCCCTTACTTTGGGTACATTTTTATATTGTTATTATATGGGGGGAGAAATGTTAATTACATGTTCAGGGGGGCGAAGGAGGTGCTATAATATTTTGTTGTATGCTATAATAAATTGGCTGCTGTGGCCAGATTAATCCAAAAGAACGTTGTACGAGTCTTTCTTTAGGTCCAAGATTGGTTAGCTGGTTGCAGTGGAGAAAAACGGCCACCAGAATTCCCCATAGTGCCTTGTAAAGATACCTGGTCCTGCAGCTCTTTTGTACTATGAAGGATGTGCTTGTGATGCTGCACTTTCTTTAATATTTATGTTCAGTTATACAACTGTTTTCACATGACCATTCCAATACTTACATTCCATGTGGTGGCCACAATTACTACCCCGACAACGATCTTGTTAAGAAATACACTGCTGGAGAGCTTCCGTATGGATCTCCCACAAATGAATTGAGTTCGGTTAACATGGACGTCGTTGGTCAGGGAGACGTGTCTGGGTTTGAAGGGGGGCCAATGGGGTGTGAAGGGGGGGGGCGCGGCCGGCAAAGCGGAGGGTAAGGGCCCGCACCTACCCACTCGTTGCTGCCGCCGACTTTTTACATGTGATAAGTTGCCGGCCTGGCGTAAAATAAGCGCTGCACAGCACCCTGGCTGATGCATCAAGTGGCTGAAGCCCCTTAATGCATCGTGCTGTGAAAATGCAGCGGTGGGCCTATCATACGCCGGCGTTTGAGCAATAAATATCCCCCCTTGTGTCACATGAAATCTTGCCTCTTGTCGATTGTTTCAAATGGAATTTCAGGTTGAGAAAATATTATTAACAATTCCTGGCTAAGTTAAATGAATATAGAGGGAAGGGGGGTATTTGGAATCTTTTTTTACAATACTACAAAGAAAAAAGCTCTAGGGGTAAAGACATTTTACTGGTCCCAAAGGACATAATAGGGAGAAATACATGCAGTCTGTATCATGGTACATTGCATTAGATGCTAAATAACAACAGAAAAGTCAGGATTGACGACAGATTATGTTAAAGGACATCTTCCAGCAGATTAGTAATGGTAGTCTGTCCTAATTAGCATGCTCGTTACCTCTAGGGCAGTGGTGGCGAACCTATGGCACGGGTGCCAGAGGTGGCACTCAGAGCCATTTCTGTGGGCACTCAGGTTGTCACCCTAGGACAAAGTTCAGCAGAATGGAACAAATCCTCCAAATCTTCCTGAAGCCCCAGGCAACTTAAGGGAAGCTGCTCTCAGCGCTATTTTAAAGCGCCATTTCATTGGCTGTTTGGAACTGCAGGAAAAGTGAGAAGGTGTGGACAGGGCTGCATTATCTTTGGAGATCCTACTGCTGGACCTTCAATTCTTCCTCTGCACAGAGTCCCTGGAGAGAAGCTATAATGAGAGTCTGAATTTGCCCTCCTTCCCACTGTATTGGTGGCCTCAGGGGACCAATACAATTGAAAGATGTGGAAGAGCAGGTAGCAATAAGTTACTGCTTAAAATGTCATGTTGACACTTCACAGTAAATAAGAGGATTTTGGTTGTAGCTTGGGCACTCAGTCTCTAAAAGGTTCGCCATCACTGCTCTAGGGGATACTGACCTTAGTTAAAGGGGTATTCCAGGAATATGAACGTCTGACACAAAAACCCTTGATGATATAAGTAAATGAATACAACAATACTCAATGTCATTAGTCACAAAACGGAGCTAAAATAATATGATTTTATGATTTACAAAATTTATGGCCTCTCTAAAGTAGGTGGAGTTATCACTAAGATGGCCGCCACTGGAAACTACAAGTCCCATGATCCTTTAGTTCTCAGTAACTCCTCCTACCACTTATGCTCTGCTAACAGTGATGATGTAACAGGTTTTCTTGCTCTGTTACCATAGTAATGATGTGTGACTGCCATCACCACAACACTGATCATACTGGATGCACTGCAACCAACCGACTACAGCCAAACGTAGTGGTGATCACATGACCCTGCCCAGGCAGGTACAGGACATGTGATGTGGACATGTGACTAGCGGCCATCTTCTTTTCTGCGACGGACCGCGCGGAGGAAATTAACGGACTGATTAAAGGGCCAGTAGCATTTTAATTCTTCATTACCGTCTATGTCACCAGCATTTTCTGCTAAAGGGAGCAAAATTTTAAATAACAACTAATTACACATTAGCTTATATTTTGAGTGCCCACTTGTATATGAATTATGCTGATTCCTGGAATACCCCTTTAAAGGTCTTCAGAATTCCAAAGAAAATAACTCTTTTAAAATATCTAAATGAGACTAATGTAACCTGAGCAGCTCATGCACACTCTCTCCAGCCCTGTCTGCTCTCCATAGACAGCTGAGAGGACGTCAGCAGACTGTCCATTAAACTTGCGCATGCGCGAAAACATCGTTCCTTGTGCAGCACTGTAAGCTGCAGGCAGCGCAAGGCCAGCTGACGCCCCTAACTGTCTATGAAGAGCAGGCAGGGCGGGGGTCGTGCATAACTTATTGTTGACGGAGCCATGAGGTGCTCAGGAGACGTCGGACTGAGCGCCCCAGGCTTATTGTCTTTGGAAACCAGAAGTCTACCATCACAAATCTGGCGATAAATGTCCTTTAAATTGGAAAGAGGTATTATCCTCTATTATAGGAGTAATTTATTTTCTTCTGCATCAGTTTACACTGCGTAAAAAAAAAAGTAATAATAAAATCTTTTTGATGTCTCTCATTGACAGCATACAGTACACAGATCTATTGATTCTGTTTAAACAATTAAACCCAAAACTGGACGAGAACTATAAAGAGCTGGAGCACTGCAAGACGCTTCTATACGGCGAAAACAAGAAGTAAGTTACAATCCAATGTAATAGACTATGGGGGAGATTTACCAGAAGTGTCTAAGAGAAAAACTGTTCTACTTGATCAATGCAACCAATCAGCTCAGCTTCCATCTTCCCACCACAGTTTAATAAATAAAAGCTGAGCTCTGATTGATTGACCTGAGCAAATAGAACAATTTTGCTCTTGGACACTGTTAAAGGAGTTTTCCCACGAAAGAAAATTCTCAAATCTCAATGCCCTAGTGATGTTTACACAATAAAGATCATTTTAACCCCTTACTTTAAAACTTTACTGAGTTTTATTGCTGTTTTGCCTCTATCACTCAGTGATGGTCCGTGTAATATTCCAGAGTGTGGGCAGGGACTCTAAGCAGACACAGTGGGGCTCATTTACTAAGGGTTCACGGGACCACGATTCCGTCGGGTTTCGCGAATATTTCCGATGTGCGCCGAAATACGCACGCGATAGGATTGTGGCGCATCGGCGTTGGCTTGCACACAACAGAAATCAGGGGGTCCGTGGCTGTCAGACAACCTGACGGATTCGGACAAACCGCGGAAATTAAAAAAAGAATTGTGTCGCAAGACACGCACTCACATACACGGATGCAGGAACACGGGCGCTCGATCTTAGTGAATCGCGGCAGACCCGCGGGATTGCGACAGGACCGGGTAAATGTGCTCCATAATGATCCATCTAGTTCTGTGAGCAGACAGTGTACTTAGATTATCAGGGTACAGGGTTTGTATACAGTTTCATACACTGAACATTGTACTAGTACCTGACACATAGAGAGATGAGACAGATCAGAGATTATGAGATGCATGAGATGCTTATTACACACTGGCAGCACTGCTACATATGTGCTTTCACGCGATGAGATGTCCTGTGCCTGCCTCCCCCTGATAACTTAATTGCCTGTAGCTTGCAGTTTGTGTTGTTTGCTGGGAGGAAGTGAGTGAGCGTGAGTGTGCTCTGCCCTGGACTGCAGGGGGTAGGGCTAGAGTGCAGGGGGGGGGGGGGTGAATAGAATGCAGGGAGCAGATGGACAAAAATCTCAGCTGCACACAGTTGCACAGAAATCCAAGATGGTGTCCCCAACCATAAGTAAAAAGTTACCGGGCTGTGTCTAGGGGCAACTGAAATTTTGTACACCAGGACTGATAGAGACAGGCTGGACTTAGAGAGTGGGGCACATTAACTAAGGTTCCGCACACCACATTTCCGTCGGGTTTCCTGACTATTTCCAGGGGTTTTTGGCTCACATGATCGGATTTTGGCACCGACTTTCATGCGGCACAGATCGGGGGCATGGCTATCGGACAAGCCCACTGATTCGGACTAAGCGCGGGATTTAAAATTCAAATTACGCCACAAGAAATGCAGTTACATACACCGGGGAGAACAAGGTGACCTCTGGCAGACCTCAGCAGCGAAGTGACCCATGCAGGATATTGGAAAATCGCGCTGGACTTCATCCATGTCGGACAATGCACCTCGGGGATCGCAACAGGATCGGGTAAGTAAATGTGCCCCAATGTGTTATTTTGTTATCCTGAGTACAAGGCAAGAAACTTGCCTTCGTGGGAAATAGCCCTTTAATAAATTCCCCCCATTATTTTATCTTGCTCTTATGTTTGGACGACTTTAGAACAATTTTCAGCAAAATTATGGAGCAATTTTGGAGCTGTTTGGTGCATTTTAAGTGACACCTGATTTTCTAGGTATTCTTTAGGACTGTTTAGTGAAGTGCTAAAGTTGTCTGAGCTGTTGTCTTGTCATCACTTCCAGTCCAATGGGAACGTCTTTTATAGAATTATTCCAAATAGCTGAAAACCCATTTAAAGGAAATTTAAATCAAAATGATCCATCCTGATAAACTAGGAACATTTATTCATAGATCCAGGCACAGTGACTGTGCTAATCTTTTTATATGTGTTATCCATGGCCTCCTGCCTTCTAAAATCAACTATTAAAATGGTACTAATGATCCAGAAGGGTTCTGGAAGTTCTTACTGCTGCAGCTTCACAGGCCCTATCCACAGGATAGGGCCTAATTCACTGATCGGTGGGTCTCAATGATAGGACCCCCACAGATCACTAGAACTGGGGTTCAATATACAGTCATGGCCAAAAGTTTTGAGAATGACACAAATATTATATTTCCACATGATCTGTTGCCCTCTGGATTTTATGTGTGTTTGTCAGGTGTTTTTTTCACATACAGAAATACAAGTGCAATCATATTATGAGTAACAAAAGCTTTTATTGACAGTTAGAATGAGTTACTGCAGCAAGTCAATATTTGCAGTGTTGACCCTTCTTCTTCAGGACCTCTGCAATTCTCCCTGGCAGCTCTCAATCAACTTCTGGACCAAATCCTGACTGATAGCCATCCACTCCTGCACAATCAATGCTTGCATTTTGTCACAATTTGTTGGTTTTTGTTTGGCCACCTGTCTCTTGATGATTGACCACAAGTTCTCAATGGGATTAAGATCTGGGGAGTTTCCAGGCCATGGACCCAAAATCTCTGTGTTTTGTTTCCTGAGCCATTTAGTTATCACCTTTGCTTTATGGCAAGGTGCTCCATCATGCCGGAAAATGCATTGTTGATCACCAAACTGCTCTAGGACAATCGGGTGAAGTTGCTCTTGGAGGACATTCTGGTACCATTCTTTATTCATGGATGTGTTTTTAGGCAAGACTGTGAGAGAGCCGATTCCCTTGGCTGAGAAGCCACCCCACACATGAATGGTTGCAGGATGCGTTACAGGTGCCATGAGACAAGACTGGTGGTATCGCTCACCTTGTCTTCTCCGAACAAGCTGTTTTCCACATGTTCCAAACAAAGGGGATTCATCAGGAAAATGACTTTACCCCAGTCCTCAGCAGTCCAGTCCCTGTACCTTTTGAAGAATATCAGTCTGTCTCTGATGTTTTTTCTGGAGAGAAGTGGCTTCTTTACTACCCTACTTGACACCAGGCCTTGCTCCAAGAGTCTCTGCCTCACAGTGCGTGCAGATGCCTCACACCTGCCTGCTGCCATTCCTGAGCAAGCCCTGCACTGCTGGTAGCCCTATCCCGAAGCTGAAACACTTTTAAGAGATGGTCCTGGTGCTTGCTGGTCCTTCTTGGGCGCCCTGGAGCCTTTTTGGAAACAATGGAACCTCTTTCCTTGAATTCCTTGATGATGCGATAGATTGTTGACTGAGGTGCAATCTTTCTAGCTGCGATACTCTTCCCTGTTTGGCCAGTTTTGTGCAGTGCAATGATGACTGCACGTATTTCTTTAGAGATAACCATGGTTAACAGAAGAGAAACAATGATGCCAAGCACCAGCCTCCTTTTAAAGTGTCCAGTGGTGTGATTCTTACTTAATCATGACAGACTGATCTGCAGCCCTGTCCTCATTAACACCCATACCTGTGTTACTGAAGCAATCACTGAAACGATGTTAGCTGCTCCTTTTAAGGCAGGCCTGCAATGAAGTTGAAATGTGTTTTGGGGGAAAAAGTTAATTTTCTAGGGAAAATATTGACTTTGCAGTTAATTGCTGTTAAGCTGATCACTCTAGATAACATTCCGGAGTATATGCAAATTGCCCTTATGAAACCTGATGCAAAAACTTTGTAAAAATTAACATTTGTATCATTCTCAAAACTTTTGGCCATGACTGTAATCACTGTACTCGGCAATCTCCATCAGCTCCATAGATATAAATGGGGCAGCCAGCCATGCACGACCAGCTGCTTCGACCATCTCAGTGGTGCTACTTGGGGTACGACGGGGATACATCAGACTCCATCGGACACCTCTTCTAGTGATCTCTGGTGGTCCAATCACTGAGACCCCACCGATCAGCAAGTTAGGCCTTATCCTGTAGATTGCTTTGTGGGAAAACCCTGTTAAAACAAAGGAGGTCAATCAAAAATCAGTAAGTATGGAACACCAGCAGATTGGATCCTTCAATCAAGTTCCACCACTTCCTATTATAGACCAGGAACCTTGCAAGAACTATAGTGCTGGATTAAAATGGGAAAATCAAGGCAAATTGTTAGATTTTTTTAAAAATAATTTTTTATAAACAGTTTAAAACAAGCTCTTTTAAAGTATATACTTGTGTATAAGCCAAGTTTTTCAGCATAAAAAAAAAATTAACTTACATACCTTCTGGCGCCCTAGGTGCTTGCATAATTTGACATCATCAGCGGCTGCATCATAGCATGCACCGGTTGGCAGACTCTGCCGGCTATTACAGCAGACAGAAGAGGAGCCGTGGGGACCTGAGCATCACGGAGAAGACAGAAGAGGAGCCGCACCAAGCATCGGGGTGCTGCGCCGAACATTGGAGCATTCCAATGGACAGGGAGGGGCTCGGTCAGTTCCAGAAAATCAGTCAGTCGATTCCAGAGACTACTGAGAGCACATGCTCTGATCACGCTCCTGGAGACAGGCATCTGGGTTGGTGTTGGACTCACCCAGCAGCCTGTGCATCTCGTCTTAGGGGTAATTCAGTCAGTATCCAATAACTAGCAGGTGTAGATTCTGGCTGAACAGGCAAGGGTTAATTGGATGTGATTCTTTCTACCAATTGTATTCCACCATGTAAGCTGGAGTGTGATTGGAGAGTAAGCCACCACCTGACCAGGGTAATAAAAACTCCCTGGACAGGGAGGGGCTAGGTCAGTTCCAGAAAGTCAGTCAGTCAGTTCCAGAGACTGCTGAGAGCACATGCTCTGACGACAGGCCTCAGCTCTCACTATAGAGCACACCCTGTCAGAAAGGAGAGAAACAGTGGCTGTGCACCATTAGCACTGACACACAGCAAAAACCCAGGACTCAGAGCTGCAGCATCCAGAGATTGGACACAGCTACATCTCAGCCTGCATACACTACAAAGCTGGTGCATCATTCCTGAGGACCTCTCTCCATAACCACTCCAGTAATCCTGAATCTCCAGTATTCTGGAATCTGTACCAGAATCGTTTAGGCCATTGCCTGCAGTTGTTGCATTAAAGAACTTGCACAAGTTATCTTGCACAACGTTGCCTCCGTCTGATCCCTGGATACGGCTGTATCACCACCACGGGCTCCCCATCCATTACCCAGGGACATATCTTACAGACACTAAGGGGTTGCCCCGGGGAGACCCAGTACATCAGCCTCACCATCTATATTTCTTGCACACACCACCTGCTGGAGACCTGCCAGGCTGTAGGACAGCCCTCCGGTCCCCATGCCAAGCACCGTGACCACAGCACACCCTAGGCCGCAACCGCCAGACACTCTGGTATTCTGGGCCCGACTGCCTCCAGGCCCCAAGAAAAGGCCAGGCCCCAAGTGGGGGATGTTGTATAAGTTTATTTTTTTTAATTGCTGGGCAAACTGGGGGCTGGCTGTATACTAAAGGGAGCTGGCTTGCTACTTAAGGGGGCTAGCTACTTGAGGGTCTGGCTTGCTACTTAAGGGGACTGGCTGGCTACTTAAAGGGGGCTGGCTTGCTTCTAAAGGATGGTGGTTGGCTGTATACTACAGGCGGATGGCTGTATAATAAAGGGGGCTGACTTGCTGTATACTAATGGGGGCTGGCTGTATACTAATGGGGGCTGGCTAGCTGTATACTACTGGGGTCTGGCTGGCTGTATACTACTGGGGGCTTGCTGGCTATATACTGGGCAGGCTGTGACCAATGCACTTTACGTCCTCAGCTTATAGTAGAGTCAATAGGTGGTGGTAAAATTAGGGGCCTCGGCTTATACTCTGGTCGGCTTATACTCGAGTATATATACGGTAATTATACAATTATTATACAATCAATTGTTTTAGACTAAATGTGAGCTATTAGCTATTATTTATGCAAAAAAACATTTTAGATAATGATCAATCTAAAGGAACTCCAAAATCCATATAGTTAACAACCATTTTGTGAAACTCTCAATTAACAGTCAAGTCAGAACATATAGATCAGCAAATCTGCAATGCCATTTCTGATAAATATACCTCATTAGTAAGATTGACGTGTTGATAGTTAAAGCATGCAGGAAGGGTTTGCTGTTCGTTATGATGGGGAAATGGATTGACATTACTTTGCTTTCTTTGTTGTATTGGTAGAATCAGTAGCCAAAAATAGTCATCTAGTATGTATGGCTCCGTGTAGACAGTAATTGTCAAAAGTAAGATGCAAAGGTATAAATAGAAAGCCTGTCAATCAGCTACCTGTCCAATGCTGGCAGTTCCCTCATGTCCCGGGTCGCAGGCGCACCCGTGTGACCCCTGTGCCTCTGCTGCTCGGCTGCAGCGTATCTTACCTGTCCTCGCTCAAGTGGCGGTCCCTGTGCTCCGGCCCATGTGTCCCTGCCTCCTAGGGCACTTGTATGCCGTATTTTTCAAAGATTTAAAGGGCCAGCTCGCTGATGATTGGCGCTGACCGGCCGCCTTTCTTGTTAAATATCCGGCCCCTTCCCGTGTCCCCTTCTGGATCTTTGCTCTTTATGACTAAGAGAAAGCTTCCCTGTGGTGTATCCAGCATTATTGTGATTCCTGTTGTGACCTTCTGCTTTTCTACCGACTCTGATCCCGTGCTGCTTGTCCTGACCTCCTGCCTGTCCCGACTACTTTTCTGCTCTACGACTCTGTACTTTGCTTGGGCCACCACCATGAGCAAAGGCGCGCCTGTAGAGCGACCTGGTGGTATCCCGCCGCAGCAAGACCAATCCGCTTTGCGGTGGGCTCTGGTGAAAACTGGGTACCACTTGTATTCTGCTCCCAGGTGTCGGCTCACGTCATCACTTGCGGTGGTGCAGTGGGTCCACTAGCCCTGATCCTAACACCTCAGTATTGTAGTAGCTGTCTCTGTTCATTGAAGTTCAATAACAGTTGTCCCTGCTGCGAGTGGGGAGAGACTCTATACAACGGACACTACTATCAAAATCCGTCTTCTGCCATAGGTCACCTACTAATGACCTATTTTGTGGATAGGTCAATAATAGATGGGGGGCCAGAAAACCCCTTTAACCCCTTAAGGACGCAGCCTGTTTGCAGGTTAAGGCTCGCAACTTTTTTTTTAAATTTGACCAGTGTCTCTTCCTGTGGTAATAACTTTTCAACGCTTTAAGATATCTCTGTGATTTTGAGATTTTTTTCTCGTGAGACATTGTAGTTTATGTTAGTAGTGTCATTTCGGTGATCCGTTCCTTTTTTGGGGGGTAAAAATTCAAAAATGTAGGAAAAATTTGAAAAAAATGACTATTTTCAAAGTTTCAAATGTTATAATTTTTAGACAAAAAGTGATACCACAAATTTTTTTTGATAGAAACCTTTTGCCATTGGTCTTCTTTTTATATCCATAATTTGTTTTACGTTTCCATTATTTTTATGGATGTGAAAAGGTTTGAAGTTTTAGTAGCAACTTCTCAGATTTTCTTGAAATTTGAAAAATGTGAACTTTTTGGTGATCAATTCAGTTTGGAAGTGCCCTATAAAGACTTATGTACTATATACCCCCACAAGTAACACCATTTTATGAACCTAACATCTCAACCTATTCAAATCAGCATTTAAGAAGTCTGTTAACTAGAGATGAGCGAACATGCTCGTCCGAGCTTGATGCTCGTTCGAGCATTAGCGTACTCGAAACTGCTCGTTGCTCGGACGAATACTTCGCCCGCTCGAGAAAATGGCAGCTCCCGCCGTTTTGCTTTTTGGCGGCCAGAAACAGAGCCAATCACAAGCCAGGAGACTCTGCACTCCACCCAGCATGACGTGGTACCCTTACACGTCGATAGCAGTGGTTGGCTGGCCAGATCAGGTGACCCTGGGATAGACTAGCCGCTGCCCGCGCTGCTCGGATCATTCTGTGTCTGGATGCCGCTAGGGAGAGAGCTGCTGCTGGTCAGGGAAAGCGTTAGGGTGTTCTATTAGCTTACTGTTAGGCAGGAGTGATTCTCCAAGAACCCAACAGCCCTTCTTAGGGCTACAATAACGTTCTACTTTTTTTTTTTATTATTTGCATCTAGTACCATTTTGTGAGGAATTAGCAGGGGGACTTGCTACCGTTGTGTTTAGCTCTTAGTGGCACACATATCCACCTCAAACACCAAAGTGGGAAAATTTAGTAGGGGTTGGATTTCAATTAGGCACAGTCTGCCATTTGTCCTTTTTTATTTTACGTTTATTTTGTTTAATAACTCAGCGTCATCTCATCTGGCATAGTAGTGTGCTTTCATACTTGGCTAGAAAATAGCCATAGGAGAATCCAAACGGCTTACGCCTACAGTAGCGTTATATATTTGATTTCTGGTTGATCTGCTGGTGGGTGTACTTGCTGCAGTGCATCTACTAGCCAATTGTGAGCAATTTGTAGTGAGACTTGCGACCGCTGTGTTTTGCGCTTAGTGACGCACATATCCATTGCAAAGACCGAAGTGGGAAAATTTAGTAGGGGTTGGATTTCAATTAGGCACAGTCTGCCATTTGTCCTTTTTTATTTTACGTTTATTTTGTTTAATAACTCAGCGTCATCTCATCTGGCATAGTAGTGTGCTTTCATACTTGGCTAGAAAATAGCCATAGGAGAATCCAAACGGCTTACGCCTACAGTAGCGTTATATATTTGATTTCTGGTTGATCTGCTGGTGGCTGTACTTGCTGCAGTGCATCTACTAGCCAATTGTCAGCAATTTGTAGTGAGACTTGCGACCGCTGTGTTTTGCGCTTAGTGACGCACATATCCATTGCAAAGACCGAAGTGGGAAAATTTAGTAGGGGTTGGATTTCAATTAGGCACAGTCTGCCATTTGTCCTTTTTTATTTTACGTTTATTTTGTTTAATAACTCAGCGTCATCTCATCTGGCATAGTAGTGTGCTTTCATACTTGGCTAGAAAATAGCCATAGGAGAATCCAAACGGCTTACGCCTACAGTAGCGTTATATATTTGATTTGTGGTTGATCTGCTGGTGGCTGTACTTGCTGCAGTGCATCTACTAGCCAATTGTGAGCAATTTGTAGTGAGACTTGCGACCGCTGTGTTTTGCGCTTAGTGACGCACATATCCATTGCAAAGACCGAAGTGGGAAAATTTAGTAGGGGTTGGATTTCAATTAGGCACAGTCTGCCATTTGTCCTTTTTTATTTTACGTTTATTTTGTTTAATAACTCAGCGTCATCTCATCTGGCATAGTAGTGTGCTTTCATACTTGGCTAGAAAATAGCCATAGGAGAATCCAAACGGCTTACGCCTACAGTAGCGTTATATATTTGATTTGTGGTTGATCTGCTGGTGGCTGTACTTGCTGCAGTGCATCTACTAGCCAATTGTGAGCAATTTGTAGTGAGACTTGCGACCGCTGTGTTTTGCGCTTAGTGACGCACATATCCATTGCAAAGACCGAAGTGGGAAAATTTAGTAGGGGTTGGATTTCAATTAGGCACAGTCTGCCATTTGTCCTTTTTTATTTTACGTTTATTTTGTTTAATAACTCAGCGTCATCTCATCTGGCATAGTAGTGTGCTTTCATACTTGGCTAGAAAATAGCCATAGGAGAATCCAAACGGCTTACGCCTACAGTAGCGTTATATATTTGATTTCTGGTTGATCTGCTGGTGGCTGTACTTGCTGCAGTGCATCTACTAGCCAATTGTCAGCAATTTGTAGTGAGACTTGCGACCGCTGTGTTTTTTGCGCTTAGTGACGCACATATCCATTGCAAAGACCGAAGTGGGAAAATTTAGTAGGGGTTGGATTTCAATTAGGCACAGTCTGCCGTTTGTCCTTTTTTATTTTACGTTTATTTTGTTTAATAACTCGGTGTCATCTCATCTGGCATAGTAGTGTGCTTTCATACTTGGCTAGAAAATAGCCATAGCAATAGGATAGCATTGTTTGGTTTTAAAAACTCAAAAACACAAAAAAAAAAAAAAAAACACAAAAAAAAGTTAAAAAAAAATTAAAGCTATAACTCTCATTTTAAAAATGTTTAACCCGAGGGCTAGGGGTAGAGGACGAGGGCGGGGACGTGGGCGTCCAACTACTGCAGGGGTCAGAGGCCGTGGTCCTGGCCGGGGTGAGACACCACCTGCTTATGAGGGAGCAGGGGAACGCCGCAGAGCTACACTCCCTAGGTTCATGTCTGAAGTTACTGGGACTCGTGGTAGAGCACTGTTGAGGCCAGAACAGTGCGAACAGGTGATGTCGTGGATTGCTGACAATGCTTCGAGCAATTTGTCCACCAGTCAGTCTTCCACGCAGTCCACCCATGTCACCGAAATCGCCACTCCTCCAGCTCCTGCACCTCAGCCTCCTCCCCCCCAGTCTGCCCCCTCCCAGGAAAATTTGGCATTTGAACCGGCATACTCTGAGGAACTGTTTTCTGGACCCTTCCCACAGTCACAAACCACTTGTCCGGTTGCTGCTGAGCAATTTTCCGATGCCCAGGTTTTCCACCAGTCACAGTCTGTGGGTGATGATGACCTTCTTGACGTAGTGGAAGTGTGTAAAGAGGTGTCCGACGATGAGGAGACACGGTTGTCAGACAGTGGGGAAGTTGTTGTCAGGGCAGGAAGTCCGAGGGGGGAGCAGACTGAGGGATCGGAGGATGATGAGGTGACAGACCCAAGCTGGGTTGAGAGGCCGGGTGAACACAGTGCTTCTGAGACGGAGGAGAGTCCTCGACCAGAACAGGTTGGAAGAGGCAGTGGTGGGGCCAGACGGAGAGGCAGGGCCAGAGCTGGTGCATCAGCGCCAAATGTGTCAACTAGTGAAGCTCCCGTGGCGAGGGCTCTTGCGGCGAGGGCTAGATCTTCAGAAGTCTGGAGGTTCTTTAAGGAAACACCGGATGACCGACGGACTGTGGTGTGCAACATTTGCCAAACCAGGCTCAGCAGGGGTTCCACCACTACTAGCTTAACTACCACCAGTATGCGCAGGCATATGAATGCTAAACACCCCACTCAGTGGCAACAAGCCCGTTCACCTCCGGCCGTGCACACCACTGCTCCTTCCCCTGTGTCAGCTGATAGTCAGCCCCCTGCCCAGGACCCTGCCACAAAAACCCCATCGTCGCCTCCACGATCCTCCACAGCATCCACCAGCGTTCAGCTCTCCATACCTCAGACGCTGGAGCGGAAACGCAAATATAGTGCAACCCACCCGCACGCCCAAGCCCTTAATGTGCACATCTCCAGATTGCTTAGCCTGGAGATGCTGCCCTATAGGCTAGTAGAGACCGAGGCCTTTCGCAACCTCATGGCGGCGGCCGCCCCTCGGTATTCGGTCCCCAGCCGCCACTACTTTTCCCGATGTGCCGTCCCAGCCCTGCACCAGCACGTGTCAGACAACATCACCCGTGCCCTGACCAACGCCGTTTCTGACAAGGTCCACCTGACCACGGACACGTGGACGAGTGCTGCCGGGCAGGGCCACTATATATCGCTGACGGCACATTGGGTTAACTTGGTGGAGGCTGGGACCGAGTCTGACCCTGGGGCTGGTCATATACTGCCGACGCCGAGGATTGCGGGGCCTACCTCGGTCCAGGTGTTTTAGGCCTACTATGCCTCCTCCTCCTCCCACCCCTCCTCCACCTCCTCCTCCGAACTACCATCCGTGGGCACGGCGCCATCAGTCGGTAGCTCTAGGCACAGCAGCAGTGCCGTTGCTAAGCGACAGCAGGCGGTGCTCAAACTGCTGAGCCTAGGCGATAAAAGGCACACCGCCCAAGAGCTATTACAGGGCATCACGGCGCAGACTGATCTGTGGCTGGCACCGCTGAACCTGAAGCCAGGCATGGTTGTGTGTGACAACGGCCGTAACCTGGTGGCGGCTCTGCAACTCGGCAGACTGACACATGTGCCATGCCTGGCCCATGTGTTAAATCTGATAGTTCAGCGTTTCCTCAAGACATACCCCAATCTGTCAGATTTGCTCACGAAGGTGCGCCGCATCTGTGCGCATTTCAGGAAGTCCAGCACAGATGCTGCCACTCTCAGGGCAGCGCAGCGCCGCCTCCAACTGCCCGCTCACCGACTGTTGTGCGACGTGCCCACGAGGTGGAATTCAACACTGACCATGTTATCCAGAGTTTACCAGCAGCGCCGAGCCATTGTAGACTGCCAGATGTCAACTTCCACCAGAACTGGTAGTCAGGTCAGTCAGCTTCCTCAAGTCTACAATGAGGAGTGGACGTGGATGTCTGATATCTGTCAGGTGCTGAGTAACTTTGAGGAGTCAACACAGATGGTCAGTGGCGATGCCGCCATCATCAGCCTCACCATCCCGCTGCTTGGCCTGTTGAAAAACTCTCTGATCAGCATGAAGTCGGAAGCTTTGCGCTCGTCACAAGAGACGGGGGAAGAAGATTCCCTTGTTGATAGCCAAAGCACCCTTAGGTCTGTTTCTCAGCGCATATCGGAGGAGGTGGAGGTGGAGGAGGATGAGGAGGAAGAGGAGGAGAATGTTGGCGAGACACAAGAGGGGACCATTGTTGAGTCCTTTACTGTTCAGCGTGTATGGGCAGAAGAAGAGGAGTTGGAGGAGTTGGAGGAGGAGGAAATGGACAGTCAGGCCAGTGAGGGGAGTGAATTCTTACGCGTTGGTACTCTGGCGCATATGGCAGATTTCATGCTAGGCTGCCTATCTTGTGACCCTCGCGTTCAAAGAATTTATTCCAGCACCGATTACTGGGTGTTCACTCTCCTGGACCCACGGTACAAGCAAAATCTTTCCACTCTCATCCCTGCAGAGGAAAGGAGTGTGAGAATGCATGAATACCAGCAGGCCCTGGTGCACAAGCTGAAACAGTATTTCCCTTCTGACAGCGCTAGCGGCAGAGTGCGTAGTTCTGCGGGACAAGTAGCGAGGGAGAGTAGGCGAGCAGGCAGCTTGTCCAGCACTGGCAAGGGTACGCTTTACAAGGCTTTTGCCAGCTTTATGTCACCCCAGCAAGACACTGTCACCTGTCCCCAGTCTCGGCAGAGTAGGGCTGATCTTTACAGAAAGATGGTGAGGGAGTACGTAGCTGACCATACCATCGTCCTAAATGATCACACAGCTCCCTACAACTACTGGGTTTCAAAGCTGGACATGTGGCACGAACTGGCGCTGTACGCCTTGGAGGTTCTTGCCTGCCCTGCCGCTAGCGTCTTGTCCGAGCGGGTTTTCAGTGCAGCTGGTGGCATCATCACCGATAAGCGTACACGCCTGTCGACTGACAGCGCTGACAGGCTGACGCTTATTAAGATGAATAAAGCCTGGATTTCTCATAATTTCCAATCTCCACCAGGTGAAGGAAGCTCAACCTGAATAATTGATCCACTCCTCCTCCTCATTTTCCTCCTTCTCCTCCTCTTTGTACAGTAAAGCAGAGGAAACTGGCTATTTTTTGACAGGGCCCACTGGCTCTTGCTATAGTACTTTATGCATTTAATTTTTCTGGAGGGCCACCGACCCGGTCCTCTGTTTTAAACAATTTTTGGGAGTGCCACATACAGGCACTCAATCTATTCAATTTTTCTGGAGGGCCACCGATCCGTTCCTCTGTTTTAAACAATTTTTGGGAGTGCCACATACAGGCACTCAATCTATTCTATTTTTCTGGAGGGCCACCTACCTGCTCCTCTGGTTTGAAAACTTTTTGGGACTGCCACATACAGGCACTCAATCGATTCCATTTTTCTGGAGGGCCACCTACCTGCTCCTCTGGTTTGAAAACTTTTTGGGACTGCCACATACAGGCACTCAATCTATTCAATTTTTCTGGAGGGCCACCTACCTGCTCCTCTGGTTTGAAAACTTTTTGGGACTGCCACATACAGGCACTCAATCTATTCAATTTTTCTGGAGGGCCACCTACCTGCTCCTCTGGTTTGAAAACTTTTTGGGACTGCCACATACAGGCACTCAATCTATTCAATTTTTCTGGAGGGCCACCTACCTGCTCCTCTGGTTTGAAAACTTTTTGGGACTGCCACATACAGGCACTCAATCTATTCAATTTTTCTGGAGGGCCACCTACCTGCTCCTCTGGTTTGAAAACTTTTTGGGACTGCCACATACAGGCACTCAATCTATTCAATTTTTCTGGAGGGCCACCTACCTGCTCCTCTGGTTTGAAAACTTTTTGGGACTGCCACATACAGGCACTCAATCTATTCAATTTTTCTGGAGGGCCACCTACCCGCTCCTCTGGTTTGAAAACTTTTTGGGACTGCCACATACAGGCACTCAATCTATTCTATTTTTCTGGAGGGCCACCTACCTGCTCCTCTGGTTTGAAAAATTTTTGGGACTGCCACATACAGGCACTATCCAAATTAAATTGTCTCCATAGCAGCCTCCACACGTTGTCTCCATTGCTACCTCCAAAAGTCGTCCATATAGCTGCCTCCATACATCGTCCCTTTATCAAACGAGGTGTGTCAGGCAGAAATTTGGGTTGTTTTCATGGATTCCACATCAAAGTTGTTAACTTTGTCGCCACCCAGCTGTGTTATCCACAAAATATACTAATAAACTTTTATCATTTACCAATATTATTTCAGCGCTTCTTGCGCATCTGTTTACATTCCCCTCACCCGCCATATCCTAAACTTATAAGAACGCTACTACACTTGATCTTATACAAAAGGTTCTTAGAAGTGCTGTTTGGGGAGTAGCCTAGAGACAGGGGCTTGGATTGGCGAAAGCTCGCCTGGCAGCGGAGCGCCAACTCCATGCCAAGATCCAACTAACATAGTTTTAACTGCAGAACCTTTAATCTACTACTAGTTCACTGCCTCCATACATGGTCCCCTTATCAAACGAGCTGTGTCAGGCAGAATTTTGGGTTGTTTTCATGGCTTCCATGTTAACTTTGTCGCCACCCTGCTGTGTAATCCACAAAATATACTGGCAAACTTTTATCATGTACCGATATTATTTGAGCGCTTCTTGCTCACCTCCTTTGGTTCCTCTCTGCCACCCATTGGTTTGAAGCCTGAGTCCATTTAGGGTATGTCGCCATGCCACTCTCTAGCCTGCTGCCGCTGCCTCTGCATGCCGTCCCCTATAGTGTCAGGGTCAATTATTGCATGTTTTAGATGCTATCTAGCTTCATTCTGTCACTCTGTCATGGCCATGCTGTTGCCCATAATTTTGGCATAATGGTGCGATTAAGCAGCCTCAGAGGCATCCATGCATGCTGCCCCTGCTGTTTCCTGTCCATTTCCGTGGTGTTTCCATCCTTTTCTGAGGTTCCCAGGTGTTTGGCCAAGCTTCCCTGTGCAGAGCCTTGGTCCCCTTGAAAAATGCTCGAGTCTCCCATTGACTTCAATGGGGTTCGTTATTCGAGACGAGCACTCGAGCATCGGGAAAAGTTCGTCTCGAATAACGAGTAACCGAGCATTTTAGTGCTCGCTCATCTCTACTGTTAACCCTTTAATTATTTTTCCGGAAGCATATGAAAATGGAGTGGAAATTTTGAAATTTCAATTTTTGATTTCAATCTTTCCAATTTAGCCCTAAAACGGATACATTCAGAAGGAATTTGAGGTAAATATATATTCCTAATTTCTTGCCCTGCTTCTTCCAAGTACGGCAATACCAGACATGTGGATGTCAGCTGCTGGTTCCCCGCACAGCGATGTCCAGAACAGAGTTAGCGATACTGGGAATTTGGAAGGCCAATTTGGCTGCAAATATTTTGTGGTGCCACAGTGTAATTGAAGAGCCCCTGAAGTAAAAGTACAATAGAAAACCCCACAAAATGTCACCATTTCGGAAACTAGACCCCTCAAAGAATTTATCAGTGGTTGTGGTGAGCATTTTAACCCCCGACAAGCTGGACAAAATTGAATGCAAATTAAATGGTGCAGAGTTTTAGTGCCACATATACTGTGCCCAACCCATGCCACTTTAGACAAACACCCCAAAAATCATTCTGCGGGTTGTCCCGAGTACAGCAATACCACACATGTGCCAATAATTTACAGACTGGGCACACAGAAGGGATGAGAACGGAAGGAGTGAAATTTTGATTTTCCAGCTCCGTTTTCACATGTTTGGATTTGGAGTGCCATGTCATGTTGGCAGGGCCCGTGAGGTGCCAGTGCAATAGAAACCCCCAATAAATGATACTATTACGGAAACTAGACCCCTCAAAGAATTTATCGGTGGTTGTGGTGAGCATTTTAACCCCCGACACGCTGGTCAAAATTAAATGCAAAGTAAATGGTGCAGAGTAAAAATTGCGTTTTTATCTCAAAAATGTCATTTTAGTGCCTCATATACTGTGCCCAACCCATGCCACTTTAGACAAACACCCCAAAAATCATTCTGCGGGTTGTCCTGAGTACAGCAATACCACACATGTGCCAATAATTTACAGACTGGGCACACAGAAGGGATGAGAACGGAAGGAGTGAAATTTTGATTTTCCAGCTCCGTTTTCACATGTTTGGATTTGGAGTGCCATGTCATGTTGGCAGGGCCCGTGAGGTGCCAGTGCAATAGAAACCCCCAATAAATGATACCATTACGGAAACTAGACCCCTCAAAGAATTTATCGGTGGTTGTGGTGAGCATTTTAACCCCCGACACGCTGGTCAAAATTAAATGCAAAGTAAATGGTGCAGAGTAAAAATTGCGTTTTTATATCAAAAATGTCATTTTAGTGCCTCATATACTGTGCCCAACCCATGCCACTTTAGACAAACACCCCAAAAATCATTCTGCGGGTTGTCCTGAGTACAGCAATACCACACATGTGCCAATAATTTACAGACTGGGCACACAGAAGGGATGAGAACGGAAGGAATGAAATTTTGATTTTCCAGCTCCGTTTTCACATGTTTGGATTTGGAGTGCCATGTCATGTTGGCAGGGCCCGTGAGGTGCCAGTGCAATAGAAACCCCCAATAAATGATACCATTACGGAAACTAGACCCCTCAAAGAATTTATCGGTGGTTGTGGTGAGCATTTTAACCCCCGACACGCTGGTCAAAATTAAATGCAAAGTAAATGGTGCAGAGTAAAAATTGCGTTTTTATCTCAAAAATGTCATTTTAGTGCGTCATATATTGTGCCCAACCCATGCCACTTTAGACAAACACCCCAAAAATCATTCTGTGGGTTGTCCTGAGTACAGCAATACCACACATGTGCCAATAATTTACAGACTGGGCACACGGCAGGGGTCAGGAATAAAGAAGCACAATTTAGGTTTTCAAGCTTCGTTTTCACTAGATTGGTAATGGGGGGTACCCCCGAGGTACCAGTGCAATAGAAACCCCCAAGTAGTGAACCTATTTTGGAAAGGGCACCCCTCAAAGAATGTATGTAGGCTTGTATGAGCATTTTAACCCCCAACACGCTGGCCAAAATTGAGTGCAAAGTAAATGGTGCAGAGTAAAAATTGTGTTTTTATCTCAAAAATGTCATTTTAGTGCCTCATGTACTGTGCCCAACCCATGCCACTTTAGACAAACACCCCAAAAATCATTCTGCGGGTTGTCCCGAGTACGGCAATACCACACATGTGCCAATAATTTACAGGCTGGGCACACGGCAGGGGTCAGGAATAAAGAAGCACAATTTAGGTTTTCAAGCTTCGTTTTCACTAGATTGGTAATGGGGGGTACCCCCGAGGTACCAGTACAATAGAAACCCCCAAGTAGTGAACCCATTTTGGAAAGGGCACCCCTCAAAGAATGTATGTAGGCTTGTATGAGCATTTTAACCCCCAACACGCTGGCCAAAATTGAGTGCAAAGTAAATGGTGCAGAGTAAAAATTGTGTTTTTATCTCAAAAATGTCATTTTAGTGCCTCATGTACTGTGCCCAACCCATGCCACTTTAGACAAACACCCCAAAAATCATTCTGCGGGTTGTCCCGAGTACGGCAATACCACACATGTGCCAATAATTTACAGGCTGGGCACACGGCAGGGGTCAGGAAGAAAGAAGCACAATTTAGGTTTTCAAGCTTCGTTTTCACTAGATTGGTAATGGGGGGTACCCCCGAGGTACCAGTACAATAGAAACCCCCAAGTAGTGAACCCATTTTGGAAAGGGCACCCCTCAAAGAATGTATGTAGGCTTGTATGAGCATTTTAACCCCTAAGGTGCTGGCTCAAATGTAATACAAAGTGAGTAGTGCAGAGAAACAATTGTATTGCAATTTATCAAATATGCCATTGAAGTGACAAAAGTATTTTGCCCAACTCATGCCACTGGGGAAAAACACATCAAAGATCATTCTGCGGGTTGTCCCAATTAGGGCAATACCCCATAGGAGGCAATAATCTGTAGGATGGAGACACGGCAGGGCTCAAAAGGGAATAACTTGTTGGAGCACAGACATTGTACATTTTTTTTTTCTTTTTGGCATCATGAAAGATTTGTAGATGCCAATAGGGGCCAGTACAGTAGAAACCCCTAAGAACTGACCCTATTTTGGAAACTACACCCCTCCATGAATTAATCTAGGGGTATAGTTAGCATTTTAACCCCACAGGTGGACCCCTGAAAAAGTGCTTAATGGATAGTGCATAGTAAAAAATATCCATTATGTCATTTTTTGCCCAGCTGCTGCCATGGGAGACAAACACCCTAAAAATCATGATGCATGTTTTCCCGGGTAAAGCATACGGGGCAGTAATCTACAGGCTGGGCACATGGCAGGGCTTAGAAGGGAAGGTGCGGCATGCGGCATGATGTATAAGCTGTGCGTCAAGGTAACAACAGGGTACTCTAAAAATCCAGGGATGTATGATAAATTCGGAAGCAATCTTTCATACATAACCCTGGTTTTTCTGGGCATGTCTCACAGTGATGAATGGTGTCCTTCCTAATGCCATTTTTGGAGCACACCCTGCACCTCTTTTGTGACCTTCCCTTGCTGGCTGTTTGGGGAACTACTCCTGGAAAGTGCTGCCCTGGTACAATACGTGATGGGGCTTCACTTCCAGATGTGCTAGCACTCCCCCCTTCCTGGTCTCCAAAAAGAAAGTACTTTATTACCTCCTCTTGAAATTCCAGGAAAGTTCCCCTCTGGCCGGCATATCGATGCAGCACATAAGCATTATACAATGCCATCTGCATGATGTGCACGGCCAGCTTCTTGTACCAAACCCTTGACTTCCGCATGGCATTGTACGGCTGAAGCACCTGGTCAGACAAGTCCACCCCTCCCATGTATTTGTTATAATCTAAAATACAGTCTGGCTTGGGGGTTTCTGTACTGGCACCTCGTACTGGGACAGGGGTGGTGCTGTGCTCATGTATTGTGGTTAATACAAGGACCTCTCTCTTGTCCTTGTACTTAACACACAATACAGAGTCGCTGCATAGTGCCCTGCTTTCGTGCCTTTTAAGTTTTTGCCCAAGCAGCGACTTAGGGAGACCTTTCTGATTTCTGCGAACAGTGCCGCATGCCGCAGTATTTCTGGAAGTGAGGCACTTGAACAGGGTGGTGCTGGTGTAGAAATTGTCCAGGTAGAGGTGGTAGCCCTGGTCCAGCAGTGGGTGCACTAAATCCCACACTATCTTCCCTGTAACACCCAGGAAGGGGGGGCATTCTGGGGGCACTATAGTGGAGTCCTTCCCTTCATATACCCTGAACTTGTATGTGTACCCTGATGAACTTTCGCACAGCTTATACATCTTCACACCATACCTTGCCCTCTTATTGGGCAGGTACTGGCGGAAGTGAAGTCTCCCTTTGAATTGTACCAGGGACTCGTCTATGCTCACATGTTTGGCGGGGGTATATGCCTGGGCAAACTTGGCACTAAAATGATCTAATATGGGCCTGACCTTAAATAACCGATCATAACTGGGGTCACCTCTGGGTGGGCACTGTGTGTTGTCAGTGTAGTGCAAAAACTTATGGATGGCTTCAAAGCGCATCCTGCTCATTGCCATGCGGAACATGGGGGTGTGGTACAGTATGTCTGTGCTCCAGTAGTCCCTGATTGAAGGCTTCTTTACTATTCCCATAAGGAGTATTATGCCCCAATACTTGGGCATCTCTGCTGCAGTGACAGGGGTCCACCTGTAGGGTTGTGCATAAAAGGATGTGTGGTTTTGGGCAATATGTTGTGCAGCGTAGAGATTTGTCTGAAATATAATAATATTCAGCAGCTCCTCATCAAAAAAAAACTTAAAAAAGTCCACAGCTCTGAGCCCTGTCGTGTCAAAGTTAATTCCAGGATGGCCCAAAAAGTCAGGGACCTGAGGGGTATAATTATCTGGGGCTACCCATGTGGGGTCAGTGGAAGCCCCAGACGCTTCTCCTGCAGAAGTCCCAGAAACTTCTCCTGCAGAAGTCCCAGGCACTTCTCCTGCAGAAGTCCCAGGCACTTCTCCTGCAGAAGTCCCTGGAACCCTACGGCGCCTTCTTGGGGGTCCTTCCAGGTCACTGGAAGATGAGCAGGAGGATGATGATAAGTAAAAGCGACCATCATCCCCACTAGCTGACTCGGTGTCAGAGGCAAGCATGTTATATGCCTCCAACACGGTGTATGTCTTCTGAGACATTGCACACAAAAAAAATATAGAACTAGAAAAATTAGATAATGTGCACCAAACTACACGGATAAACCGTCTAGCAGGCACACAAAAAAAAAATATAATGCACACCAAACTACACGGACAAGCCGCACAGATGGCACACACAAAAAATAATGTGCACTACACTACACGGACAAGCCGCACAGATAGCACACAAAAAAAAAAAATAATGCGCACCAAACTACACGGACAAGCCGCACAGATGGCACACACAAAAAATAATGCGCACTAAGCTACACGGACAAGCCGCACAGATAGCACACAAAAAAATAATGCGCACTAAACTACACGGACAAGCCGCACAGATAGCACACAAAAAAAATAATGTGCACTAAACTACACGGACAAGCCGCACAGATAGCACACAAAAAATAATGTGCACTAAACTACACGGACAAGCCGCACAGATAGCACACAAAAAAAAAAGATAATGCACACCAAACCACACGGACAAGCCGCACAGATGGCACACAAAAAATAATGTGCACTAAACTACACGGACAAGCCGCACAGATAGCACAGAAAAAATAATGCGCACTAAACTACACGGACAAGCCGCACAGATAGCACACAAAAAAAAATAATGCACACCAAACTACACGGACAAGCCGCACAGATGGCACACACAAAAAATAATGCACACCAAACTACACGGACAAGCCGCATAGATGGCACACACAAAAAATAATGTGAACTAAACTACACGGACAAGCCGCACAGATAGCACACAAAAAAAAAAGATAATGCACACCAAACTACACGGACAAGCCGCACAGATGGCACACACAAAAAATAATGCGCACTAAGCTACACGGACAAGCCGCACAGATAACACACAAAAAAAATAATGCGCACTAAACTACACGGACAAGCCGCACAGATAGCACACAAAAAAAATAATGTGCACTAAACTACACGGACAAGCCGCACAGATAGCACACAAAAAATAATGTGCACTAAACTACACGGACAAGCCGCACAGATAGCACACAAAAAAAAAAGATAATGCACACCAAACCACACGGACAAGCCGCACAGATGGCACACAAAAAATAATGTGCACTAAACTACACGGACAAGCCGCACAGATAGCACAGAAAAAATAATGCGCACTAAACTACACGGACAAGCCGCACAGATAGCACACAAAAAAAATAATGTGCACTAAACTACACGGACAAGCCGCACAGATAGCACACAAAAAAAATAATGTGCACTAAACTACACGGACAAGCCGCACAGATAGCACACAAAAAAAAAAGATAATGCACACCAAACCACACGGACCAGCCGTACAGATGGCACACAAAAAATAATGCGCACTAAACTACACGGACAAGCCGCACAGATAGCGCACAAAAAAAATAATGTGCACTAAACTACACGGACAAGCCGCACAGATAGCACACACAAAAAAAAAGGTAATGCACACCAAACTACACGGACAAGCCGCACAGATGGCACACACAAAAAATAATGCGCACTAAACTACACTGACAAGCCGCACAGATAGCACACAAAAAAAAAGATAATGCACACCAAACCACACGGACCAGCCGCACAGATGGCACACACAAAAAATAGCTACGGGTACACCTACGGCGCTAAAAAAACCTATGTGCACCGCGCAAAAAGGCGCTACAAATGCACCTAGCTTGCCCTAAGACAAACTAACTACCGCTAAGACTGATAAAGATTCTGTGCAGCGCTATTCACACGGCGCACTGAAAAGTGCGTCCAGTGCAGAACAACGCTAACACAGCGCACTGAAAAGTGCGTTTGGGTTCAGAAGGGACAGACAGGGAAAAACGGAAGACACGTGGGATCACACAAGGCGATCACACAGGGAACACACAGGACACAGGAAAAAACAGATAGGGATGGGAATTTGTAGGGAACAATAGGGATCAGATAAGGATCAGAACACTATTTATAGTGTAAAAGTGTATTTTGGTGCACACAGTAACGCTCTCTCCTCTCTCCAGCGATACCAAACCAAAATGGTGCCGCTGGAGGAAGAGGAAAGGGCTAAAACCACCTTTTTTAGCCTAAAATCGCCATAATTGGCCAGTCAGATTTGACTGGCCAATCACGGCGATCGGCGGGCGGGACCGATTTGATTGGTCGGGTGACAGAGACAGGAACTCCTCCTGCCTCTGTCACCCAAATCTCATCCCGATGTCACCACGTCTCGCGACGTGGTGACACTTCTAAAATAGTATGCGCTCGCGCAGTAGCTGTACTGCGCTGAGCGCTAATCGTCGGAACAGAACCTCTTTAAGAACATATATTCCTCTTCTTGAGCCATTACCAACCTTGTAATTTAATGCTTCTGCCTTGGCTATGACTTTTTCACCACAGGCATGTTGTGTCACTAACTTTTCCCCCGGGATATACATAATTTTGCAGCTTCTTGTTGGGATTTAAAGGGGTATTCCGGAAATATGAACGTCTGATACAAAAACCCATAAATGTAACAAAACTTAATGTCATTAGTCACAAAATGGAGCTTAAATAGTTTGATTTTATGATTCACAAAATGTTATGGCCTCTCTAAAGTGATCACCAAGATGGCCGCCACTGGAAACTACAAGTCCCAAGATTCTTTAGTTCTCAGTAGCAGCTCCTCCCTCTTATGCTTTGCTCCCAGTGATGATCTAACAGGTTTTCTTCCTTGGTTACCATAGTAATGATGTGTAACTCCCATCACCAAAACAGTGGCCACACTGGATGCACTGCAACCAACCAACTACAGCCAAACGTAGTGGTGATCACATGACCTGCCCAGGCCGGTGCAGGACATGTGATGTGGACATGTGAGCAGTGGTCATCTTCTGTCCTGTGTATGCTCTGCAACGGACCGCGCGGAGTAAATTAACGGACTGATTAAAGGGCCAGTAGCATTTTAATTCTTCAATACAGTCTATGTAATCAGCATTTTTCTGCTAAGGGGAGCAAAAATTTTAATAACAACTAATTACATATTAGCTTATATTTTAAGGACCCATTTGTATATGAATTATGCGGATTCCTAGAATACCCCTTTAAAGGCGTTCTAGAGGATTTTTTTGTTTTAACATAAAGATGGCTGACTTTCTACTCCTTTGAGCTTTGTTGCCTTGATTCTTACAGTGCTGTAAATACCCTACAGTCTAGAGATGAGAATCTCCAAACAATACCAGCAAGAAACAGGCAACAAAATTGATCATTGTTTGTGACTTCCCTTAGATAATATATTATTGCAATGGCATAAAATAGTAAAAGTAAGTACCTAAAGGAGTTTTTCCATAACACAAATTAGTCCCTATCCACAGGATCAACACTTTTGATCCATATTGGTCCTAATACTGAGACCCCACCAATTAGCAAGAACAGAAGTCCGATGTACCCACATTGCACCCCTAGTCAGCTCCCCGAGATGACCGGAGCAGCGAGTCGCGCATGCATGCACTTTACTTGCAATAAGTTTTAAAGAGATGAACGAGGCATGCGCAACCGTCTGCTCCGGCCATCTCGGTGGTGTTATGAGGGGTGAGACAGGGAGTACATTGGACCCCAGGTCACTTGATATGTGGGGGTCCCATCACTGAGACTTCCACCAATCAGCAAGTTAGGACCTATCCTGTGGTCCTAGGACCTCTGGGTGATGGTAAACTTACTGTACTTTAGCCGTAGGTTGCAATGATCTGAAGGCATAAGAGGCATACAGGCCTACAGATCATTGCAGCTCAGTGATAAAGTAAATGACAGTAGCCTCGCCCAAAGAGCTACACTGGGAGGTCTAAACTATTATCAAATGTTATCTGCAATGAAGCTGGATTTTTAATCCTTGCTCCAATGACAACCCAAAAGTTTTTAAATCCAATTGTCACAAGGACAAGAAAAATGTTGGGGCTCAGTTATACAAATTCAACAAGAACCTATTTTATACATAAGCCAGGGACTGCATGTAGTATAATAGGATTTTCTCCAGAAATTCTGTAAAAGTTACATTTTTTTCTCTAGCCCACCAATCACCATTCACCACCAATCTTTGCTAGACGCCCACAATTGTGGGAGAAGAGCCACGATGAGTGAGGTAAAGAAGAACCCCAAGCTTACTGAGGTTGAGCTCCAGAGATCAAGTAGGGAGATGGGAGTCACCTATCACTGCAGTCGGGGCTTTATGGCAGAGTCTGCTGATGGAAGCCTTTCCTCAGTGCAAGATATATGAAAGCTGCATACAGTGTGCAAAACACATGTAGGACTCCCAGAGAAATAAGAAATAAATTAAACTTTCTGGTGATAATTTTAAGTGTTATGTGTGGAGAAAACCAGGAACTGCTCATCACCTGCCAAATACAATCCCAGCAGTGACACATGGTGGTGGCAGCATCATGCTATGGGGGCAGGGACAGGACCACTGGTTGTAATTGAAGGAAAGATGAATGGGGCCAAGTACACAAATATCCTGGATGATAACCTCTTCCAGATGCTCTGGACCTCAGACTGGGTGGAAGGTTCCCCTTCCAACAAGACAATGACCCTAAGCACAGAGCTAAAATAACAAAGCAGAGGCTTCAGAACATCTCTGTGACCATTCCTGACTGGCCCAGCCAGAGCCCGGACCTAAGCCCAAATGAGCATCTCTGGAGAGGCTGGAAAGTGGCTTCCACCAACGTTCACCATCCAACCTGAGGAAACTGGAGAGGATCTGCAAGGAAGAGGCAGAGGATCCCCAAATCCAGGAGTGAAAAACACATTTCCAAGAAGACTCTTGGCTGTACTAGCTCAAAAGCTGCTTCTACTTAATACTTAGCGAAGGGGCTGAATACTTTTAATAAATTAGAAAGAATATCTACATTTCAGGTTTTTTAGGGTACAGAGCGTACATTAAGGAGCTAATTATATTTAGTTATAAAGCCTTTAATGTGCCCGATGTTTACTCATTGTCATTTTTAATGTTATTTATTTTTGCTTTATTTTTCAATAGAAAAAGGGCTTTGAATGTCCTCACTCCCTGGCTTGCCCCTATCATTTGGAATGGAACGTTTAATATTACTGTGTTAGATGCTCAACACAAAGATACAAGAATTGGGCTCTCTGTATTTGGAGTAAAAAAGTAAGTATTTTGCATAACTAACTGCATATAATTACATAAATTATTTTCTCTCAACCAAGTTAGGATATTGTGTGCACACAAAATAGCAAAACAAGACCATACAAGTAATGTTACAATATAAACAGGGTCAGGAAACTGATTAGTGAAACAGACAAAAACAGTGGGCCCTGAAACTAAGCCTCCTTTTCAACTGTCCCTGCCTAATTGCTTTACCTACCCCAGGGTGTAATAGACAACTCGTCGACCTTCCCTTCAAACGTTTAAGTGCAAAAATAGAGACAAAGACAATACAAATCGCAAGGCAGAGCCCTGGTCCAGAATATTATTGGATCAGTTCTCTGAATAAAGGCAGGTCCGCAATGGGGAGAGTTTCTGTCCATCACAGAGAATTAATTGTTAGTAAAGCTGAGTAGAGATCACAGGAGACTGAAGAGTGAGGTAGAAATCAATCAAGGCTTCTTGGAAAGGAATACACAAGTGTTCAGACAAAATGGAACAAAATGATGCTTCCTCCATCGCACTTAAAGGACAAGAAATGATGCAGGGACATAGGTCATAGAAATGTTCTTGTTCTGTAGATTATTTCTATTACATCATTTTGTGTTTCAATGTGGTCACCATAATAACACTTCTGTTTCCTCACTATAATCCAATAGTAAGGTAAGACTTTGGTTAGTCTTCCATAAATAGGCCTTATTCCTGAAAGCCAGTGAGCTTGAGCAGTAGTTACTCTTGCCTTTAATATGGCGGAAGTTCACATACAAAACTGATGAAGGTCAAGTAATGTGTAAACAGGTGAATAGATCGAGGACTTTCTTCTCTACATTGATTCCAACATGAATCATTGCAGAACCTTGAAACCAGATACAAAGCAAAATTAAAGTCTTTCTCTTAATTTACTCTAATTTGTAATAGCCACTGTAATTCTTAAGAATCAACAGTTCAGTATTTCAGAGGTCCTTGCTCTTCCTACTTTTTAGACATTCAGTATAAGGCTGTGTTGTGCTGCTTCAATGTATACAAGATACCCCAACCTTGTATAACCTTGAAATAGTCACCATTGATCTTTACTTCTTACAGTCTTGAGGACCTTCACATGGTGTACTGATTCCTGGTAAAATTGGCTTGTAAATGGTATTATTTAGTAAGGACCTCATTTTTTAGTAGCTGTGGATTTCATGATAGGGTTATTATTAGGCTAATGTTGTATAGATGGTTTCCAAATGTTGATCATTTGGAGTCAAATCTTCCTAGGAGCCAATTTATTAGCACATATTCCACTATAATAAATCAAGATTTCAACATATTTTATTTTTCATTTGAAATAATAATTTTCTTCTTAAAACTTTGCTTTTCATCAGAGAATGCTCCCTTTTCTGCAATTACAACACTGCAGACCTTTGATATTCTAGCTGTTAATTTGCTGAGGTAATCTGGAGAAATGTCACCCCATGCTTCCAGAAGCTTCTCCTACAAGTTGGATTGGCTTGAAGGGCAATTTTTGCGTACCAAAGGGTCAAGCTGCTCCTACAGCTCAATGGGGTTGAGATCTGGTGACTAAGCTGTCACTCCAATACAGATAGAATAGCAGTGGCTTCTTCTTCCCTAAATAGTTCATGTATACTTTGGAGGTGCTTTGGGTGATTGTACTGTTGTAGGGAGAAATTCTGTCCAACCAAGCGCTGTCCACAGGGTATGGCATGGCGTTGCATAAATGAGTGATAGCCTACCTTATTTACACCTTCTACAAATCTCCCACTTTACCAGCACCACAGCAACCACAAACCATCACATGACGTCCACCATGCTCAACAGATGGCATCAGGCATCTTCCAACATTTTTTCAGTTGTCTGTATCTTACAAATGTTCTTCTGTGTGATCCAAACACCTCAAACGTAGATCCGTCTTTCTATAACCCTTTTCCCCAATCTTCCAATGTCCGTGTTCTTTTTTCCCATATTAATCTTTTGCCAGTCTCAGATATGGCTTTTTCTTTGCCACTCTGCCCTAAAGGCCAAATGCCAGTGTCAGCCTCTACAGTGAAGAGGTGGAGTCACCTCTTCACTGTAGAGGCTGACACTGGCATTTGGCGGATACTATTTAATGAAGTTGTCAGTTGAGGACCTTCATCGGTTTCACAAACAAGAGACTCTTATGTACTTGTCTTGTTGCTTAGTTGTGCAGCGGGGCATCCCACTTCTCTTTCTACTCTGGTTAGATAATGTTTGTGCTCTCTTTTAAAGGGAGCTAAAATCTTCAGTCTCTTGGCAATTTGTCGCATGGAATGGCCTTCATTGCTAAGAACAACAATAGACTAGTCGAGTTTCACAGTCCTTTTTTTCCTGGCAATTTTGAGAGTTTCATAGAACAAACAAATGTGATGCTCCAGATTTTTAACCTGGTCAAAGGAAGGTCAGTTTTATAGCTTCTCTAATCAGCCAAACTGTTTTCAATGGTGCTATCATACTTGAATACAGGTTTTGAAGGGTTTTTTTTTTTTTTTTTCCAACTTACTTTTTATTATTTAACCAAGAATAATAAAAACAGACATGTACATTATGGGGGGAACAAAGACATATCTAGTATTATAAGGCAAATAATCACTTCCGGGTCGCGCAGGACCCATCTAGACTCTTTAAGCTAAAGGATCGTAGGTCAGATACATCTGTTCTGAAAAAAAAGAAGAAAGAAGGGGTGTCTTGCCACCATTCAGAGATCGTGATCAATGACAGGACAGCAAGAGCCCGCCGCTTACAGTAGTGCCTGTTAATCAGATTTACATACAGTATTACAAACATAAATAGCACAGAGGTAAACACGGACCTTAGGAAAGAAGAATTTAAAAAAATAACTTTTCCATGGGTCCAACTATACAAAAAGTTCAACCTAACATGTCCATGAGCCTCTAAGCGGTTAAAGATATAGTTTAATAGGGAAAGTTGTCACCAATCGCATCCCAAGGGGACCAGACTTTAAGAAAGTGATCCGACCTTTCCTGTAGGGTCGCAGTCATGGATTCCAATGTCCGCATATGGCGTATGCGGGCACATAGATCCAATTGTGAAGGGGGAGCGACTCGCTTCCAGTAAGCAGAGATCAGGGTCTTCGCGGCACAAAGTATATGTAGAAACAATTTAGAGTGAGGTTTGCTCAGATTGCTAGGAGGGAGGCCTAAAAGGAAAGCGACAGGGTCTTTCTCAAGTGTGACTCCAAGAGTTTTTCCCAACACATTTTGGACCTCGCTCCAAAAGGGTTGTATATGGGGGCAGTCCCAGAAAATATGAAACATGGAAGCTCCATGTGCATCACACCTCCAACAATCATCTGGTATTTGTGGATTTAGTTTATGAAGCAGTGCTGGGGTGTGATACCACTGCATAAGGATTTTATACTGGTTCTCCTTGTATAATGCTGATAAGGAACCTTTAGGGGCCCTGTCCCATATAGCTTTCCAAATGGGTTCCGGTAACCGTCTCCCCAGCCAGTCTTCCCACCTTTGCATATATGCATGTTGAATTGGTTCTGAGTACGTCTGGGTCAGTAGTAGGGCGTAAAGGTCAGAAATCAAACCCTTAGATGAGGAGCTCCTAAGACAAATCCTCTCAAAGTCTGTGAGGGGTGGTACTATAGTAGAGCCTAATGTCTGGGAGCAAAATCGGTAAATTAGAGGGTAGGAGTCTGTTACTTGGCTAAACTGGTCAGACGCCGCGCAGAGATCTGAGAGGGTAAGGAGCTGTTTTGACGTCGAATGGGCAACGTCTTTTATGTGAAAGGCCTGCATGGGTTTCCAGAATTCCACGAAATCGGACTTCAGGCTCTGAGGTAGGTTTGGCGTATAAAGAAAGGGGGTCAAAGGTGACTTCAACGTAGCCAAGGAGTATCTAATGCGACATCTACGCCATATCTCTCTAGTAAAGGACATTGGGGCCAGCAAAGATTTAGATGGAATCTCTATAGGTGGTCCCCAAACTAAGGCGCTAGGATGTGTTGGAGCTATCCAAAGCTTCTCAACCTCTGTCCACCTATTAAAGGCAGGCAGGGAAGTCCAAGAGGTAATATGGCATAGATGGGTTGCATAGTAGTACAAGGTTATGTCCGGTAGACCTAATCCACCTTTAGACTTTGGCGCTACCAGCACTGTTTTAGGAATTCTATGCCTCTTGGAGTTCCACAAGAAGTCCAAAAACAGTGTTTGGATTGTGCGTAAGGCAGCTACTGGAACTCGAACCGGAAGGGTCTCAAATAGATAGAGAAACCTGGGCAGGACAGACATCTTAATCGCCGCTATTTTACCTAGTAAGGATAAGTATAAGGGGCGCCAGCTCTGGAGTTGTTTCCTAACATCCTGGATTAAAGGGGGAAAATTTTCTTTATATAGGGAGGATATTAATGGCGTAAGTTTTGTCCCCAAGTATTTAAGAGACGAGCTACACCAGGAGTAGTGGAAATTATCCTGTAGGGTCTGCAGTAGTGAGACAGACAAGTTCAAAGGCAGGGCTTCAGACTTCGCATGGTTTATCTTATATCCTGACATTACACTATATTCTGTAATAATCGAGTGCAAATTTGGTAGTGATATCACGGGGTCTGTGATGGTGAGTAAAATGTCGTCTGCGAACAGAGCTATTTTAAACTGCTTATCCCTTACTTGAATACCCTTAATATCGGGGCAGTTACGAATAAGAGCTGCTAAGGGCTCAATACTCAGGACATACAACAAGGGGGATAAGGGGCAGCCCTGGCGTGTCCTGTTTCGAATAGGTAAGGAAGGAGAATGGGCATGAGTAAGCCTAACTTGCGCCGTAGGTGAGGTATACAAACCATGTAGCGCCTTTATGAATGGTCCTCGGAAACCAAAACGAGCAAGGGTTCTGAACATGAACTGCCAATTTAACCGATCAAAGGCTTTTTCTGCGTCAAGACTAACGAGTAGAGCCTCTGATTTTGTTTTTTGGACCACATCTATTAAATCGATGGTGCGACGCGTGTTGTCCCCTGCTTGCCTAAATTTAACGAACCCGACTTGGTCTTTATGTACCAAATTCGGGAGCCAATCGCCTAGTCTGTTAGCCAGTAGTTTGGTGAAAATTTTGAGGTCGGCATTCAGCAAACTAATGGGCCTATAGCTAGAGCACTCAGATGGGTCTTTTCCCTGTTTGGGGATTACTGTGATATGTGAGGATAGCATCGTCTGAGGAACTGGCTCGCCCTGGAGAAATCCATTGAAGAGTTCAGTCATATTAGGGAGCAAGAGAGGGAGGAACGTCTTATAATATAGGTACGTAAACCCGCCTTACCCCCGGGCAAATTCTTTATTGTATCCTCTATTTCCTCTGCCGTGATGGCTTGATTCAGGTGAGTCAGTGCCTCAGACGACAGCTGGGGAAGAGAGCATTGAGACAGGTAGTGATCTAGTGTAGCGTTTGCTCTAAAGATGAAGATGGCGAAGGGGAGTCTAGAGAGTAAAGAGCGGAATAATAGGTGTGGAATAGTTCAGCTATTTTGGAGGGATGGTAATGCATAATACCCTTTTTATCTCTTATGGCAAAGGGGGCTTGGGAGGATGATTTATGTCTAAGCTGACGGGCCAGTAGTGTGTGAGCCTTATTACCGAATTCGTAGAATTTCCGTTTAGAGTATTTTATCATGCGCTCCGCATCTAAAAGGTCTAACTCCCGTAGTTTAGAACGTAGAACCTGGATTCGTCGTAGTAGGGAAGGTGTAGGGGAGGTGGCTAGTTCTCTTTCAGCCTGTCTAAGATTCTGTTTATATCTAGAGTAATTGAGTAATCTATCTCTTTTTATCTTAGTGGCTATAGATATAGCCTCGCCTTTAAAAACTGTTTTGTGGGCCTAACATAGAATTGGGATGGATGGCGCCGTCGGGGTGTTTTCCTTAAAATAATTAATCAAAACCGTCCTCAGGGATTCTCTTGAGAGTGGGGAAGAAAGGAGGGTTTCATTAAGACGCCAGTGGGGAGATCTAAGTGGGGTATCTTCCAACCTCAGGTCCAGGGAGATCGGGTCATGGTCTGACCATGTTATTTGGCCAATTTCAGCATCCCCTAGGGCTCGTAATGTCAGGTAGTTGCCAAAAAAATAGTCTATTCGCGTATGAGTCCTATGTGGGGGGGAATAAAATGTAAAGTTCCTGGCCGTCGGGTTATTCACTCTCCATAGGTCATACAGTGAGCTTTTACGGATCAAACGGCGGAACCCTGTAGCTAACGTTTTCGTCCCCTGAGGTGTCGGGCGGGCCGGGACTGATAGGCGATCTACACTGTCCGAGAACACCACATAAAGTCACCACCCACCAATAAAAGTTCGTGTTGATCAGATGCTAATCCAGAAAGGACCTTATTGAGAAAGGGGAGCTGGCTGGAGTTTGGAGCATAAATATTACATAGTGTCATGTGAATGTTCATGAGTGATCCCTTAATTATGATATATCTGCCGTGGGGATCTGCTACGGTTTCCGTTAGCTGAAATGGGCAATGCCTAGAAATAAGAATAGCTACACCTGCCTTCTTAGTGGGAGCATTAGCCAAGAAAGACACGGGATACCAGTGGTTGGCAAAGTGAAAGGAACTCGTGGATGTGAAATGTGTTTCTTGGAGGAACACTATGTCTGCTTTGGCCTGGCGTTATTCTTTCAGAAGAAGCCGCCTTTTCACATCTGAATTGAGACCTTTAGTGTTTAGGGAAAGTATTTTAACCATAATCTGTGTAAGTTAGCCTGTCAGCTATATGGAAATTTTTTGTAGGTGACGGAATCGCGGCCTTCGAGCCTCCCGGGGGAGCTCGGCCGGGTTCTGTTTCCGTCACACGGTTGGGTGGATTGGGAGACAACTTGTATAGAGACTCATGGACCAACACATGAAGTAAAACCAAAAACAAAAATAAAACAACATTAACATATAACAATTGCAAAAGCGAGGGTAGCCTACGGCAGGTCTCGCCGTAAATCTTCCGAAGTGTAGTCCAACATTTCTCCGGGGCTGACATTGTCAGTTACCGGGAGCAAACCTCTTTGGGAAGATTTACCCTTGGGGAGGTAAACGTACACCGGAATACCAAATGGATAACGGAACAGTAACATCTGGATGAACCCGCATCCCTGAGCCCTTATGCTGGACACCGACATGTAGTTAAACTATGGTAACCTTTATGGTAATTAACCTATGCATTAGTAAAGACTATAGGTACAACAACTAGAGAGTTAGAGCCAATTAGATTTAACATATAAGGATTAGGATTAACCCGAGCATATATCAATATACATCAGAAGGAGAATGGCAATATTTTGTCGATACTTATCGTCCATTGGACTGTCTACTCCCATTGTCCAGGGCCCTCTGTCTCTTCTTTGACGGTCGGACCTGTTGCCACGTAGGAGGGAGATGTTGAGGCCAGTCCGGGAGATCCGGGAGGGTGAGCTGGAAAGATCTTCTGAATATCGCAGGACGGCTGAACGACCATCCTTTCTTGCCGTCAGGCTAAATGGAAAGCCCCAGCGGTAAGGTATGCCTTGTTCTCTTAGGAGGTCCAAGAGCGGTTTCAGGGCTCTGCACTGTTGTAGCGTAATCCAGGAGAGATCTTGGTATAGTTGGAGTTTAGCCCCCAAAAAAGAGATGGATTTCATCAAGCGAGACCGCTTCATTATTTCCTCTTTTAACATGAAGTCATTCACATGGCAAATAACATCTCGGGGAGGACCTGCCGTCTTAGGGCGCAGTGCCCTGTGAGCTCTGTCCATCTTAATGGGGGTGTCTAGCGGTCTGTCAAGGATAGTGTTGAAGAGGTGTTGTAGGTAGCCTTGAACATTCTCCTCTCCCTGTTGTTCTGGAATGCCACGGATTCTAATGTTGTGTCGGCGACCTCTATTATCTAGATCTTCTATGTGCCTTCTCAGGTCTCTAATAATGGAGTCTTGCATTGAAACCTGCTGTTGTAGAGTGGAAACCGCTGTTCTAGCCAGATTGTGGTCGTTTTCAAGTACATCCACTCTCTGCACCACTTGTTGAACTTCTTTATGGACTGTTGCAATTTCTTGCCGGCAAGTTTCCTTCACTTCCTCTATCAGCTCCCTGAAATCTTGCTTGGTGGGCATTTGTTGGATATAAAGCCATAACAGGTCATGCAAGGGTGGAGAGATTTGTGAAGGGATCGAAGAATACAGATGCGGGGAGGCCGGTGGAGAGGTCAGGGATTCCTGTGCTTGCTGTATACATCCATCTCCAACTGGAGAGCTTAATTGAGCTTGAGTGGCATAAAATGTGCTTTTTCGCAGTGCAGCAGCATATGATACTTCCAGCTTTTGACTGGTTGAGACATCTGGGGGACACAATGTGTGCTGTAGGGCAGGGGAGGGAGGCAGTGAGGGGTGCAGGATTTGTGGTCCCAGGTCAGGGGCTGGTGAATGGCTGTCTCCTTCACTTAATGGGAGCTGGTACCCCGGTGTTGGAGGGGTTAATGTTGTAGCTGGGGAGCCAGGCTGTGGAGGGGAGGCCTTCTGTTGGCTATATATGTAGCTAGGGTGTCGGGGAGCTACCTCTGACCTTTCTCCGGGTCCAGTAAGGGAGCTGGACTTTTCCCCCACCTTGTCATCTGCACTCCGGTGCCGAGGTAGAGGCTCGAGCCCTTCACACGGGTTCTGCGGCTCCTTGTGTGCGCTGTGTCGCAGCGCCGGAAGTGGCGCCCCGTGGCTGGCTCGGGCCGGCGCCATCTTGCCATTCCCCGCCGGCACTTCCGCGCTTCTTTTTTTGAAGAAGTCCGCCGCCGGCTGGGTTGGCGGCGGCCTCTCATCACTCCTGGACCTCCCCGCCGATGGTCCCCTCCGGTTCCCCATTGCGAGGTGAGTCGGGTCCGCTTGTTTTGTGCTGAAGTAGCGCTGGTGATGCGGAGCTCACTATCTGTGCGTCCGCTCACATCGGCTTCCGGGCACGCCCCCTTGAAGGGTTTTTTAAACATTCATTAGCCTTCTTACACAAATAGCAAACACAATGTACCATTTAACCACTGCAGTAGTTGTTGTTGGCAATGGGCCTACATACATCTATGTAGATATTGCAAAACGATAATAAAATTCATTTACCACATAAACAATGTATAGAGTGTATTTATGCTACATTTAATGTTAGGTTTCATTGAAAGAAAGTTGTGCTTTCTTTCAAAATTAAGAAAATTTCTAAGTGACCCTCAACTTTTAAGCAGTAGTGCATAGCAGAAAGTTAAGGTTAAATATGCTCACCTTGCCGGTTTGTCATGATGCATTTTGTATAAATATCAGGTGCCGCTGCATTGGAGTGACCCTTGATGACACAGTAACAGAGCTCACAGCCTGGTGAGCTGACATCAGTGGGGTTGGAGAGGGAGGAGCTGTACAGGAGCACAAAAGTGGGGGCTGAAAGCAGAGGAGTCTGCAGCACAGAGAAGGCAGAAAGACATAGTTGCACTGCAGGTGTGATGGGCTTCTGCAACCTGTCCTTAGTGAAACTGAGGTTCCTGGTGACTGGTTTACTTTACAAATTTAATGCTTTTCAGAAATTTTTCTATGAAAAGCACACATTTTTTGGAAGACTAAAGTTAAAGCCTGTTATAGTAGTAATGACGGAAATGTGTTCCTTTTCAGGTATATTCGGTTTCTCCTGCCATTCCTAGAGTCTGCAGAACGTTACTTCATGGTTGGTCACAATGTTACTTACTATGTGTTCACGGACAAGGTCAATGATGTAGTCAAACCCAAAATAGCTGAAGGCCGTACCTTACAGCTTCACGATGTGACTGCTGACAAACGTTGGCAGGATGTGGTCATGAGAAGAATGGAAATCCTAACAGCTTTTGCCAAGGAGCGTATGCCCAAAGAGATTGACTACCTGGTGTGTGCTGATGTGGATATGGTATTCAATGATCATGTAGGAGTGGAAATACTTGGAGACCTGGTGGCTACACTCCATCCAGGATTTTTTCTTTCTGAACCAGAGGGATTTACTTATGAACGTAGACCAATTTCTGCAGCCTATATCCCACATGGACAGGGAGACTTCTATTACCCAGCTGCCTTCTATGGTGGAAAAGTGGATGAAATATACAAACTACATTTGGCATGCCATAAGGGTATAGAAGAGGACAGGAAAAACAAAATTGAAGCTATTTGGCAAGAGGAATCTCATATTAACAGGTATCTTTTATACAACAAACCGACCAAGATACTTTCACCTGAATACCTCTGGGACAATAACCTACCTAGTGGAGAATACATCAAGAGAAGGAGGTTCTTAGCTGTGCACAAAAACCACCAAGAAGTGAGGAACTAGGATACAATCACATAAATATTTAATAATTAAGGGACAATCAACATTGCTTGGGACTTTATCAGAATTTTGGGGTATTCATTGTAAGGCTTGTTATGTGTGTCATTTCTATTTTTGACTCTTTTATCCTTTGACTTATTCTTTTGTCCTTGACTTAATACTTGCTGCACGATGTTGTCAGTAAGGCCCTTGGATGTTGTGGGGACGTATATGTAGATATTGGTCCCTATAAACGTCTATATGTGCCACCTTACCTAACTGTTTATGGCCGGACACCATGCCCGCTATGGAGTGGGGAGGGCTAAACAGGGCTCACCCTCCTCCTCTCCAGCGCGTGGCTGTGTGCTCAGGTGAGTATACTAAACTCACAAGAAAAAAAAGAAGTATGCTATAGGACCCAAAATGAAATATAAACAAATTTTATTGATACCATAATACACTGCGACACAAAAAGACAATAAAAACATTTTAAAGTGTGAACAACACACAAAACCAATCCAGCAGGGAGACCTAGCATATGATAGTGCTGGTCATCCCTACAAGCCTCCAGCTCCCCCTACTGGAATAACACTCCCCTAGCTGCACAAGATGAAAAAGATGATATAATGATAAAATGCTGAAAGGTTATACCAATGAATGAAATCAAAGCAATGAATCCCGAAAGGGGACCCCCATGAAAATCTGCAATTGTATGAACAACAACCACATAAAGAGAAAAGAAAAACGCGGCCACTCACCATAAAAAACTTCTTCTTTATTTCATCTTCAGATAAAAGGTACAGTGGCACAAGCAGGTCAGGATAGAGGTGGGAGCAGGGGGTAACAAAAGGCGACAGCCGTTTCGTGCCGTTCAGCGCTTTCTCTAGCCGGACGGCGCGAAACGGCTGTCGCCTTTTGTTACCCCCTGCTCCCACCTCTATCCTGACCTGCTTGTGCCACTGTACCTTTTATCTGAAGATGAAATAAAGAAGAAGTTTTTTATGGTGAGTGGCCGCGTTTTTCTTTTCTCTTTATGTGGTTTATCAGACTGTCTTTAGCTGCACGCTGAGCACCACCTATATACTTCTATTACAGCGGACGTCATCTCAGGACGATATATTATTGCATCCATACACCTATTTTGAAGTGTCCCGGATAGTGCCCCTCTTTGCCTGTTCTTTTTCTTGGTGTATGAACAACAACCATGCCACAGATATTTCCTGGTTGCATGGTTGTTGTTCATACAATTGCAGATTTTCATGGGGGTCCCCTTCCGGGATTCATTGCTTTGATTTCATTCATTGGTATAACCTTTCAGCATTTTATCATTATATCATTTTTTCCATCTTGTGCAGCTAGGGGAGTGTTATTCCAGTAGGGGGAGCTGGAGGCTTGTAGGGATGACCAGCACTATCATATGCTAGGTCTCCCTGCTGGATTGGTTTTGTGTGTTGTTCACACTTTAAAAAGTTTTTATTGTCTTTTTGTGGCGCGGTGTATTATGGTATCAATAAAATTTGTTTATATTTCATTTTGGGTCCTATAGCATACTTCTTTTTTTTCTTGTGAGATTATTATTGGTCTTACATGTATGTCTTTGACCCTTACTATAACTACCAAAGGAGTGCTAGTCCCGCCCCTTTTGTTGTTTGGACTCAGGTGAGTATACGTCCATTTGAAAGAGCCCCAGGCAGATGTTTACTGATTCCCCCATTGGTAAGAGGAGACTGACATCAGTTCATTCACATGCTGTGTAGCTCTATGGTGTCTTCAGGGTAGTAAAAGTTTCGGGGCATGGGCCCAAATTCTTATGCACCACATTTTTTGAAGAGTCCACTTCATTACATACCCTCCCTCACATGTTCTTGTCCCAAAAACAACTGTACTCGTCATTTACTGCTACAGAAAACACAGGAGAAAGCCACATCCATTTCATCCGCTGAATGCATTGTACCTGTTCTCGATCTTCTCCATTACCAGGTCTCCTCTTTCAGAAACAAGTCGTCCCTGTGTGGTTTTACCACAAACAAATCTTATGCGGTGTCATGGTGTACATAGTGCATTCATGACACAATACTAGCGCAAAAATTTCAAAAATAAACTTCAGAATTCTGGTGCAGACTGCATAGTAAATCTCGGTCATTGGGGCACATTTACTTAGGAGCTCCCGAAAGTGCATTGTTCGACAACAATGCACTGTGCCGCGATTCACTAAGATTGTGCACACAATCCTCTTCTAAATAGTTGGCACATTGGCGCAAATACGAAAAAATTTCTAAAAGCCGACAAAAGTGCGATCCGGGGAAGCCTTAGTAAATAAGCCCCACTGTCTCCATTGTGTCACCCAAGTATATGGTCCCATACATTACATTACCACCTCTTATTTGTCAATGCCCCCAGTGCACAGCAATTCCCCCTTCTATACAGAAATGCTCCGAGTCCATAGTAACAGCTCTTCTATGCAGTAATGCCCCCAGTCCACAGTAATTCCCCCTGTACAGCAAAACCCCCAGTCAACAGTAATGCCTCTAGTCCAGTGATGGCGAACCTTTGAGAGACCGAATGCCCAAACTGCAAACCAAAGCCAACGTTTCTATCGCGAGGTGCCAACACAGAAATTTAGCCCAATAGTGCCACAATACCACCTAACAATAAGACAAATAATACTGCCATATAGTGTTGCCACCTTTACAACCACATAAATAGCATCATTCTGGTAATAAAGACTATAGAAAGGCCAATGTTACCCATAATATTGCTATACTATGCTATACAAATATAGCGATGAATATCATATTACTGCCATTCAGTGAGGAATATTACCACCATATGCTGATTATCATTACCCCCATACAGTGACAGCAGTCCTGAGTAGATGCAGGGACTAAGGGACTGTGATAAGTTAGCTTGTTCATGGACCGAATATTGCCATCTTTACCCCCTTTTTGTTTTTGCGTTTCCATTTTTTACTCCCCACCGTAAAAGACTTCTTGGTAAAAAAAAATGCCTTTGTGACAAATTCTTTACAGTTTCCACTGTGCACCCCAAACAACAAGTCTACTTTATTCTGTGAGTCAGTACAATCACAGGGATAATATATTTACATAGGTTTAATAATGTTTGTATACATTTACAAAAATTAAAATCTCCTGTACTAAAAATAAAAGTTATTTTGCCATCTTCTGGTGCTAATTTTTTGGGCGCTTTTCCATGGTGGACGGAGCTGTTTGTGGTGTAATTTTTTGTGATATGAGATGACGTTTTCAGTGTTACCATTTTGAGGACTGTACAACCATTTGACCATTTGACTTTTTGACTTTTCATAACATTTTATTACATGTTGCAAAATGGCAAAAAAGTCGCATTGGGGAATCCAACTTGGGAGGTGGTTTTTATTGCAAAGTGGTTGTTGTGGGGTGGAGGCACAGGTGGATTTGGGATCACCCATATGACAGCTGTCCGTGGCCACATATACACTTGCCTCTGCCCACAGCGCTCATCACCTGCACGACCTGGCCAATGATGCAGCATGGCACCTGGTTACATTGTGCATAGGGTGCTTACTGTGGGGTTGTCCTGGCATCACTGGCTGCCTTGTGCAGGTGATGAGCACTTCAGGTACAGGCAAGTATATGACAGACAGCTGTCATACAGGGGGATTTGGGACACTAAACCACAAGTATGTATAGTTGGTTTAGTGTCACCTGCCAGGACCTCTGTAAGTGCCCACATGTCTGTGTGTGAGCATCCCCAGCAGCTCCTGACCTTGTATCTCTGCTCTGCTGCTGTCAGCTCCGTTCTGTGAGCTGCCTCACTCCGTTCTCTTCCCACTGTTTCCCGGGCTGAAGAGGAGGAGGGGCGGGCACTGATCGGCTACTACTGTCTCACTAAGGCATCACTAGTGAGAGCAGAACCGATCAGCTTCAGGCTGTAATGGACAGAGCCGGAGCTTCGACTTTGATGAGAATGGGGAGATGGTACGCGTGCCTGCAGAGAGGGCTCTGCGTGCCCTCTCTGGCACGCGTGCCATAGGTTCGCCACCACTGCTCTAGTCCATACAATGTCCTCTCTATACAGTAAAGCCCCCAGTCCACAATAAAGTCCCATCTATACCGTAATGCCCCCAGTCCATAGTAATTCCCCCTCTATACAGTAATGTTCCCTCTATACACTAATGCTCCCAGTCCACAGAAATGCCCCATCTATACAGCAATGCCCTAGTTCACAGTAAAGCCCCCTCTATACACTAATGCCTCTTCTATACAGCAATGCCCTCAGTCCACAGTACATCCCCCTCTATACAGTGATACCGCTAGTCCACAGTAATGCCCATGCTGTAGAATAAAAAAACAAACAAAAAAAATACTACACTAATACTCACCTCTGTCCTCCCTCCTGGACCCCCAGATCTTTTGACCTAGCGATGCCCCTTGGTGTCATTGTTGTGAGGAGTCAAAAAAGTAGATAAGATATTTATTTCATTAGGATCTTAATCCAGTTTTCGGAGCTCTTTTCACTTTATCATAATGAATTAGAGCGCTTGATAACTGTGGCACATGAGATATTAATGTCTGCAGTGGATATGTGACTTTTGAAAATGTCACACAAAAGTTATAAATTTGTCTCAACTAGTTTTCAAGTTTTTTCTGGGACCATGGTAGTCTTAGGCCTCTTGCACACTAGCGTTGCGTTTCACGTCAGGGTGCAATGCGTGAAAAACTGACGTTTTGGCTGCGTTTTTGTTCCATTTTTCCTTGGAGTAATTTGCGTTTTTTTTGCGTTTTCGGCGCATTTTTGACGCGCGATTCAATGGGAGACTCGAGCATTTTTCAAAGGGACCATGGTTTGGGATTAAAATGTGTTATTTAATTGAAAAATAATGTCTTCTGATAATTTGCAAACATCTGCGATCTATTCTTCACTGTTCCGCGCGTATATTATCTCCCGACAATTTAGCAGATGTGAAGAACAGTGAAGAATAGAATAAAAACAGTGAACACAGTGAACACAGTGAACACAGGATCATTTAAGATAAAAACACAGTGCAGAACACAGTGCAGAATAGATTACAGATGTTCGGCACATCTGCTTACTTGTCGGGAGATACGCGCGGAACGGCGCGAACAAAATAGCATGTGAAGAACAATATATATGTGTGTGAAGAACACATTGCAGATGTTTAAATACATCTGCAATGTGTTCTTCACACATATATATTGTTCTTCACATGCTATTTTGTTCGCGCCGTTCCGCGCGTATCTCCCGACAAGTAAGCAGATGTGCCGAACATCTGTAATCTATTCTGCACTGTGTTCTGCACTGTGTTTTTATCTTAAATGATCCTGTGTTCACTGTGTTCACTGTGTTCACTGTTTTTATTCTATTCTTCACTGTTCTTCACTGTGTTTTTTTAATTAAATGATCGTTCGCGAGCAGGGGAAATAATGTTATTCTGGTCACCTAGCAACCCTTACGTTTAAAACGCATTGCACTCGCATTGCACTTGCAATGATTGCGAGTGCAATGCGTTCTTGATGCATCTCCATAGACTTGAATGGGGCGTGAAAATTGCGCGTGACTCGCAAAAATAGAGCATGCTGCGATTTTGACGCGCGTGCAAACGAACGCAAGCACGCGCGTCAAAAACAACGCTAATGGAGAAAGACCCATTGAATACAATGGGACAGAGTGCAATGCGAGTTCTGAGCGTCAAATGCACGCGCAGAACTCGCGCGTGAAAAACGCCAGTGGAGAAGGGGCCTTAATCCAACCCTGACAACTACAATAGCTGTAAGGAATGAACCACTGAGAACTTTAAGCAGCTTCTCCTTATCTATCAGCTGTCATGTGATTAGAGAGGGGAAGCTAATTTTTACACACTGCTTAACCCCTTAGCGCTCTGCATCCGATATATCAAGATCTGAGCCGAACCGGCATCGGGAGACATGGGGTTCCGGCTGGAACTAATAGCCGACATCCCAGTGTAACACCTGTGATCAGAGTGGGCTCCGATCGCGGGTGTTTAACCTGTTAAATGCTGCAGTCAGCACGACCGCTGCATTTAACCTGCCTTTGAGGCGTCTTTCCCCCACAATTGGCCCCCACTCCGTTTCAGGAGTTGCCTTTCATTGCTTTGGCAGACCTGGGTGATCACAAAAACATATGTACTCCAGAATGCTACTGGTGCAAAGTACAACATGTCCAGCAAAAAAACAAGGCATCAACCAGCTCCGTAGCCAAAAATGTAAAAATGTTATGCCACTTGGAAGACGGCAATGCAAAAATGATAGATTTTTCCCCACATTAGGGTTTTATTTGGCAAATTTAGTAACACGTAAGAAAAAATATTGAAGTCTGGTATCCCCGTAATCATATCAACCCATAGAATAAAGATAACATAATTATTAGGCTAAACGGGGAACACCAAAAAAAAAAGTAAAAAATCCAGTACTGATTGATGCTTTTCTACTCCTGCCCTCAAAAAAAGTTCCTAAATTTTCAACAATAGGGGATAACAACCCCAAAATGGTAACACTGGAAAAAACATCTCATCCCGTAAAAAAAATTCCATCACATGGCCCCAATAACGAAAACCCGAAAATGCAGGGCGCTCCTTCTGCGCCTCGCTGTGCGCTCATAAAACAGGTTACGGCCACATGTGGAGGTCTCTGTGCTCGGGAGAAATTACATAACAAAATGTAAGGAGGGTTTTCTTTTATCTTTTGGAAATGTGAAAATTTTAGGGCTAATCAGAATTTCACCTCCATTTTGATTCAATTACTATAAAGATCTCAAGGGGTTAACAATCTTCCTAAAAGATGTTTCTGGTAGTTTGTGGATTGCAGATTTGAAAATGGGTTAATTATATAGGGGGTTAAATATGAAAACTTTCATTCAAAACAGTATTTGTCCCTAAAATGGCCAATTCTGAAAATACGGAAAAATCGATATTTGATTTGTAAGCCGCGCAACATCAAAATAAATTATCCAGACATTTCAAAAAATCTGAAAATGGAAAGTTGACATATGGGGAATGTTATTCAGCAACATATTTCAAATAAATTTCAAAAATTTCAAATTTTTTGAAAAAATCATAGTTCTTTCTTTTTTTTTTTTGTAAATAAACGCAAAACAAATCAGACACAATTTATCATTAAAATGAAGTACAACATGTGGGGAAATCTCAGAAGTGTTTTGATAAGTAACAGTGTTCAAAAATTATAACCATATAAAGCGACGCAAGTCAGAATCCAAAAATAAGGATTTTCATTTCATAAAGTACATTATGAAATTTGCTATCATCACCAGTATTGAGATCTGAAATAAAAAATGGTTGTTGATGGTCAATACAGGGTTTTCTCACAAAGCAAATTAGGTCCTAACTTGCTGATAGGTGGGGGTCTCAGTGATGGGACCACCACAGATCCCTAGAAGACGTGTCCGATGTACCCATCATACGCCAAGTAGCACCACTGAGATGGTCGAAACAGCCCCATTCATCTCTATGGAGCTAACGGAGATTGCGGAGTACAGTGAGTATATTGGACCTCATCGGACCCCCGTTTTAGTGATCTGTGGGGGTCCTGTTACTGAGAATATTACTGAGCCTAATCAGCGAATTAAGCCCTATCCTGTAGATAGGACCTAACATGCTTCACGGGCAAACCTCTTTAAATCTAACTTTTAAAATTATGCTATGGAATCAGAAGGACTCTGGGGGACGTTACCTGAGCCCTTCAGTGCTATAGCTTTAATGGCTTTAACACTGTTTTACCCTCCCCTTTCTCCCCTTCCTCTACCTGATATAATCTCACACAGTGGGAGGGGAGAAGTAATCCTGCGCAGTGTAAGAGCCTGTGAAGCTGCAGTAGTAACACCCTCCAGAGTCCTTCTGGTTTATTAGCACCATTTTAATAGTTGATTTTAGAAGAAAGGAGGCCTTGGATAACAAGTATAAGAAGATTACCACAGTCAGGGCCGGATTAAGGTTGGTGGGGGCCCCTGGGCGCAAAATCTGGTGGAGGCCCCCACTGAGTGCAGCGTGCATACACGTCCTCCTGCTCACTATCCACTATCCCCGCAGTAACACCGCTACATACAGCCGCCTCATCCCCATTAACACAGCTACATACAGCGGCCTAATCCCCAGTAACACCGCTACATACAGCTGCCTCATCCCCAGTAACACCGCTACATACAGCTGCCTCGCCCCCAGTAACACAGCTACATACAGCTTCCTCGCCCCAAGTAACACAGCTATATACAGCCGCCTCATCCCCAGTAACACAGCTACATACAGCCGCCTCTCCCTCAGTAACACAGCTATGCACAGCCGCCTCACCCCCAGTAACACAGCTACATACAGCCACCTCACCCCAGTAACACAGCTACATACAGCCGCCTCATCCCCAGTAACACAGCTACATACAGCCGCCTCATCCCCAGTAACACAGCTACATACAGCCGCCTCATCCCCAGTAACACAGCTACATACAGCCGCCTCTCCCTCAGTAACACAGCTATGCACAGCCGCCTCACCCCCAGTAACACAGCTACATACAGCCGCCTCACCCCAGTAATACAGCTACATACAGCCGCCTCATCCCCAGTAACACAGCTACATACAGCCGCCTCGCCCCCAGTAGCACAGCTACATACAGCCGCCTCATCCCCAGTAACACAGCTACATACAGCCGCCTCTCCCTCAGTAACACAGCTATGCACAGCCGCCTCACCCCCAGTAACACAGCTACATACAGCCGCCTCAACCCAGTAATACAGCTACATATAGCCGCCTCATCCTCAGTAACACAGCTACATACAGCTGCCTCGCCCCCAATAACACAGCTACATACAGCCGCCTCATCCCTTGTAACACAGCTACATACAGCCGCCTCGCCCCCAGTAACACAGCTACATACAGCCGCCTCGCCCCCAGTAACACAGCTACATACAGCCGCCTCATCCCTAGTAACACAGCTACATACAGCCGCCTCATCCCCAGTAACACAGCTACATACAGCTGCCTCATCCCCAGTAACACAGCTACATACAGCCGCCTCATCCCCAGTAACACAGCTACATACAGCCGCCTCATCCCCAGTAACACAGCTACATACAGCCGCCTCATCCCCAGTAACACAGATACACACAGCCGCCTTGTCTCCAGTAACACAGCTACATACAGCTGCCTCATCCCCAGTAACACAGCTACATACAGCCGCATCACCGCCAGTAACACAGCTACATACAGCCGCCTCATCCCCAGTAACACAGCTACATACAGGCGCCTCATCCCCAGTAACACACCTACATACAGCCGCCTCACCCCCAGTAACACAGCTACATACAGCCAACTCGCCTCCAGTAACACAGCTACACACAGCCGCCTCACCCCCAGTAACACAGCTATACACAGCCGCCTCGCCCCCAGTAACACCGCTACATGCAGCCGCCTCACCCCCAGTAACACAGTTACATACAGCCACCTAGCCCCCAGTAACACCGCTACATACAGCCGCCTCATCCCCAGTAACACAGCTACATACAGCCGCCTCACCCCCAGTAACACAGCTACATACAGCCGCCTCGCCTCCAGTAACACAGCTACACACAGCCGCATCACCCCCAGTAACACAGCTATACATAGCCGCCTCACCCCCAGTAACACATCTTTGTATCTACCTTCACCCCTACCAGATATGCAGTCCCATTTAACATACACCTCAGCCCGCACCAGACATGCGGTCCCTCAGTTTATACAATTACACACATTTATACACTGATATATTCACACCTTTATATACACACATAAAGTTCTACGCTCGTATGCTTGCACCCATATATATACAAGTATACACACACATTTATGTACCCATATACATTTATACACTAATATACAGAGTATACACAAACTCATAATGTATATACACACATACAGTATATATACATCACACATACGGCATACACATTATATATATATATATATATATATATATATATATATATATACACATGCAGTATACACTGACCATATATACATATACATGCAGTATAAAAACACCATATACACATGCTGCATATACATACAGAATATACACACATACAGCAAATAGAGACCCATTCAGTATATACAGCATTTTCACACACATATGGGAAATACACACACATTCAGTATACAGAACATATACATACATACCATATACACAGCATATAAACATAAACATACATCATATATACATATATTTAAATGTGCACATATATATGCTTATACAAATATATGTGCATATAAATACAGTATATTCATCTATACACAGTATATACACATATAGACAGTAGATGCATATATACACTTTATATACACAGTAGAATCATATATACACAGTATATAAATATATAGACAGTAGATGCATACATAGTATATACATATGTACACAGATACACAGTATATACATATATACACACAATATACATCATATATACACACAGATAAATAAATATGTAATGTATTCTCACCCTTTTAGGGTGTTCGACTGTCCTGTCAGGAGGGTGTTCGGGCGCGCAGGGGGGAGGGGGGGGCGCCGCGTTGGAGGGGAGGACGGCTACTGTGTATATAAAGGAGGATGACTGCTTGTTCCCGGGGGGGGGGGGGGGCGCGGACAAGGGAGGTATTGAGCGGAGGACGGCTGAATGTTCCGTTGCGGTGGGGGGGGGGCACGGGTGGCGGAGGACGGCTGAATGTTCCGGCGGGGTGAGTGGGGGGACGCGGGGAGCGGAGGATGGCTGAATGTTCCGGCGGCGGGGGTGGGCGGGGAGCGGAGGACAGCTGAATGTTCCGGCAGGGAGGAGTGGGGGATGCGGAGGACGGCTGCCTGTTCCGGAGGGGGGGGAGTGCGAGCGGGATTCCGAGCGGGCGGGGATGGCTGGCAATGCAGCAGGATGGGCGGGCAGGGGGCGGACGGCTCGGCAATGCAGCTGAAGGGCGGGGAGGCGGTAACTTGTGTGGGGGGGCGGACAGGTGGGCGGGCAGGCCATGCAAGGGGATATGCGTGGAGGTGGTGACGTGTGCCGAGGGCGGACGACTAAGGGAGGTGGCGGCTGAGGAGTCAGGGACCAGAGGACGCGATATGGTGGGGGCCCCCTGGGGGCCTATAATCCGGCCCTGCCAACGAGTGAAGTCTCTGAAGGACCCCACAACACCATACTGGTCGGAGGAACACCATCCTCAAATCCCCTCCTGGTATCTTTAAGACTTACAGTATCATGACTCACTTGTCACCCGAACAGGTACGTGGTTACTCACAGTAACCAAAGTTGGTGAGGGTTCTGGACGCCAATAGTTGCGCCCTGTTGCATGCACTTTTGAGGTATCTCTGGTAGTGTATTTTTAATGCCACATTTTTCTAATGTTTACCTCATTAGATTTTTATGACATGTATTTCCATTAAAAGTTATATTTTTATTGATTGATCTTGGGGTTGTACTTTTCCCTTTATCTTCACTAGATGGATGCGGAAGGGAACATGTTACTCGTCTTTTTGTACTTTTGTCTTAATACAAAACAAAAACATCTTTTGCTAGTGAATCTCATGTGCAAGGAATGTGACCTGCATATAAGTAAATGATGTAAACCCACAACCAGATAAGCTTTAAACATCTTATGCAACCCTGTGTACAAGAATATAACTATGTTACACCTAAGTGCTATACATAGAGGGAGGGGCAGGAGTCCATAAAACTAAAGGAGGTCAGGCTGTAGCAGGTTGTTGTAAATTATGGACCTATGGGGTGCTCCACCCTATAGCACCAGATTATATGTAGGAATGCTACGCCAGGCCTCCCTATCTTCACTTCCACAGGACTTCTGTTTCTACCTCGTGTAAAGCAGAAAGTGTCACACTTTGTACAGGTTTGTCAAAAGTGACATTTAGCAACTCACAGGTGATGATCTACTCCATCAGGTATAGAACGCTGAGATGTAGTCGGCTCCTTGTGGCACCTCTGTTATCCTGTGATCCTAAAGACACTACAGTCACTGGGGTACAAGGGGCCCACCAGTGAAATTGATTTTGGGGGCCCACCAACTACTACATAGAAATATTCTGGGATAAGGGAATTTCTAATCACTAGCGGGGGCAGTGAAGCAAAGGATAACCTTGTCACGGGTGGTCGCGCGATCCCCGTCGCTGATCGCGGGCTCACCAGTGCTGTCGGTCCCCCGCCAGCGCGCCGCAAGCGCTACTCACGGGTCCCGGCTCCTGCCCCGCCGGCATTGGCTCCGTCCGCAGCTGCTCCGTCCCCTTCGGCTGTGTGCGCGCGTCCCCGACAGCTAGGGCACGCGTGCGGCAAGTTCTGCAAATTTAAAGGGCCAGTGCGCCACTAATTGGCGCTGGTCCTTTCCCTTTAAACTATTTAACCCTGCCTCTTCCTGTTACTTTTGCCGGATCTTTGTGCCTTGCGCCATAGAGAAAGCTGTATTTGATGCCTTGTGCTGTTCTTGAGATTTCCTGTTGTGACCCCAGTTCCGTTTCTGACTACGCTCCTTTGCCGCCTGCCCTGACCTGTTGCTACGACTCTGACTACGAACCTGTGCTGCCCGTCCTGACCTCCTGCCTGACCCCGACTACGAGATTGCCTGCCGATTCTGTACCTCGACTTGGCTGCCACTGCGGACAAGTCACGCCTGTGGAACGACCTGGTGGTACCACGCCGCAGCAAGTCCAACCCGCTTTGCGGCGGGCTCTGGTGAAAACCGGGTGCCACTTAGACTCCGGTCCCAGGTAGTGGCTTGTGCCATCGTCCGCAGTGGTTCAGAGGATCCACAACCTCTAAGCCTGACAAACCTAATCCCTTTCTCCCTCCCTCTCTGCTAGTGCTCGGCTCTTGGTTTGTGTACAGGGTCTGCAGTGGTGACGTTATCTCAGGGCATTAATGTTAGGGATAGTATAAGAATTACCCCTGGTTTCCAGGGCTTTTTGCTGTTGGCTGGGCTGTGGTTAGGGATAGTATAAGAGTTACCCCTGGTTTCCCGAGTCTTCTGCTGGTGACTGGGCTGTGGTTAGGGATGTAAGTGTTTGCACTGCACACCAACCTTCCAATAAGGAAATGCTGAAAACCTTTACAAGAACTGATGACAATAACCCTACTATGGCGTCCCCCACACCACATAGACAAGTCACCCCTGGCTCTCTGACCCTATAGATATAACAGTACATAAGCTGAGAGCTGTCTCAAACAAGAAGGATAGTCAGTGACTATAATACTGATCTGACACAGGAAGAAGTAGCATCTAGTACCTCAGAGGAGAAATGTCTACTCCTTCCCGTCCAGAATCAACGTAAAATCTGGTTGCAGAATTTTCTGACAGATGTGTTCAGCTCTGTGAAGCAGATCCCCCTCACTGCGCCCCTAAAAATACCACAGTTACTTACAGTATAATTTCACCTGGATAAAACAATGTCCCACACTGCACTTCCAAAGAATCTACATAAGAAACCCCTCTGTGCCTCCAGCATATCAAAAAGTACATTGTTACCCAAAAAAATATTACTATACTACAGTCCATGAATAAATAATACTGTACCATAAAAAAGTATGTTCCCGCCCTCCCCCCATTAATTAAATAATATATGGTTCCCCTGCGAATTATTTTCAAGAATTAATTTATCTATTTAATGTCCCTTCTAATTATTTGTATATATTTCCCCTACTAAAAAGTATGTTATAACAATGCTGCATAATCAATTATTTTATACATAATGTACTAATACGTTTTTATACCATGTCCTAATTATTATTATTAGAGATGAGCGAGCACTAAAATGCTCGGGTACTCGTTATTCGAGACAAACTTTTCCCGATGCTCGAGTGCTCGTCTCGAATAACGAGCCCCATTGAAGTCAATGGGAGACTCGAGCATTTTTCAAGGGGACCAAGGCTCTGCACAGGGAAGCTTGGCCAAACACCTGGGAACCTCAGAAAAGGATGGAAACACCACGGAAATGGACAGGAAACAGCAGGGGCAGCATGCATGGATGCCTCTGAGGCTGCTTAATCGCACCATTATGCCAAAATTATGGGCAACAGCATGGCCATGACAGAGTGACAGAATGAAGCTAGATAGCATCTAAAACATCCAATAATTGACCCTGACACTATAGGGGACGGCATGCAGAGGCAGCGGCAGCAGGCTAGAGAGTGTCATGGCGACATACCCTAAATGGACTCAGGCTTCAAACCAATGGGTGGCAGAGAGGAACCAAAGGAGGTGAGCAAGAAGCGCTCAAATAATATCGGTACATGATAAAAGTTTGCCAGTATATTTTGTGGATTACACAGCAAGGTGGCGACAAAGTTAACATGGAAGCCATAAAAACAACCCAAAATTCTGCCTGACACAGCTCGTTTGATAAGGGGACCATGTATGGAGGCAGTGAACTAGTAGTAGATTAAAGGTGCTGCAGTTAAAACTATGTTAGTTGGATCTTGGCATGGAGCTGGCGCTCCGCTGCCAGGCGAGCTTTCGCCAATCCAAGCCCCTGTCTCTAGGCTACTCCCCAAACAGCACTTCTAAGAACCTTTTGTATAAGATCAAGTGTAGTAGCGTTCTTATATGGCGGGTGAGGGGAATGTAAACAGATGCGCAAGAAGCGCTGAAATAATATCGGTAAATGATAAAAGTTTGCCAGTATATTTTGGGGATTACACAGCAGGGTGGCGACAAAGTTAACAAGTTTGATGTGGAATGCCCTGTAATAGCTCTTGGGCGGTGTGCCTTTTATCGCCTAGGCTCAGCAGTTTGAGCACCGCCTGCTGTCGCTTAGCGACGGCACTGCTGCTGTGCCTAGAGCTACCGACTGATGGCGCCATGGCCACGGATGGTAATTCGGAGGAGGAGGAGGTGGAGGAGGGGTGGGAGGAGGAGGAGGTATAGTAGGCCTTTGAGACCTGGACCGAGGTAGGCCCCGCAATCCTCGGCGTCGGCAGTATATGACCAGCCCCAGGGTCAGACTCGGTCCCAGCCTGCACCAAGTTAAGTGTAGTAGCGTTCTTATAAGTTTGGGATATGGCGGATGAGGGGAATGTAAACAGATGCGCAAGAAGCGCTGAAATAATATCCCTAAATGGTAAAAGTTTGCCAGTATATTTTGTGGATAACACAGCAGGGTGGCGACAAAGTTAACAACTTTGATGTGGAATCCATGAAAACAACCCAAATTTGTGCCTGACACACCTCGTTTGATAAGGGGACGATGTATGGAGGCAGCTATATGGACGACTTTTGGAGGTAGCAATGGAGACAACGTGTGGAGGCTGCTATGGAGACAATTTAATTTGGATAGTGCCTGTATCTGGCAGTCCAAAAAAGTTTTCAAACCAGAGGAGCAGGTAGTTGGCCCTCCAGAAAAATGGAATAGATTGAGTGCCTGTATGTGGCAGTCCAAAAAAGTTTTCAAACCAGAGGAGCAGGTAGGTGGCCCTCCAGAAAAATGAAATAGATTGAGTGCCTGTATGTGGCAGTCCAAAAAAGTTTTCAAACCAGAGGAGCAGGTAGGTGGCCCTCCAGAAAAATTGAATAGATTGAGTGCCTGTATGTGGCACTCCCAAAATTTGTTTAAAACAGAAGACCGGGTAAGTGGCCCTCCAGAAAAATTAAATGCATAAAGTACTATAGCTAGAGCCAGTGGGCCCTGTCAAAAAATAGCCAGTTTCCTCTGCTTTAGTGTACAAAGAGGAGGAGAAGGAGGAAAATGAGGAGGAGGAGGAGTGCATAAATTATTCAGGTTGAGCTTCCTTCACCTGGTGGAGATTGGAAATTATGAGAAATCCAGGCTTTATTCATCTTAATAAGCGTCAGCCTGTCAGCGCTGTCAGTCGACAGGCGTGTACGCTTATCGGTGATGATGCCACCAGCTGCACTGAAAACCCGCTCGGACAAGACGCTAGCGGCAGGGCAGGCAAGAACCTCCAAGGCATACAGCGCCAGTTCGTGCCACATGTCCAGCTTTGAAACCCAGTAGTTGTAGGGAGCTGTGTGATCATTTAGGACGATGGTATGGTCAGCTACGTACTCCCTCACCATCTTTCTGTAAAGATCAGCCCTACTCTGCCGAGACTGGGGACAGGTGACAGTGTCTTGCTGGGGTGACATAAAGCTGGCAAAAGCCTTGTAAAGCGTACCCTTGCCAGTGCTGGACAAGCTGCCTGCTCGCCTACTCTCCCTCGCTACTTGTCCCGCAGAACTACGCACTCTGCCGCTAGCGCTGTCAGAAGGGAAATACTGTTTCAGCTTGTGCACCAGGGCCTGCTGGTATTCATGCATTCTCACACTCCTTTCCTCTCCAGGGATGAGAGTGGAAAGATTTTGCTTGTACCGTGGGTCCAGGAGAGTGAATACCCAGTAATCAGTGCTGGAATAAATTCTTTGAACGCGAGGGTCACGGGATAGGCAGCCTAGCATGAAATCTGCCATATGCGCCAGAGTCCCAACGCGCAAGAATTCACTCCCCTCACTGGCCTGACTGTCCATTTCCTCCTCCTCCAACTCCTCCAACTCCTCTTCTTCTGCCCATACACGCTGAACAGTGAAGGTCTGAGCAATGCTCCCCTCTTGTGTCTCGCCAACATTCTCCTCCTCTTCCTCCTCATCCTCCTCCACCTCCTCCGATATGCGCTGAGAAACAGACCTGAGGGTGCTTTGGCTATCAACAAGGGAATCTTCTTCCCCCGTCTCTTGTGACGAGCGCAAAGCTTCCGACTTCATGCTGATCAGAGAGTTTTTCAACAGGCCAAGCAGCGGGATGGTGAGGCTGATGATGGCGGCATCGCCACTGACCATCTGTGTTGACTCCTCAAAGTTACTCAGCACCTGACAGATATCAGACATCCACGTCCACTCCTCATTGTAGACTTGAGGAAGCTGACTGACCTGACTACCAGTTCTGGTGGAAGTTGACATCTGGCAGTCTACAATCGCTCTGCACCTTCGTGAGCAAATCAGACAGATTGGGGTATGTCTTGAGGAAACGCTGAACTATCAGATTTAACACATGGGCCAGGCATGGCACATGTGTCAGTCTGCCGAGTTGCAGAGCCGCCACCAGGTTACGGCCGTTGTCACACACAACCATGCCTGGCTTCAGGTTCAGCGGTGCCAGCCACAGATCAGTCTGCGCCGTGATGCCCTGTAATAGTTCTTGGGCGGTGTGCCTTTTATCGCCTAGGCTCAGCAGTTTGAGCACCGCCTGCTGTCGCTTAGCGACGGCACTGCTGCTGTGCCTAGAGCTAGCGACTGATGGCGCCATGCCCACGGATGGTAGTTCGGAGGAGGAGGTGGGGTGGGAGGAGGAGGAGGCATAGTAGGCCTTTGAGACCTGGACCGAGGTAGGCCCCGCAATCCTCGGCGTCGGCAGTATATGACCAGCCCCAGGGTAAGACTCGGTCCCAGCCTCCACCAAGTTAACCCAATGTGCCGTCAGCGATACATAGTGGCCCTGCCCGGCAGCACTCGTCCACGTGTCCGTGGTCAGGTGGACCTTGTCAGAAACGGCGTTGGTCAGGGCACGGATGATGTTGTCTGACACGTGCTGGTGCAGGGCTGGGACGGCACATCAGGAAAAGTAGTGGCGGCTGGGGACCGAATACCGAGGGGCGGCCGCCGCCATGAGGTTGCGAAAGGCCTCGGTCTCTACTAGCCTATAGGGCAGCATCTCCAGGCTAAGCAATCTGGAGATGTGGACATTAAGGGCTTGGGCGTGCGGGTGGGTTGCACTATATTTTCTCTTCCGCTCCAGCGTCTGGGGTATGGAGAGCTGAACGCTGGTGGATGCTGTGGAGGATCGTGGAGGCGACGATGGGGTTTTTGTGGCAGGGTCCTGGGCAGGGGGCTGACTATCAGCTGACACAGGGGAAGGAGCAGTGGTGTGCACGGCCGGAGGTGAACGGGCTTGGTGCCACTGATTCGGGTGTTTAGCATTCATATGCCTGCGCATACTGGTGGTAGTTAAGCTAGTAGTGGTGGAACCCCTGCTGATCCTGGTTTGGCAAAGGTTGCACACCACAGTCCGTCGGTCATCCGGTGTTTCCTTAAAGAACCTCCAGACTTCTGAAAATCTAGCCCTCGCCGCGGGAGCCCTCGCCACGGGAGCTTCACTACGTGACACATTTGGCGCTGATGCACCTGCTCTGGCCCTACCTCTCCGTCTGGCCCCACCACTGCCTCTTTCAACCTGTTCTGCTATAGGACTCTCCTCCGTCTCAGAAGCACTGTGTTCACCCGGCCTCTCAACCCAGCTTGGGTCTGTCACCTCATCATCCTCCGATCCCTCAGTCTGCTCCCCCCTCAGACTTCCTGCCCTGACAACAACTTCACCACTGTCTGACAACCGTGTCTCCTCATCGTCGGACACCTCTTTACACACTTCTTCCACTACGTCAAGAAGGTCATCATCACCCACAGACTGCGACTGGTGGAAAACCTGGGCATCGGAAAATTGCTCAGCAGCAACCGGACAAGTGGTTTGTGACTGTGGGAAGGGTCCAGAAAACAGTTCCTCAGAGTATGCCGGTTCAAATGCCAAATTTTCCTGGGAGGGGGCAGACTGGGGGGGAGGAGGCTGAGGTGCAGGAGCTGGAGGAGTGCCGATTTCGGTGACATGGGTGGACTGCGTGGAAGACTGACTGGTGGACAAATTGCTCGAAGCATTGTCGGCAATCCACGACATCACCTGTTCTCACTGTTCTGGCCTCAACAGTGCTCTACCACGAGTCCCAATAACTTGAGACATGATGAACCTAGGGAGTGTAGCTCTGCGGCGTTCCCCTGCTCCCTCATCAGCAGGTGGTGTCTCACCCCGCCCAGGACCACGGCCTCTGACCCCTGCAGTAGATGGACGCCCACGTCCCCGCCCTCGTCCTCGTCCTCTACCCCTAGCCCTCGGGTTAAACATTTTGAAAATGAAAGTTATATAACTTTAATTTTTTTTTTAACTTTTTTTTGTGTTTTTTTGTGTTTTTTAGTTTTTTTTTGTGTTTTTTAGTTTTTAAAACCAAACAATGCTATCCTATTGCTATGGCTATTTTCTAGCCAAGTATGAAAGCACACTGCTATGCCAGATGAGATGACGCTGAGTTATGAAAAAATAAACGTAAAATAAAAAGGAAACGGCAGACTGTGCCTAATTGAAATCCAACCCCTAATAAATTATCCCACTTCGGTCTTTGCGATGGATATGTGCGTCACTAAGCACTAAACACAGCGGTCGCAAGTCTCACTCCAAATTCCTCACAATTGGCTAGTATATGCACTGCAGCAAGGACAGCCACCAGCAGATCAACCAGAAATAAAATATATATAACGCTATTGTAGGCGTAAGTAAGCCGTTTGGATTCTCCTTTGGCTATTTTCTAACCAAGTATGAAAGCACACTGATGAGATGACGCTGAGTTATGAAAAAATAAACGTAAAATAAAAAGAAACTGGCAGACTGTGCCTAATTGAAATTCAACCCCTAATAAATTTTCCCACTTCGGTCTTTGCGATGGATATGTGCGTCACTAAGCGCTAAACACAGCGGTCGCAAGTCTCACTCCAAATTCCTCACAATTGGCTAGTATATGCACTGCAGCAAGGACAGCCACCAGCAGATCAACCAGAAATAAAATATATATAACGCTATTGTAGGCGTAAGTAAGCCGTTTGGATTCTCCTTTGGCTATTTTCTAGCCAAGTATGAAAGCACACTGATGAGATGACGCTGAGTTATGAAAAAATAAACGTAAAATAAAAAGAAACTGCCAGACTGTGCCTAATTGAAATCCAACCCCTAATAAATTATCCCACTTCGGTCTTTGCGATGGATATGTGCGTCACTAAGCGCTAAACACAGCGGTCGCAAGTCTCACTCCAAATTCCTCACAATTGGCTAGTATATGCACTGCAGCAAGGACAGCCACCAGCAGATCAACCAGAAATAAAATATATATAACACTATTGTAGGCGTAAGTAAGCCGTTTGGATTCTCCTTTGGCTATTTTCTAACCAAGTATGAAAGCACACTGATGAGATGACGCTGAGTTATGAAAAAATAAACGTAAAATAAAAAGGAAATGGCACTGTGCCTAATTGAAATCCAACCCCTAATAAATTATCCCACTTCGGTCTTTGCGATGGATATGTGCGTCACTAAGCGCTAAACACAGCGGTCGCAAGTCTCACTCCAAATTCCTCACAATTGGCTAGTATATGCACTGTAGCAAGGACAGCCACCAGCAGATCAACCAGAAATAAAATATATATAACGCTATTGTAGGCGTAAGTAAGCCGTTTGGATTCTCCTTTGGCTATTTTCTAACCAAGTATGAAAGCACACTGATGAGATGACGCTGAGTTATGAAAAAATAAACGTAAAATAAAAAGGAAATGGCAGACTGTGCCTAATTGAAATCCAACCCCTAATAAATTATCCCACTTCGGTCTTTGCGATGGATATGTGCGTCACTAAGCGCTAAACACAGCGGTCGCAAGTCTCACTCCAAATTCCTCACAATTGGCTAGTATATGCACTGCAGCAAGGACAGCCACCAGCAGATCAACCAGAAATAAAATATATATAACGCTATTGTAGGCGTAAGTAAGCCGTTTGGATTCTCCTTTGGCTATTTTCTAGCCAAGTATGAAAGCACACTGATGAGATGACGCTGAGTTATGAAAAAATAAACGTAAAATAAAAAGGAAATGGCAGACTGTGCCTAATTGAAATCCAACCCCTAATAAATTTTCCCACTTCGGTCTTTGCGATGGATATGTGCGTCACTAAGCGCTAAACACAGCGGTCGCAAGTCTCACTCCAAATTCCTCACAATTGGCTAGTATATGCACTGCAGCAAGGACAGCCACCAGCAGATCAACCAGAAATAAAATATATATAACGCTATTGTAGGCGTAAGTAAGCCGTTTGGATTCTCCTTTGGCTATTTTCTAGCCAAGTATGAAAGCACACTGATGAGATGACGCTGAGTTATGAAAAAATAAACGTAAAATAAAAAGAAACTGGCAGACTGTGCCTAATTGAAATCAAACCCCTAATAAATTTTCCCACTTTGGTGTTTGAGGTGGATATGTGTGTCACTAAGAGCTAAACACAACGGTAGCAAGTCCCCCTGCAAATTCCTCACAATATGGTACTAGCTGCACTACTAGTGCCAGCAAGCCCAACCACAAGCAAACAAAAAAAAAAAAAAGTATAACGTTATTGTAGCCCTAAGAAGGGCTGTTGGGTTCTTGTTGAATCACTCCTGCCTAACACTATTCTAATAGAACACCCTAACGCTTTCCCTGACCAGCAGCAGCTCTCTCCCTAGCGGCATCCAGACACAGAATGATCCGAGCAGCGCGGGCAACGGCTAGTCTATCCCAGGGTCACCTGATCTGGCCAGCCAACCACTGCTATCGACGTGTAAGGGTACCACGTCATGCTGGGTGGAGTGCAGAGTCTCCTGGCTTGTGATTGGCTCTGTTTCTGGCCGCCAAAAAGCAAAACGGCGGGAGCTGCCATTTTTCGAGCGGGCGAAGTATTCGTCCGAGCAACGAGCAGTTTCGAGTACGCTAGTGCTCGAACGAGCATCAAGCTCGGACGAGTATGTTCGCTCATCTCTAATTATTATACATATAATCCCCTCCAAATTATTAATGAGCATATAGCATCCCTTCAATTATAAATGTGTGCACCTTGCCTTCTATTTATTCATTTACACATAGCATTTGCGCATTATTTAATTCTATTATTCCTGTATATTCTCAAGTATAAGCCGAGTCCCCTAATTTTCACACAAAACAATGGAAAAAACCTATCGACTCGAGTATAAGCCAAGGGTGGGAATGCATTGGTCACAGCCTCACCAGTACATGGCCTGCCAGCCCCCTGTAGTATATACTCTGCCAGTCCCTGTGGTATATAGCCTGCCAGCCCCTGTAGTATGTAGCCTGCCAGCCCACAGTAGTATATAGCCTGCCAGCCCACAGTAGTATATAGCCTGCCAGCCCCCTGTAGTATATAGCCTGCCAGCCCCCTGTAGTATAAAGCCGCCAGCCCCAAGTAGTCTATAGCCTGCCAGCCCCTGTAGTATATAGCCTGCCAGCCCCCTGTGGCATATAGCCTGCCAGCCCCCAGTAGTATATAGCCTGCCTGCCACCCCCCTCTTTTGCCAATAGGAAGAAAAAAACTACTTACCTCACCTCGTCGCTGCTGCCGCTGGTGCTGTGGCATGGGGAGAGATGCGCGGCCGTGCAACTCGTTTACAGTGCAACGGAAAGCACCCGGCCCTAGGATGTGTGTACTAAGTTAATAATGATAGCTACATTGCCCCCTTTAATTTACTATGATACATTTAGCTCCCCACTAGATTGGAATAACTACAATCTACATGAGATCTGTTACAGCGTGCCAGTGGCACATTGTAATAGATCATGTGTTAAATTCACATATATTGCCATGCTGTTGTATTCCACTGTATGGCAGGATCAATCAGACAACCCAGGGGTATGAAAAATAGTAAATATAATAGTTTAAAAAAAAAAACCCTAGAAATTGAAAATCACAACTTTTCCCTAGAACTCATATAAAAATAAACAGTAAAAATTATAAACATGTTAGGTATACCCGCATCTCAAAATATCTGATCTATCAAAATACACTTACCGGCCACTTTATTAGGTACACCTGACCAACTGCTCGTTAACACTTAATTTCTAATCAGCCAATCACATGGCGACAACTCAGTGCATTTAGGCATGTAGACATGGTCAAGTCAATCTCCTGCAGTTCAAACCGAGCATCAGTATGGGGAAGAAAGGTGATTTGAGTGCCTTTGAACGTGGCATGGTTGTTGGGCTGGTCTGAGTATTTCAGAAACTGCTGATCTACTGGGATTTTCACGCACAACCATCTCTAGGGTTTACAGAGAATGGTCCGAAAAAGGAAAAAACATCCAGTGAGCGGCAGTTCTGTGGGCAGAAATGCCTTGTTGATGCCAGAGGTCAGAGGAGAATGGGCAGACTGGTTCGAGCTGATAGAAAGGCAACAGTGACTCAAATCGCCACCCGTTACAACCAAGGTAGGCCGAAGAGCATCTCTGAATGCACAGTACGTCGAACTTTGAGGCAGATGGGCTACAGCAGCAGAAGTCCACACCGGGTGCCACTCCTTTCAGCTAAGAACAGGAAACTGAGGCTACAATTTGCACATGCTCATCGAAATTGGACAGTAGAAGATTGGAAAAACGTTGCCTGGTCTGATAAGTCTCGATTTCTGCTGCGTCTTTCGGATGGTAGGGTCAGAATTTGGCGTCAACAACATGAAAGCATGGATCCATCCTGCCTTGTATCAACGGTTCAGGCTGGTGGTGGTGGTGTCATGGTGTGGGGAATATTTTCTTGGCACTCTTTGGGCCCCTTGTTACCAATTGAGCATAGTTGCAACGCCACAGCCTACCCGAGTATTATTGCTGACCATGTCCATCCCTTTATGACCACAATGTACCCAACATCTGATGGCTACTTTCAGCAGGATAATGCACCATGTCATAAAGCTGGAATCATCTCAGACTGGTTTCTTGAACATGACAATGAGTTCACTGTACTCAAATGGCCTCCACAGTCACCAGATCTCAATCCAATAGAGCATCTTTGGGATGTGGTGGAACGGAAGATTCGCATCATGGATGTGCAGCCGACAAATCTGCGGCAACTGTGTGATGCCATCATGTCAATATGGACCAAAATCTCTGAGGAGCTTCCAGCACCTTGTTGAATCTGTGCCACGAAGAATTGAGGCAGTTCTGAAGGCAAAAGGGGGTCCAACCCGTTACTAGCATGGTGTACCTAATAAAGTGGCCGGTGAGTGCATATTAACTGTTATTCTCTGCTTTGAACCCAGCTACCCAAAATAGTGCCCAAATGTTTGAAATGCCACTTCTTTGCCATTATGCAACAGAAAATGAATTATAACGAATGATCCAAAGGTCATACAGTACCCAAAATGGTAGCAAAGAATGCATCAGCTCATCCCACAAAAATTCACGTCTCACAATCTCCTTACATTGAATTATGAAAATTTATTAGCACCAGAATATAGCGCAACAGAGAATTTTCTTTTTGTATAGAAATTCTTAAATTTTTTAAATGTATTAAAACACTATAAATAAACTCTATGTAAATTTGGTATCTCTCTGATCGTCCTGAGCCAAAGAATAAAGGAAGAGAGTCATTTGGGGCGCACAGTGAAAGCCTTAAAAACCAAGCCGAGTAGAAAATGGCGCAAATGCAAATTTTTTCACCAATTTCACAGCATTTGGAATGTTTTTCCCGCTTCCCAGTACACGGCATGAAATATTAAATACCATCACTATGAAGTGGAATTTTTTACGCAGAAAACAAGCCGTCACACAGCTCCATGGAAAAAATGTAAAAATTTTATATATTTTTATAGAGTGAAAAATGGAAGTGCAAAAAAACAAAAAGGGACTGTTCCTTAAGGGGTTAATAAAAATCGATCTAGTGCAAACCTAATAGATAGTATTCGACAATAACAATAAAGTGTTCCCTTTAATTAGTAATTTAAATAATTTGTGCCCAAGCCCGCCTAATAATAATTCAATGTAGTTTTAATTATTAATAGTGAGTCCCTCACCTGCCCCAGTAGTGCCCCGCACAAAATTAAAGTTGTGAAAGGTGCTCCCGCCTCTGGCCGCCTCCATGCTGTTCTTCACCATCTGTCCTGGTTCAAGCAATCAGTTGGCCACGCCCACGCACTGAAGTTCAGCAAATAGTACAAGCCGACAGTCCTCCACGCTACACAGTTCGCACAATGACATCAATTGCGTGACCTGTGTAGCTACACGAGAAAAAAAAGCCGCAGAAGCAGTGGCCCACCAGGGAGGAAGCAATGCTCTACAGCCAGTGTTCACAGTCACAATTGACTGTTCCAGGACGGGAGCTGGTGGCCATATGTGCGGGCCAGCAGCATGTCAGCGCTGCCGTATCACATTGTGTCCTGCTCATCACTCTTAGAGAGTGATAGTCAGCTCACAGCACAGAGCAGACATAAATCAAACTACGGGCAGCTGACTAATCTGTTACTCAATGTCTGTGTCGGCAGACATTGTCAGCTGGTGGTGGCTGCCTGTGGGGGCAAGATGGTGGGGGCCCCGGGGTGTGCACCCAGGGAGCCCCGCCTATAATCCGGACCATATATACACACACATATAAGCTTTGAAGTGGTAGAGATCTACTGTAGTATTATTATTTTACATGGCACTAAAGATCTAGTATGATTTAAATAAAAGTCCTCTTTTACAAAAGTGATCATTTTTAGGTCACAGGCTGTACATATACAATAGAAGTTGTTTTGGCCATGGACAAGAACAAAAGGGGAGGGTCTCTAATTAAAACAGGATTATATTTACATCTGCACAATATTAATATTACAATTATGCAATTTCTGTCCTGCATCTAATATATATAAATATATATCTGGTTCAGCATCTAGCTCTGGGCACTGGGTGTCTTCTGGTTTGTAACCAACGCCTCGTATATAGGACAGTGTGCCAGATCTGCTATCCTGTTGCTCAATTGCAACATTTCATCTTAATATTGTGTGATTTCAGAATCTGACGGCCTGAATCGCATTTTTCCGACGGGTCATCTGAATATTTCCGATTTGCGGCGATTTTCCCTGAATTGCCCAGAGATTTTGGCGCACGTGATTGGATTGTGGCGCATCAGAGCCGGCATGCACACAACGGAAATCGAGGGGGCGTGGCCGTAAAAAAGACCTGACGGATTCAGAAAAAACGCTGCATTAAAAAAAAAAAAAGAAAAGTGTCGGTTGACACACGCTTACATGCACCCAGCGGAGGACAGTGAACTTCAGTGCACTCCGACGGACTTCAGCGCAGAAGCGGCACCTAGTGGACATCGGGGGAACTACCTTAGTGAATTCCGGCCGGACCCGAATCCTCCGCAGAGAACGCACCGCTGGATCGCGAATGGACCTGGTAAGTAAATATGCCCCAATGTATCTGGAAGCAGACAACTCTATTTCATGTGTAGTATTCAATTCAGGTTTGTGTCTGATCTGTAAACTTTGAACTGGAGCTAAGTTGCCATACTCTGTGCAGCCACTACACAGAGAATGGAGCCGCCTGCCTTCTGTTCCATGCCTTCTGACATTTACTAAGAAAGTTGGAAACTTCCCTTAACATGCTCTTTCCGTGTATAATGCTGGGTATGACCAATTCATGGAGAACGTGCGCCAGAAATCACAAATCTGTCTCTTCCCTGCACTGGCCTGACAGAGTTCACCAAATTTTTTGTGGTGGACCTTTAACATAGATCGTGCGACACAATAGGCAAGTTAAGTACAGAACGCCCCTTAATTTGTGTTGCATAGAGGCTAGTGCAGCTGCGCCACAAAACACTTGTGTGCGACACAATAGTGGTGCAGACACCTCTTAAATACTTGTGCAAAAAAATGTCTTTCCTCTGCCCAAGAAAAAAAACTTCAGGGCCCCCTCTGTCCTAATCCATGGATCGCTACTACTTGTCTATGGATTTATGACCAAGGTGCTCCGATATTTCTGTGATCTCAGACACTAGGAGTTTCAGAGTCAGGAAGCCAAGTATTGGAGAGCTGGCTCAGTATGTTATATGGTGTTTGGCAGGCCTAAATTGGTAAAATCATGCTAGAGAATTTGATAGGCATATCTTCTTCTTAAACTGGTACTACCTAAAGTCATAACCAGCCTATAAAAATAAAGCAGAAGTTAGACAACTGTAATCCGGGTGTGGGAGAATATACACAGATAGGTAAGCAAATCACTGGCAGGGAAATCCAGTGCTAAAGAAGCATTTTAGCTGGTAAATAAGCTAAAAGGGTTCAATACCCTAATAGGGCCACCTGTATTGTACTTGTCCTGGTAAAGTTGGCTTGAAGTACTGGGTCACATGACTTCCATTTCAGGACATCATGTATCCTACTGGCTTTTAAGTGGATGAAGGGGAACCTTTGCTCATAACCCTCCATGATAACTAGAGATGAGCGAGCACTAAAATGCTCGGGTACTCGTTATTCGAGACGAACTTTTCCCGATGCTCGAGTGCTCATCTCGAATAACGAGCCCCATTGAAGTCAATGGGAGACTCGAGCATTTTTCAAGGGGACCAAGGCTCTGCACAGGGAAGCTTGGCCAAACACCTGGGAACCTCAGAAAAGGATGGAAACACCACGGAAATGGACAGGAAACAGCAGGGGCAGCATGCATGGATGCCTCTGAGGCTGCTTAAACGCACCATTATGCCAAAATTATGGGCAACAGCATGGCCATGACAGAGTGACAGAATGAAGCTAGATAGCATCTAAAACATCCAATAATTGACCCTGACACTATAGGGGACGGCATGCAGAGGCAGCGGCAGCAGGCTAGAGAGTGTCATGGCGACATACCCTAAATGGACTCAGGCTTCAAACCAATGGGTGGCAGAGAGGAACCAAAGGAGGTGAGCAAGAAGCGCTCAAATAATATCGGTACATGATAAAAGTTTGCCAGTATATTTTGTGGATTACACAGCAGGGTGGCGACAAAGTTAACATGGAAGCCATGAAAACAACCCAAAATTCTGCCTGACACAGCTCGTTTGATAAGGGGACCATGTATGGAGGCAGTGAACTAGTAGTAGATTAAAGGTGCTGCAGTTAAAACTATGTTAGTTGGATCTTGGCATGGAGCTGGCGCTCCGCTGCCAGGCGAGCTTTCGCCAATCCAAGCCCCTGTCTCTAGGCTACTCCCCAAACAGCACTTCTAAGAACCTTTTGTATAAGATCAAATGTAGTAGCGTTCTTATAAGTTTAGGATATGCCGGGTGAGGGGAATGTAAACAGATGCGCAAGAAGCGCTGAAATAATATTGGTAAATGATAAAAGTTTGCCAGTATGTTTTGTGGATAACACAGCAGGGTGGCGACAAAGTTAACAACTTTGATGTGGAATCCATGAAAACAACCCAAATTTCTGCCTGACACACCTCGTTTGATAAGGGGACGATGTATGGAGGCAGCTATATGGACGACTTTTGGAGGTAGCAATGGAGACAACGTGTGGAGGCTGCTATGGAGACAATTTAATTTGGATAGTGCCTGTATGTGGCAGTCCAAAAAGTTTTCAAACCAGAGGAGCAGGTAGGTGGCCCTCCAGAAAAATGAAATAGATTGAGTGCCTGTATGTGGCAGTCCAAAAAAGTTTTCAAACCAGAGGAGCGGGTAGGTGGCCCTCCAGAAAAATGAAATAGATTGAGTGCCTGTATGTGGCAGTCCAAAAAAGTTTTCAAACCAGAGGAGCGGGTAGGTGGCCCTCCAGAAAAATGAAATAGATTGAGTGCCTGTATGTGGCAGTCCAAAAAACTTTTCAAACCAGAGGAGCAGGTAGGTGGCCCTCCAGTAAAATGGAATAGATTGAGTGCCTGTATGTGGCAGTCCAAAAAACTTTTCAAACCAGAGGAGCGGGTAGGTGGCCCTCCAGAAAAATTTAATAGATTGAGTGCCTGTATGTGGCAGTCCAAAAAACTTTTCAAACCAGAGGAGCAGGTAGGTGGCCCTCCAGTAAAATGAAATAGATTGAGTGCCTGTATGTGGCAGTCCAAAAAAGTTTTCAAACCAGAGGAGCAGGTAGGTGGCCCTCCAGAAAAATTGAATAGATTGAGTGCCTGTATGTGGCACTCCCAAAAATTGTTTAAAACAGAGTACCGGGTAGGTGGCCCTCCAGAAAAATTGAATAGATTGAGTGCCTGTATGTGGCACTCCCAAAAATTGTTTAAAACAGAGGACCGGGTAGGTGGCCCTCCAGAAAAATTAAATGCATAAAGTACTATAGCTAGAGCCATTGGGCCCTGTCAAAAAATAGCCAGTTTCCTCTGCTTTACTGTACAAAGAGGAGGAGAAGGAGGAAAATGAGGAGGAGGAGGAGTGGATAAATTATTCAGGTTGAGCTTCCTTCACCTGGTGGAGATTGGAAATTATGAGAAATCCAGGCTTTATTCATCTTAATAAGCGTCAGCCTGTCAGCGCTGTCAGTCGACAGGCGTGTACGCTTATCGGTGATGATGCCACCAGCTGCACTGAAAACCCGCTCGGACAAGACGCTAGCGGCAGGGCAGGCAAGAACCTCCAAGGCGTACAGCGCCAGTTCGTGCCACATGTCCAGCTTTGAAACCCAGTAGTTGTAGGGAGCTGTGTGATCATTTAGGACGATGGTATGGTCAGCTACGTACTCCCTCACCATCTTTCTGTAAAGATCAGCCCTACTCTGCCGAGACTGGGGACAGGTGACAGTGTCTTGCTGGGGTGACATAAAGCTGGCAAAAGCCTTGTAAAGCGTACCCTTGCCAGTGCTGGACAAGCTGCCTGCTCGCCTACTCTCCCTCGCTACTTGTCCCGCAGAACTACGCACTCTGCCGCTAGCGCTGTCAGAAGGGAAATACTGTTTCAGCTTGTGAACCAGGGCCTGCTGGTATTCATGCATTCTCACACTCCTTTCCTCTCCAGGGATGAGAGTGGAAAGATTTTGCTTGTACCGTGGGTCCAGGAGAGTGAACACCCAGTAATCGGTGCTGGAATAAATTCTTTGAACGCGAGGGTCACGGGATAGGCAGCCTAGCATGAAATCTGCCATATGCGCCAGAGTACCAACACGTAAGAATTCACTCCCCTCACTGGCCTGACTGTCCATTTCCTCCTCCTCCAACTCCTCCAACTCCTCTTCTTCTGCCCATACACGCTGAACAGTGAAGGACTCAACAATGGTCCCCTCTTGTGTCTCGCCAACATTCTCCTCCTCTTCCTCCTCCACCTCCACCTCCTCCGATATGCGCTGAGAAACAGACCTAAGGGTGCTTTGGCTATCAACAAGGGAATCTTCTTCCCCCGTCTCTTGTGACGAGCACAAAGCTTCCGACTTCATGCTGATCAGAGAGTTTTTCAACAGGCCAAGCAGCGGGATGGTGAGGCTGATGATGGCGGCATCGCCACTGACCATCTGCGTTGACTCCTCAAAGTTACTCAGCACCTGACAGATATCAGACATCCACGTCCACTCCTCATTGTAGACTTGAGGAAGCTGACTGACCTGACTACCAGTTCTGGTGGAAGTTGACATCTGGCAGTCTACAATCGCTCGGCGCTGCTGGTAAACTCTGGATAACATGGTCAGTGTTGAATTCCACCTCGTGGGCACGTCGCACAACAGTCGGTGAGCGGGCAGTTGGAGGCGGCGCTGCGCTGCCCTGAGAGTGGCAGCATCTGTGCTGGACTTCCTGAAATGCGCACAGATGCGGCGCACCTTCGTGAGCAAATCAGACAGATTGGGGTATGTCTTGAGGAAACGCTGAACTATCAGATTTAACACATGGGCCAGGCATGGCACATGTGTCAGTCTGCCGAGTTGCAGAGCCGCCACCAGGTTACGGCCGTTGTCACACACAACCATGCCTGGCTTCAGGTTCAGCGGTGCCAGCCACAGATCAGTCTGCGCCGTGATGCCCTGTAATAGCTCTTGGGCGGTGTGCCTTTTATCGCCTAGGCTCAGCAGTTTGAGCACCGCCTGCTGTCGCTTAGCGACGGCACTGCTGCTGTGCCTAGAGCTACCGACTGATGGCGCCATGCCCACGGATGGTAATTCGGAGGAGGAGGTGGAGGAGGGGTGGGAGGAGGAGGAGGCATAGTAGGCCTGAAACACCTGGACCGAGGTAGGCCCCGCAATCCTCGGCGTCGGCAGTATATGACCAGCCGCAGGGTCAGACTCGGTCCCAGCCTCCACCAAGTTAACCCAATGTGCCGTCAGCGATATATAGTGGCCCTGCCCGGCAGCACTCGTCCACGTGTCCGTGGTCAGGTGGACCTTGTCAGAAACGGCGTTGGTCAGGGCACGGATGATGTTGTCTGACACGTGCTGGTGCAGGGCTGGGACGGCACATCGGGAAAAGTAGTGGCGGCTGGGGACCGAATACCGAGGGGCGGCCGCCGCCATGAGGTTGCGAAAGGCCTCGGTCTCTACTAGCCTATAAGGCAGCATCTCCAGGCTAAGCAATCTGGAGATGTGGACATTAAGGGCTTGGGCGTGCGGGTGGGTTGCACTATATTTGCGTTTCCGCTCCAGCGTCTGGGGTATGGAGAGCTGAACGCTGGTGGATGCTGTGGAGGATCGTGGAGGCGACGATGGAGTTTTTGTGGCAGGGTCCTGGGCAGGGGGCTGACTATCAGCTGACACAGGGGAAGGAGCAGTGGTGTGCACGGCCGGAGGTGAACGGGCTTGTTGCCACTGAGTGGGGTGTTTAGCATTCATATGCCTGCGCATACTGGTGGTAGTTAAGCTAGTAGTGGTGGAACCCCTGCTGATCCTGGTTTGGCAAATGTTGCACACCACAGTCCGTCGGTCATCCGGTGTTTCCTTAAAGAACCTCCAGACTTCTGAAAATCTAGCCCTCGCCGCAGGAGCCCTCGCCACGGGAGCTTCACTAGTTGACACATTTGGCGCTGATGCACCAGCTCTGGCCCTGCCTTTCCGTCTGGCCCCACCACTGCCTCTTCCAACCTGTTCTGGTCGAGGACTCTCCTCTGTCTCAGAAGCACTGTGTTCACCCGGCCTATCAACCCAGCTTGGGTCTGTCACCTCATCATCCTCCGATCCCTCAGTCTGCTCCCCCCTCGGACTTCCTGCCCTGACAACAACTTCCCCACTGTCTGACAACTGTGTCTCCTCATCGTCGGACACCTCTTTAGACACTTCTTCTACTACGTCAAGAAGGTCATCATCACCCACAGACTGCGACTGGTGGAAAACCTGGGCATCGGAAAATTGCTCAGCAGCAACCGGACAAGTGGTTTGTGACTGTGGGAAGGGTCCAGAAAACAGTTCCTCAGAGTATGCCGGTTCAAATGCCAAATTTTCCTTGGAGGGGGCAGACTGGGGGGGGAGGAGGCTGAGGTGCAGGAGCTGGAGGAGTGCCGATTTCGGTGACATGGGTGGACTGCGTGGAAGACTGACTGGTGGACAAATTGCTCGAAGCATTGTCAGCAATCCACGACATCACCTGTTCGCACTGTTCTGGCCTCAACAGTGCTCTACCACGAGTCCCAGTAACTTCAGACATGAACCTAGGGAGTGTAGCTCTGCGGCGTTCCCCTGCTCCCTCATAAGCAGGTGGTGTCTCACCCCGCCCAGGACCACGGCCTCTGACCCCTGCAGTAGTTGGACGCCCACGTCCCCGCCCTCGTCCTCTACCCCTAGCCCTCGGGTTAAACATTTTGAAAATGAGAGTTATAACTTTAATTTTTTTTTTACCTTTTTTTTGTGTTTTTTTTTTTTTTTTTGTGTTTTTTAGTTTTTAAAACCAAACGATGCTATCCTATTGCTATGGCTATTTTCTAGCCAAGTATGAAAGCACACTACTATGCCAGATGAGATGACGCTGAGTTATTAAACAAAATAAACGTAAAATAAAAAAGGAAATGGCAGACTGTGCCTAATTGAAATCCAACCCCTAATAAATTTTCCCACTTCGGTCTTTGCAATGGATATGTGCGTCACTAAGCGCAAAACACAGCGGTCGCAAGTCTCACTACAAATTGCTCACAATTTGCTAGTAGATGCACTGCAGCAAGTACAGCCACCAGCAGATCAACCAGAAATCAAATATATATAACGCTACTGTAGGCGTAAGTAAGCCGTTTGGATTCTCCTGTGGCTATTTTCTAGCCAAGTATGAAAGCACACTACTATGCCAGATGAGATGACGCTGAGTTATTAAAAAAATAAACGTAAAATAAAAAAGGAAATGGCAGACTGTGCCTAATTGAAATCCAACCCCTACTAAATTTTCCCACTTCGGTCATTGCAATGGATATGTGCGTCACTAAGCGCAAAACACAGCGGTCGCAAGTCTCACTACAAATTGCTCACAATTTGCTAGTAGATGCACTGCAGCAAGTACAGCCACCAGCAGATCAACCAGAAATCAAATATATATAACGCTACTGTAGGCGTAAGTAAGCCGTTTGGATTCTCCTATGGCTATTTTCTAGCCAAGTATGAAAGCACACTACTTTGCAAGATGAGATGACACTGAGTTATTAAAAAAATAAACGTAAAATAAAAAAGGAAATGGCAGACTGTGCCTAATTGAAATCCAACCCCTAATAAATTTTCCGACTTCGGTCTTTGCAATGGATAAGTGCGTCACTAAGCGCAAAACACAGCGGTCGCAAGTCTCACTACAAATTGCTCACAATTTGCTAGTAGATGCACTGCAGCAAGTACAGCCACCAGCAGATCAACCAGAAATCAAATATATATAACGCTACTGTAGGCGTAAGTAAGCCGTTTGGATTCTCCTATGGCTATTTTCTAGCCAAGTATGAAAGCACACTACTATGCCAGATGAGATGACGCTGAGTTATTAAACAAAATAAACGTAAAATAAAAAAGGAAATGGCAGACTGTGCCTAATTGAAATCCAACCCCTAATAAATTTTCCCACTTCGGTCTTTGCAATGGATATGTGCGTCACTAAGCGCAAAACACAGCGGTCGCAAGTCTCACTACAAATTGCTCACAATTTGCTAGTAGATGCACTGCAGCAAGTACAGCCACCAGCAGATCAACCAGAAATCAAATATATATAACGCTACTGTAGGCGTAAGTAAGCCGTTTGGATTCTCCTGTGGCTATTTTCTAGCCAAGTATGAAAGCACACTACTATGCCAGATGAGATGACGCTGAGTTATTAAAAAAATAAACGTAAAATAAAAAAGGAAATGGCAGACTGTGCCTAATTGAAATCCAACCCCTACTAAATTTTCCCACTTCGGTCATTGCAATGGATATGTGCGTCACTAAGCGCAAAACACAGCGGTCGCAAGTCTCACTACAAATTGCTCACAATTTGCTAGTAGATGCACTGCAGCAAGTACAGCCACCAGCAGATCAACCAGAAATCAAATATATATAACGCTACTGTAGGCGTAAGTAAGCCGTTTGGATTCTCCTATGGCTATTTTCTAGCCAAGTATGAAAGCACACTACTATGCCAGATGAGATGACGCTGAGTTATTAAACAAAATAAACGTAAAATAAAAAAGGAAATGGCAGACTGTGCCTAATTGAAATCCAACCCCTAATAAATTTTCCCACTTCGGTCTTTGCAATGGATATGTGCGTCACTAAGCGCAAAACACAGCGGTCGCAAGTCTCACTACAAATTGCTCACAATTTGCTAGTAGATGCACTGCAGCAAGTACAGCCACCAGCAGATCAACCAGAAATCAAATATATATAACGCTACTGTAGGCGTAAGTAAGCCGTTTGGATTCTCCTATGGCTATTTTCTAGCCAAGTATGAAAGCACACTACTATGCAAGATGAGATGACACTGAGTTATTAAAAGTAAATAAAAAGTAAATGGCAGACTGTGCCTAATTGAAATCAAACCCCTAATAAATTTTCCCACTTTGGTGTTTGAGGTGGATATGTGTGTCACTAAGAGCTAAACACAACGGTAGCAAGTCCCCCTGCAAATTCCTCACAATATGGTACTAGCTGCAAATAAAAAAAAAAAAGTATAACGTTATTGTAGCCCTAAAAAGGGCTGTTGGGTTCTTTGAGAATCACTCCTGCCTAACAGTAAGCTAATAGAACACCCTAACGCTTTCCCTGACCAGCAGCAGCTCTCTCCCTAGCGGCATCCAGACACAGAATGATCCGAGCAGCGTGGGCAGCGGCTAGTCTATCCCAGGGTCACCAGATCTGGCCAGCCAACCACTGCTATCGACATGTAAGGGTACCACGTCATGCTGGGTGGAGTGCAGAGTCTCCTGGCTTGTGATTGGCTCTGTTTCTGGCCGCCAAAAAGCAAAACGGCGGGAGCTGCCATTTTCTCGAGCGGGCGAAGTATTCGTCCGAGCAACGAGCAGTTTCGAGTACGCTAATGCTCGACCGAGCATCAAGCTCGGACGAGCATGTTCGCTCATCTCTAATGATAACCAATTCCATATCAGGGGTTAGAGGGTCATGCTGATGTCCTTGGTACTCCCCTCTTAACACTGATATGAGAATGGTGATGAAGGAGCAGCACTCACTGTAAGGTCCTCTTCATTAGCCCAGAATCCAGCAGGACCTAGCATATCACACAAAGTCCCCATCCTGCTATAGGTGTCATGTGACTCGGGGCTCTTTTACATTACAAACAAACTTTTCCATGGGGAGTATAATATGGATGACCCTATTAGGGTCTTATATTTACCCTGGTAAAGTTTGTTATTAGTGGTCAACCCCTTTAAGATTTCAAACCATGCCTGTTAATCAGACCAGCACAGCAAACAGGTGGCATAACAGCGTAATAGCTGATGGTACCAGGTAGGAACCCTGTAGAGGGGTTTAATCATACTGTATCTTTGTCTAAATTATTATACAACAGCAGCCTGAAAAATAAGATATAATCCAAGGCTGCAGCATGGTAAGTGCTACTGTAATTGTGATTCATCCCAAAGCCATTAGCTTTCTTCACGGAGCTGCTCCACAGCTTCTGTAGTATCCAACAAGCAGCCTGCTAAAACAGCCACGGGTAAAAAAAAGGGGCCAAAATGCTAAGGACTGGAGCTGTAATGGTATGGATCCATGCTAGATTATGGTTTAGCTGGGTACTAGAGCCTTATGCCTTCATAGGTAAGTGTGATCACTCACTTCTATCACAATTCATTTACATATATATATGGTGTACTAGTAGTAGTAGTAGTGTGAGTGTATATTGTATAACTATGACCCTAAAGATGATTCTTTCTGGTTGCTTGGAAAGATGAAGATTTGTATTTGTGTGTATTTTATATGTGAGTGAAACCCTAGGAGGAGTAAGTTATGTATGTGCCAACCTACTGATTCATCAGCTCCTGACTCATTCACATCTGAATTTACATGATGAATATCTCAGTATATCTCATGTCCATCTATTCCCTATGACTTATCCTTGCCGCATTGTCAAATTCTAGGAACTTTGTAAGGAGCAGTGATTTGTTCTTTCTCTGCAAGTGGGAATCTGTGCTTTGATTTGTACAAGGACGTTGGAAGAACATGCCGTCTCCCAGTTATATAGTTGGATTCTTCTTCCTACTGCTTATTTTGGGATTTTGGTGAGTAATATTTTCAGATTACAATTTTTTTATTTAGTAAAATAATAAGAACAAATAATAAGAATTACGAAATGAAACAAATAAAATCTATGGAGTCCTTGGGGTAGGTCAATAATAGACGCCCTGATCAGATGCATGAACATTCGCATCCCACCTGCAGTGAATTGATAATCCACGTTAATCAGTTGTCATTTGAGTTGCTTATTCAGCAATGTGTGGATGAGATTTTGAAAACTTTCATCCCCTTTGCAGGGACTGTAACATTCTACCTTTGTGCATGTGTTTTTACTGCAGCAAATATGGTATGATTATGCCCTGTGTAGTGGACCCCTGTTAAACCTGTAACTTTAACATTTTTCACTCCCCACCTTCAAAAACTTGTTTTATTTTTACACATAAAGAGCTCTGTGATGGCTTGTTTTCTGTGTAACACATTACAGTTCATAGTGATGGTATTGAATATTCCATGTCGTGTACTGGGAAGCATAAAAAAAATTCCAAATGCAGTGTTTTCTTGTGGGCTTGGATTTTACGGCTTTCACTGTGCACCCCAAATAACTAACAAAGTCTACTTTATTCTTTGGGTGGGTACGATCACGGTGATACCAAATTTGTATAGGTTTTATAATGTTTTCATACATATACACAAATTAAAACCTCCCGTACAAAAGTATTTTTTTTTAATTTTGCCATCTTTTGGCGCTAATAACTTTTACATATTTTGGTGTATGGAGCTGAGGGTGGTATAATTTTTTGCAACTTTTGATGTTGTTTTCAATGCTATCATATTTGGAACTATACGACCGTTTCATCACTTTTTATTGAATTTTTTATATTTTGACTTTGGGCGCTATTTTCCATTATGGGGTTCAATGCAGTGAAAACTGTTATGGTATTTTGATAGATCAGGCATTTTCGGACGCGGCAATACCTAATGTGTTTATGATTTTTTTCTGTTTATATGACTTGTAGGGAAATGGGGGTGATTTGAATTTTTGTTTTCTAATTATATGTTTTTAACTTTTTTTAATTTTTATTTTTACTACAGTATATATACTCCAAGTTTTATATATAAGCCAAGTTTTTCATCACAAAAAATGTACTGAAAAACCCTAATTCAGCTTCAAGAAAAATTCAGGTCAAGAAAAAAAAAAGAAAAAAGAAAAAGCTCCCCGGCATCCATGGAGGCTCCGACATCGGGTCCCGCTCTGTCGTAGTCTTCATGAGGTCAGCTGCATGCTGACGCTGTAATGTGCATGCCGGCATCAGCACACACTATGATGTCAGCTTGCGGCTGATGTCATAGTGCCTGCGACGGGCCGGGAGCCGATGTCGGAGCAGCCATGGATGCCGCGGAGCGTCGGAAGACGAGTTAACTTTTTGATTTTTCTTACTGGCAGGGGCAGGCAGGCTATATTCTCAAGGGGGCTGGCAGGCTATATTCTCGAGGGGGCTGGCAGGCTATATTCTCGAGGGGGCTGGCAGGCTATATTCTCGAGCAAGCTGGCAGGCTATATTCTCGAGGAGGCTGGCAGGCTATATTCTTGAGGGAATTGGCAGGCTAGATTCTCGAGGGGGTTGGCCGGCTATATACTGGGGTGCTGGCAGGTTATATACTCGTTGGGGCTGGCAGGCTATATACTCGATGGGGCTGGCAGGCTCTATTCTGGGGTGCTGGCAGGTTATATACTACAAGGGGCTGGCTGTATGCTACAGGGGGCTGGCAGGCTATATACTACAGGGGGCAGGCATGCTATATACTACAGGGGGCAGGCAGGCTATATACTCCATGAGGCTGGCAGACTATATACTCCAGGGGCCGGCAGACTATATACTCGAGGGGGCTGTCACCAATGCATTTAACACCCTCGGCTTATACTCAAGTCAATAGGTTTTTCCAGGTTTTTATGTCAAAATTAGGGGTCTTGAATTATACTCGGTCGGCTTATACTCGAGTATATATGGTATTTTTCAGACTCCCTAGGGTACTTTCACCCTAGGTTGGCTGATCAATCCTAATCATATACTACCATGCTACATTAAAATTAGCACATTGTAATGAATGGGTTACAACGAGACAGCCTCAGGTCTTCGGAAGACTAGAGGCTGTCATAGCAACGAATCGCCGCACAATGATGGCGTCACGGCGAGCGACAATCTCTGGCAAGATTGCACCGCCATCTTTTTGAAGCCGTCAGGAGCTTTGCCGGCGGCAATCGGTGGGCTATCAGCCACGGGATATCAGCCCGTGAGTGGTCTCCATGTGCCCGCACCTGACGTTCGCCGTACTATTATGGCGCGCGTCGTTATGTGGTTAAGAAGCTCCTCCTGCTCTGCACCTATTACCTGTATAAATGGGACCTGTCCACACACTCAATCATAATCCAAACTCTCCACTATGGCCAAGACCCAAGACTTGTATAAGGACCCCAGGGACAAAGGCTGGGATGGGTTGCAGGACACTAGGCAGCAGCTTGGTGAGAAGGCCACATCTGTTAGTACAATTATGAGCAATTGGAATAAACACAGGGTGGTGCCACATGTCATGTTTTTGGACCGTTTTAAAGCATGTGCAACACCCCTTCAAACGCATAGGCATGTTGGTAGTTGTGAATAGCGCCCTCTCCATGTCAGGATCTATCTGGTGAGCTTGCGCAACTCATCCAACTGGTATATGTAATTATGCAATGAAGTGTTTGTTATGCGAGCTGGAAGGTGATTGGAGAGCTGCTACTACCTGACTAGGGGAGTATATAAACCCCTGCTAGGCAGAAGCACAAGGTCTTAAGTGTTAGCTCTCATTGAGCACACAGTGAGCAGCACACCTTCAGTACTGTCACAGCCATTAATCCCAGGAACTTCTAGTGCATCAGTGTTGAGATGTGGGGTCTTCTGGCCGTTAAAAAAAAAAATCTTTTCACAGGCTTCAGGTCCAAAAAAAGGCTTGCATTTATTTGCACAAAAATAAAATGTACAGAACAAAAATGCAGATAATTCAGGGGTCAGGTTGCAGCTACCTTGGAAAAGCAGCTACCCTGTGGTCAGATCAGACAGTCTGACCTTGAGACAATCCATGTACACACAGGTGTCATTAAATACCCAACTATTTCCTTTGAGTCTTAAAGGGATACACCCCTGGGTTGCACCTTTAACAACAAACATCACACAAAGATATATTTCTTACTTAAAGAGGACCTGTCACCTCAGTTTTCGTCAGTTTTCTTTTTGAAGAAAAGCCGCAGTGTTACAGTGATAGCTTTACCGGAAACCTCCGGTAACGCTATCAAACACTGCAGCGGAGTACAATGTAATCATCGGACAGCTTGCAAAGCTGTCCGATGTATTCATGAGGGGGTGGTCCGAGGCGCTGCCTCTTCCCCGGACCGCCCCGCTCGCTCCATAGGCCCGAGGTTTCCGGTAACGCTATCACTCTAACACTGGGGCGTTTGATCGAGTACTAGGAGCTGCTTACTTTAGTAAGCAGCTCCTAGGGCCGATAAATTGGGTGACAGGTCCTCTTTAATATATATATAACACCACAATACAGTATAATACACCATATAAAAATAAAGGGGAGTTTACAATATACACAAAGTAACCAAAGTAAGAAATACAAATATAAACCGCATGGCTTCAGCTCTGCATCACCTGGCAGTAATCAGGTGCAGCTATATAACCCCAGCTCACCCTCTGCTCAGGTTTTGCACACACAGGTAAGATCAGGTAATGCTGAGTGGTGACTGCTGAACTGGTTTGTCTGTTGAAACAATAGTGGACAGAGACAAAGGTTTGCTGGCCAGCAGGAGGAGAAAAAGAAGAAAAGGTACAAACACACAGACAGACAAACAGTTCACCATTCACCCCTCAACAATCAGGCCTACTGCCTAGCACACAGGGCAAGTCCAGAGACTTAAGCCCAGAACTGCAGCTCCCACAGCTCCATCTGAATCCACCAGTTCCATCTGATTCAACCCAGCCTGCATCTACTATCAGGCTGTGTGTACCTTTCCGGCTCTCCATGACCTTTCCAGCTTGAAGAATCTGCTGTTCATTGTTCTGGCCATTGCCTGCCAATCAATAAAGAACTGTTAGTTGTTTTGCACAACGTTGCCTCCTTCTTATCCCTGGATACGGCTGTTTACCACCAAGGGCTTCCCCATCTATCATCTCCCTCCTTATTTCTTGCACACACCACCTGCTGGGACCTGCCAGGCTGAAGGTCAACCCTCCGGTCTCCATACCAAGCATCGTGACCACAATGTGCCCAAGGCCACACTAGCCAACCACTCCGGTATTCTGGGAACCAGCTGCCTCCAGGTCCACAAGAAAAGGCTAGGCCCCGGTTGGGGATGTTTCAAGTGGCATCACAAACAGGATATTTACTTCTGTGCCTTGTACTGGCACTTTGAACTGTCGTTTTAAAAGACTGTGTTGCCCAACCCTGCCGCCATCAAGGGATTGTGCTTTACAAGAAACACTATTGCCACGTGCTGTAGAGCGCTGCTCCAGCACCAACGAGGTCATCTGTCACTGCAGCGATAACAGCGTTAACCTCTGAACAACTGCGCAGCAAGAAATTCCAGCCTGCCAGCTTCTCTCTAAATTCCATCCTCTGCGCATGTGGTGTGAAGTACCTTGGAGGAGGAGCCAGAGATGAGTTGCAGCCCAGCAAGGAAGAGGGTTAATCAACCATCCTGGATTCTGGTGCGCACTGCAAGTGTCCTGCCACCGGAAAGGAGCATTGCTGATCCCTGCTGAGCACCTTCTGCTTGCTGGACGACTGGAAAAGGTATCATCGTGCACCGGAGCTGTCCTATTACAGTGGTTGATCCTGAGTGAGTAACGCTGGGGAAGTTAAAGGATGGTAGAGATCGTTTCCGAAGCTAGGTATATATTGGCTCCCAGGGAATAGTTACCCCACTATGACAGAAAGTTACACGCTCTCTCCGAATTTAGAGCCAAGATGCTAGCTACCTTCACTCTGGTCACAGAAGGGAAGAAAGTGGGCATACTAACTGGGCAGTTAAAGGGATCCGCTTGCCGGGAAGTAAAGTTTTGGCCCCGCGTGGAACGCCAGAATGTGGCCCAAATCCTTAAAAGGCTGCACACCACCTTGAGAAGTGTATTGTCTATGAGTTGAAATAGAAATTCATTGGGAAAAGACAGAAGCCCCGAGAATCTCTTAGAGACTTTGCCCTTTCCCTACAGGAGACGTGGAGAGCTATCATCCGCCTTGACCTTAAAGAAGCTGAAAATTCCGATCAAACCCTGAGGGAACAATTTATTAATGGGCTTCTGGATACGCATCATAAATGTCAGTTAAAAATGCTGTCTCCAACATTCCCTGGCTTCTTTTCTTGAGTTCAAGGAGATCGCCATTGACATTTTTGGAAAACTTGTGCCTGCTGAGCCCCAGGAGGAGCCTGAGCTTATGGACCAGGAAGATGCTGCTCCAACTTCTTCAACAGTGCATCTAGCAACACCGCCTCCGGTGGCAGAAGGAGTTGCTGTCTTGGCAGAACAAGTCACCGTCCTGGCAGAGATGATGACCAAAATGCTAAAGCACCTAGCGCAGCTGAAAGTAATTTTTACATCAAAGAGGAAAACAATGCCAGATGCTTCCTTACCGCCAAACGCCTCTTATGACTCTCGGGACCAGCAGCGTCCAACTTCAGCAAGGGCCTGAACACCTAGAGCCGAAAAGAACAGAGATGCGGTGTGGATACTGCCATACGGGCATGAGAAGAATGAGTGTCACCAGTTAAACAACAAACCCTTGGAGGTTCTTCCCTTGCAGGTCGTCCAGTAGCTTCAAGTCCTCAAGATTGCACATGGATGCTAAGGTTCGTGGAGAGTTGACCCATGGTTCCTGTGACCGTAAATGGAGTAACCCTACCAGCCTTAATCAATACCTGCTCTCAAGTGACCACCATCCGCAGTTCTACCATTGAGAAGTGCGGAAGAGGAGCATCCCTGTTAGAGTCTCCAAAGGCCTATTTGAACATTGAGAGCTACTAATGCTACTAATGGTAAAATTGTACCCATCCACAGAGATACCAAGTTAACCAGACAGGGCGTAGTGGTGAAGCAAGTGCCTGAAGACGGTAACTTCTCCCTGGTGTTGGTTACCAATGTCCTCCGCCACTGCTACCCTGAAATGCTGAAGGCTCTCCAGAACTCCCTACCCATGATGCCCAGTGAGTCTGGATCAAAGATCCTCCACCTGTTCACCATCAACCTGGGACTGAGACGTTAGTTTGATGCCGAGCCTGCATAGATGTTCAAGGTCAAGAATACAAGGCCATGAAAGAACCTCTACCAGCTGGCGAAGACCTACCCATTTTGGCAGCCAGGAGCCTAGTCATGGGGTCCTGAGGACAAGTACCCATCAGACTGCTAAATGTGGGGGACTCCCCAGTAGACCTGAGAAGATATCAAGCAGTGGCCACTCTCTTCAGTGTCCACTCTGAAGACCTAGTGGAAACCTCCCAACAGTTGGAGGTTAACCAAAGTACTGAAGGTGAGCCTACCGAGCAATCCTGGTGGCTTGAGCCCAATATTGGAGACAACGATAAAACACACCTGCAGATCACGTGCAAGGTGTACTGGAAGTCATCACGCAGGGCTTTTTTTAGTCTGCTGGGCTTTTGGCAGACTAAACGGATTCAGAACACCATCCCTACTCGCTCTCATCCTCTTATCAAAGGAGAGGTATTGGCCAATTACTCCAGCCTGCTACCAAGAGTTGAAGAAGCTGGTATAGAAGAAGAGCTCCCATTGATTGGACGGCAGAATGGGAAGCTGCGTTCCAAGCAAATGCTGTCAGAGCCTCTGGTGCTAGGATATCCAGGTTACAATCTTCCCTTTATACTCTACACCGATTCCAGCAAACACGGCCTAGGAGCTGTACTATCCCAGCTCCAGAATGGAACTGAAAGGGTCATAGCCTACGCCAGATGTTCCCTCTGAGAACAGGAACAGAACAACCAGAATTACAGCTCATTCAATTGGAGTTTCTGGAGTCAGTCTGGGACATGACCAAAAAGTTCAAAGATTATCTGGCGGCTTCCTTCACCGTCATCACAGATAACAACCGCTTGGCACTTCAGAACTCCGCCTGGTTTGGGGCACTGGAGCAGTGGTGGGCCTCTAGGCTGGTCAATTTCAAATTTATCATCAAGTTCCTGGCCGGCAAAACCAACAACAGTGCTGATGCTTTGTTCCATCTCCCAGACCAGTGGAACGGACCCTCCACAGATGCTCAGTGAGAAGATGTTGAAATGCCTGTGTTCTATGCCCGCTTTGTGCGACAAGACACCCAGAGAGTATACTCTGTGCCCTCTGAAACAGTACCTGTTGCGCAACAAGAAGAGTCTGCTCCACCTGTAGAGAAGGACCTCTGGTTGAGTCTCCAGGCTGATAGCCACGCCATAGGAGAACTAGCTCTCTAGCGGGCGAGTGCCTGAAAGGATCCGTCGGCGCAGGGCTGACGGTGAGCTCTCCCAACTGTGGTTCCAGAAGAAAACTTTAAAGGGGTACCAAAATAGTGCTGGATATGTACCACGACCAGTCCAGACACTCTGGCGCTCAGAACACTGAAGCTACCCTCCGTAAGTGGTTCTACTGGGTGAAGATGAAACCCAACATCGAGGCCTGGTGTCATGAGTGCCCAGTCTGTGCCATAGCTCAGAGAGAGCAACATAACAGAGGGCCCCTCTAGACCCCATTGTGAGCCAGCACCCTCTGGAGATTGTGGCCCTAGGCCATGTGAAGTTGGAGCCAAGCAAATCCGGTCATGTGCATGCAATGACTATTATCGACCATTTCACCAAGTTTGTGGTGGCAGTGCCAGTCAGAAATCTGTCCGCCAGAACTGCGGAGAAAGCCACAGATTGATTTCTTGTTGCATGACGCGGAGCAGTTCCTCCCCTGTTTGACTTTGTTTGCCCAGGCAAACCACATGTAGAACTCTGTGACACCGCTGTGCCCTGCACATTTGGTATGATGCAGTAGCACTTAGACTTGTGGAGGCTGAGGTGGTGGAGAAGGAGGAGGCGGACACTAGCGCAGGAGCAGCAGTTTGACAACGTGGAAGAAAAAGCGGCGTCTCTTGTGGAAGTTGTTGGTGTGGCTGGGCGGGAAGCACATTCACCCAGTGGGCCGTAAAGATCATGTACTGGCCCTGAACCTAGTTACAGCTCCACACGTCTGCACTGCCGTGCACCTTGGAAGAAACCGATAAGCTCAAGGACTGGCCCACCTTCTGTTGTACCTATTTGTGAAGGGCTGGCAGTGCCTTTTTGGAAAAAAATGCAGCTTAGAACTCTCCACCTCTGTTCGGCACAAGCCATTAGTTCTCTGAAGGGTGCAGAGTACACGACTTGGAAAGGGAGGGACTGCAATACCAACAACTTTGACAAGAGCATGGTCAGCTTCTGTACCCTAGGATGGCTGGACGCATATAGTTGTCTCTTTGCAATCACCTCATTCAACAACTGCTGGCGCCATGTGTAGCGAGGAGCAGGAGCATCTGGACCGGGAGATGATGTCAAAGACAAACAGCTCCCTTCGGCAGAGGTGCTGGAGCCTTGACTGGCTGAAATGGCATGTGTGCCACTAGGTGCTGCTACTGTTCCTGCAGCGGCAGGATGGACCTCCACATCTGTTCCATGTTTATCCCAGGCCATTGGGTGGTGACGCTGCATGTGTTGACGCAGGGCCTTGGTGCTAAGGCCACGCTTCACTTTCTGCCTGCAGATTCTACATATACACACACTCCGCTCCTCTGGTGTCTTAACAAAAATCTGCCACGCCGCCAAGGTGGTTATTTTACTGCCAACACTCTGCACGGAGTGACTACTAACGCCGCTGCCTCGCTGAGCCCCTGTACCACTGCTTACCTGGACCTCCGAAGCGGGGTTTGTACATGAAGTGTGAAGTGCCAAGATTTGAAATTGGCTGCCTGTTTTTATTGGGCTGTGTGACATTACATAAGCCTGCCGGTCACTGATAGGCTTACAGATCTGCACATGTGATCAAGGGTGTTCCTTTTTTCCTTCCCAGAGTCCTCTGCCCCATGTAACACGTTGTGCTTGCGCTCATTTTGGTAATAAAGGAGAAAAAAAACTTTGTTCCCACGAATCAATTCATGACAAATCAAAGTTTTCCTGAAATTTTAAACGAAGTTAGAATCAATCCGTCCATCTCTAGTCAGCAACCTAAGGTAACTGAAAAAGATTAGCGGCTTACTTCACTGAGGCCAGGCATCTCGGTGATACTGTACCGTGTCTTAACAAAAAACTGACACACCGCCAAGGTGGTGATTTTACTGCCAACACTGCACTGAGTGACTACTAACGCCGCTGCCTCGCTGAGCCCCTGTAACACTGCTTACCTGGACCTCCGAAGAGGGGTTTGTACCCCGCGGCTGTTTGGCTCCTGTCCTCACACTGCTGACCCCCTACTGACTCACGGCCACAGTAGCAACTCACTGCCGCTTCACTGCCTGATGCGCCTGATGCGCCTGTGCCTGATGATGAATCCCTGGCTTCACCGGGCTCCCAAGTGCTATCGGCTACATCATCATCGATTTGTGTTTCCCTGTCACTGCTATCCTCCTCAATGGTCTTAGTATGCATATAACTTCCTGTGCCACTCTCCAAATCTCTACTTTCCCGCCTACTGCACAAAGCAGCGGATGTCTGCCTTACCCCTTCACTGCCAAGCAGCTGCTGACTGTCCTCAAAAAATTCATCCTCGCTATATACCGTGTTTCCCCGATTGTAAGACACCCCCGAAAGTAGGACGTAGCAGGGGTGTAAGGGGGGACGTCTAATGTAAGACGTACCACGAAAGTTAGACGTACCGGTAGCAAATTGTACGGTACCTGCTTCAGGACCATGGACAGCAGGGGGGAGCCGGGAGCGGAGGTGGGATTGGTGTCTGCTGGCGGCAGTCTAATGTCGGCCGGCGGGGGCGGGAGCACGATGCAGGTTCTGGGAGCGGGGGAAAGCGGAGGTACTGTATGTGGGAGGCGGGTTGGAGCCAGCAAAAGGGTGGGCGGGAGCTTGATGCCGGCGGAGGCTGGAGATCGCGTGGCCGGGGCATACAGAAACACGCAGCCTCCGTGCCCTCATGTGCAGCCTCTGATTGGACCAGCAGCTCCTTCACGAGGAAGAAGAAGCCACACCTTGATCCCATTGCCATTACGGTACCAGGTGCTGTAACCCTATGGGAGATGTATGGGATACTGTATGGGGCTGTAACCCTATGGGAGATGTGTGGGATACTGTATGGGGCTGTAACCCTATGGGAGATGTGTGGGATATCGATATTTTTTTTCCCAATATAAGACATACCCCGAAAGCAAGATATAGTGGGACTTTTGAGGATAAAAACAATGTAAGACACGGTCTTACTTTCGGGGAAACACGGTAGTGGCGCTCAGCCCAGACCACCCAGTACATCTCTGACTGAGGGAAATGAAAAGTACAGATGCTGGTTGAGGACAGATGAGCGCCGCTGACCTGCTCCTGGGCCATAACAACCCACTGACTCTTGGCTGGGGTTGTCAAATGTCATCTGGGAGGAAGTTGATGACTTAATTAGCCTATCGACAACCTTTGGGTTGTTTATCAACACACTGCCGCGAGATGACAACGGCAGTTCTGGCCTCACAGAGCCACCTTTGCCGCCACGTCCCCTTACTGTGCTGCGCCCTGTGTCTGCACCACCTGCCACCTCTCTGTCTGACATATTGGTTAATCAACTATGTTGATTTGACACGAAATGACTTTATTTAAAAAAAAATTGAAATTTGTGGTATACAGAAGCACAAGACTTTTAGACAGATGTCACAGATGTACCCGCGATCCTTGCTGTGGATCGTGGGCACACCCGTGCCCCTCTATGTGTCCCCACTGCCGCTGTCCTGCTCCCCGGCCTGGACTCACCTCTCCACGCTCCTGGCTGTACTCCTGCTAAGCCGCGCGCTCCCACTGCTAGGGCGCGCACGCCGGCTCTTTAAGACTTAAAGGGCAAGCGTCCTCCTGATTGGCTCATGCTAATCCGGCTCACCCTTATAATCAAGCACCTCCCTTCACTCCCTGCTAGATTTTCAGCGTCATTCCTGCTAAGAGAAAGCCCTCCTGAGTTTCCTGTGTTCCTCTGTGTTCCAGCGTTACCTGCGATCATCTGTGTTGCTACCATTGCTGTGACCTGCTGTGCCTTCCAGGGTTCCTGTCCTGCTGTTCCTTCCAGGGTTCCTGTCCAGCGGAATCTACTGTCTGTGCAATCATCACCAGTGTTCCTCTGTGTGCCAGCGTTACCGGTATTCCTCCGTGTTTCCTGCTGTCATCTCAGATTTGGACTCTTTCCTGCTGTACTACCTTGGCTGCCACTGCGGGTCTCATACCACCTCCCGCGGTGGTCCAGAGGGTCCACAGACTCTTTCAAGAGACTTTTACACACTTTCCCTCCTCAAATGCGACAGTAAGATCCAGCCACGGATTCCGCCAAGAAGTCAGACCTCGCCAAGGAACCACGTCGCCTTCTGGCTGAGCTCTCCAGTGTTGTTGGCCGTCAGTCCCAGCAAATTGCTAGAACTACTAAGCAATGTTGCCTCCACTCTTCAACAACTGATCGACTCCCAGCATCAGGCTTCTGAATCCACTCCTGCTTCCCCTCCATCCACCCTGGCTTTTCCACCGGCAGCAGAGCCAAGGCTGAGACTTTCTATGCCCGAAAAATTTGATGGTAACCCGAAACTCTGCAGGGGCTTCATCACCCAGTGCTCATTGCAATTTGAACTTATGCCAACTCAGTTTGTCACTGAACGCTCTAAGATGGCATTCATCCTGAGCCTCCTCTCTGGGAAGACCCTTGCCTGGGCTACTCCTCTGTGGGACAGAAACGACCCAGTCACGGCCTCCAATGCTACGTTTCTGGCTGAATTTCGCTCTGTATTTGAAGAACCCGCTCGTGCCTCCTCAGCTGAAACGGCCCTGCTGAACTTGCGCCAAGGACATTCTTCTGTGGGCGAGTACGCTGTCAAGTTACGCACCCTAGCCTCCGAGCTCTCCTGGAATGATGCGGCCTTGTCAGCTACCTTCAAGCAAGGACTGTCCCCCCAGGTGAAAGACGCACTGGCTGCCCTTGACCTGCCGGCTACTCTGAGTGGTCTTATCACCCTGGCCACCCGGGTAGACGTGCGGTTTGCAGAACGTGATGGAGAATTGCGTCACGAGCACCTTCAAGTCTGGCTTCCATGTCAGTCACGCTTGGCTCCAGTTTTCCAAGAACCGCCGCAGCCTCCAGTCACACAGTCTGAACAGGAGCCAATGCAAGTCGACAGAGTTCGTCTCATCGTCCAGGAACGTTCCAGGCGTCTCCGGGAGAAACTTTGCCTGTACGGCGCAGTACTGCTAATACCCTGCAATGCATCAGTATTGCAGAGTATTATCATTAACAGATGATTGCTTGTTCATGTCCCATGGTGGAAGCAATAAAAAAGTTTTAAAAAAAAGTTATTTAATAAAAAATACACTAATAAATCAATAAAAATAAGCGTAAGCCACAAAACATGTAAAAAGACATATAATGCACAAAAAAGTCTAAATCATAACACTAACCCCACATATATAGTATCACCGTGTCCGTAACAACCCGTAGAATAGAACTAGATAACTATTGAACTCGTACGATAAACGCTGGAAAAAAATACCGTAAAAAAATTATGATTTTTACCTAAAATCATATGTACTCCAGAATGCTACTGGTGCAAAGTACAACATGTCCCGCAAAAAACAAGCCATCAACCAGCTCCGTAGCCAAAAAAGTAAAAATGTTATGCCACTTGGTAGACGGCGATGTGGGGGATAGATTTTTCCCCACATTAGGGTTTTATTTGGAAAAGTTATTAAAACATAAGAAAAAATAATCATATCTGGCTTCCCTGCAATCGTATTGACACGTGGAATAAAGATAACATGATTATTAGGCTAAACAGTGAACACCAAAAAAAAAGTAATAAATTCACTATAGAATTTACGTTTTTGATTTACGTTTTTCAACAACAGTGGATAACAACTAGAGATGAGCGAACATGCTCGTCCGAGCTTGATGCTCGGTCGAGCATTAGGGTACTCGAAACTGCTCGTTGCTCGGACGAATACTTCGCCCGCTCGAGAAAATGGCAGCTCCCGCCGTTTTGCTTTTTGGCGGCCAGAAACAGAGCCAATCACAAGCCAGGAGACTCTGCACTCCACCCAGCATGACGTGGTACCCTTACACGTCGATAGCAGTGGTTGGCTGGCCAGATCAGGTGACCCTGGGATAGACTAGCCGCTGCCCGCGCTGCTCGGATCATTCTGTGTCTGGATGCCGCTAGGGAGAGAGCTGCTGCTGGTCAGGGAAAGCGTTAGGGTGTTCTATTAGCTTACTGTTAGGCAGGAGTGATTCTCAAAGAACCCAACAGCCCTTCTTAGGGCTACAATAACGTTCTACTTTTTTTATTTTAATTTGCATCTAGTACCATTTTGTGAGGAATTAGCAGGGGGACTTGCTACCGTTGTGTTTAGCTCTTAGTGGCACACATATCCATAGCAAAGACCGAAGTGGGAAAATTTAGTAGGGGTTGGATTTCAATTAGGCACTAACTCAGTGTCATCTCATCTGGCATAGTAGTGTGCTTTGATACTTGGCTAGAAAATAGCCATAGGAGAATACAAAGAGCTTACTTACGCCTACAGTAGCGTTCTATATATTTGATTTCTGGTTGATCTGCTGGTGGCTGTACTTTCTGCAGTGCATGTACTAGCCAATTCTGAGCAATTTGTAGTGAGACTTGCGACCGCTGTGTTCTGCGCTTAGTGACGCACATATCCATAGCAAAGACCGAAGTGGGAAAATTTAGTAGGGGTTGGATTTCAATTAGGCACTAACTCAGTGTCATCTCATCTGGCATAGTAGTGTGCTTTGATACTTGGCTAGAAAATAGCCATAGGAGAATACAAAGAGCTTACTTACGCCTACAGTAGCGTTCTATATATTTGATTTCTGGTTGATCTGCTGGTGGCTGTACTTTCTGCAGTGCATGTACTAGCCAATTCTGAGCAATTTGTAGTGAGACTTGCGACCGCTGTGTTCTGCGCTTAGTGACGCACATATCCATAGCAAAGACCGAAGTGGGAAAATTTAGTAGGGGTTGGATTTCAATTAGGCACTAACTCAGTGTCATCTCATCTGGCATAGTAGTGTGCTTTGATACTTGGCTAGAAAATAGCCATAGGAGAATACAAAGAGCTTACTTACGCCTACAGTAGCGTTCTATATATTTGACTTCTGGTTGATCTGCTGGTGGCTGTACTTTCTGCAGTGCATGTACTAGCCAATTCTGAGCAATTTGTAGTGAGACTTGCGACCGCTGTGTTCTGCGCTTAGTGACGCACATATCCATAGCAAAGACCGAAGTGGGAAAATTTAGTAGGGGTTGGATTTCAATTAGGCACTAACTCAGTGTCATCTCATCTGGCATAGTAGTGTGCTTTGATACTTGGCTAGAAAATAGCCATAGCAATAGGATAGCATTGTTTGGTTTTAAAAACTCAAAAAAAAACAAAAAACACAAAAAAAAACAAAAAACACAAAAAAAACCAAAAAACACAAAAAAAACCCAAAAAAAAGTTAAAAAAAAAATAAAGTTATAACTCTCATTTTAAAAATGTTTAACCCGAGGGCTAGGGGTAGAGGACGAGGGCGGGGACGTGGGCGTCCAACTACTGCAGGGGTCAGAGGCCGTTGTCCTGGGCGGGGTGAGACACCACCTGCTGATGAGGGAGCAGGGGAACGCCGCAGAGCTACACTCCCTAGGTTCATGTCTGAAGTTACTGGGACTCGTGGTAGAGCAATGTTGAGGCCAGAACAGTGCGAACAGGTGATATCGTGGATTGCTGACAATGCTTCGAGCAATTTGTCCACCACCAGTCAGTCTTCCACGCAGTCCACCCATGTCACCGAAATCGCCACTCCTCCAGCTCCTGCACCTCAGCCTCCTCCCCCCCAGTCTGCCCCCTCCCAGGAAAATTTGGCATTTGAACCGGCATACTCTGAGGAACTGTTTTCTGGACCCTTCCCACAGTCACAAACCACTTGTCCGGTTGCTGCTGAGCAATTTTCCGATGCCCAGGTTTTCCACCAGTCACAGTCTGTGGGTGATGATGACCTTCTTGACGTAGTGGAAGTGTGTAAAGAGGTGTCCGACGATGAGGAGACACGGTTGTCAGACAGTGGGGAAGTTGTTGTCAGGGCAGGAAGTCCGAGGGGGGAGCAGACTGAGGGATCGGAGGATGATGAGGTGACAGACCCAAGCTGGTTTGAGAGGCCGGGTGAACACAGTGCTTCTGAGACGGAGGAGAGTCCTCGACCAGAACAGGTTGGAAGAGGCAGTGGTGGGGCCAGACGGAGAGGCAGGGCCAGAGCTGGTGCATCAGCGCCAAATGTGTCAACTAGTGAAGCTCCCGTGGCGAGGGCTCTTGCGGCGAGGGCTAGATCTTCAGAAGTCTGGAGGTTCTTTAAGGAAACACCGGATGACCGACGGACTGTGGTGTGCAACATTTGCCAAACCAGGCTCAGCAGGGGTTCCACCACTACTAGCTTAACTACCACCAGTATGCGCAGGCATATGAATGCTAAACACCCCACTCAGTGGCAACAAGCCCGTTCACCTCCGGCCGTGCACACCACTGCTCCTTCCCCTGTGTCAGCTGCTAGTCAGCCCCCTGCCCAGGACCCTGCCACAAAAACCCCATCGTCGCCTCCACGATCCTCCACAGCATCCACCAGCGTTCAGCTCTCCATACCCCAGACGCTGGAGCGGAAACGCAAATATAGTGCAACCCACCCGCACGCCCAAGCCCTTAATGTGCACATCTCCAGATTGCTTAGCCTGGAGATGCTGCCCTATAGGCTAGTAGAGACCGAGGCCTTTCGCAACCTCATGGCGGCGGCCGCCCCTCGGTATTCGGTCCCCAGCCGCCACTACTTTTCCCGATGTGCTGTCCCAGCCCTGCACCAGCACGTGTCAGACAACATCATCCGTGCCCTGACCATCGCCGTTTCTGACAAGGTCCACCTGACCACGGACACGTGGACGAGTGCTGCCGGGCAGGGCCACTATATATCGCTGACGGCACATTGGGTTAACTTGGTGGAGGCTGGGACCGAGTCTGACTCTGGGGCTGATCATATACTGCCGACGCCGAGGATTGCGGGGCCTACCTCGGTCCAGGTGTTTCAGGCCTACTATGCCTCCTCCTCCTCCCACCCCTCCTCCACCTCCTCCTCCGAACTACCATCCGTGGGCACGGCGCCATCAGTCGGTAGCTCTAGGCACAGCAGCAGTGCCGTCGCTAAGCGACAGCAGGCGGTGCTCAAACTGCTGAGCCTAGGCGACAAAAGGCACACCGCCCAAGAGCTATTACAGGGCATCACGGCGCAGACTGATCTGTGGCTGGCACCGCTGAACCTCAAGCCGGGAATGGTTGTGTGTGACAACGGCCGTAACCTGGTGGCGGCTCTTCAACTCGGCAGACTGACACATGTGCCATGCCTGGCCCATGAGTTAAATCTGATAGTTCAGCGTTTCCTCAAGACATACCCCAATCTGTCTGATTTGCTCACGAAGGTGCGCCGCATCTGTGCGCATTTCAGGAAGTCCAGCCCAGATGCTGCCACTCTCAGGGCAGCGCAGCGCCGCCTCCAACTGCCCGCTCACCGACTGTTGTGCGACGTGCCCACGAGGTGGAATTCAACACTGACCATGTTATCCAGAGTTTACCAGCAGCGCAGAGCGATTGTAGACTGCCAGATGTCAACTTCCACCAGAACTGGTAGTCAGGTCAGTCAGCTTCCTCAAGTCTACAATGAGGAGTGGACGTGGATGTCTGATATCTGTCAGGTGCTGAGTAACTTTGAGGAGTCAACACAGATGGTCAGTGGCGATGCCGCCATCATCAGCCTCACCATCCCGCTGCTTGGCCTGTTGAAAAACTCTCTGGTCAGCATGAAGTCGGAAGCTTTGCGCTCGTCACAAGAGACAGGGGAAGAATATTCCCTTGTTGATAGCCAAAGCACCCTCAGGTCTGTTTCTCAGCGCATATCGGAGGAGGTGGAGGTGGAGGAGGATGAGGAGGAAGAGGAGGAGAATGTTGGCGAGACACAAGAGGGGACCATTGTTGAGTCCTTCACTGTTCAGCGTGTATGGGCAGAAGAAGAGGAGTTGGAGGAGTTGGAGGAGGAGGAAATGGACAGTCAGGCCAGTGAGGGGAGTGAATTCTTACGCGTTGGTACTCTGGCGCATATGGCAGATTTCATGCTAGGCTGCCTATCCCGTGACCCTCGCGTTCAAAGAATTTATTCCAGCACCGATTACTGGGTGTTCACTCTCCTGGACCCACGGTACAAGCAAAATCTTCCCACTCTCATCCCTGCAGAGGAAAGGAGTGTGAGAATGCATGAATACCAGCAGGCCCTGGTGCACAAGCTGAAACAGTATTTCCCTTCTGACAGCGCTAGCGGCAGAGTGCGTAGTTCTGCGGGACAAGTAGCGAGGGAGAGTAGGCGAGCAGGCAGCTTGTCCAGCACTGGCAAGGGTACGCTTTACAAGGCTTTTGCCAGCTTTATGTCACCCCAGCAAGACACTGTCACCTGTCCCCAGTCTCGGCAGAGTAGGGCTGATCTTTACAGAAAGATGGTGAGGGAGTACGTAGCTGACCATACCATCGTCCTAAATGATCACACAGCTCCCTACAACTACTGGGTTTCAAAGCTGGACATGTGGCACGAACTGGCGCTGTACGCCTTGGAGGTTCTTGCCTGCCCTGCCGCTAGCGTCTTGTCCGAGCGGGTTTTCAGTGCAGCTGGTGGCATCATCACCGATAAGCGTACACGCCTGTCGACTGACAGCGCTGACAGGCTGACGCTTATTAAAATGAATAAAGGCTGGATTTCTCAGAATTTCCAATCTCCACCAGGTGAAGGAAGCTCAACCTGAATAATTGATCCACTCCTCCTCCTCCTCATTTTCCTCCTTCTCCTCCTCTTTGTACAGTAAAGCAGAGGAAAATGGCTATTTTTTGACAGGGCCCACTGGCTCTTGCTATAGTACTTCATGCATTTAATTTTTCTGGAGGGCCACCTACCCGGTCCTCTGTTTGAAACAATTTTTGTGAGTGCCACATACAGGCACTCAATCTATTCCATTTTACTGCAGGGCCACCTACCTGCTCCTCTGGTTTGAAACATTTTTGGGACTGCCACATACAGGCACTCAATCTATTCCATTTTACTGGAGGGCCACCTACCTGCTCCTCTGGTTTGAAAAATTTTTGGGACTGCCACATACAGGCACTCAATCTATTCCATTTTACTGCAGGGCCACCTACCTGCTCCTCTGGTTTGAAACATTTTTGGGACTGCCACATACAGGCACTCAATCTATTCCATTTTACTGGAGGGCCACCTACCTGCTCCTCTGGTTTGAAAAATTTTTGGGACTGCCACATACAGGCACTCAATCTATTCCATTTTACTGGAGGGCCACCTACCTGCTCCTCTGGTTTGAAAAATGTTTGGGACTGCCACATACAGGCACTATCCAAATTAAATTGTCTCCATAGCAGCCTCCACACGTTGTCTCCATTGCTACCTCCAAAAGTCGTCCATATAGCTGCCTCCATACATCGTCCCTTTATCAAACGAGGTGTGTCAGGCAGAAATTTGGGTTGTTTTCATGGATTCCACATCAAAGTTGTTAACTTTGTCGCCACCCTGCTGTGTTATCCACAAAATATACTGGCAAACTTTTACCATTTAGGGATATTATTTCAGCGCTTCTTGCGCATCTGTTTACATTCCCCTCACCCGGCATATCCTAAACTTATAAGAACGCTACTACACTTGATCTTATACAAAAGGTTCTTAGAAGTGCTGTTTGGGGAGTAGCCTAGAGACAGGGGCTTGGATTGGCGAAAGCTCGCCTGGCAGCGGAGCGCCAGCTCCATGCGCATCATGCGCTTCTTGCGCATCTGTTTACATTCCCCTCACCCGCCATATCCCAAACTTATAAGAACGCTACTACACTTAACTTGGTGCAGGCTGGGACCGAGTCTGACCCTGGGGCTGGTCATATACTGCCGACGCAGAGAATTGCGGGGCCTACCTCGGTCCAGGTCTCAAAGGCCTACTATACCTCCTCCCACCCCTCCTCCACCTCCTCCTCCTCCGAATTACCATCCGTGGGCATGGCGCCATCAGTCGGTAGCTCTAGGCACAGCAGCAGTGCCGTCGCTAAGCGACAGCAGGCGGTGCTGAAACTGCTGAGCCTAGGCGATAAAAGGCACACCGCCCAAGAGCTATTACAGGGCATTCCACATCAAAGTTGTTAACTTTGTCGCCACCCTGCTGTGTAATCCACAAAATATACTTGCAAACTTTTACCATTTAGGGATATTATTTCAGCGCTTCTTGCGCATCTGTTTACATTCCCCTCACCCGCCATATCCTAAACTTATAAGAACGCTACTACACTTGATCTTATACAAAAGGTTCTTAGAAGTGCTGTTTGGGGAGTAGCCTAGAGACAGGGGCTTGGATTGGCGAAAGCTCGCCTGGCTGCAGAGCGCCAGCTCCATCCCAAGATCCAACTAACATAGTTGCAGCACCTTTAATCTACTACTAGTTCACTGCCTCCATAATAATAATAATAATAATCTTTATTTATATAGCGTCATCATATTCTGTAGCGCTTTACAAATCATAGGAAACAAATACAAATGTAATGTAACAGAGCACAACATTTGTATGGAACAACAGGAGTGAGGTCCCTGCTCGCCAGAGCTTACGGTTTATGAAGATGATGGGGTAACACGAGGTAAAAGAATATTTAATGGTCAAGCCATTCTTCTTAGGGAATAGAAAAAAATATAATAAATGGAATTGCTGTCGCTTGAACCACTCAGCCGTCATCTTATATACCAGGTCCAGGGTGAATGGGACTGCAGAGAAGTCTGGTGCCTGTTGGTTGCTGGATAACAGATGGGAGGACGACACAGGACGGGTTAGTAGAAGAGTTAAAACTTCATGCAGTTAATGAGTGTTATAGGCTTGCCTAAAGAAATGGGTTTTAAGAGCACGTTTGAAACTTTGGAGGTTAGGTATTAGTCTGATAGTCCGGGGCAGAGCATTCCATAGAATTGGTGCAGCTCTAGAGAAGTCTTGGAGACGCGAGTGGGAGGTCCGCACTAGGGTAGAGGTTAATCTAAGATCACTGGCGGATCTAAGAGCACGGGTTGGGCGATAGACTGAGATAAGAGAGGAGAGGTAGGGGGGTGCAGCATTATACAGAGCTTTATGGATGAGGGTTATTATTATTTTAAACTGTATTCGAAAGGAGACTGGCAGCCAGTGCAGCGACTGGCATGAACTGTAAGCATACATGGTCCCCTTATCAAACGAGCTGTGTCAGGCAGAATTTTGGGTTGTTTTCATGGCTTCCATGTTAACTTTGTCGCCACCCTGCTGTGTAATCCACAAAATATACTGGCAAACTTTTATCATGTACCGATATTATTTGAGCGCTTCTTGCTCACCTCCTTTGGTTCCTCTCTGACACCCATTGGTTTGAAGCCTGAGTCCAATTAGGGTATGTCGCCATGCCACTCTCTAGCCTGCTGCCGCTGCCTCTGCATGCCGTCCCCTATAGTGTCAGGGTCAATTATTGGATGTTTTAGATGCTATCTAGCTTCATTCTGTCACTCTGTCATGGCCATGCTGTTGCCCATAATTTTGGCATAATGGTGCGATTAGGCAGCCTCAGAGGCATCCATGCATGCTGCCCCTGCTGTTTCCTGTCCATTTCCGTGGTGTTTCCATCCTTTTCTGAGGTTCCCAGGTGTTTGGCCAAGCTTCCCTGTGCAGAGCCTTGGTCCCCTTGAAAAATGCTTGAGTCTCCCATTGACTTCAATGGGGTTCGTTATTCGAGACGAGCACTCGAGCATCGGGAAAAGTTCGTCTCGAATAACGAGTACCCGAGCATTTTAGTGTTCGCTCATCTCTAATAACAACCCCAAAATGGTAACACTGGAAAAAACATCTCATACCGCAAAAAAATAAGGAAACTAAAATCCTGGCAGTTGCAGGGCGCTCCTTCCCTTCTGCACCTTGTTGTGTGCCCATAAAATAAGTAACTGCCTTACGTGGGGGGGGGGGGGGGCGGTCTCTGCAGTTGAGAGAAATTGTATAACAAATTTTAAGATGAGTTTTTTTTCTTTTTATCCTTTGGAAATGTGTAAATTTTAAGGGTAAATGAACTTATAACCCACAGAATTTGACCATTCTAAATTTCAACTCCATTTTGATTTATTTACTATGAAGATCTCAAGGGGTTAAACAATCTTCCTAAAACCTGTTTATGATAGGTTGAGGGGTTCAGATTTGAAAATGGGTTGATTATATAGGTGATTTTAATGCTAAATATTTAAAATTTCATTCAAAACAGTATTTATCCCCAAAATAGTCAGTTCTAAAAATACGGAAAATCGCTGTGTGACATCAAAATAAATTATCCAGACATTTCAAAAATTATGAAAATGTAAAGTAGACAAATGGGAAATGTTATTCAGCAATTTATTTAGGTGGTAAATCGATCTGCCTGAAAACGATGATTTTGAATTTTGAAATTGATCATTTTTTTCTTTTCTTTTGTAAATAAACGCAAAACTTATCAGCTGACATTTACGAATAAAATGAAGCACAACATGTGGGGAAAAAACAATCTCAGAATCGTTTTGATAAGTAACAGTGTTCAAAAGTTAAAACCATATTAAGCGACGCAAGTCAGAATCCAAAAAATGGGGCTGAGCCTTAAGCTATAAAGTGGCTTAAGGGGTTAATATACTATAACATGCATACACACACCAGTGTGAGCTGTTCTGTCTCTGTCTTGTGTGTAGCAAAGGTGCTGGAAATGCTGCTCTCCTCTGATCGCCACCGGTGCCAGGAGTCACAGTAATTACCTATACAGAAAGACTGTCAATGTTATGTACCTGGATAACCCCTTTAACCCCTTAACGCTCTGTGCCGTAGCTCTACGGCGCAGAGGTATAAGGGATGTATGAAGAGGGCTCACGGGCTGAGTCCTCTTCATACAGAGGTGGGGGTTGTTGCATATTGCAGCAAACCCCCACCGCTAATAACCGCGGTCGGTGTTTAAAAGGCGGCGGCGGCGATCGGTTGCCATGGTAGCCTCGGGTCTTCGTTTGACCCGAGACTATCTGGCATCTGCAGATTCGTTACAATGAGCCAGTGGCTCATTGTAATGAATGTGCTGCAAAAATGCCATATATTGCAATACAGAAGTATTGCAGTATATGGTAGGAGCGATCTGACTATCTAGGGTTAATGTACCCTAGATGGTCTAAAAAATAGTAAAAAAAAAAATAAAAAAAAAAGTTTAAAAAATAAAAAAAATTAATAAAATATTAAAAGTTCAAATCACCCCCCTTTCCCTAGAACGGATATAAAACATAATAAACAGTAAAAAATCACAAACATATTAGGTATCACCGCGTCCCAAAATGCCCGATCTATCAAAATATAAAAACGGTTACGGGCGGCGGTGACGTCCGAGGCGGGCCGAAATGCCGAAATGCGACTTTTACACCTTTTTACATAACATAAAAAATTAAATAAAAAATGATCAAAATGTCGCACAGAACTCAAAATGGTAGCAATGAAAACGTCGCCTCATTTTGCAAAAAAATGACCCCTCACACATCTCCGTGCGCCAAAGTATGAAAAAGTTATTAGCGTCAGAAGATGGCAAAAAAATTTTTTTCTTTTCTGTACACATTCGTAATTTTTGAAAATGTATTAAAACACAATAAAACCTATATAAATTTGGTATCACCGCGATTGCATCGAACCAAAGAATAAAGTAGGCATGGAGCGAAGAGTGAAAGTCGTAAAAACCGAGCCCACAAGAACGTGACGGGTTTTTTTCAATTTTTCCACATTTGGAATTTTTTTTCAGCTTCGCAGTACACGGCATGTTAAAATAAATAACATTACGGGAAAGTAAAATTTGTCACGCACAAAATAAGCCCTCACACAGGTCTGTACACGGAAAAATGAAAAAGTTACGGATTTTTGAAGTTGGAGAGCGAGAAATGAGCCGAAAAACCCTCCGTCCTTAAGTGGTTAAACAAATGTATTTTAAGGTTTCCCAGAAGCATGTGAAATATGTTATTTTTTATTTATATAAATGCACATATACAACTTACACATTTATTGCCTCATCTAAATCTATTTACATACTCACACATGCAGGGCCAGCTCCAGGTCTTAGTGGGCCCCTGGGCAACAGAGCCTTAGTGGGCCCCTTTGTGGGATGCCCTCCAGTGGTCACACTGTCCCCCCCTCCCCCTGCGGACACACTGACCCCCTCCCTCCGCCCCCCTGCGGATACACTAATCCGCCCCCTCCCCCTGCGAACACACTGACCCCCCCTGCGAACACACTGACCCCCTCCCAACCCCTGTGGACACACTGAACCCCCTACGGACACACTGACCCCCTCCAGGAAAGAAAAAAGAACTCACCTTTCCTGGTTCCCCTGGAGCAGCGCCGGTAGCTGCCTTCTGTCTTCGGCCTGGGCCTCCCTGAAGCCGGCACACGGATCTGATGACATCACCATGTGCACCAGCTTCTTATAGCGACACTGGTACAATTGTTCCGGGTGGGCCCCTCCAGCACCCCGGGGCCCCGACACTTGCCCAGGTGCTTGCGCCGGGCCTCCACATGTAGAGACATATATATTCATACACTCATACATCCACATCTATACACAGGTTTGCACTTATAAGCAGATATGTTCATATGCTCATATACACAAACATTTGTATGTTCATATACACATGTATACGCTCATGTACACACACGTACACTTATATACACATATATTTATACACATATATACATACATTAATACACTCATTTACACACACATGTATGCACTCATATACACACTCATACACATATACATTCATACGCTCATATACACAAATACATCTATACACTTATATAAACCCATGGCTGCACTAACATGTATACACCTACATACTTTCCATGGAAGAGCTGCACTGATGCCCCTCTTATCCTAGATCAGTGATGGCGAACCTTTTAGTGGCCGAGTGCCCAAACTGAACCCAACTCCCCCTTATTTATTGCGAGGTGCCAACCAAAAATTAAAGCAGTAACTTATTGCTCCCTGTTCAACAACTTGATATTTGTCTCCTGAGGACATCAACAAGGTAGAAAGATGGAAAATTTTCATCATTTTAGCTTTTTCCAGTGTCCCTCTGTACACAGAGAATCGTGGGGCCAGTAGGAGGTCCTCCAAAAATAATTTGGCCCTGTCTACACAGTCCCCTTTTCCTACAGTCCCAAGTAGAGAAGTAAGTGTCAAAATATGACAGAAAGGAGCATATTTTAAGTTGCTTGGAACTGCAGGAAGATTCTTTGAGTCCTGTCTGTTGTGATGGGGCGATGGCCCGGGTGCCCACAGAAAGGGCTCTAAGTGCCACCTCTGGCACCCGTGCCATAGGTTCGCCACCACTGTCCTAGATGGTCAGAAAGCAAAGCATATAATTCCTTTTTTTTTTACAGTCTTTTTTAGTATTTTTTGCAATAATACAGGCAAAGTATCCAGTAAGGTTAGAAAAAATGTCCATACAGATGTGTTAAGTTGCATGGGTTTAGTTAGGCGGGTCACCAAAAACCACTGGTGAATGTTTTATTTTGATCTGTTGTGAATTTCAAGGAAACACCATCCTAAAGTATAAAGTTGTTTTGCTTTTCATTGATCTTACAAAATGGATCAACTACAGATGACACATAAAACACTCAGATTTTATTCTTTCTCTGGAGTGTAAAAATAAGTCCAACAGACTACCTTATATACTCGTGTATAAGCCGAGTTTTTCGGCACAAAAAATGTGCTGAAAAACGTCCCCTCGGCTCATACACGAGTCTATTACAAAAAAATTATAATTTATTTGATATAATTTATATATGTTACTTAAAAAAAAAAAAAAACTTATATACTCACCCTCCGATGTCAGTGTGGCTTCCCGATGTCCCCGATGTCAGCGCGTCCTGTCTTCTTTCTTCTCCGTGGCTCCTCTTCTTTCTTCTTGCTTCTGTCATGGACGCGGGCATGTTTTCTTCCTACTATGATGTCAGCAGCGGCCGCGTCATAGTATGCGCCTGCTAGAAGAAAACATGGCCACGTCCATGAGAGAAGCAAGAAGAAAGAAGAGGAGCCGCAGAGAAGAAAAAAGACGGAACACACTGACATCGGGGAGCCGCGCTGACATCAGAGGGTGATTATATAAGTTTATTTTTTTAAGTGCTGTGGGGGCAGGCTGTATACTACTGGGGGCAGGCAGGCTGTATACTACTGGGGACAGGCAGGATGTATACTACTGGGGGCTAGCAGGCTGTATACTACTGGGGACTGGCAGGCTGTATAATACTAGGGGCTGGCTGTATGCTACTGGGGGCTGGCTGGCTGTATACTACTGGGGGCAGGCAGGCTGTATACTACTGGAGGCAGGCAGGCTGTATACTACAGGGGGCTGGTGGCTGTATACTACTAGAGGCTGGCAGGCTGTATACTACTGGGAGCTGGCTGACTATATAATCCAGGGGGCTTGCTGGCTATATATTGGGGGGGGGGGTTGACCAATGCATTTCCCCCCCTCGGCTTATACTCGAGTCAATAGTTTTTTCCAGCTTTTGGTGGTAAAATTAGGGGTCTCGGCTTATACTCATAGTTTCATAGTTTATACGGTTGAAAAAAGACACTTGTCCAACAAGTTCAACCAAGGAAGGGAAGGGATTGGATGAGGATTTAGGGGAAACAATTCTATATAACATAACCATCAATGTTATTTAGGTTTAAAAAGGCATCTAGACCCTTCTTGAAGCTCTCTGCTGTCCCTGCTGTGATCAGCTCCTGAGGCATGCTATTCCACAGATTGACCGTTCTCATAGTAAAAAAGCCCTGTCGTCCCCGGTGATTAAACCTTGATTTCTCCAGACGGAGACAGTGCCCCCTCGTCTTTTGATTTTATTTCATCTGAAACAATTTACCACCATATTTATTGTATGGACCATTCATATATTTATATAAATTAATCATGTCCCCTCGTAGTCGTCTCTTTTCCAGACTAAATAAATCTAGTTGTTTTAATCTTTCCTCATAACTAAGACTCTCCATACCCCTTATCATTTTTGTGGCTCTACGTTGAACCCTCTCCAGCTCCAGGGCATCCTTTTTATGGACCGGTGCCCAGAACTGGACAGCATGTTCCAGGTGAGGCCGAACCAATGCCTTGTATAGTGGTAATATTACATCCCTATCACGAGAGTCCATACCACTTTTGATACATGACAAGATCCTACTGGCTTTAGAGGCAGCTGCTTGACATTGCATGCTGTTACTCAATTTTTGATCTACTAGTACCCCCAGGTCCTTCTCAACAAGGGACTCTCCCAGATTTACTCCCCCAAGCACATATTTTGCCTTTGGATTATTGGCCCCCAGGTGCATAACCTTACATTTATCCACATTAAACCTCATTTGCCAAGTGGATGACCAAACATTCAGTTTGTCCAAGTCACCCTGGAGCCTATGAACATCCTCCATAGACTGTATTACATTACACAGTTTGGTGTCATCTGCAAAAATAGACACAGTGCTATTAATTCCTACCTCTATATCATTAATAAATATATTAAATAGTAGTGGGCCTAGTACAGAACCCTGGGGTACACCACTCATAACTGGTGACCATTCCGAGTAGGAATCATTGACCACAACTCTCTGGATACGATCCTTTAGCCAGTTTGCAATCCAATTGCAAATGATTTCTGCCAAACCAATAGCCCTAATTTTACCCATCAGGCGTCTATGAGGGACAGTGTCAAATGCCTTTGCAAAGTCCAAGACCAAAATATCCACAGCTGCTCCTCCATCCAGGCACCTGCTCACCTCTTCATAGAAGCAGATACGGTTAGTTTGACAACTTCTATTCTTAGTAAACCCATGCTGGCTGTCACTTATTATACTATTTGATGTCACATACTCCAGTATATAGTCTTTTGCTACTCGGGTCGGCTTATACTAGAGTATATACGGTAATAATAAACTGGATTGGAAATGTATAAAAAACTCTGGATAATCTAAATACATGTAAGTTCCGCTATTCAGTTCTAAAAACATAATGGGGCATATTTATCAGGGCCTCTAGCTTATTGCTAGAACTTGCGATTATTTTGCCCTCTCTGCAACCTTCATGCCAGTGGGGCGTGAAGGATGGGGGGCACGGCCGGTTGAGAGTGGGCCAGCCCGGGGCATTACTTTCCCCGTGCCTGCACACTTGCTGCTGACAGCGACTTTTCACATGTGATAAGTTGCCGGCCTGGCGTAGAATAAACGCTGTGCAGCACCCTGGCCGATGCATCAAGTGGCTGAAGCCTCTTGATGTATCGGGCTGCGAAAATGCAGCGGGGGGATGGTGGGGGCTATAATACGTGCAATAAATATCCCCATTATAAAATGAAATCTTGCCTCTTGTTGATTGTTTCAAATAGAATTTTTGGTTGAGAAAATGTTATTTACATTTCCTGGCTAAGTTAAGTGAATATAGAGGGAAGGGGGGTATTTGGAATATTTTTCTACATTACTACTAAAAAAATAATAATAATATTTTTTTGATGTCTCTCATTGACAGCATGCAATACACAGATCGATTGATTCTGTATAGACAAATAAAACCAAAACTGGACGAGAACTATAAAGAGCAGGAGCACTGCAAGACGCTAGACGACGGAAAAAAGAAGTAAGTTACAATCCAATTTAATAGACTATGGGGGAGATTTACCAGAAGTGTCTAAGAGCAAAACTGTTCTACTTGATCAATGCAACCAATGAGAGCTCAGCTTCCATCTTCCCACCGCAGTTTAAAAAATAAATGCTGAGCTCTGAGTGATTGACATGTGCAAATGGATCAGTTTTTAAATCTCAATGCCCTTGTAATGTTTACACAATAAAGATCATTGTAACCGCTTACTTTACAACTTTACTCAGTTTTATTGCTGTTTTAGCTCCTATCACTCAGTGATTGTCAGTGTAATATTCCAAAGTGTGGGTGGGGACACATTATGATCCATCTAGTTCTGTGAGCAGACATTGTAGTTAGATTATCAGGGTACAGGGTTTATATACACTTTCATACACCGAACATTGTACTAATATCCGACACATAGAAAGAGAGATGAGACAGATCAGAGATGATGAGAAGCTTATTACACACTGTCAGCCCTGCTACATATGTGCTCTCACACAATGAGATGTCCTGTGCCTGCCTCCCCCTGATAACTTATCTTCCTGTAACTTGCAGCTTGTGTTGTTTGCTTGCAGGAAGTGAGTGAGTGTCAGTGAGCTCCGTCCTGGACTGCAGGGGGCAGGGTAGAGTGCAGGGGGCAAAGGTACAAAAATCTCAGCTGCGCGTCGTCGAACAGAAATCCAAGATGTTGGTCCCGACCCTAAGTGAGAAGTTACAGAGTGGTGTCTAGGGGAAACCAAAATTTTATACACCAGGACTGATAGAGAGAGGCTGGTGTCACGGGTGACCCAGCGATCCATGTCTCGGATCGCTGGTGCACCTTTGCGCTGCCCGGTCCTGGCTTGCTGTCCTGGCACGTGCGCGAGAGACTCTCCAGGAATTTAAAGGGCCAGCGTCCTCCTTATTGGTGCTGGCATCAAGGCTCTGCTATATAGCCTGGCGACTCCCAGCATCCCCTGCCGGATCTTCATGTCCTGTTACTAAAAGAGAAAGCCCTCCGTGTTCCCGATTCCCGTGTTCTGTGATTCCCGTGTTCCGTGGTGTTCCATGGCGTTCCCGTGTTCCACGGCGGTCTTGGTGTCCTGCGGCAATCCTGGTGTCCTGTGGCGGTCCTGGTATCCTATGTCGGTCCTGGTATCCTGTGGCGGTCCTGCCAGCCATCCGTGGTCCAGCCTTCGTGTCCCTACCTTGGCTGCTAGTCGCACCTGCGGAGCGACCTTGTGACTCCCCGCCGCAGCCAGACCGTCCCTCTTTGCGGCGGGCTCTGGCGAAGACCAGGAGTTCACTTAGACTCCGCTCCCAGGTTGCGGCTAGTATTGTTATCCCCCGCGGTGGTCCTGGGAGTCCACTGACTATTCCCCTGAGACTGTGACCGCTGGACTTATATCTGTGGATTGCTGTATTTTTGTTAAAAACAGTGAATTAGAGAATGTGTTCTTTTGTTATCCAGAGAACATTTAAGAAACTTGAATAATAAATTGCCCCATTATTTTATTTTGCTCTCATGTGTGGCCGACTTTTTTCAGTAAAATTTTGGAGCTATTCGGTGCATTTTAAGTTACACCTGATTTTCTAGGTACTCTTTAGCACTGTATAGTGAAGTGCTAAAGTTGTCTGAAACTGTTGTCTTGTCATCACTTCCAGTCCAATGGGAACATCTTTTCCCAAAAAGCTTAAAACCTATTTAAAAATCCAATATTTAGAAATCCAAATCAAAATGATCCATCATGATAAACCAGGGACACTTACTCATTGATCCGGATGATTCTACGGATCTACGGATCGGTGGCGTTCCCATCACTGAGATCCCCACCGATCAGCAAGTTAGGCCCTTTCCTGTAGATGGGCCTATCTTGCTTCGTGGGAAAACCCAGTTAAAACAAAGAAGGTCAATCAAAAGTCAGTGAGTATGGAACATCAGCAGATTGCATCCTCCAATCAAGTGCCACCACTTTCTAACAGAGACCAGGAACCTTGCAAGTGCTGTAGTGCTGGATTAAAATGGGAAAAACAAAGCAAATTGTTTGATGGGTTTTTTTAAATATTTTTTTTATTCATTTGGATCCTATAAACAGTTTTAAAATAATCTCTTTTAAAATTAGATTTTAATAGTGTTATAATACTGTATACTGTATGACGGTAGTATGTTAGGGTATAATTTGCATTCTATGCCTAAGAGAAAGCTTCCCTGTGGTTTATCCAGCGTAATTGTGATTCCAGGGTGACCTTCTGCTTTCCTACCCACTGTGATCCAGTGCTGCCTGTCCTGACCTCCTTTCTGTTCCCAACTACATTTCTGCTCTACGACTCTGTACTTCGCTTGGGCCATCACCGTGAGCAAAGTCGTGTCTGTGGAGCGACTTGGTGTTATCCCGTCGAGCTAGACCAATCGGCTTTGCGGTGGGCTCTGATGAAAACCGGGTACCACTTGTATTCCGCTCCCAGGTGTTGGCTTACCTCATCGCTTATCTGAATATTCCTGTCAGAACCTACTAATGCTTTCTGCAGTGTTCTGAGGTTAACCCACACCAAGGGCTGTTTGCTGGAAACATTGATAGACAATTGCCGAGGGCTTTAACTTAGAGCTCAGTAGTGTTTCGCCGGTGAATTGAATGAAGGACTGTTGACCAGGTCAGCAGTTGGGGGTGGCATCCAGAAACACCTTTATATATCTGCCCAGAGCCATTACATCTTGCTGGTTTTACTAGTCTCCTGACACAAATTGCATTATTATACCTTGTACCTGATCTCTGTTATTTTGACCAATTTTTTGCTATTCGATTCTATGATTTGCCGCCATCTTGGGTTTGCCCCGGTTCTGTCTGAATTTGCTTGACTGTCTTTTATCTGTGTTTGTCCCTCAGTGTCTTGTCATCTTTCCTGTGCACTCTGTCAATGTAGGGATTTTTGACCAGAAGTTCCTAACCAATAGGGTTTGCAAGGCTTTTTATGTAGGTGACAGGGGTTGTGGGTGAGTTTACTCAAACCTGCAACAGAGCATGCATGAAAGTGGATGTCTCACTACCTTCATCAACCTCAACTCTTCCCATGCTTAGGTGACACTCCATTGATTCTTGAATAGGTGAATTCTTCTCCATTTTTTGTTCTGGATTAGTTCTGGATCTTTACAGTCAGATCTACAGGACAACCTATATCTAATAGTAGGAAGCCCAAAAAGGTACTGAACTGAAACTACTAAAAAAGGTACTGACTCTCTACTATCCAATGGGTGGTCCTGGACTGGAACACACCCCCTGCCACCCCATCTGACAGTAGAGAGATGAAAATATTGACACTTATTGCTTAAAATCTAATTATTTTTAAGTAAATAATTCCAACTACACCAGAATCAATGAAACAATGTATATGAACCCAATCTATAGGTTGTTTAAGCTGGTAACAGAACCTCTTTAAGAACATAAATCCCTTTTCTTGACCCATTACCAACCTTGTAGTTTAATGCTTATGCCTTGGCTATGACATTTTCACAGTAGGCATGTTGTGTCACTCGTATTTTCCCCTGGGATATACATAATTTGGCAGCTTTTTGATGGGATTTAACCCCTTTACGCCGAAGCCACTTTTCCCCATCCTGACACAGCCTATTTTTTTCAAATCTGCCCTGTGTCACTATAATTGGTTGTAACTTTGGAAACTTTAACAAGTGATTTTGAAATTGTTTTCTCGTGACAGTACTTAATGTTACTTGAAAAAATTTGTTTATTTTGCGTTTATTTATGAAAAAAATGGTTATTTGGTGACAATTTTGAAAAAGTCTCGATTTTTTTTCAATTGAAAAAGGTTCTACTTTCTCCATACATAGTCATAACTGCAAAAACACTTGATAATTACCATTCACCGAATGTCTGCTTTATGTCTCCATGTTTTTTTATGCATCCTCTCATTTTTGTAGGATGAAATGGGGCTTGGAACTTTAGGTACGATTTCTCACATTTTCATAAAAAATACAAAATCCTGCTTTTGCAGGACCTGCTCAGATTTCAAGTCACTTTAAGAGGCTTAAATAAAAGTAAAACCCCATAAATTACCCCATTATAGAAACTACACACTTAACGTATGTAAAACAACTTTCATGAACTTTGTTAACCCTTTGTTAACAAAAATCGGATGCAATTTTGAAATTTACATTTATTTGGCTAAATGAATATGTTTTTTAAAAAAATTTACACATTCTCAGTGGATGATATACCAAAACGCTCCACAAAGTTTGATACCCAATCCCTCCGGCATATAACAATCCCCCATAGGTGGTGGTAACCTGCTGTATGGGCACACGCCAGGGCATCGAAGGGAAGCTGCGCCATTCAGAGCAGATTATGCATTGTCACTTTTTATTGGCTATACAATCTTTATTATTTTTTGACAATTTGGACATATAAGGGCTTATTTTCTGCGACATTAGATGCACTTTACAAATACTTCATTTTAGGGGTCATTAGCTTATTGATGTCATAACTTTTAAATGTATGTAGGAAAAAATATCGTAAATTTTGGTTTCCTTTCTTCTTGTATTTTTTTGGGGGGTCGTACCATAAAAATGACATATCATCGTTGTTCTATAGATCACTACGATTACAGTGATAGCTCATTTATAAAGTTTTTTAATATATTTTTACAATTTTACTGAAGAAAAACTATTACAAAGAAAATCTCATTTATTTTCGTATCGCCATTTTTTCGGGGACATAACTTTAATATTTTTTGGTTGACAGAGCTGGTTTAGGGCTTAATTTTTATGTGTTCAGTTGTCCTTTTCAGTGGTACCATTTTGGCGTACATAACTTTTTAAATCCCTTTTTAGAACATTTTTGTGAAGGGATCCTTGCAAGAGGTTAATGCCCCCAATTGGAGGAAACTCCAATCGCGGGTGCTAGAGATATTTTGTTTTAATATAAATATGGCAGACTTTCTACTCCTTTGAGCTTTGTTGCCTTACTTCTTACAGTGCTGCAAATGCCCTACAGTCTAGAGATGAGAATCTCCAAACAATACCAGCAAGAAACAGGTAACAAAATTGATCATTGTTTGTGACTCCCATTAGATAATACAGTATATTATTTCAATTGCATAAAATGGTAACAGTAGGTACTTAAAGGCGTTTTTCCATGAAGCAAGTTAGGCCCTATCCACAGGATCAACACTTGTGATCCATAGGGCTCCTAATACTGAGACCCCACCGATCAGCAAGTACGGGGTCCAATGAACCCACAATGCACCCCTAGTCAGCCAAGATGACTGGAGCAGCCAGTCGCGCATGCATGTGGTTTACTTGCCAAACTCCAACTGTTTTATAGAGATGAACGAGGCAGGCCTCACATGCGCAACCATCTGCTCCGGCCATCTCAGTGTGTGCTATGAGGGGTGCGATGGAGGGTACATTGGACTTGGGTCCCATCACTGAGACTTCCACCAATCAGCAAGTTCGGACTTATCCTGTGGTCCTAGGACCTCTGGTGAAGCTCTCTGGGTGATGGTAAACTTACTTACTGTACTGTAGTTTGTAATGATCTGAAGGCGTAAGAGACATGAAGGACAGTGAAGTTGCTACAGGCCTACAGATCATTGCAGCCCAGGGATAAAGTAAATGACAGTAGCCTCGCCCAAAGAGATTCACTGGGAGGTCAAAACTATTATCAAATGTTATCTGCAATGAAACTGAATTTTTAATCCTTGCTCCAATGACAACCCAAAAGTTTTAAAATCCAATTGTCACAAGGACAAGAAAAATGTTGGGGCTCAGTTACACAAAATATACAAATTCAACAAGAACCTATTTTATACATAAGCCAGGGACTGCATGTACTATAATAAGATTTTCTCCAGAAATTCTGGAACAGTAGATTTTTTTTTCTCTAGCCCACCAATCACCATTCACCACCAATCTTTACTAGAGCTCTTATGGGAGAAGAGCCACAATGAGTGAGGTAAAGAAGAACCCCAAGCTTATTGATGTTGAGCTCCAGAGATACAGTAGGGAGATGGGAGTAACCTATCACTGAAGCCTCCACCAGTCAGGCTTTATGGCAGAGTCTGCTGACGGAAGCCTCTCCACATAAAGGACTCCCAGAGAAATAAGAAATGAATTAAACTTTCTGGGGATAATTCTAAGTGGTATGTGTGGAGAAAACCAGGCGCTGCTCATCACCTGCCAAATGCAATCCCAACAGTGACACATGGTGGTGTCAGGGACAGGACCACTGGTTGTAATTGAAGGGAAGCTGAATGCGGTCAAGTACAGAGACATCCTGGATGAAAACCTCTTCCAGAGTGCTCTGGACCTCAGACTGGGTGGAAGGTTCCCCTTCCAACAAGACAATGACCCTAAGCACACAGGTAAAATAACACAACAGAGGCTTCAGAACATCTCTGTGACCATTCCTGATTCGCCTAGACAGAGCCCGGACTTGAGCATCTCTAGAGAAACTTGAAAATGGCTGCATTGATACAAAGAGTGAATTTAATTAAATTTAGTTATGAAGTCTCTAATGTGTCCTATGTTTACGCAAAGTAATTTTTGAATGTTATTTATTTTTGCATTATTTTTCAATAGAAAAAGGGCTCTGAATGTCCTCACTCCCTGGCTTGCCCCTATCATCTGGAATGGAACATATAATATTACTATGTTAGATGCTCAACACAAAGATACAAGAATTGGACTCTTTGTATTTGGAGTAAAAAAGTAAGTTTTTAGCATAACTAACCGCATAAAATTAAATAAATGATTTTCTTTCAACCAAGTTAGGATATTGTGTGCACACAAATTAGCAAAACAAGACCATACAAGTAATGTTACAATATAAACCGCTTCAGGAAACTAATTAGTGATACAGATAAAAACAGTGGGCCCTGAAACTAAACCTCCTTTTCAACTGTCCCTAATTGCTTTACCTACCACAGGACATAAGAGACAACTAGTCGACATTCCCTTCAAGCTTTTAAGTTCAAAAATAGAGACAAAGACAATACAAGGCAGTACAAATCACAAGGCAAGCCAAAGTCAGAATATCAAGCAATGGGTAAAAGATATCAGAATACAGTGCACAGAAACAATCCTAGTTCTTTCTCAGGACAAGGCTATAACATGCAAAGAGCAACTGTCCACAAAACTTTATATGAGATGTCAGAGCCCTGGTCCAGAATATGATTGGATCAGTTCTCTAAATAAAGGCAGAGCCGCAATGAGAATGGGGAGAGTTTCTGTCCATCACAGAGGGTTAACTCTTAGTAAAGCTGAGTAGAGTTCATAGGAGAGGGGTGAGGTATAAATCAATCAAGGCGTCTAGGAAAGGAATACACAAGTGTTCAGACAAATTGGAGCAAAATTATGCCTCCTCCATCGCACTTAAAGGACAAGAGATGATGCAGGGACAAATTTCCTTGTTTTGTAGATTATTTCTATTACATCATTTTGGGTTTCTGGTCCCCATTGCATTTCAACTCTCCTAAGCATCGGACAATGTGGTCACCATAATAACACTTTGTTTAGTCTTCCATAAATAGGCCTTATTCCTGAAAGCCAGTGAGGTTGAGCAGTAGTTACTCTTGCCTTTCATATGGGGGAAGTTGACATACAAAACTGATGAAGGTCAAGTAATGTGTAAACTAGTGAATAGATCGAGGAATTTCTCTACATTGATTCCAACATGAACCTTGAAACCAGATAAAAGGCAAAATAAAAGTATTTCTCTTAAATTACTCTAATTTTAATAGCCACTGTAATTCTTAAGAATAAACAGTTCAGTATATCAGAGGTTGTTCTGCTTTAATGTATACATGCTAAACTAACCTTGTAGAGCCTTGAAATATTCACTATTGATCTTTACTTCTTACAGTCTTGAGGACCTTTACATGGTGTACTGATTCCTGGTAAAACCATCAGTTCTTTTTACCTGGGGACATGGGGCGGTATTTTGGAAGGACCTCATTTTATAGTAGCTGTGGATTTCATGATAGGGTTTGCTGTGGTTTTCTGGATGTTATTATTAGGCTAATGTTGTATAGATGGTTTCCAAATGTTCATCATTTGGGGTCAAATCCACCTAGGAGCCAATAAATTATAATCACAGATTCCACTATAATAAATCAACACAGAGTGGGAAGTACAGTGGGTGGTAGCACTTCTATAAATCTTGGGCTTTAAGAAATTAATTCACATAACAGTAAAACTTATGAAAACGCATTATAAAAGAAAATGGCTCTTACAGAAAAAGTGCAGCGCATGTAGGAAAAGCACAGGAAATTGGGTTATTGTTTGGGCAATAAACTACCACTCAAAAGTTTGGGTTTACTCAGACAATTTTGAGTTTTCCATGAAAACGCAGACTTTTATTCAAAATGAATAGAAAATATAGTCCAGATATTGACAAGATTGCAAAATAATTTTTTGATTTGAACAATAATTTCTTCTTCAAACTTTGTTTTCATCAGAGAATGCACCTTTTTCTGCAATTCCAGCATTGTAGACCTTTGGTATTCTAGCTGTTAATTTACCGAGGTAATCTGGAAAAAAATGTCCCCCGTGCTTCCAGAAGCTTCTTCCACAAGTTGGATTGGCTTGAAGGGCAATTTTTGTTCACCATACGGTCAAGCTGCTCCTACAGCTCAATGGGGTTGAGATGTGGTGACTGGGCTGTCACTCCATAACAGATAGAATAGCAGCTGCTGCTTCTACCCTACATAGTCCATGCATAATATGGAGGCGCTTTGGGTCATTTTCCTATTGTAAGGTGAAATTAGTTCCAATCAAGCGCTGTCCACAGGATAATTGCATGGCGTTGTAAAATGGAGCCTTCCTTAATCAAACCTTCTACAATTCTTCCACTTTACCAGCACCACAGCAACCCCAGACCGTGCTTGACAGAAGGTGTCAGGCATCTTCCAGCATCTTTTCAGTTGTTCTGCATCTCACAAATGTTCTGTGTGATCCAAACACCTCAAACTCAGATATGGCTTTTTCTTTGCCACTCTGCCCTGAAGGCCACCATTCTGGAGTCACCTCTTCCCTTTAAGGATGACACTGTTATTTGGAGGATACTATTTAATGAAGCTGCCATTTGAGGATCTCTGAGGCATCGGTTTCACAAACTAGAGACTCTTATGTACTTGTCTTGTTGCTTAGTTGTGCAGCGGGGCCTCCCACTTCTCTTTCTACTCTAGTTAGAGAATGTTTGTGCTCTCTTCTAAAGGGAGTAGTACACACCATTGAAGAAAATCTTCAGTCTCTTTGCAATATGTCGCATGGAATGGCCTTCATTTTTAAGAAGAAGAATAGACTGTCGAGTTTCACACTTCTTTTTTTTTTATGGCAATTGTGAGAGTTTCATAGAACAAAGAAATGTGATGCTCAAGATTTTTAACAAGCTCAAAGGAAGGTCAGTTTTATACATTCTCTAATAAGCCAAACAGTTTTCAATGGTGGTAGCATATTTGAATACAGGTTTTAAAGGGTTTTTTTAAACATTCATTAGCCTTCTTACACAGCAAGCAAACACAATGTACCATTAAACCACTGTAGTGGTTGTCGTTGGCAATGGGCCTATATTCATCTATGTAGATATCCCATTAAAAACAGACATTTGCAGCTAGAATAATCATTTACCACATTAAAAATGTATGGAGTGTATTTATGCTACATTTAATGTTAGTTTCATTGAAATGAAGTGTGCTCTTCCTTCAAAATATGCTCACCTTGCCGGGTTGTCATGATGCACTTTGTAGAAATATCATGCGCTGCATTGGACCCATGATGACACAGGAACAGAGCTCAAAGCCTGGTGAGCTGACATCAGTGGGGTTGGAGAGGGGAAGAGCTGTACAGGAGCACAAAGGTGGGGGTTTAGAGCTGAGGAGTCTGCAGCACAGACACGTCATGTGTTGTTGTTTTTTTTTAAATGCATACAAACCAAATCCCAACCCCTGGGATCACACAGAGGATTTTGTCAGGAAGCCGAGTAAGTTAAAACACACAATTACATTGTAATGCCAATGCTTAGAGAAGGCAGAAAGACATAGTTGCACTGCAGGTGTGATGGGCTTCTGCAACCTGTCCTTAGTGACCCTGAGATTCCTGGTGACAGGTTCCCTTTAAAAATGTCCTTTTCTGAAATTTTTCTATGAAAAGCACACATTTTTTGGCAGACCAAAGATACAGCCTGTTATAGTAGTAATGAAGGAAATGTGTTCTTTTTCAGGTATATTCGTTTTCTCCTGCCATTCCTAGAATCAGCAGAACGTCACTTTATGGTTGGCCATAAAGTTACTTACTATGTGTTCACGGACAAGGTCAATGATGTAGTCAAACCCAAAATGGCTGAAGGCCGTATCTTACAGCTTCACCATGTGGCTGCTGACCAACGCTGGCAGGATGTGTCCATGAGAAGAATGGAAACCCTAACAGTCTTCACCAAGGAGCGTATGCCCAAAGAGATTGACTACCTGGTGTGTGCTGATGTGGATATGGTATTCAATGATCATGTAGGAGTGGAAATACTTGGAGACCTGGTGGCTACAATCCATCCGGCACTTTTTCTTTTCGAACCAGAGGGATTTACTTATGAACGTAGACCAATTTCTGCAGCCTATGTCCCACATGGGCAGGGAGACTTCTATTACATGGCTGCTCTCTATGGCGGAAAAGTGGATGAAATATCCAAACTCAGCATGGCATGCCACAAGGGTATAGTAGAGGACAAGAAAAAGGACATTGAAGCTTTGTGGCAAGAGGAATCTCATCTCAACAGGTATCTAGTGTACAACAAACCGACCAAGATACTTTCACCTGAATACATCTGGGACACTGACCTACCTAATGGAGAATACATCAAGAGAAGGAGGTTCATAGCTGTGCGCAAGAACCACCAAGAAGTGAGGAACTAGGATACAATCACATAAATATTTAATAATTAAGGGACAATCAACATTGCTTGGGACTATCAGCATTTTGGGGTATTCATTGTAAGGCTTGTTATGTGTGTAATTTCTATTTTTGACTCTTTTATCCTTTGACTTATTCTTTTGTTCTTGACTTAATACTTGCTGCACTATGTTGCCAGTAAGACCCTTTTCAAATGGATGTTGAGGGGACATATATGTAGATATTGGTCCCTATAAACGTCTATATGTGCCACCATACCTAACTGTTTAAGGCCGGACGCCATGCCCGCTATGGAGTGGGGAGGGCTAAACAGGGCTCACCCTCCTCCTCTCCAGCTTGTGGCTGTGTGCTCAGGTGAGTATACTAAACTCACAAGAAAAAAAAGAAGTATGCTATAGGACCCAAAATGAAATATAAACAAATTTTATTGATACCATAATACACCACGACACAAAAAGACAATAAAAACATTTAAAAGTGAGAACAACACACAAAACCAATCCAGCAGGGAGACCTAGCATATGATAGTGCTGGTCATCCCTACAAGCCTCCAGCTCCCCCTACTGGAATAACACTCCCCTAGCTGCACAAGATGGAAAAGATGATATAATGATAAAATGCTGAAAGGTTATACCAATGAATGAAATCAAAGCAATGAATCCCGGAAGGGGACCCCCATGAAAATCTGCAATTGTATGAACAACAACCATGCCACAGAAATTTCTGCAAAAAAATATACAATGAAAGACTATATGAAAAATGAATGAGGGTATCTACCTACAACAACCGGGGTGCACGCAAAGGAGAGGTGAGGTGAGGGATGACCAGCACGATCATATGCTAGGTCTCCCTGCTGGATTGGTTTTGTGTGTTGTTCACACTTTTAAATGTTTTTATTGTCTTTTTGTGTCGTGGTGTATTATGGTATCAATAACATTTGTTTATATTTCATTTTGGGTCCTATAGCATACTTCTTTTTTTTCTTGTGAGTTTAGTATTGGTCTTACATGTATGTCTTTGACCCTTACTATATCTACCAAAGGAGTGCTAGTCCTGCCCCTTTTGTTGTTTGGACTCAGGCGAGGATACATCCATTTGAACGAGGCCCAGGTAGATGTTTACTGATTCCCCCATTGGTAAGAGGAGACTGGCTTCAGTTTATTCACATGCTGTGTAGCTCTATAACAGTGATGGCGAACCTATGGCACTGGTGCCAGAGGTGGCACTCAGAGCCCTTTCTGTGGGCACTCACGCCATCACCAGAGATGACTCCCGGTATCTTCCTGCAGTCCCAGACAGCCCAGGACTTGCTGTTCACTGAGCTATTTTAAAGTGACAGGACTACCTGGGACTATTTTCTGCTATATTGGTGCCTCAGGGAGCCGGTATCAATGAAAGCTGTGACAGACAAGGGAGTATAACTCACAAATTAAATTTCTGTGTTGGCACTTTGCAATAAATAAGCGGGTCTTTGTTGTAGTTTGGGCACTCAGTCTCTAAAAGGTTCGCCATCACTGCTCTATAATGTGACAGGGGCACTGATAGGGTAGTAAAAGTTTCAGGGCATGGGCCCAAATTCTTATGCACCACATTTTTTGAAGAGTCCACTCCATTACATACCCTCCCTCACATGTTCTTGTCCCAAAAACAACTGTACTCGGCATTTACTGCTACAGAAAACACAGGAGAAAGCCACAACTCTTCCATCCGCTGAATGCATTGTACCTGTTCTCGATCTTCTCCATTACCAGGTCTCCTCTTTCAGAAACAAGTCGTCCCTGTGTGGTTTACCAAAAACACATCTTATGCGGTGTCATGGTGTACATAGTGCATTCATGACACAATACTAGCGCAAACATTTCAAAAATAAACTTCAGAATTCTGGTGCAGACTGCATAGTAAATCTCGGTCATTGGGGCACATTTACTTAGCCGGTCCGGAGGAGCTCCCGAAAGTGCATTGTTCGACAACAATGCACTGTGCCGCGATTCACTAAGATTGTGCGCCCAATTTCCTGAATGTGTTGCTTCCTCGCTCAGGTCCGCTGGAGTTAATCTTCTTCTTTCCGGTGTATGTAAGTGCATGTCTTGCAACACAATTTTAAAGTTAAATCCCACGCTGAAGCCAAATCAGTCGGATTGCCCGACAAAAGTGCGACCCGGGGAAGCCTTAGTAAATAAGCCCCACTGTCTCCATTTTGTCACCCAAGTATATGGTCCCATACATTACATTACCACCTCTTATTTGTCAATGCCCCCAGTGCACAGCAATTCCCCCTTCTATACAGAAATGCTCCGAGTCCATAGTAACAGCTCTTCTATGCAGTAATGCCCCCAGTCCACAGTAATTCCCCCTGTACAGCAAAGCCCCCAGTCAACAGTAATGCCTCTAGTCCATACAATGCCCTCTCTATACAGTAAAGCCCTCAGTCCACAATAAAGTCCCATCTATACCGTAATAGTAATTCCCCCTCTATACAGTAATGTTCCCTCTATACACTAATGCTCCAGTCCACAGAAATGCCCCATCTATACAGCAATGCCCTAGTTCACAGTAAAGCCCCCTCTATACACTAATGCCTCCTCTATATACAGTGATACCGCCAGTCCACAGTAATGCCCACACTGTAGAATAAAAAAAACAAAAAAAAAAATTCTACACTAATACTCACCTCTGTCCTCCCTCCTGGACCCCCAGATCTTTTGTCCTAGCGATGCCCCTGGGTGTCATTGTTGTGAGGAGTCAATAAAGTAGATAAGATATTTACTTCATTAGGATCTTAATTAGAGATGAGCGAGCACTAAAATGCTCGGGTGCTCGTTATTCGAGACAAACTTTTCCAGATGCTCGAGTGCTCGTCTCGAATAACGAGCCCCATTGCAGTCAATGGGAGACCCGAGCATTTTTTTAATAAAACTGAACAGTAAAAGAACAGTGCAAAAAAAAAAATTCCAGATGTTTGCAGATGTTTTACTTGTAAGAACACATTGAAATAACACTATTCTTCACTTTGCAGGTGTTCGCGCGTGTCTCCCGCTAAGTTAGGAGATGTTCAGAACATCTGGAATGTGAAGAATAGTGTTCTTTCAATGTGTTCTGCACTTAAATGCTCCTGTGTTCACTGTTTTTAATGTTTTAATTCTATTCTTCACATTGCAGGTGTGCGCGCGTGTCTCCCGATAGGTTCGGAGATACGCGTGCACAGCTGCAAAGTGAAGAATAGAATTAAAACATTAAAAACAGTGAATACAGGACCATTTAAGTGCAGAACACATTGAAAGAACACTATTCTTCACATTCCAGATGTTCCGAACATCTCCAAACCTAGCGGGAGACACGCGCCTGGAAAGTGAAGAATAGTGTTATTTCAATGTGTTCTTACAAGTAAAACATATGGAAACATGTGTAATATTTTTTTTTTACAATAAAAATACTTTTATTCAATTTATTTTATTAATTTACTGCTCGATCTCGAGCCGGCGAGATACTCGTCCGAGTAACGAGCCGGTCCGAGTATGCTAATACTCGACCGAGCAGTATACTCGCTCATCTCTAATCTTAATCCAGTTTTCGGGGCTCTTTTCACTTCATCATAATGAATTAGAGCGCTTGATAACTGTGGCACATGAGATATTAATGTCTGCAGTGGATATTTGACTTTTGAAAATGTCACACAAAAGTTATAAATTTGTCTCAACTAGTTTTCAAGTTTTTTCTGGGACCATGGTAGTCTTAATCCAACCCTGACAACTACAATAGCTGTCAGGAATGAACCACTGGGAACTTTAAGCAGCTTCTCCTTATCTATCAGCTGTCATGTGATTAGAGAGGGGAAGCTAATTTTTACACACTGCTTAACCCCTTAGCGCTCTGCATCCGATATATCAAGATCTGAGCCGAACCGGGATCGGGAGACATGGGGTTCCGGCTGGAACTAATAGCCGACATCCCAGTGTAACTCCTGTGATCAGAGTGGGTTCCGACCGCTGCATTTAACCTGCCTTTGGGGCGTCTTTCCCCCACGATTGGCCCCCCACTTCGTTTCAGGAGTTGCCTTTCATTGCTTTGGCAGATCTGGGTGATCACAAAAACATATGTACTCCAGAATGCTACTGGTGCAAAGTACAAAATGTCCAGCAAAAAAAAAAAGGCATCAACCAGCTCCGTAGCCAAAAATGTAAAAATGTTATGCCACTTGGAAGACGGCAATGCAAAAATGATAGATTTTTACCCACATTAGGGTTTTATTTGGCAAATTTAGTAACACAAAAAGTAAGAAAAAATATTGAAGTCTGGTATCCCCGTAATCATATCGACCCATAGAATAAAGATAACATAATTATTAGGCTAAACGGGGAACCAAAAAAAAAAAAAGTAAAAAATCCAGGACTGATTGATGCTTTTCTACTCCTGCCCTCAAAAAAGTTCCTAAATTTTCAACAATAGGGGATAACAACCCCAAAATGGTAACACTGGAAAAAACATCTCATCCCGTAAAAAAAATTCCATCACATGGCCCCAATAACGAAAACCCGAAAATTTTATAGCCTACAAAAGGGGCCAATGAGGAAACTAAAATCCTGGCAGCTGCAGGGCGCTCCTTCCCTTCTGCGCCTCGCTGTGTGCTCATAAAACAAGTTACGGCCACATGTGGGAGGTCTCTGCTCGGGAGAAATTACATAACAAAATGTAAGGAGGGTTTTCTTTTATCTTTTGGAAATGTGTAAATTTTAGGGCCAATTGAACGTATAACCGACAAAATTTCAGAATTTCACCTCCATTTTGATTCAATTACTATAAAGATCTCAAGGGGTTAACAATCTTCCTAAAAGCTGTTTCTGGTAGTTTGTGGATTGCAGATTTGAAAATGGGTTAATTATATAGGGGGTTTTGATGTTAAATATGAAAAATTTCATTCAAAACAGTATTTGTCCCTAAAATAGCCAATTCTGAAAATACGGAAAATCGATATTCGATTTGTAAGCCGCGCAACATCAAAATAAATTATCCAGACATTTCAAAAATTCTGAAAATGGAAAGTTGACATATGGGGAATGTTATTCAGCAACTTATTTCAAATAAATTTCAAAAATTGCTAATTTTTAAAAAAAAGTCATAATTTTTTCTTTTTTTTTTTGTAAATAAGTGCAAAACTTATCAGCCACAATTTACCACTAAAATGAAGTACAACATGTGGGGAAATCTCAGAACCGTTTTGATAAGTAACAGTGTTCAAAAATTATAACCATATAAAGCGATGTAAGTCAGAATCCAAAAATAAGGCTTTTCATTTCATAAAGTACATTATGAAATTTGCTATCATCACCAGTATTGAGATCTGAAATGGTCAATACAGGGTTTTCTCACAAAGCAAATTAGGTCCTAACTTGCTGATAGGTGGGGGTCTCAGTGATGGGACCACCACAGATCCCTAGAGGACGTGTCCGATGTACCCATCGTATGCCAAGTAGCACCACTGAGATGGTCAAAACAGCCCCATTCATCTCTATGGAGCTGAGGGAGATTGGGGAGTACAGTGAGTATATTGGACCTCATCGGACCCCCGTTTTAGTGATCTGTGGGGGTCCTATTACTGAGAATATTACTGATCCTAATCAGCGAATTAAGCCCTATCCTGTAGATAGGACCTAACATGCTTCACGGGCAAACCTCTTTAGATCTAATTTTTAAAATTATGCTATGGAATCAGAAGGACTCTGGGGGATGTTAACTGAGCCCTTCAGTGCTATAGCTTTAATGGCTTTAACACTGTTTTACCCTCCCCTTTCTCACCTTCCTCTACCTGATATAATCTCACACAGTGGGAGGGGGGAAGTAATCCTGCGCAGTGTGAAGCTGCAGTAGTAACACCCTCCAGAGCCCTTCTGGTTCATTAGCACCATTTTAATAGTTGATTTTAGAAGGAAGGAGACCATGGATAACAAATATAAGAAGATTAGCACAGTCACAGCGCCTGGATCTATGAGTTAGACCCGTTCCACACTTGCGAGTGTGATGAGATGAACTGCTGGGAACGCACGGCCCAAACGCTGCACACTGGGAGTGAACTGACATGCTGAATTCAGTCCCGGTGTGCAGCGTTCGGGCCGTGCGATCCCGGCAGTGTTTCTGGTTTATCAGGATGGATCATTTTGATTTGGATTTCCTTTAAATTGGTTTTCAGCTATTTGGAAAAATTCCCTAAAAGACTTTCCATTGGACTGGAAGTGATGACAGCACTTCACTAAACAGTCCTAAAGAGTACCTAGAAAATAGGGTGTCACCTAAAATGCACCAAACAGCTCCAAAATTGCTCCAAAATTTTACTGAAAATTGTTCCAAAGTAGGCCAAAAATGAGGGCAAACTAAAATAATTGGGGGAATTTATTATTCCTACAAAGACAAGTGTCTTTAATATACTCAGGATAACAAAATAACACATTCTCTAATTCACTGATATTAACAAAAATACAGCATTTCACAGACAGACAGTCCAGCCTGTCTCTATCAGTCCTGGTGTATAAGATTTCAGTTGCCCCTATACACGACCCTGTTACTTCGATCCGACGGACTTGGACTGAGTGTGGGATTTAACATTTAAATTGTGTCGCAAGATAATGCACTTACATACACCGGGCAGAAGATGGTGAACTCTGGAGGACCTGATCAGGGAAGCGACACAAACAGGAAATCATGTGCACGATCTTAGTGAATCGCGCCGGAGTCCATGATCGTCGGACAACGCACAGTGGGGATTGCGACAGGACCAGGTAAGTAAATGTGCCCCACTGTCTGCTCACAGAACTAGATGGATCATAATGTGTCTGCTTAGAGTCCCCGCCCACACTCTAGAATATTACACTTACGTGATATAAGTCGTAGGAGCTAAAACAGCAAAAAATCTAAGTAAAGTTGTAAAGAAAGGCATTAAATGATCTTTATTGTGTCAACATCACTTGGGCATTGAGATCTGAGAATTTTCTTTCATGGGAAAACCCCTTTAACCTCTAAGGATGCAGCCACTTTATAGCTTAAGGCTCAGCCCCATTTTTGGTATTGTGACTTTCGTCGCTTTATATGGTTATAACTTTTGAACACTGTTACTTATCAAAGCTATTATGAGAGTGTTTTTTCCTCACATGTTGTAATTCATTTTAGTGGTAAATTTTGGCTGATAAGTTTTGTGTTTATTTACAAAAAATGATTAATTTCTTGAAAAACTTTCCATTGTTGAAATTTAAAATCATTGCGCTTTCAGGCAGATAGATTTACCACCTAAATTGAATATTTTAGGTATAATTACTGTTTTGAATTAAATTTTAAATATAAACATTTAAAAACCCCTATATATCAACCCATTTTCAAATCTGCACCCCTCAACCTATCAGAAACAACTTTTAGGAAGATTGTTAACCTCTTGAGATCTTCACAGTAATTCAATCAAAACGGAGGTGAAATTTAGAATGGTCAATTTTATTTAGCCATAAAATTTGCACATTTCCAAAAGCTAAAAAGAGAAAACTCATCTTAAAATTTGTTATGCGATATCTTCCGAGTACAGAGACCCCCCCCCCACATGTGGCCGGTATTTGTTTTATGGGTGCACAGCGAGGCGCAGAAGGGAAGGAGCGCCCTGCAGCTGCCAGGATTTTAGTTTCCTCATTGGCTCTTTTTGTAGGCTATAAAATTAAGCTTTTTCATTATTGGGGCCATGTGACCGCATTTTTTTTGCGGGATGAGGTGCTTTTTCCAGTGTTACCATTTTGGGGTTGTTATCCCCTATTGTTGAAAATGAACTTTGTTTTTGAGGGCAGGAGTAGAAAAGCAGGGTCAATACGATTACAGGTATAACATACTTAAATATTTTTTATTATGGTTTTACTAAATTTGCCAAATAAAACCATAATGTGGGGAAAAAAAAATCATATCATAAAAACTCAAACCAATAGGTTGAATAGGGACAGTTATGGAGTTAAGGTCCATATCACCTCAAGGACAAATACATTTTTGGATTGGTTATCATCAGGAGATCACAGGGGGCTCTAGCACCCTTGGGTCCAGAGATATCAATATCTCTGGATAGGACCATAGCAAATGGGTCAGCTTGGATTCACCCGGATCCTACAACTTCCCCTTGAGAAGCTATGGCTTCTTCAGGGATCTGTTCGTAATTCCTGGTAGGAGGGGCCCATGACACCTCCTGTTGGGTGGGCAGAGGTGTGGCTGCACCTGATATAACCAGGCACCTCCAAGGCCTCATTGTCTTTTCTCTGGGAACCATTTTTACATCAAGAGCAGGGAAGGATCTTAAGGTGTGGACTATCAGGTTCCATTAGGCCACACAGAAGGTAATGAACTTACTGAACTACTGTTACTTGTAGTGCTACCTTGTATTTTGTACTCTGTGTAACTGTATATATCTCTACTGTATATATTGTTTTGTCTAGTGCGCCCTTAAGGAAATTAAATATAAAACCTAATCTGTGTTGCTCTTTTATCTCGATCCACAAATCCCCACGTCCTAGTCTTGCCTATATACATGCTACCGGGTTGGTTCCTCACCCTATGTAATCCCGTTATGGACCAGGTTATATAAAAGGCAGTACAGGGTAGATAAGATTCTGTTTCACTGAGGCTAGTAAGAGGGATCTTATAGCCATTCAGGCTGTGATTTATTGTTGAGGCATATCCGGAAATTGTGTGGACATCTTTAAACCACTTCCTGTGCCTCTCAGAACCCATGCATTCTGGGAGTGTCTACAAAAGGCTAACTAAGTGACCTTGCGTTCCCTTCAGGGGTCCGGAACGTATGGTTTCATTCACATTGGTGGCAGCGGTGGGATCGAGATAATAGTGTATGTGGGTGTGTGATTCATACCAATAGCAGCGTTGGGATCTTAAGACCAATACATCACTAGACACAGGCAGAGTGCAATTACAACAAGGTGTGAGGTACAGCAATTTGCAGTTCTTTGTTAGTTACCAAAAGCTGTGAGAATGGCCTGTAGAAACAAAGGCAGGGAGAATGTTGCCACAGCTCTGGACATTACTGAAGATGATGTAGTACCGCAGATGGACCAGGAGGAGCTGGGAGGTGCTATTGTTCAAAGCGAAGGTGAGTTCTGCCACATTGGACTAACCACTGCCCGCCCATCCACAGGGTCTGATGGGCTCAGCGGCCATCTTACAAGCTGCTTTGACCAGTTTACAGGCGGGCAACCATGCTGCATACTAGACTCTCAAAGTGAATGGAAGCAGAGGCTGCAGAAGGGCAAGAGGGAGCAGAGGCTACAGATGAGAGAGAGTCAGTGGAAGGAGAAGCCAGAGGTAGCAAGCCCAACTGGATTGTGAACACCAGCTGCAGATGCTCCAGCTACAAAAGTCTGCTCCTGCTGGTCCAGTGTTACCAAAAAATCATGTCCCAAAGCTGTGGACTGAGGTCTTTCCCCTGCTGGATAAAGGTACTGACTTGGACACTTTTTTGCTGGCTTTTGAAAAAACTTGTCAACGGTACAATGTTCCTGCGGACCAATGGGTTCGGTACCTTACCCCTCATCTCAGAGGTAGGCCCTGGAAATATTTGGCTATTTGTCTAGTGAGACCACCCTCACCTATGAGAACACCAAGCAGGCTCTGGTCCGTCAGTACAACCAGACCCCTGAGTCCGGAGTTTGCCAGTGGACCTCAGGACTGGGACTTACCACCTTCCAGCAGCTGAGTGAGCAAATCGCCATGGAGAAGTTTTTGTGGAATTGCCAGGAGGGATTATAGCAGCACATTCGTGACTGGAAACCCAAATAGGCTTCGGAAACAGCTGGCCTGGCAGATGAGTACAGCAACAATTGGACTCTAGAGGCCAGAAGACCTGCTGGCTGGAGAGGGGATAAGACAAAAACCATGCCTGCCAGAGAGGCCATCCCTGCTAACCTTGCCCTTAAGCCCAAGGGGGCATCTGCCCATACTTCTCTCTCCATGCTGTTTGGTGAACCTTGCATATGTCATCTGTGTAAGCAGCCAGGACACTTCAAAGCCATTTGTCCCCAGCACCACAAGGCCCCAATACCGTCCCTAAAACCTTCCCCTGTTTTGTGTGTGGGTGGGGCTGCTGGGAGGTCCCATGATAACTTGCAGCCCTACAAAAACTGGCGTCCCCGCAAGTTTTATCCAGGAAAACCCTCCCTGTGTCTGGAATTGGAGGAACAGAACCGCCACTGCCCATTCCAAGGTGTATTTGGACTGGGGTATGGAGAGGGGCATAAGGGAGGTAGGGGTATCCTCTGATATTCATGTGGGAACAAACTTGGGTCGGCTAGTGTCACAGTATGTGATCCCAGAATCTGCAAGAACTGAGCCCACAGCCAGCAATATGCAGCCTGCCGCTGTAACTGATTCTGTGATTGATTGTTATGACAGTGATGTTGATATTGTCAATTATATTAATTTGTGTGACATACCTACTGCCAGGAATGTGGGGGTTGGTAGGGTCATGCCTGTGAGAGGACCTACCAGGTTGGTCAAAAGGTGTGGGTGCTAGTCCCTGTACCATAAAACAAGATTCAGGCTGCCTGGGAAGGCCCATATCATGTGCATCAACAGCTTAATACCGTCACGTACCTAGTCCCCCTGGACCCAGCTCGTGGAAGACGGAAAGCCTATCACGTAAACATGATGAAGGCACATCATGAGCGGGAGGCATGCGTCTTCCCAATGTGGAACCTAACTGTGGGCCACTCTACAACCCTTCCAGGAGTAATTTAGCAACCAACCGGAAAGGACTGAGTTGGCAGTCCATCAAGTGGACACCGGCATCATCCCCCAATCCGGCGTTCAGTGTATCAGGTCTCCCCGGAGGTGCAGCAGCACATGCGGCTGGAGACTGACAAAATGCTGAAGATGGGGGTCATCCAGGCATCTAACAGTGCTTGGACATCCCTGGTAGTCCATGTTGCAAAGAGAGACCGGACCACCCGGTTCTGTGTGGGCACAGAGAGCTCATCGCTGTTATGGTCACCGATGCAGACCAAATGCCACGCATCGATGGCTTGTTCGACCAGCTGGCCGGAGCAAAGTACGCAACCATCATGGGTCTGAGCCGGGGTTAATGGCAGATTCCCTGACTCATGAGGGACAAGGAATGCTCTGCCTTTATTTCCACGCTTGGACTGTAAGAGTCCAGCATAATGCCTTTTGGTATGAAGAATGCCCCTGCCACTTTCCAGTGAATAGTGAACATCCTGCATAAGGGGTTGGAAGGATATGCAGTCACCTATCTGGACGACATGGCGGGCTTTAGTTCCACATGGCAGGATCACTTAAAGCACCTGACGCAGGTGTTTGGGTGGATCCGCCAGGCAGGCTTGACCATTAAGCCAGGAAAGTGCCAGATGGGTGAGGTCCACTACTTGGGACACCTGGTAGGTGGGGGAGTGCTGAAGTCAGAGTCAAGGAAATTGGATGCCATAGGAGTTTCGTACAACCCCATAGTACTCTGGCTAAGCCTCTGAGAGACATCACCAGGAAAAAGTTTCCCTCCGCAGTTGATTGGTCAAACGAATGTGAGAAGGCTTTCTGAGTGCTGAAGACTGCTCGGTCTAACTTTCCAATGTTACTAGCAACTGACTTTAGCTGGCCGTTTATAGTGCAAACCAATGCCAGCAAGTTCGGCCTTGGTGCTATACTCAGCCAGGTAGACCTGATGGGCAACGAACACCCTGTTATATACTTGAGCCGGAAACTCCTGCCGGGGGAGGTGGCCTACTCCACCATGGAGAAGGAATGTCTAACAATTGTTTGGGCCCTGCAGCGTCTGCAGACCTACTTGTACGGGCGCCACTTCATGGTGGAGATGGTTCACAATTCCCTCAGCTGGTTACACACAATATCCGGTACCAATGGGAGGTTGTTACACTAGAGACTTGCACTGTTATATCTCTCCTATACACACACAGGCTGCAGGAGGTGTGGCCGTCAGCACCAGGAAGCACATGGAGGAGCCATTACACCATTATGCCTCACATCATTATACAGGCTGTCAGCCAAGCTTTGGGGGGAGTGGCTGTGCCTCCCACTCATGAATAAGCTGGACAGCTTGAATATGATAATGACTCATTGGACATTTCACAGGTCATTTGCATACAGTTTTAGGACCTCATTGCTTAAGTTTACAGGAATGTAGAGGGACAATGAATGGATAGAGGTAATGCTTTCTAATGGCAGTTTATGAAAATGTATGTAGTTTAGGGGGTTATTTTGCCTGACGGGTTCTCTTTAAGTTCCCCACTTTCCCCCCAGCCTCCACTTAGTTAGCCCAATGGAGCTAGCTAGTGTTACCAGCAGTTGTCTGAGCTTCAAAGGACCTCTGCAGACAAATTGTTAACATGCATCCCCCCTGCCAATTCTCAAACAGACAAAGAGCAAGTGGTGCAATTTCCAGGGCTCTAGCACCCTTGGGTCCAGATATATCAATATCTCTGGATAGGTCCATAGCAAATGGGTCAGGTTTGGTACCAATGCGATCCAGGGATTCACCCATTTCCAAATATACCAGAACCATGCCCCTATGACTTCCCTTTGAGAAGCTATGGAGGGGGGGGGGGGGTGCATGAGCTGCTCAAGTAATTTTCTTTGGAATTCGGAAAACCTTTAACTAAAACACTCCCAGTATCCCCTAGAAGTAAAAAGCATGCTAATTAGACTGACTACAATCACTATTCTGCTAGTAGATTTCCTTTAACATAAGCTGTCACTAATCCTGACTTTTCTGTTGTTATTTAGCATCTAATGCAATGAACCATGATATGGACTACATGTATTTCTCCTTATTGTGTCCTTTGGGACAATGTGGCCCTTGGACCAGTAAAATGTCTTTATCCCTAATCTAGATTGAGCTTTTTTTTTTGAGCTAGGAATTGTAAATAATATTTTCTCAACCAGAAATTCAATTTGAAACAATCGACAAGAGGCAAGATTTCATTTGACGAATTGGGCGATATTTATCGTACGAGTGCCGGCGTATGATAGCCCCGCCGCTGCATTTTCACAGCCCGATGCATCAAGAGGCTTCAGCTCTGTACTTTAGCTTTCTTAAAATTTACAAGAGACCAAAATAAAACATTCACCTGTGGTTTCTGGTGACCCACCTAACTAAACCCATGCAAGTTGACAGATCTGTATGGGCGTTTTATCTAACTTTACTGGATACTTTGCCTGTATTATTGCAAAAAATATTTAAAATGATTTAAAACAAAAAGGATTTTAAAAAGCAAAAATAGGAATTGGCCCTTATTCATTGTTTTGCTGAATAAACAGGACATCTATTGTTGAAAACACTTGGCTGATATCACATGGTCCGTATCACATCACAGGTTTGCGCCAAGTTATGCCAACTGATTAATTGGCACATTGGGAATCCTCCACCATAATCCCCAAACTTATTTAGGGGGGTTGGGGGACACATGATCAACTCATAGATTTCCTCTCTTTTTTGAATACTAACAATAGAAATATAAAATTCACATCACAAATCAGCGCTGAAAAGAATCAAACTTTTGGATTTATCCATTGAAATTGTAGATAACCATATAGAATGTAGAACATTTAGGAAACCTACAGCACAAAACAGCTATATACAGATATAAAGTTGTAATTAAACATCCCTTATGGACAATTTTGAAGACTTCAAAGGAAGTGTGCACACTCTGAATTTTATGATGAGGAAGCCCAAAACAATTCCTAGATAAACGATACCCTTTACCCATATTACAATATGTTTATAGTAAAGCTAGAAATCTAGACAGAAATACAAACCGTCAAACGAACAGGAAGATGTATCTATAAATAACCCAATTGAAGATTCTACAAAAAATTTATTTTTCCATTTAATTCCCAATACAAACAAATCGAAAGAATTATAGCCAAACATTGGCATTTATTATTAGATGATAAACATCTCCAACCAACCTTATCAACTAAACCACTGATTATATATACTGAAGCTCCTAACTTAGGCATTACAATCGCAAATCAACACAATGGGGCACATTTACTTACCCGGTCCAGTCGCGATCCACCAAGGTCCGACGAGGATGAAGTCCGGCGTGATTCGCCAACATCGGGCGCCCGAGATCCTGCATCTGTCGCTCCCCCTGCTGAGGTCCGCCGGAGTTCACCTTCTTCTTCCTGGTGTGAGTGTACAATTTTCGATGTTAAATCCTGCGCGTTGTCTGATTTTTCGCAATTTGTGTTTTGCGTGAAAGCCCGCGTCAATGAGCCAAAATATGATCACGTGCACCAAAAACCCCTGTTAAATGTGGCGCTAATCGTAAATCATTGGAAAACCCGATGAAAATGCGTTCTGCGGACCCTTAGTAAATGAGCCCCTATGAGTTCCACTAATACATGGCTTAATTTGAAAGGTTTTTTTAGATGCAGAAAATACATATGCTGCAGAACTACATATTTCCCAAGGAAAACAGTACAAATTATTTCCCATTCTAATTCATACACATATGATATAAAAGAACTACTTACATGTAATAGCAAAGGAGTTATTTATATCATACAATTCCCTTGCCAAAAGCAGTACATAGGATGTGCTATAAGACCCTTGAAGGAACGAATAGGAGAACACTTGCGCAATATTAAAAATGGAGTGAGAAACCATTCTTTGTCAGATCATGTTTTCTTGTATCATAATAAGGACCCTTCAGGAATCCATTTCTGTGTCGTGTGGAGTCTAGATATATACACTCACTGGCCACTTTATTAGGTACACCATGCTAGTAACGGGTTGGACCCCCTTTTGCCTTCAGAACCGCCTCAATTCTTCGTGGCATAGATTCAACAAGGTGCTGGAAGCTCCTCAGAGATTTTGGTCCATATTGACATGATGGCATCACACAGTTGCCGCAGATTTGTCGGCTGCACATCCATGATGCGAATCTCCCTTTCCACCACATCCCAAAGATGCTCTATTGGATTGAGATCTGGTGACTGTGCATGCCATTTGAGTACAGTGAACTCATTGTCATGTTCAAGAAACCAGTCTGAGATGATTCCAGCTTTATGACATGGCGCATTATCCTGCTGAAAGTAGCCATCAGATGTTACAGGGTACATTGTGCTCATAAAGGGATGGACATGGTCAGCAACAATACTCAGGTAGGCTGTGGCGTTGCAACAATGCTCAATTGGTACCAAGGAGCCCAAAGAGTGGCAAGAAAATATTCCCCACACCATGACACCACCAGCCTGAACCGTTGATACAAGGCAGGATGGATCCATGCTTTCATGTTGATGACGCCAAATTCTGACCCTACCATCCGAATGCCGCAGCAGAAATCGAGACTTATCAGACCAGGCAACGTTTTTCCAATCTTCTACTGTCCAATTTCGATGAGCTTGTGCAAATTGTAGCCTCAGTTTCCTGTTCTTAGCTGAAAGGAGTGGCACCCGGTGTGGTCTTCTGCTGCTGTAGCCCATCTGCCTCAAAGTTCGACGTACTGTGCGTTCAGAGATGCTCTTCTGCCTACCTTGGTTGTAACGGGTGGCGATTTGAGTCACTGTTGCCTTTCTATCAGCTCGAACCAGTCTGCCCATTCTCCTCTGACCTCTGGCATCAACAAGGCATTTCCGCCCACAGAACTGCCGCTCACTGGATGTTTTTTCTTTTTCGGACCATTCTCTGTAACCCTAGAGATGGTTGTGCGTGAAAATCCCAGTAGATGAGCAGTTTCTGAAATACTTAGACCAGCTCTTCTGGCACCAACAACCATGCCACGTTCAAAGGCACTCAAATCACCTTCCCCATACTGATGCTCGGTTTGAACTGCAGGAGATTGTCTTGACCATGTCTACATGCCTAAATGCACTGAGTTGCTGCCATGTGATTGGCTGATTAGAAATTAAGTATTAACGAGCAGTTGGACAGGTGTACCTAATAAAGTGGCTGGTGAGTGTATATGATTTCGAAACTTTAACACCAAGGGGTCTGAATGCGGAGATTAAAATTTTGGGCTTTTTGTAATCCTATGGTTCTAAAAACTTTGTTTTAAAAACTCTCTTTTTATTCATACGTGTTCTTGGTCCATAGAGACTTTCCATCCAGTCAGGCTGTATACCAGCACTCGATGGAGACTCTTGATGCACCAACTCACATCTATATTATATACCATTATATTTCATAGTTCATACTTTTCATTATGTTAACTAAAGTATTGGCCATATTCTCCCATAAACATATAGGTTATAGGAGAATATAAAAGATAAAATAGAAAATTCTTTGGCGTCTAAAATATCCATCTTTAAATAATATTTAGATAATCTAATATGGATTGTTTCTTTCACTTCTTTTATCTTGTTTAGAGATGAGCGAACATACTCGTCCGAGCTTGATGCTCGTTCGAGCATTAGCGTACTCGAAACTGCTCGTTGCTCGGACGAATACTTCACCCGCTCGAGAAAATGGCATCTCCCGCCGTTGTGATTTTTGGCGGCCAGAAACAGAGCCAATCACAAGCCAGGAGACTCTGCACTCCACCCAGCATGACGTGGTACCCTTACACGTCGATAGTAGTGGTTGGCTGGCCTGATCAGGGGACCCTGATCCGCGCTGCTCGGATCATTCTCTGTCTGGATGCCGCTAGGGAGAGAGCTGCTGCTGGTCAGGGAAAGCGTTAGGGTGTTCTATTAGAATAGTGTTAGGCAGGAGTGATTCTACAAGAACCCAACAGCCCTTCTTAGGGCTACAATAACGTTTTATTTTACTTTTTTTTGGTTTGCCTGTGGCTGGGCTTGCTGCCATTAGTAGTGCAGCAAGTACCATATTGTGAGGAATTTGCTGGGAGACTTGCGACCGTTGTGTTTAGCTCTTAGTGACACACATATCCACCTCAAACACCGAAGTGGGACAATTTATTAGGGGTTTGATTTGAATTAGGCACAGTCTGCTGATTTATTTTTTTTTACGTTTATTTTTTTTATAACTCAAAGTAATCTGGCAAAGCAGTGTGCTTTCAGTGTAGGCTAGAAAATAGCCATAGGAGAACCCCAACGGCTTATTTAGGCCTACAATAGCGTTATATTTTACTTTTTTTGGTTTGCTTGTGGCTGGGCTTGCTGCCACTAGTAGTGCAGCTAGTACCATATTGTGAGGAATTTGCTGGGATACTTGCGACCGTTGTGTTTAGCTCTTAGTGACACACATATCCACCTCAAACACCGAAGTGGGACAATTTATTAGGAGATTGATTTGAATTAGGCACAGTCTGCTGATTTATTTTTTTTTACGTTTATTTCTTTTTATAACTCATATAAGTCATCAGGCACAGCACAAAATCCAGTTGTGTGCTGTCAGTGTAGGTTAGAAACTAGCCATAGCAATAGAGGCCGTGGTCCTGGGCGGGGTGAGACACCACCTGCTGATGAGGGAGCAGGGGAACGCCGCAGAGCTACACTCCCTAGGTTCATCATGTCTCAAGTTACTGGGACTCGTGGTAGAGCACTGTTGAGGCCAGAACAGTGCGAAGAGGTGATGTCGTGGATTGTGGACAATGCTTCTAGCCGTTTGTCCACCAGTCAGTCTTCCACGCAGTCCACCCATGTCACCCAAATCAGCACTCCTCCAGCTCCTCCACCTCAGCCTCCTTCCCCCCAGTCTGCCCCCTCCCAGCAAAATTTGGCATTAGGCATACTCTGAGGAACTGTTTTCTGGAACCTTCCCACAGTCACAAACCACTTGTCCTGTTGCTGCTGAGCTATTTTCCGATGCCCAGGTTTTCCACCGGTCGCAGTCTGTGGGTGATGATGACATTATTGACGTAGTGAAAGAAGTGTGTAAAGAGGTGTCGGACGATGAGGAGACACGGTTGTCAGACAGTGGTGAAGTTGTTGTCAGGGCAGGAAGTCCGAGGGGGGAGCAGACTGAGGGATCGGAGGATGATGAGGTGACAGACCCAAGCTGGGTTGATAGGCCGGGTGAACACAGTGCTTCTGAGACGGAGGCGAGTCCTATAGCAGAACAGGTTGGAAGAGGCAGTGGTGGGGCCAGACGGAGAGGCAGGGCCAGAGCTGGTGCATCAGCGCCAAATGTTTCCCGTAGTCAAGCTCCCGTGGTGAGGGCTAGATTTTCAGAAGTCTGGAGGTTCTTTAAAGAAACATCGGATGACCGACGGACTGTGGTGTGCAACCTGTGCCAAACCAGGATCAGCAGGGGTTCCACCACTACTAGCTTAACTGCCACCAGTATGCGCAGGCATATGAATGCTAAACACCCCACTCAATGGCACCAAGCCCGTTCACCTCCGGCCGGGCACACCACTGCTCCTTCCCCTGTGTCATCTTCTAGTGAGCCCCCTGCCCAGGACCCCGGCCCAAACACCTCCCGTGCGAAAACCCCATCTTCGCCTCCACGATCCTCCACAGCATCCACCAGCGTTCAGCTCTCCATACCCCAGACGCTGGAGCGCAAAAGGAAGTATAGTGCAACCCACCCATACACCCAAGCCCTCAACGTCCACATCTCCAAACTGCTTAGCCTGGAGATGCTGACCTATAGGCTGGTAGAGACCGAGGCCTTTTGAAACCTCATGGCGGCGGCCGCCCCTCGGTATTCGGTCCCCAGCCGCCACTACTTTTCCCGATGTGCCGTCCCAGCCCTGCACAAGCACGTGTCAGAGAACATCATCCGTGCCCTGACCAGCGCCGTTTCTGACAAGGTCCACCTGACCACGGACACGTGGACGAGTGCTGCTGGGCAGGGGCACTATATATCGCTGATGGCACATTGGGTTAACTTGGTGGAGGCTGGGACCGAGTCTGACCCTGGGGCTGGTCATATACTGCCGACGCCGAGGATTTCGGGGCCTACCTCGGTCCAGGTCTCAAAGGCCTACTATGCCTCCTCCTCCTCCCACCCCTCCTCCACCTCCTCCTCCGAATTACCATCCGTGGGCATGGCGCCATCAGTCGATAGCTCTAGGCACAGCAGCAGTGCCATCGCTAAGCGACAGCAGGCGGTGCTCAAACTGCTGAGCCTAGGCGATAAAAGGCACACCGCCCAAAAGCTTTTACAGGGCATCACGGCGCAGACTGATCTGTGGCTGGCACAGCTGAACCTGAAGCCAGGCATGGTTGTGTGTGACAACGGCCGTAACCTGGTGGTGGCTCTGCAACTCGGCAGACTGACACATGTGCCATGCCTGGCCCATGTGTTAAATCTCATAGTTCAGCGCTTCCTCAAGACATACCCTAATCTGTCTGATTTGCTCATGAAAGTGCGCCGCATCTGTGCGCATTTCAGGAAGTCCAGCACAGATGCTGCCACTCTCAGGGCAGCGCAGCGCCGCCTCCAACTGCCCACTCACCGACTGTTGTGCGACGTGCCCACAAGGTGGAATTCAACATTAACCATGTTATCCAGAGTTTACCAGCAGCGCAGAGCGATTGTAGACTGCCAGATGTCAACTTCCACCAGAACTGGTAGTCAGGTCAGTCAGCTTCCTCAAGTCTACAATGAGGAGTGGACGTGGATGTCTGATATCTGTCAGGTGCTGAGTAACTTTGAGGAGTCAACACAGATGGTCAGTGGTGATGCCGCCATCATCAGCCTCACCATCCTGCTGCTTGCCCTGTTGAAAAACTCTCTGGTCAGCATGAAGTCGGAAGCTTTGCGCTCGTCACAAGAGACGGGGGAAGAAGATTCCCTTGTTTCTCAGCGCATATCGGAGGAGGTGGAGGAGGATGAGGAGGAAGAGGAGGAAGAGGAGGAGAATGTTGGCGAGACAGAAGAGGGGACCATTGTTCAGTCCTTCACTGTTCAGTGTGTATGGGCAGAAGAAGAGGAGTTGGAGGAGGAGGAAATGGAGAGTCAGGCCAGTGAGGGGAGTGAATTCTTGCGCGTTGGGAATCTGGCGCATATGGCAGATTTCATGCTAGGCTGCCTATCCCGTGACCCTCGCGTTCAAAGAATTTATTCCACCACCGATTACTGGGTATTCACTCTCCTGGACCCATGGTACAAGCAAAATCTTTCCACTCTCATCCCTGGAGAGCAAAGGAGTGTGAGAATGCATGAATACCAGCAGGCCCTGGTGCACAAGCTGAAACAGTATTTCCCTTCTGACAGCGCTAGCAGCAGAGGGCGTACTTCTGCTGGACAAGTAGCGAGGGAAAGTAGGCGAGCAGGCAGCTTGTCCAGCACTGGCAGGGGTACGCTTTACAAGGCCTTTGCCAGTTTTATGTCACCCCAGCAAGACACTGTCACCTGTCCCCAGTCTCGGCAGAGTAGGGCTGATCTTTACAGAAAGATGGTGAGGCAGTACGTAGCTGACCATACCATCGTCCTAAATGATCACACAGCTCTCTACAACTACTGGGTTTCAAAGCTGGACATGTGGCGCGAACTGGCGCTGTACGCCTTGGAGGTTCTTGCCTGCCCTGCTGCTAGCATGTTGTCCGAGTGGGTTTTCAGTGCAGCTGGTGGCATCATCACCGATAAGCGTACACGCCTGTCGACTGACAGCGCTGACAGGCTGACGCTTATCAAGATGAATAAAGCCTGGATTTCTCAGAATTTCCATTCTCCACCAGGTGAAAGAAGCTCAACCTAAATAATGTATGCACTCCTCCTCCTCATTGTCCTCCTTCTCCTCCTCTTTGTACACTAAAGCAGAGGAAACTGGCTATTTTTTTCCAGGGCCAACTGGCTATAAATATAGTACTCTATGTATTTAATTTTTCTGGAGGGCCACCTACCCGGTCCTCTGTTTTAAACAATTTTTGGGAGTGCCACATACAGGTACTCAATCTATTTAATTTTTCTGGAGGACCACCTACCTGCTCCTCTGGTTTGAAAACTTTTTTGGACTGCCACATACAGGCACTATCCAAATTAAATTGTCTCCATAGCAGCCTCCACACGTCGTCTTTTTAGCTGCCTCCAAAAGTCGTCCATATAGCTGCCTCCATACATGGTCCCCTTATCAAACGAGCTGTGTCAGGCAGAATTTTGGGTTGTTTTCATGGCTTCCACATCAAACTTGTTAACTTTGTCGCCACTCTGCTATGTAATCCACAAAATATACTGGCAAACTTTTATCATTTACAGATATTATTTCAGCGCTTCTTGCGCATCTGTTTACATTCCCCTCACCCTCCATAACCCAAACTTATAAGAACACTACTACACTTGATCTTATACAAAAGGTTCTTAGAGGTGCTGTTTGGGGAGTAGCCAAGAGACAGGGGCTTAACTGCATAGTTTTAACTGCAGCACCTTTAATCTACTACTAGTTCACTGCCTCCATACATCTTCCCCTTATCAAAAGAGCTGTGTCAGGCAGAATTTTCAGGTGTTTCACCAGATACATAGTGGAACTCGGCCCATCTGTCGCCGCCATGCTGGAGACCTGAAGTTGCAATCATAGCAGCGCAATATGGATGCCCCATACTGTCGCTCTTAATCATGGAACCATTTCCGAAAAAACAATTAAAAATAGAACCATTTCACCATTATTCCTAGGTGAAATATTCAAACGACCCGGCCTGCTTTGAAAATTATAATTTTTTCAAAGTAAACACTTCTGGCCCCCAGGCCCATTTTGGGTGGGGAGGAGCCGAGAGACAGGGACTTGGACAGGTGAAAGCTCACCTGGCAGCGGACCGCCAGCTCCATCCCAAGATTAGGCAGCCTCAGAGGCATCCATGCATGCTGTCCCTGCTGTTTCCTGTCCATTTCGCCTCCACGATCCTCCACAGCGTCCACCAATGTCTCCATGCGCAACTTTCAACTCTCTATACCCCAGACGCTGGAGCACGAGAGGATATGCAGCACATCATCCCCTTATCAAACGAGCTGTGTCAGGCAGAATTTTCAGGTGTTTCACCAGATACATAGTGGAACTCGGCCCATCTGTCGCCGCCATGCTGGAGACCTGAAGTTGCAATCATAGCAGCGCAATATGAATGCCCCATACTGTCGCTCTTAATCATGGAAGTCGTCTCCATGGCTGCCTCCACATGTCGTCCCTTTATCAAACGAGCTGTGTCAGGCTCATTTTTCGGGTGTCGGCTGAGTCCTCTTCATACAGAGGTGGGGTTTTTTTCATATTGCAGAAAACCCCCACCGCTAATAACCGCGGTCGTTGCTTGCATCGATCGCAGCTATTAACCCCTCCTTTGCCGCCGGCGCCATATTTGTTACGATTGCCGCGCCCCTGAACGTCATCGGGGTGGGGGGGGGGGGGCGGCAATTGGTTGCCATGGTAGCCTCGGGTCTTCGTTTGACCCGAGGATACATGGCTTCTGCATATCCATTACAATGAGCCTGTGGCTCATTGTAATGTATAGTGTGCAAAAATGCCATATATTGCAATACTGTAGTATTGCAGTATATGGTAGGAACGATCTGACCATCTAGGGTTAATGTACCCTAGATGGTCTAAAAAATAGTGAAAAAAAAAAGAAAAAAAAAGTTTAAAAAATAAAAAAAATTTATAAAATATTAAAAGTTCAAATCACCCCCCTTTCCCTAGAACGGATATAAAACATAATAAACAGTAAAAATCACAAACATATTAGGTATCGCCGCGTCCCAATATGCCCGATCTATCAAAATATAAAAACGGTTACGGCCGGCGGTGACCTCCGAGGTGGGAAATGGCACCCAAATGTCCAAAATGCGACTTTTACACCTTTTTACATCACATAAAAGATGAAATAAAAAATGATAAAAATGTTGCACAGACCTCAAAATGGTAGCAATGAAAACGTCGCATCATTTCGCAAAAAATGACACCTCAAATAGCTCCGTGCACCAAAGTATGAAAAAGTTATTAGCGTCAGAAGATGGCAAAATTTTTTTTTCTTTTTTGTACACATTCGTTTAATTTTTGAAAATGTATTAAAACACAATAAAACCTATATAAATTTGGTATCACCGCGATCGCACGAACCAAAGAATAAAGCTGAGGTGTTATTTTGAGTGCACAGTCAAAGTCGAAAAAACTGAGCCCACAAGCACGTGCGTTTTTTTTTTTCAGTTTTTCCACATTTGGAATTTTTTTCAGCTTCGCAGTACACGGCATGTTAAAATAAATAACATTACGGCAAAGTACAATTTGTTACGCACAAAATAAGCCCTCACACAAGTCTGTACACATAAAAATGAAAAAGTTATGGATTTTTGAAGTTGGAGAGCGAGAAATGAGCGGAAAAACCCTGCGTCCTTAAGGGGTTAAACCTCATCAACCATTTCTCCGCCCACTCCTCAAGCTTCCACAAATCCCTCTGTAATGCTAAACTATCAACTTCAGTATTTTTTACTTTACACAGCTTAGTATTATCTGCAAATATTGAAACTTGATTGTGTAAACTCACAACAAGGTCATTAATAAAAATATTAAGAAGTGGCCCCAATACTGACCCCCTCGGCACTCCACTGGTAACGTCAACCCAATTTGAGAATTTGCCATTAATGATGACCCTCTGTTTTCTATCACTAAGCCAAGTACTTACCCAAATACACAGATTTTCCCCCTGTCCCAGCAGTATTTTATGTACCAACCTTTTATGCAGAACGGTGTCAAATGCCTTTGAAAAGTCTAGATATACAACATCCACAGCGTCCCACATGTCCAGTCTGGAACTTACCTCCTCGTAGAAACCAATCTGTCACGGGTGCAGCAGCAGGAACACAGGTGCGCCCGCGATCCAAGACAGTGATCGCGGGCGCACCCGTGTTCCTGCTGCTGCACCCGGGCCCTGCTCACCTTCCCTGGCTCCCGCTATGTCCTCTCTGGCTACTGCAGCTCGGCGCGCACGTCCCCGTCTCCTAGGGCGCACGCGCGTTGTCACTCTAAGATTTAAAGGGCCAGCACGCCAATAATTGGCGCTGGCCTGCTATAAGTTTCTGCCCCTTCCTGTGACCCTTGCCGGATCTTTGAGCATCACAGCCTTAGAGAAAGCTTCCTTGCGAGTATTCCTGCGTTCCTGTGTCCTCCAGCGTTCCTCCCTGCCTTCCTGTGTGTTCCTGCTCCCGAGTTGCTGCTCCTGTGTTGCTGTGTTACCTGTGTTCCTCCATGTTGCTGTGTTCCTGTGCCTGTGTTCCCATCCCCTTCTGCCTGGATCTCCCGTTGCTGACCCCGGATTGGACTTTACCCTGCATCTCTGCCCCCTGCCTTGACCCTGTGCCTGGACCCGACCACGAGACTGTCTCCTGTTAAGGTACCTAGACCTCGGCTGCCACCGCGGGCCAGTCGCACCTGTGGAACGACCAGGTGGTTTCCTGCCGCAGCAAGTCCAACCCGCTTTGCGGCGGGCTCTGGTGAAGACCAGGTGCCACTTGGACTCCGGTCCCAGGTGTCGGCTGGTACCACCTCCCGCGGTGGTCCAGGGGATTCACACACCCCGAATCCTGACAGTAAGATCCGGCCATGGATCCTGCCGAGGTTCCGCTTTCTACTCGTTCCAACTTTGCTGCCATTGTGGTCCAGCAATCCCGGGAGATTGCCGCTCAGCGTGAACAGCTAGATGAAGTCACCACCATGCTGCAACAGCTGTTAGCCCCCAGCAACAGCAACAGGCTTCTATGCCCGCTGAACCCTGACTACGGCTGTCTATGCCCCGCAAGTTTGATGGAGACCCCAAGGATTGCCGGGCTTTATAACTCAGTGCTCTCTGCAAATAGAGCTCATGCATTTGCAATTTGTCTCGGAGCGGTCTAAGGTGGCATTCTTCGTCAGCCTCCTCTCCTGGAAAGCCCTGCCTGGGCTACCCCTCTTTGGGATAGAGGCGACCCGGTCATGGCTACTCTCACGGATTTTCTGGCAGAGTTCCGGGCTGTATTTGAGGAACCTGCACGGGCCTCTTCTGCCGAGACTGCTTTACTGAACCCGCGCCAAAGCAGCTCGTCCGTGGGAGAGTATGCGGTTCAGTTCCGCACCCTGGCCTCTGAACTTGCCTAGAACGATGCAGCCCTCATTGCTACCTTTAAGAAGGGACTCTCTGCGCAGGTCAAGGACGCTCTGGCTGCCATTAACTCTGAGTGGTCTTAACACACTGGCCACTCGGATTGATGTACGGCTCAAGGAACGCGGTGAGGAACTCCGCACTGAGCACCCTCAAGCCCGGGTAAGACGTTTTCTTCGCCTGGCTACTGCCTTTCAAAGACCTCGCCAGCCTCTGCCTGAATTGTCTGCTGAGGAACCTATGCAGGTGGACAGAATTCGGCTCTCCCTACAGTAGCGTTCGTGACGACGACAGGAGAACCTCTGTCTGTACTGTGCCAGCCCAGAGCACTTCATCGGTTCCTGTCCTGTCCGTCCTCAACGTTCGGGTAACGCCAGCACCTAGGCTTCTTGGGAGAGGCGTCCCTAGGTGTAAGTATAGCTTCTCCACGTCTGACTCCTTCTGTGCTCCTCAGTACTGGCACCGGTACCCAGATCCAGGTTTTTGCCTTCCTGGATTCGGGCTCTACAGCGAACTTTGTGGATGCTGCCCTGGTCTCTCAGCATCACTTCCCGGTGGTTCGTCTCGAGAAGCCATTGTCCATAGCCTCGGTCAATGGCCAAATTCTTTCCGTGCCCATCTGGTTTCGCACGGAACCCCTGCTTCTGCAAGTTGGTGCCCTACATCAAGAGAGACTTTCTTTTTTTGTGCTGCCCCAAAGCACATCTGCTCTTCTGCTGGGTCTCCCCTGGTTGCAGCTTCATGCCCCTGTTCTGGACTGGTCTTCTGGGGAGATTCTCCGTTGGGGTCCTGATTGTTCCTCACATTGCATGTGGGTCCTTCATCCACTACCTGTCAGGACTTATACGTTGTCTCACAAATCTCTGCAGAGACTTCCCGCTCCGTATATGGACTTCGCATATGTGTTTTCCAAGAGACTAGCTGAGACTCTACCTCCACATCGTTCGTATGATTGCCCTGTGGATTTTCTTCCGGGTGCCACTCTCCCCAGAGGTAGGGTCTATCCGCTTTCTGTTCCTGAGATGGCTGCCATATCTGAATACATCAAGGAGAATCTGCAGGGGGGGTTCATACGCAAGTCCTCCTCTCCGGCTGGTGCAGGATTCTTCTTTGTCACCAAGAAAGACTGCTCCTTACATCCCTGTATAGACTATCGTGGGCTGAACAAGATAACGGTTAAAAACCGATACCCCTTGCCGTTGATCACGGAACTCTTTGATCACCTGCGCGGTGCCAAGGTGTTCTGCAAACTGGATCCTCGGGTGCTTACAATCTCATCCGGATCCGCAAAGGTGACGAGTGGAAGACGGCGTTTAATACCCGTGATGGGCATTTTGAATATTTAGTAATGCCCTTTGGACTCTGTAATGCCCCTGCTGTTTTTCAGGAATTTGCTAATGACATTTTCGGGGACCTCCTCTATACCTGTACCTTGAATCCCACCAGAGACACGTACGTCAAGCTCTTGGTCGACTTCGTGCCAACCATCTCTGCGCCAAACTGGAGAAATGCCAGTTTCACCAGCACAGCCTTCCATTTCTTGGTTATATAATTTCCGACAGAGGCCTCCAGATGGATCCTGCGAAACTGTCAGCAGTTCTTCAGTGGCCACTCCCAGAGGGCCTCCGAGCCATACAGAGGTTCCTGGGGTTTGCAAATTATTATTGACAGTTTATTCCCCATTTATCCACTCTGGCATCTCCCATCGTGGCCCTCACTAAGAAGGGTGCCAATCCACGTTCCTGGTCCCCTATAGCTGAAGAGGCCTTCTCCAAGTTAAAGTCTGCTTTTGCCTTGGCTCCAGTACTCTCTAGGCCTGATACAGACAAACCTTTTCTTCTTAAAGGTGGATGCGTCCTCTGTGGGAGCTGGATGGTCCTCACCCAAAAAGGGCCCAGGGGCCGAACTTCCACATGCGGCTTCTTTTCCAAAACCTTTTCCCCAGCTGAAAGAAATTATTAGATTGGAAACCGAGAGCTCTTGGCCATTAAACTTGCTCTGGAGGAATAGCAGTATCTTCTGGAGGGGGCTATTCATCCTGTATGTGTGTACGCTGACCACAAGAACTTGTTATACCTCCAGTCAGCCCAGCGCCTGAATACCAGGTAAGCCCGGTGGTCATTGTTCTTTTCCTGTTTCGACCTGCTAATCCATTTTCGTCTGGCAGACAAGAATGTCAAGGCTGATGCTCTATACCGTGCTTCTGATGTGATTAGAGAGAAACCAGCTCCTGGGCATGTAATTTCTCCGGACCAGCTTGTTGTTGCAGCTCCGGTAGATCTTTGGCAGCTACCTCCTGGCAAGACATATGTTAGACCTGCTCTTCGGAAGAGGATTTTGTCTTAGGGACATTCTGCCCATGTGGCTGGGCGCCCTGGGGTGCAACACACCGTGGCCCTCATCTCCCGCTACTACTGGTGGCCTGACCTGGTCAAAGATGTTCGGGAGTTTGTGGGATCCTGCTCCTCCTGTGCCCGCAACAAAGCCTCTCGTCTCAAGCCGGCTGGACTGTTACTACCGTTGCCGATACACAGTCGCTCGTGGTCACACGTGGCAATGGATTTTGTCACTGATATGGCAGTACTGTTATCTGGGTGGTGACGGACCGGTTTTCGAAGATGTCACATTTTGTTCCCCTTCCAGGTCTTCCGTCTTCTCCACAGCTTGCCAGCCTTTTCTTCAGACATATCTTCCTGCTGCATGGTCTTCCACTGCACATCGTGTCCGATCGTGGAGTCCAGTTTGTGTCAAAATTCTGGCGTTCCTTGTGTAACCAACTGCAGGTCAACCTTGACTTTTCTTCTGCCTACCACCCTCAGTCTACTGGTCAAGTGGAGAGGGTGAACCAGACTTTGGGCTGCTATCTCCGCCACTTCATCTCAGCCCTTCAGGACAACTGGGCTGACCTCCTATCCTGGGCTGAGTTCTCATATAATTCCCTGGACTCTGGTTCTACTGGCTTGTCTCCGTTCTTTGTGGTCTATGGACGTATTCCTTGCCCTCCTCTTCCGCTGTCTACTCCCTCTGATGTCCCTGCGGTTGAGGATCTGCTGCAGGACCTCAACTGTATTTGGGACCAGACCCCCCAGTCCAGGGCCGGCTCCAGGTTTTAGTGGGCCCCTGGGCGACAGAGCCCTAGAGGGCCCCCCTTCAGTAGTAACACTGCCCCCCCTCCCCCGCGTGGACACATCCCCCCCTCCTGTATACACACTGCTACCCTCTCCCCCTGTATACACACTGCCCTCCCTCCTCCTGTATACACACTGCCCCCCTCTCCCCCTGTATACACACTGCCACCCTCCTCCTGTATACACACTGCCCCCCTCCTCCTGTATACACACTGCCCCCCTCCTGTATACACACTGCTCCCCTCCTCCCCCTGTATACACACTGCCCCCCTCCTCCTGTATACACACTGCCCCCTTCCTCCTGTATACACACTGCCCCCCTCCTCCTGTATACACACTGCTCCCCTCCTCCCCCTGTATACACAGTGCCCCCCCTCCTCCTGTATACACACTGCCCTCCCTCCTCCTGTATACACACTGCCCTCCCTCCTCCTGTATACACACTGCCCCCCTCCAGTATACACACTGCCCTCCCTCCTCCTGTATACACACTGCCCTCCCTCCTCCTGTATACTGTATACACACTGCCCCCCTCTCCCCCTGTATACACACTGCCCCCCTCTCCCCCTGTATACACATTGCCCCCTCCTCCTGTATACACACTGCCCCCCTCTCCCCCTGTATACACACAGCCCCCCATGTCTCCCCCCTCACCTCACTGATGCAGGTCTCTCTCTGTTGTCACTGCTTTCCCCGGCAGGTCATGTGACCATGACATCATCGCAGGTTCTTCAGTCTCCGATGCAGCAGCTCCTGCCGGGGAAAGCAGTGAGTGCCTGCAAATGCTCTCATAGCGATCTGTGTCCCGAAGACAATTGATCTGGGGGCCCGAGTGGGCCCCTCCAGTACCCCGGGGCCCCGGCACTTGCCCGGGTTAGCTGGGTGCTGGCGCCGGGCCTGCCCCAGTCTCTTCTGCGAGCTACGGACCGTATCAAGACCCAGGCTGATAAGAGGCGTCGGGCTCCTCCCGTCTTTTCTCCTGGTGAGAAAGTATGGTTGTCTTCCAGATACGTTCGGCTCAAGATACCTAGCTACAAGCTCGGTCCCCGGTTCCTTGGTCCTTTCGAGGTAATCAAGCGCATCAATCAAGTGGCCTACAAACTCCGCCTTCCTCCATCTATCCCAAATTCCTTCCATGTCTCCCTCATGAAACCAGTCATCCTGAACCGCTTCTCCCAACAATCCCCTCCTCCTAAACCTGAGGCAGATTCCCCAGACGTCTATGAGGTTAAGGAACTTCTGGACATGAAGTTCGTGAGGGATATGCGGCTCTTTCTTGTAGACTGGAAGGGGTTCGGGCCTGAGGAGAGATCCTGGGAGCCTGAAGAGAACATTTTGGATCAGACTCTCCTCCAGAGGTTTATTGGCCGCAAGAAGAAGAGGGGGAGACTGAAGTGGGGGGGGGGGGTTACTGTCACGGGTGCTCCCGCGATCGCGGTCTCGGATCGCGGGCGCACCCTTGTTCCAGCTGTTGCCCCCGGTCCCGGGCTCCGCTCATCTTCCCTGGCTCCCGCGATGTCCTCTCTGGCTCCTGCAGCTCGGCGCGACCGCGCCGTCACTCTAAGATTTAAAGGGCCAGCGCGCCAATAATTGGCACTGGCCTGCTATAAGTTTCTGCCCCTTCCTGTGACCCTTGCCAGATCTTTGAGCCTCACAGCCTTAGAGAAAGCTTCCTTGCGAGTATTCCTGCGTTCCTGTGTCCTCCAGCGTTCCTCCCTGCCTTCCTGTGTGTTCCTGCTCCCGAGTCCTGTGTTGCCGTGTTACCTGTGTTCCTCCGTGTTGCTGTGTTCCTGTGCCTGTGTTCCCATCCCCTTCTGCCTGGACCTCCAGTTGCTGACGCCGGATTGGACTTTACCCTGCATCTCTGCCGCCTGCCTTGACCCTGTGCCTGGACCCGACCACGAGACTGTCAGCTGCCACCGCGGGCCAGTCGCACCTGTGGAACGACCAGGTGGTATCCTGCTGCAGCAAGTCCAACCCGCTTTGCGGCGGGCTCTGGTGAAGACCAGGTGCCACTTGGACTCCGGTCCCAGGTGTCGGCTGTTACCACCTCCCGCGGTGGTCCAGGGGATTCACACCCACCGAATCCTGACACAATCAGATTAGTCTGACAGAACCGATCTCTCATAAACCCATGCTGATGCTGGGTTATAAGGTTATGTACAGTGAGATACTCCAGGATAGCATCTCTAACAAAACCCTCAAATATTTTCCCCACCACAGGTCTGTAGTTTCCAGGATCGCTTTTTGATCCTTTTTTGTATATTGGTATACTGACTATGCGCCAGTCCTGTGGAACATAGCCAGTCCTCAGGGAATCTTCAAATATTAAAAATAACGATCTGTCTATCATGGTAATAGCTCATGTAGAACCCGGGGTCGTATGCCATCTGGCCCTGGTGATTTATATATCTTAGTGGTTGCGAGGCGGCACCGTACCTCTTCCTGGGTTAAACTCTTGACATTCCAAAGAGAATTTACATCATTCCTCATCATGTCTTCCACAAGGGGATTTTCCGGGGTAAAGACTGTCAAGAAGGCGACATTCAGCAGACTGGCCCTTTCCTCGTCTCCTTCCACTATGACCCCCATATTATTCCTAAGGGGGCCCACACTGTCCATTTTTAGTTTCTTATCATTTATACACTTGAAAAATAATTTGGGATTATTTTTGCTCTCCCTGGCAATATTTCTCTCAGCCTCTATTTTTGGGGCCTGTTTTTTACAGTATTTATTTTTCTTTCTATAATACTGTAATGCCTCACAGCTACATTCAGGGTTTAGTACCTTAAACGCCTCACCTTAAAAGACTAGTTAGCCACATTAAGCAATGGTGTTCCTCCGCTTCAACGTCCCGCTCTTACATCCATTAATAGTGTTCTCATGAAGAATTTAAACTGCATCCACAGTACCTTTTTTCTGCAGTCACAGGTCACAAGTAGGAATAATATCCCAGAGCCGATCACCACGTCCTGCTGTGTCATTTACTCAGGGGGTTCCGATGGAACAGCGGAAAGGTTCTATGTTGTAGCTGGATCTTCTGGCTAGGAACACCAGTGGAACAAACTCTCGTTACAAATTACAAAATGGAGTCCTTGGTGTAGGTCAATAATGGACGCAAGTTGAAGTTAAAACTGCATCGCAATTAGTTTTGAGGTGGTTTTAGGTGGAATTTCTCATTTTAACAGCTTTCTCCTTCAAAATCAAATTCACCAATTCAGTTCATGTCTTTCACCTGTGAAATTGACAAAACTACACCTAAAACCACCTCAAAACTGATTGTGATGCAGTTTTAACTGCAACGTGTGACCGCACCCTCAGATGCATGAACATTCGCATTCCACCTGCAGTGAATTGATAATTTATGTTAATCAGTTGCCATTTGAGTTGTTTTTTCAGCAATGTGTGGATGAGATTTTGTAAACTTCCATCCCCTTTGCAGGGACTGTAAAATTCTACCTTTGTGCATATGTTGTGCATGTGTTTTCACTGCAGCAAATATGGTATGTCTATGCCCTGTGTAGTGGACCCTTGTTAAACCTGTCACTTTAAGAAGCTCCTCCTGCTCTGCACCTATTACCTGTATAAAATGGCACCTGTCCACACACTAAGTCACAATCCAAACTCTCCACCATGGCCAAGACCCAAGAGTTGTCCACATGGACAAGAGGTTGGGATGGGCTGCACGACACTAGTCGGCAGCTTGGTGCGAAAGCCACAACTGCTGGTATAATTATTACAATTATTACAATTGGAAGAAACACAAAGTGATGACAAAAACAGTGCTGACACCCACATTTTATGTAAATGTCTTTTAATTAAGGACAACTCTGAGGGTGCGGTCACACGTAGTTAAAACTGCATCACAAATTAACTTTGAGGTGGTTTTAGATGCAGTTTTGTTAATTAACAGGTCAATGACATTTGGGGAACAGGTTTCTCCTTCAAAATAAAATTCACCCTTTCAGTTCATGTCTTTTTGCTGTTAAATTAACAAAACTGATTGTGATGCAGTTGTTACTGCAACATGTGACTGCAGCCTAGGAAAGATCAGAAATACACAGGAGGAGCGGGGGTGTGGACAGGTGTCTTTTATACAGGTAACGAGAAGTGCAATTTACACAGTGCAGAGTAGGAGGAGCTACTTAAAGACAAACTGACAGGTCTGAGAGAAACCGAATTCTTGCTCATTGGTAGTTGATCGAATACCGATTTAATGTCATAAAAAGCAAATCAATTATTTGAAAATCATACAATGTTTTTTTGGATTTTATAAGATTTTGGCCTACATATATTATTTTGCCTGTGCCCCAAAAAAGGGTGTTTGGACCTTGCACAGGTATTTATTAAGTGTTTGCGCCACATTCGTGTCGCGGTTGCACTTTAGACACTCGCACCTAAAGGGCCATGGTAGTCCTTAGTCAAAGTTTGTGACACATTTCTGTTCAGAGTCGTATAGAATTGTGCTGCACGATGTAGAATGAAAGTGCACCAAAAAGAAAAAGTTGCTTCTATGTGCACACCCGAAGCAGCACTATTTATGCCTTGTAATTGAGCAGCGTGCGTCACTATTGAATTATCTGGTGAAAACTGCACTACTGCAGATCGCTTCAGTATTCATATATCTGGGCCCCTGTCTATATATACAGGCAGGGGTGAACCAAGCCTGTCTGCTGCCATAGAGAGACCCCCTCCCTCATATATGTAATATATCAGGCATAAAGTATTAAATACCATCACTATGTGGAATTTGTTATGCAGAAAACAAGCCATCACACAGCTCCTGTTAAAAAGTTATAGATTTTTATAGAGTGAGAAATGGTAATGAAAATAAGCAGTAAGGGACTGTTTGTTAAAGGGTTAATAAGAATAGATCTAGTGCAAACCTAACAGACAGTATTCCACAATAACAATAAAGTGCTCCCTTTAATTAGTATTTGAATAATTAGTGCCCAAGTGCTCGTAATAATAATCTAATGTAGTTTTAATTATTAATAGTGACTCCCTCACCTGCCCCAGCAGTGCCCACTCCCCCACACAGAATTAAAGCTTCACAGAGCTAGATCACTGCTGCTCAATGGTTTATGTTATTTAATACATTACCCTCTCGCTGTGAAAGGTGCTCAAGCAATCAGTTGGCCGCGCCCACGCACCGAGGTGCAGCACAAAGTACAAGCCAAAAGTTATCCACGCTAATCAGGTCGCGTAATGACATCGATTGCGTGTCCTGTGTGGCTGCACGTGACATACAGGCACAGAAGCAGCGGCCTACCAGGGAGGGAGCGATGCTCTGCAGCCAGTGTTCACAGACACAGTTGACTGTTCTAGATCCGAAGCGGGTGGCCAAAGGTGCGGGCCAGCGGCACATCACCGCTGCTGTATCACACATTGTGAGCTGACTGTCCTGTGCATCGCTCTTAGACAGTGACAGTCAGCTCATCACTGAGCTGACAGGAATCGTCAGAGCCAGTGTGCAGCGCAGACGCAAATCAAACTACGGGGACCTGACTGAGCTGTTACTCAATGTCTGTATCAGCGGACATTGTCAACCGGTGGAGGCCCCCTGTGGGGGCAAGATGGCGGGGCCCCCAGGGTGAGCGCCCCGGGATCCCCGCCTATAATCCTGTCCTAATATATATTTATATAAGCATCAAAGTGGTCGAGATCTACTGTAGCATTATTATTTTAAATGGAGCTAAAGATCCTCTTTTACAAAAATAGAGATGACCATTTTTAGGTCACAGGCTGTACATGTACAATAGAAGTTGTTTTGGCCACTGCAAGAATAATAGGGGAGGGTCACTAATCAAAACAGGATTATATTTACATCTGTGCCACAGAGGCAAGTCTTGCACAATATTAATTATATTATAATTATTTATAATTAGGCACTTTTTCTGTCCTGTATCTAGTATCTATGTATCTCTGCTGTGACTTCCTGGTAGCTGAGTATTAAATCTTGTCCTGTCTAAACCTTGCTGCCACAAATTTGATCCTGTACTATGAACCCCTGCTCCTGGATCCTTCTCCTGGTATCTCCCATCCCTGATGCCTTCTGGTTCAGCATCTAGCTCTGGGCACTGGGTGTCTTCTGGTTTGTGACCAACTCCTTGTAAATAGGTCAGTGTACCGGATCTTCTATCCTGTTACTCCATTGACTGTTACCACATTTCATCTTAATAATGTGTGAATTCAGAATCTGACAGACGGCTTCCCATTGAGATCATCTTTTCTCTGCAGCTTGCACACAGAGAATGTAACAGGAAGCAGACAACTGTTTCATGTGTAGTGTTCCATTCAGGTTCGTATCTGTAAACTTGCCTGCCTTCGGTTCCATGCCTTCTGACATTTACTAAGAAAGTCGGAAACTTCACTTAACATGCTCTTTCCGTGTATAATGCTGGGTACGACCAATTCATGAAGAACGTGCGCCAGAAATCATGAATCTGTCGGTTCCCTTCACTGGCCTGACAGAGTTCACCAACTTTTTTGTGGTGCACCTTTTACATAGGGTGAGTGACACAATAGGCAAGTTAAGTACAGAACGCCCCCTAATTTGGATTGCATGGAGGCAGGGCCGATTCCAGCATTTTTGCTGCCTGAGGCGAATATTAAAATGCTGCCCCCCCCCCCCCCCCGCTCCCTGTTAAGTAAATGCGGAAAACTTTACTAACAATTAACAACCCTACAGACAGCTCCCTGACACTGTGTGACTGACTACATGATCTGAGAGGCATTAGTGACATCTAGTACCTTATAGATGACAATCTCTTCCATCAGGAGGACTTTATTCCGGGTTCTCCAATCCATGACGTATCACTGCTGAGTTCACGGCCGGATATCTTCAGCTCCGTGCAGCATCTCCACCCGGCATCCCTAAAAATACCACAGTCACTTACAGTATGAAGTATATACCCCTCACAACACAACTGACCGCACTCTCCCCACATATAACACATCCCTTCATTATCCCTGCTCTCATATATTTAAAGGCCTCGTTATTCACCACCCAATTAAATTATATACAGCTCCCATATACAGATCCCCTACAGCTTAAATAAATTCTTGCCCCACATATACAGCCCCCCAGCTTAGTAATATACTGTATCCCATATACATCCCCCCAGCTTAGTAATATACTGTACCCCATATACATCCCCCCAGCTTAGTAATATACTGTACCCCATATACATCCCCCCAGCTTAGTAATATACTGTATCCCATATACATCCCCCCAGCTTAGTAATATACTGTATCCCATATACATCTCCCAGCTTAGTAATATACTGTACCCCATATACATCCCCCAGCTTAGTAATATACTGTATCCCATATACATCCCCCCCAGCTTAGTAATATACTGTATCCCATATACATCCCCCAGCTTAGTAATATACTGTATCCCATATACATCCCCCAGCTTAGTAATATACTGTATCCCATATACAGCCCCCCCAGCTTAGTAATATACTGTATCCCATATACAGCCCCCCAGCTTAGTAATATACTGTACCCCATATACAGCCCCCCAGCTTAGTAATATACTGTATCCCATATACAGCCCCCCAGCTTAGTAATATACTGTATCCCATATACAGCCCCCCAGCTTAGTAATATACTGTATCCCATATACAGGCCCCCAGCTTAGTAATATACTGTGTCCCATATACAGGCCCCCAGCTTAGTAATATACTGTACCCCATATACAGCCCCCCAGCTTAGTAATATACTGTATCCCATATACAGCCCCCAGCTTAGTAATATACTGTATCCCATATACATCCCCCCAGCTTAGTAATATACTGTATCCCATATACCCATATACAGCCCCCAGCTTAGTGATATATAATATATAGCATCCCCCCCCAGTATAAAATAATTATGGCCCCATATAATACATATAGCATCCCCCCAGTATAAAATAATTATAACCCCAAATCCCCAAATAAAATATAGCATCCCCTCCCCCTAGTATAAAATAATTATGGTCCCAAATAATACATATAGCACCCCCCCCCCCCTAGTATAAAATAATTATGGCCCCATATGATATCTATAGCGTCCCCCCCTCCCCCAGTATTAAACGTTTTCTAGCCCTATATAGCGCCCCCCCCCCCCAGTATTAATTATTAGCTACATTTAATTAAAGTACTTGAAAAATAATAAAATCATACTCACCTGCAGGCAGCTGCACCCTCGGCGCGGCTCCGGTCTTCACGCGGCCTTCACTCCGGTCTTCCTGTGAGCCGCGGCTCCGCAGTGACACAGGCGCATGACGTCATGACGCCTGTGTCACTGCTTAGGACGGAGCGCGCAGCTGCCGGAAAGGCGCTGCGTCGCTCCGCATATAAATCGCGCCTGTGTCTTAAAGAGACAGGCGCGATTTATTTAGCTGGTGGGCGATTCGGGCGTTAATGGACGCCCGAATCGCCCACTTTAGAGCGGCAAATTTCGCCGCCCTTTACAGGGACCCGCATTCTGCCGCCTGAGGCGAGATTTTCATCTCGCCTCATGGCAGATGCGGCCCTGCATGGAGGCTAGTGCAGTTACACCACAAAACACTTGTGTGCGACACAATAGTGGCGCAGACACTTCTTAAATACTTGTGCAAGTCATTTTCACCTAAAACAACCTAAAAGAAAAGCCCTTAGTAAATGTGTCCCATTATCTTTGTCAGCTACTGAGAACTTCTCCACTGACTTGGTGGGTTGCCACGTGTCAGATCCAAGGTGAGATCATCAATATTTTTAGCCCAGAGAAACCCTTTAATTAAAACCCTGGAGGTTATGGGTTATGATGCACCCCCAGGAATATGTTTATATTACTGTGGACAGGATATGACCTTCCAGGACAAACAAATAACCAAATTCACAATATGTCAGTAAAAAAAATTTCTTTAATCTGCCCATGAATAATTCTAAGTATTGCAGAGTCACCTTTTACTCTTGTGTCCCCCATGTATTTTGCCTCATGTCTTGGAATGGCGGAGTACAAAAACCTATACTTCAAGGCCCCCTCTGTCAAAATCCATGGATCGCAATTACTTGCCTATGGATTTATGATCTGGGTGCTCCGTTATTTCTGTGGTCTCAAACACTAGGAGTTTTAGAGTCAGAAAGCAAATTAAATAAGTACAGGCAATCCCCGGGTTACGTACAAGATAGGGGCCGTAGGTTTGTTCTTAAGTTGAATTTGTATGTAAGTCGAAACTGTATATTTTATAATTGTAGATCCAGACAAATTTTTTTTTTTGCCCCAGTGACAATTGGAGTTTCAAAAATTTTTGCTGTAATGGGGCCAAGGATTATCAATAAAACTTCATTACAGACACCGTACAGCTGATCATTGCAGCCTGGGACTATAGTAAAGCATCCAGAGAGCTTCACCAGAGGTCACAGGGGGCAGGGGGTCCGTTTTTAACTATGGGTCATCTGTAAGTCGGGTGTCCTTAAGTAGGGGACTGCCTGTATTGGAAAGCTGGCTCAGTGTGTTATGTGGTGTTTGGCAGGCTTAGATTGGTAAAATCATGCTGGAGCATTTGATGGGCATATCTTCCTCTTAAAAGACCCCTGGTGCCTACTAAAGTCACAACCAGCCTGTAAAAAAATAAAGCAGGAGTTAGACAAATGTAATCCGGGTTTGGGAGAATAAACACAGATAGGTAAGCAAATCACTGGTGGGGAAATCCAGTGTTAAAGAAGCATTTTAGCTGGTTCAATAGGGTTCAATACCCTAATGGCTCCACCGGTATTGTACTTGTCCTGCTAAAGTTGACTTGAAGTCCTCTGGAGAGCTGGGTCACATGACCCCCATAGCAGAATTCGGGACATTGTGTATCCTACTGGCTTTCAGTGGATGAAGGGGATTATGTGCTCATAACTTTATTCAAACCCCCTCCATGGTAATCACTTCCATATCAGGGGTTGGAGGGTCATGCTGATGTCCTTGGCACTTCCCTCTAACCACTGATATGAGAATGGCGATGAAGGAGCAGCAATCACTGTAAGGTCCTCTTCATTAGCCCAGAAGCCAACAGGACCCAGGATATCACAGGGAGTCCCCATCCTGCTATAGGTGTCATGTGACTCGGGGCTCTTGTACATTACAAACAAACTTTTCCATGGGGAGTACAATATGGATGACCCTGTTAGGGTCTTATATTTACCCTGGAAAAGTTTGTTATTAGTGGTCAACCCCTTTAAGATGTGGAACCATTAATCAGACCAGCACTGTAAACAGGTGGCATAACAGCTGACAGTACCAGATAGGGACCCTGTAGAGGGGTTTAATCATACTGTATCTTTGTCTAAATTATTATACAGCATCAGCCTGAAAAATAAGATATAATCCAAGGCTGAAGCATGGTAAGTGCTACTTTAAGGACTGGAACAGTAATCGTATGGATCCATGCTAGATTACGGCTTAACTGGGTACTAGAGCCTTATGCCTTCATAGGTAAGTGTGATCACTCACTTATATCACAATTAATTTACATATGTATATGGTGTAGTAGTAGTAGTAGTAGTAGTAGTAGTAGCATGAATGTATATTGTATAACTAATGTAGTGAGAACCCTGAAGATGATTGTTTCTGGTTGCTTGGAAAGATGAAGATTTGTATATGTGTGTATTTTATATGTGAATGAAACCCTAGGAGGAGTAAGTTATGTATGTGCCAACCTACTGATTCCTTAGCTCCTGACTCATTCACATCCTTATTTAAATGAGGAATATCTCAGTATATCTCATGTCCATCTATTCCCTATGACTTATCCTTGCCTCATTGACAAATTCTAGGAACTTTGTAAGGAGCAGTGATTTGTTCTTTCTCTGCAAGTGGGAATCTGTACTTTGATTTGTACAAAGACGTTGGAAGAACATGCCGTCTCCCAGTTATATAGTTGGATTCTTATTCCTAATGTTTATTTTGGGATTTTGGTGAGTAATATTTTCAGATTATCACCATTTTTATTTAGTAAAATAATAAGAACAAATAATAACAATTACAAAATGAAACAAATAAAACCTATGGAGTCCTTGGGGTAGGTCAATAATAGACGCCCTGATCAGATGCATGAACATTCGCATCCCACCTGCAGTGAATTGATAATCCACGTTAATCAGTTGTCATTTGAGTTGTTTTTTCAGCAATGTGTGGATGAGATTTTGTAAACTTCCGTCCCCTTTGCAGGGACTGTAACATTCTACCTTTGTGCAGGTGTTTGTAAAGCAGCAAATATGGTATGTCTATGTCCTGTGTAGTGGACCCCTGTTAAACCTGTCACTTTACTTTAACTCCTTAACGACTTGTCCCTTTTCTGTTTTTTCATTTCCATCTTTCACTCCCCACATTCAAAAATCTCTAACTTTTTTATTTTTACACATAAAGAGCTCTGAGAGGGTTTGTTTTCTGTGTAACACATTGCACTTCATTGTGGTGGTATTGAATATTCCATGCCGTGCACTGGGAAGTGGGAAAAAAATTCCAAATGCAGTGAAAATGCTAGCATGCTTTTCCCGCAATCATAAAACTTCTTAAAGATTTTGGGGAAGTATCTAATTTTAAAGTCAACATTGGCAAGTCCAAAGCCATTAATATATATCTGCCCCGGAAGCAATTGCCTCCCGCCTTATGAACCATTCACCTACCTATTCAAATGGAGAAAAGATACCATCCAATATTTGGGTGTGCTTATCACACACCCAGCTATATATGCACAATTATGCTAAATTCCTGCAATACCTCCCATCCCAACTCAAGTCCTAAGCATACCTTATGTCTCATGGTTAGGGAGAAAGAACATTTTAAAAGCCTTTATTATAATAATAATAATAATAATAATTCTTTATTTATATAGCGCACACAGATTACACAGCACTGCACAAGCATGTCAAATTGGTCCCTGTCCCCATGGGGCTCACAATCTAAACAACCTAACAGTATGTTTTAGAGTGTGGGAGGAAACCGGAGTACCCGGAGGAAACCCACGCAAACACGGAGAGAACATACAAACTCTTTGCAGATGTTGACCTGGGTGGTATTTCAACCCAGGACCCCAGTGCTGCATGGCAGAAGTGCTACTCACTCAGCCACCATGCCGCCCAAATTGCCCAAATTGCTATGCACCCTGCAAATCTGGGCTACGTTCCGCAGATTTTTATGGAAAGGGAGCCACCCAAGATTGGCATATGATAAATTGATTCTGATAAAATGGGGGGATAGGTACATACTACATAGGGGTACAAAACAAGCAAGTCACACCCAGAAATGGAAATAAAAAAAAACCTTGATCACACACCAGTAATGGGCCTGGGCACAGGGGCCACTTAACCTGTTAAGTGCCGCGATCGAACCCGACCATGGCACCTAACTTTCCTTCAATGGGCGCTGCCATCTTGGATGGCCGATCGCCACCCCCTGTGACGCCATTGGAGGGAAGCCATTGGTTGGCATTGCAGCCTACAGTCTCATTGAGACTCGTAGGCTTGCCATGTGCAATGATCTCTAATTGCCAGCAGGTGGCAGGCTATTAGAAATAATTGTAATATTGCTATATGCTGCAATACAGTAGTATTGCAGTATAAAGTATTAGCAATCGGACCCTACAGGGTTAAATTAACCTGGAGGATCTGAAATAATGGTAAAAAAAAATTTAAAAAATTTAAAAAATATGAAAAAATAGTAAAAAAAAAAAAAGGAAAAGTTTAAATCCCTAGATCACATATAAAAGCAAATAAACACTAAGAATCATAAACATATTTGGTATCATTGCGTCCCAAAATGTCCGATCTATCAAAATATAATAACGATTTTTCCCAGTGTTTAACCCTGTAACGGAAAATAGCGCCCAAAGTCGAAAGTGCCACTTTTTTTGCCATTTTAAATAATATAAACAATTCTATAAAAAGTGATCAAACTGCCGTACAGTCCTCAAAATGATAGCATTAAAAGTGTCATCAAAAGTCGCAAAAAATGACACCACCCACCGCTTCATGCACTGAAATATGAAAAAGTTATTAGAGCCAGAACATGACAAAATGAAGAATAGAGATGAGCGAACACTAAAATGCTCGGGTACTCGTTATTCGAGACGAACTTTTCCCGATGCTCGAGTGCTCGTCTCGAATAACGAACCCCATTGAAGTCAATGGGAGACTCGAGCATTTTTCAAGGGGACCAAGGCTCTGCACAGGGAAGCTTGGCCAAACACCTGGGAACCTCAGAAAAGGATGGAAACACCACGGAAATGGCCAGGAAACAGCAGGGGCAGCATGCATGGATGCCTCTGAGGCTGCCTAATCGCACCATTATGCCAAAATTATGGGCAACAGCATGGCCATGACAGAGTGACAGAATGAAGCTAGATAGCATCTAAAACATCCAATAATTGACCCTGACACTATAGGGGACGGCATGCAGAGGCAGCGGCAGCAGGCTAGAGAGTGGCATGGTGACATACCCTAATTGGACTCAGGCTTCAAACCAATGGGTGTCAGAGAGGAACCAAAGGAGGTGAGGAAGAAGCGCTCAAATAATATCGGTACATGATAAAAGTTTGCCAGTATATTTTGTGGATTACACAGCAGGGTGGCGACAAAGTTAACATGGAAGCCATGAAAACAACCCAAAATTCTGCCTGACACAGCTCGTTTGATAAGGGGACCATGTATGCTTACAGTTCATGCCAGTCGCTGCACTGGCTGCCAGTCTCCTTTCGAATACAGTTTAAAATAATAATAACCCTCATCCATAAAGCTCTGTATAATGCTGCACCCCCCTACCTCTCCTCTCTTATCTCAGTCTATCGCCCAACCCGTGCTCTTAGATCCGCCAGTGATCTTAGATTAACCTCTACCCTAGTGCGGACCTCCCACTCGCGTCTCCAAGACTTCTCTAGAGCTGCACCAATTCTATGGAATGCTCTGCCCCGGACTATCAGACTAATACCTAACCTCCAAAGTTTCAAACATGCTCTTAAAACCCATTTCTTTAGGCAAGCCTATAACAATCATTAACTGTATGAAGTTTTAACTCTTCTACTAACCCGTCCTGTGTCGTCCTCCCATCTGTTATCCAGCAACCAACAGGCACCAGACTTCTCTGCAGTCCCATTCACCCTGGACCTGGTATATAAGATGACGGCTGAGTGGTTCAAGCGACAGCAATTCCATTTATTATATTTTTTTCTATTCCCTAAGAAGAATGGCTTGACCATTAAATATTCTTTTACCTCGTGTTACCCCATCATCTTCATAAACCGTAAGCTCTGGCGAGCAGGGACCTCACTCCTGTTGTTCCATACAAATGTTGTGCTCTGTTACATTACATTTGTATTTGTTTCCTATGATTTGTAAAGCGCTACAGAATATGATGACGCTATATAAATAAAGATTATTATTATTATTATTATGGAGGCAGTGAACTAGTAGTAGATTAAAGGTGCTGCAACTATGTTAGTTGGATCTTGGGATGGAGCTGGCGCTCTGCAGCCAGGCGAGCTTTCGCCAATCCAAGCCCCTGTCTCTAGGCTACTCCCCAAACAGCACTTCTAAGAACCTTTTGTATAAGATCAAGTGTAGTAGCGTTCTTATAAGTTTAGGATATGGCGGGTGAGGGGAATGTAAACAGATGCGCAAGAAGCGCTGAAATAATATCCCTAAATGGTAAAAGTTTGCAAGTATATTTTGTGGATTACACAGCAGGGTGGCGACAAAGTTAACAACTTTGATGTGGAATGCCCTGTAATAGCTCTTGGGCGGTGTGCCTTTTATCGCCTAGGCTCAGCAGTTTCAGCACCGCCTGCTGTCGCTTAGCGACGGCACTGCTGCTGTGCCTAGAGCTACCGACTGATGGCGCCATGCCCACGGATGGTAATTCGGAGGAGGAGGAGGTGGAGGAGGGGTGGGAGGAGGTATAGTAGGCCTTTGAGACCTGGACCGAGGTAGGCCCCGCAATTCTCTGCGTCGGCAGTATATGACCAGCCCCAGGGTCAGACTCGGTCCCAGCCTGCACCAAGTTAAGTGTAGTAGCGTTCTTATAAGTTTGGGATATGGCGGGTGAGGGGAATGTAAACAGATGCGCAAGAAGCGCATGATGCGCATGGAGCTGGCGCTCCGCTGCCAGGCGAGCTTTCGCCAATCCAAGCCCCTGTCTCTAGGCTACTCCCCAAACAGCACTTCTAAGAACCTTTTGTATAAGATCAAGTGTAGTAGCGTTCTTATAAGTTTAGGATATGCCGGGTGAGGGGAATGTAAACAGATGCGCAAGAAGCGCTGAAATAATATCCCTAAATGGTAAAAGTTTGCCAGTATATTTTGTGGATAACACAGCAGGGTGGCGACAAAGTTAACAACTTTGATGTGGAATCCATGAAAACAACCCAAATTTCTGCCTGACACACCTCGTTTGATAAAGGGACGATGTATGGAGGCAGCTATATGGACGACTTTTGGAGGTAGCAATGGAGACAACGTGTGGAGGCTGCTATGGAGACAATTTAATTTGGATAGTGCCTGTATGTGGCAGTCCCAAACATTTTTCAAACCAGAGGAGCAGGTAGGTGGCCCTCCAGTAAAATGGAATAGATTGAGTGCCTGTATGTGGCAGTCCCAAAAATTTTTCAAACCAGAGGAGCAGGTAGGTGGCCCTCCAGTAAAATGGAATAGATTGAGTGCCTGTATGTGGCAGTCCCAAAAATGTTTCAAACCAGAGGAGCAGGTAGGTGGCCCTGCAGTAAAATGGAATAGATTGAGTGCCTGTATGTGGCAGTCCCAAAAATTTTTCAAACCAGAGGAGCAGGTAGGTGGCCCTCCAGTAAAATGGAATAGATTGAGTGCCTGTATGTGGCAGTCCCAAAAATGTTTCAAACCAGAGGAGCAGGTAGGTGGCCCTGCAGTAAAATGGAATAGATTGAGTGCCTGTATGTGGCACTCACAAAAATTGTTTCAAACAGAGGACCGGGTAGGTGGCCCTCCAGAAAAATTAAATGCATGAAGTACTATAGCAAGAGCCAGTGGGCCCTGTCAAAAAATAGCCATTTTCCTCTGCTTTACTGTACAAAGAGGAGGAGAAGGAGGAAAATGAGGAGGAGGAGGAGTGGATCAATTATTCAGGTTGAGCTTCCTTCACCTGGTGGAGATTGGAAATTCTGAGAAATCCAGCCTTTATTCATTTTAATAAGCGTCAGCCTGTCAGCGCTGTCAGTCGACAGGCGTGTACGCTTATCGGTGATGATGCCACCAGCTGCACTGAAAACCCGCTCGGACAAGACGCTAGCGGCAGGGCAGGCAAGAACCTCCAAGGCGTACAGCGCCAGTTCGTGCCACATGTCCAGCTTTGAAACCCAGTAGTTGTAGGGAGCTGTGTGATCATTTAGGACGATGGTATGGTCAGCTACGTACTCCCTCACCATCTTTCTGTAAAGATCAGCCCTACTCTGCCGAGACTGGGGACAGGTGACAGTGTCTTGCTGGGGTGACATAAAGCTGGCAAAAGCCTTGCAAAGCGTACCCTTGCCAGTGCTGGACAAGCTGCCTGCTCGCCTACTCTCCCTCGCTACTTGTCCCGCAGAACTACGCACTCTGCCGCTAGCGCTGTCAGAAGGGAAATACTGTTTCAGCTTGTGCACCAGGGCCTGCTGGTATTCATGCATTCTCACACTCCTTTCCTCTGCAGGGATGAGAGTGGGAAGATTTTGCTTGTACCGTGGGTCCAGGAGAGTGAACACCCAGTAATCGGTGCTGGAATAAATTCTTTGAACGCGAGGGTCACGGGATAGGCAGCCTAGCATGAAATCTGCCATATGCGCCAGAGTACCAACGCGTAAGAATTCACTCCCCTCACTGGCCTGACTGTCCATTTCCTCCTCCTCCAACTCCTCTTCTTCTGCCCATACACGCTGAACAGTGAAGGACTCAACAATGGTCCCCTCTTGTGTCTCGCCAACATTCTCCTCCTCTTCCTCCTCATCCTCCTCCACCTCCACCTCCTCCGATATGCGCTGAGAAACAGACCTGAGGGTGCTTTGGCTATCAACAAGGGAATATTCTTCCCCTGTCTCTTGTGACGAGCGCAAAGCTTCCGACTTCATGCTGACCAGAGAGTTTTTCAACAGGCCAAGCAGCGGGATGGTGAGGCTGATGATGGCGGCATCGCCACTGACCATCTGTGTTGACTCCTCAAAGTTACTCAGCACCTGACAGATATCAGACATCCACGTCCACTCCTCATTGTAGACTTGAGGAAGCTGACTGACCTGACTACCAGTTCTGGTGGAAGTTGACATCTGGCAGTCTACAATCGCTCTGCGCTGCTGGTAAACTCTGGATAACATGGTCAGTGTTGAATTCCACCTCGTGGGCACGTCGCACAACAGTCGGTGAGCGGGCAGTTGGAGGCGGCGCTGCGCTGCCTTGAGAGTGGCAGCATCTGGGCTGGACTTCCTGAAATGCGCACAGATGCGGCGCACCTTCGTGAGCAAATCAGACAGATTGGGGTATGTCTTGAGGAAACGCTGAACTATCAGATTTAACACATGGGCCAGGCATGGCACATGTGTCAGTCTGCCGAGTTGCAGAGCCGCCACCAGGTTACGGCCGTTGTCACACACAACCATTCCCGGCTTGAGGTTCAGCGGTGCCAGCCACAGATCAGTCTGCGCCGTGATGCCCTGTAATAGCTCTTGGGCGGTGTGCCTTTTGTCGCCTAGGCTCAGCAGTTTGAGCACCGCCTGCTGTCGCTTAGCGACGGCACTGCTGCTGTGCCTAGAGCTACCGACTGATGGCGCCGTGCCCACGGATAATAGTTCGGAGGAGGAGGTGGAGGAGGGGTGGGAGGAGGAGGAGGCATAGTAGGCCTGAAACACCTGGACCGAGGTAGGCCCCGCAATCCTCGGCGTCGGCAGTATATGAGCAGCCCCAGGGTCAGACTCGGTCCCAGCCTCCACCAAGTTAACCCAATGTGCCGTCAGCGATATATAGTGGCCCTGCCCGGCAGCACTCGTCCACGTGTCCGTGGTCAGGTGGACCTTGTCAGAAACGGCGTTGGTCAGGGCACGGATGATGTTGTCTGACACGTGCTGGTGCAGGGCTGGGACGGCACATCGGGAAAAGTAGTGGCGGCTGGGGACCGAATACGGAGGGGCGGCATGAGGTTGCGAAAGGCCTCGGTCTCTACTAGCCTATAGGGTAGCATCTCCAGGCTAAGCAATCTGGAGATGTGCACATTAAGGGCTTGGGCGTGCGGGTGGGTTGCACTATATTTGCGTTTCCGCTCCAGCGTCTGGGGTATGGAGAGCTGAACGCTGGTGGATGCTGTGGAGGATCGTGGAGGCGACGATGGGGTTTTTGTGGCAGGGTCCTGGGCAGGGGGCTGACTAGCAGCTGACACAGGGGAAGGAGCAGTGGTGTGCACGGCCGGAGGTGAACGGGCTTGTTGCCACTGAGTGGGGTGTTTAGCATTCATATGCCTGCGCATACTGGTGGTAGTTAAGCTAGTAGTGGTGGAACCCCTGCTGAGCCTGGTTTGGCAAATGTTGCACACCACAGTCCGTCGGTCATCCGGTGTTTCCTTAAAGAACCTCCAGACTTCTGAAGATCTAGCCCTCGCCGCAAGAGCCCTCGCCACGGGAGCTTCACTAGTTGACACATTTGGCGCTGATGCACCAGCTCTGGCCCTGCCTCTCCGTCTGGCCCCACCACTGCCTCTTCCAACCTGTTCTGGTCGAGGACTCTCCTCCGTCTCAGAAGCACTGTGTTCACCCGGCCTCTCAACCCAGCTTGGGTCTGTCACCTCATCATCCTCCGATCCCTCAGTCTGCTCCCCCCTCGGACTTCCTGCCCTGACAACAACTTCCCCACTGTCTGACAACCGTGTCTCCTCATCGTCGGACACCTCTTTACACACTTCCACTACGTCAAGAAGGTCATCATCACCCACAGACTGTGACTGGTGGAAAACCTGGGCATCGGAAAATTGCTCAGCAGCAACCGGACAAGTGGTTTGTGACTGTGGGAAGGGTCCAGAAAACAGTTCCTCAGAGTATGCCGGTTCAAATGCCAAATTTTCCTGGGAGGGGGCAGACTGGGGGGGAGGAGGCTGAGGTGCAGGAGCTGGAGGAGTGGCGATTTCGGTGACATGGGTGGACTGCGTGGAAGACTGACTGGTGGTGGACAAATTGCTCGAAGCATTGTCAGCAATCCACGACATCACCTGTTCGCACTGTTCTGGCCTCAACAGTGCTCTACCACGAGTCCCAGTAACTTCAGACATGAACCTAGGGAGTGTAGCTCTGCGGCGTTCCCCTGCTCCCTCATCAGCAGGTGGTGTCTCACCCCGCCCAGGACCACGGCCTCTGACCCCTGCAGTAGTTGGACGCCCACGTCCCCGCCCTCGTCCTCTACCCCTAGCCCTCGGGTTAAACATTTTTAAAATGAGAGTTATAACTTTATTTTTTTTTTTACTTTTTTTTGTTTTTTTTTGTGTTTTTTGTTTTTTTTTGTGTTTTTTGTTTTTTTTTGAGTTTTTAAAACCAAACAATGCTATCCTATTGCTATGGCTATTTTCTAGCCAAGTATCAAAGCACACTACTATGCCAGATGAGATGACACTGAGTTAGTGCCTAATTGAAATCCAACCCCTACTAAATTTTCCCACTTCGGTCTTTGCTATGGATATGTGCGTCACTAAGCGCAGAACACAGCGGTCGCAAGTCTCACTACAAATTGCTCAGAATTGGCTAGTACATGCACTGCAGAAAGTACAGCCACCAGCAGATCAACCAGAAATCAAATATATAGAACGCTACTGTAGGCGTAAGTAAGCTCTTTGTATTCTCCTATGGCTATTTTCTAGCCAAGTATCAAAGCACACTACTATGCCAGATGAGATGACACTGAGTTAGTGCCTAATTGAAATCCAACCCCTACTAAATTTTCCCACTTCGGTCTTTGCTATGGATATGTGCGTCACTAAGCGCAGAACACAGCGGTCGCAAGTCTCACTACAAATTGCTCAGAATTGGCTAGTACATGCACTGCAGAAAGTACAGCCACCAGCAGATCAACCAGAAATCAAATATATAGAACGCTACTGTAGGCGTAAGTAAGCTCTTTGTATTCTCCTATGGCTATTTTCTAGCCAAGTATCAAAGCACACTACTATGCCAGATGAGATGACACTGAGTTAGTGCCTAATTGAAATCCAACCCCTACTAAATTTTCCCACTTCGGTCTTTGCTATGGATATGTGCGTCACTAAGCGCAGAACACAGCGGTCGCAAGTCTCACTACAAATTGCTCAGAATTGGCTAGTACATGCACTGCAGAAAGTACAGCCACCAGCAGATCAACCAGAAATCAAATATATAGAACGCTACTGTAGGCGTAAGTAAGCTCTTTGTATTCTCCTATGGCTATTTTCTAGCCAAGTATCAAAGCACACTACTATGCCAGATGAGATGACACTGAGTTAGTGCCTAATTGAAATCCAACCCCTACTAAATTTTCCCACTTCGGTCTTTGCTATGGATATGTGCGTCACTAAGCGCAGAACACAGCGGTCGCAAGTCTCACTACAAATTGCTCAGAATTGGCTAGTACATGCACTGCAGAAAGTACAGCCACCAGCAGATCAACCAGAAATCAAATATATAGAACGCTACTGTAGGCGTAAGTAAGCTCTTTGTATTCTCCTATGGCTATTTTCTAGCCAAGTATCAAAGCACACTACTATGCCAGATGAGATGACACTGAGTTAGTGCCTAATTGAAATCCAACCCCTACTAAATTTTCCCACTTCGGTCTTTGCTATGGATATGTGTGCCACTAAGAGCTAAACACAACGGTAGCAAGTCCCCCTGCTAATTCCTCACAAAATGGTACTAGATGCAAATTAAAATAAAAAAAGTAGAACGTTATTGTAGCCCTAAGAAGGGCTGTTGGGTTCTTTGAGAATCACTCCTGCCTAACAGTAAGCTAATAGAACACCCTAACGCTTTCCCTGACCAGCAGCAGCTCTCTCCCTAGCGGCATCCAGACACAGAATGATCCGAGCAGCGCGGGCAGCGGCTAGTCTATCCCAGGGTCACCTGATCTGGCCAGCCAACCACTGCTATCGACGTGTAAGGGTACCACGTCATGCTGGGTGGAGTGCAGAGTCTCCTGGCTTGTGATTGGCTCTGTTTCTGGCCGCCAAAAAGCAAAACGGCGGGAGCTGCCATTTTCTCGAGCGGGCGAAGTATTCGTCCGAGCAACGAGCAGTTTCGAGTACCCTAATGCTCGACCGAGCATCAAGCTCGGACGAGCATGTTCGCTCATCTCTAATGAAGAATCTTTTTAATTTTAATTAAATGTATGAAAACATTATACAACCTACACAAATTTGGTATCCTCGTGATTGCACGGAACTTGAGATGAGCAAGCACTAAAATGCTCGAGTGCTCGTTATTCGAGTCAAACTTTTGAAGTCAATGGGAGACTCGAGCATTTTTCAAGGGGACCAAGGGTCTGCACAGGGAAGCTTGGCCAAACACCTGAAAACCTCAGAAAATGATGGAAACACCACGGAAATGGACAGGAAACAGCAGGGACAGCATGCATGGATGCCTCTGAGGCTGCCTAATCGCACCATTATGCCAAAATGGTGGACGTGTGGAGGCTTCTATGGAGATAATTAAATTTGGATAGTGCCTGTACGTGGCAGTCCAAAAAAGTTTTCAATACAGAGGACCAGGTAGGTGGCCCTCCAGAAAAATTAAATACATAGAGTACCTGTATGTGGCACTCCCAAAAAATTTTTAAAACAGAGGACCGGGTAGGTGGCCCTCCAGAAAAATTAACTACATAGAGTACTATAGCTAGAGCCAGTTGGCCCTGGCAAAAAATAACCAGTTGCCTCTGCTTTAGTGTACAAAGAGGAGGGGAAGGAGGAAAATGAGGAGGAGGAGTGCATACATGAGAATTATTCAGGTTGAGCTGCTTTCACCTGGTGGAAAATGGAAATCCGGGCTTGATCCATCTTGATAAGAGTCATCCTGTCAGCACTGTCAGTCGACAGGCGTGTATGCTTATCGGTGATGATACCACCAGCTGCACTGAAAACCCGCTCAGACAACACGCTAGCGGCAGGGCAGGCAAGAACCTCCAAGGCGTACAGCGCCAGTTCGTGCTACATGTCCAGCTTTGAAACCCAGTAGTTGTAGGGAGCTGTGTGATCATTTAGGACGATGGTATGGTCAGCTACGTATGTGCTGTTCCCCTTTAGCTATGTTGTTATTCTACTGTTTATATTACTGTATTTTGTTCTGCCTCCATTATTCTTATATGTGAAATATATTGGTGCTATGCTGCCATCTGCTGGTCAGGAGGTACATGCGTTCCCTCTGCTTGTTTTGATTTTTTTTTGTTTTTGATTTTTCTAGTAGGAGTGGTTTTGGAGCCCTGTTCCTTGTTTTTTCCTGTGGCAGCCATCTTCGGTTGCCTGCAACTGGGAACACACATGTTTTGGGCTACTGAAGCATAAATTTCTGACCAGCAGCCACAGATGTCAGTTTATAGAAGCCAAAGTTGTCAGCAATAATTATTATCTCCAAGTATCATCAATCATCGACAATCTCAGAACAACCAAAATATTGTATCAGTGACTACAGCTGTATCTGAGGTAAATAAAGCAGGTCTTGCTTCACATCACTGAGTTCCTGCATCTTATCTACTGCATCTGAGCTCTGGTCCTGTCTGCTCCACATTCTGGATACGAAGGTAGGAAAGTTTCCCAGTTACTATTTACCAGCCAGTTACACCTTCAATCGCCTTATGTGGGGACAGAACAACGTACTCCCTCACCATCTTTCTGTAAAGATCAGCCCTACTCTGCCGAGACTGGGGACAGGTGACCGTGTCTTGCTGGGGTGACATAAAACTGGCAAAGGCCTTGTAGAGCGTACCCCTGCCAGTGCCTGCTCGCCTACTTTCCCTCGCTACTTGTCCCGCAGAAGTACGCCCTCTGCCGCTAGCGCTGTCAGAAGGGAAATTCTGTTTCAGCTTGTGCACCAGGGCCTGCTGGTATTCATGCATTCTCACACTCATTTCCTCTCTAGGGATGAGAGTGGAAAGATTTTGCTTGTACCGTGGGTCCAGGAGAGTGAATACCCAGTAATCGGTGGTGGAAAAAATTCTTTGAACGTGAGGGTCACGGGATAGGCAGCCTAGCATGAAATCTGCCATATGTGCCAGAGTCCCAACGTGCAAAAATTTACTCCCCTCACTGGCCTGACTGCCCATTTCCTCCTCCTCCAACTCCTCTTCTTCTGCCCATACATGCTGAACAGTTAAGCACTGAGCAATGCTCCCTTCCTCTGTCTCGCCGACATTCTCCTCCTCTTCCTCCTCCTCCACCTCCTCTGATACGCGCTGAGAAGCAGACCCGAAGATGCTCTGGCTATCAACAAGGGAATCTTCTTCCCCGTCTCTTGTGACGAGCGCAAAGCTTTCGACTTCATGCTGACCAGAGAGTTTTTCAAAAGGCTAAGTAGCGGGATGGTGAGGCTGATGATGGCACTGACCATCTGTGTTGACTCCTCAAAGTTACTCAGCACCTGACAGATATCAGACATCCACGTCCGCTCCTCATTGTAGACTTGAGGAAGCTGACTGACCTGACTACCAGTTCTGGTAGAAGTTGACATCTGGCAGTCTACAATCGCTCTGCGCTGCTGGTAAACTCTGGACAACATGGTTAATGTGGAATTCCATCTTGTGGGCACGTCACACAACAACAGTCGGTGAGCGGGCAGGTGAAGCTTTGAGAGTGGCAGCATCTGTGGTCAACTTTCTGAAATGCGCAAAGATGCGGTAAACCTTCGTGAGCAAATCAGACAGATTGGGGTATGTCTTGAGGAACTGCTGAACTATCAGATTTAACACATGGGCCAGGTGGCATAGTAGGACTGAGAGACCGTGACCGAGGTAGGCCCCGCAATCCTTGGCGTCGGCAGTATGTGAGCAGCCCCAGGGTCAGACTCGGTCCCAGCCTCCACCAAGTTAACTCAATGTGCCGTCAGCGAAATATAGTGGCCCTGCCCGGCAGCACTCGTCCACGTGTCCGTGCTTAGGTGGACCTTGTCAGAAACGGCGTTGGTCAGGGCACGGATGATGTTGTCTGACACGTGCTGGTGCAGGGCTGGGACGGCACATCGGGAAAAGTAGTGGTGGCTGGGGACCGAATACCGATGGGCAGTCGCCACCATGAGGTTGCTAAAGGCCTTGGTCTCTACCAGCCTATAAGGCAGCATCTCCAGGCTCAGTCATTTGGAGATGTGGACATTGAGGGCTTGGGCGTGTGGGTGGGTGGAACTGTATTTCCTCTTGCGCTCCAGCGTCTGGGATATAGACAGCTGAACGCTGCGCATGGAGACATTGGTGGACGCTGTGGAGGATCGTGGAGGCGAAAGTGTGGTTTTCGAGCGGGAGGTGGTTGTGCCGGGGTCCTGGGCCGGGTGCTGACTAGCAGAGGCAGCAAATGCCACAGGGGAAGGAGCAGTGGTGGGCCCGGCCGGAGGTGAACGGCCTTGGTTCCACTGAGTGGGGTGTTTAGCACTGATATGCCTGCGCATACTGGTGGTGGTTGAGCTAGTAGTAGTGGAACCCCTGCTGATCCTGGTGTGGCACAGGTTGCACACCACAGTCCGTCGGTCATCCGCTGTTTCTTTAAAGAACCTCCATACTTGAGAACATCTAGCCCTCGCCACGGGAGCTTCATTAGGTGAAACATTTGACGCTGATGCACCAGCTCTAGCCCTGCCTCTCCGTCTAGACCCACCACTGCCTCTTACAACCTGTTCTGGTATAGGACTTGCCTCCATCTCAGAAGCACTGTCTTCACCCGGCCTATCAACCCAGCTTGGGTCTGTCACCTTGTTATCCTCCGATCCCTCAGTCTGCTCCCCCCTCGGACTTCCTGCCCTGACAACAACTTCACCACTGTCTGACAACAGTGTCTCCTCATCGTCTGACACCTCTTTACACACCTCTTCCACTACGTCAACAATGTCATCATCACCCACAGACTGCGACCGTTGGAAAACCTGGGCATCGTGAAAGAGCTCAGCAGCAACCTGAGAAGTGGTTTGTGACTCTGGCAAGGGTCCAGAAAACAGTTCCTCAGAGTATGCCGGATAAAATTCCAAATTTTCCTGGGAGGGGGCAGACTGGGGGGAAGGTGGTTGAGGTGGAGGAACTGGAGGAGTGCTCACTTGGGTAACATGGGTGGACTGCGTGGAAGACTGACTGGTGGACAAATCACTTGAAGCATTGTCCGCAATCCACGACATCACCTGTTCACACTGTTGTGGTCTCAACAGTGCTCTACCACGAGCCCCAGTAAGTTGAGACATGAAGCTAGGGAGTGTAGCTCTGCAGCGTTCTCCTGATCTCTCATCAGCAGGTAGTGTCTCTCCCCGCCCAGGACCACGGCCTCTGACCTCTTCAGTAATTGGATGCCCACACCCTTGTCCTCTACCCTTAGCCCTCGGGTTCAACATTTTCCAAATAAATGTATATTTTACAGACAAAAGAGAAACTGTAAATTTTTTTGGTAATTTTTTTTTTTTGTATTTATAGAAGAACACAACGTGCCGAAGAAATCAGACAGCAACCTCAGAAGATGATTGCTATGGCTAGTTTCTAACACACAAAAGTATTTTGTGCTGTGACTTTCACTTTAACTTTTGCAAAAAAAAAAAAAAATTGGCAGACTGTGCCTAATTCAATGAAACCCCCAATAAATTGTCCCACTTGCAGTGGATATGTGTGTCACTAAGAGCCAAAAATAACGTTCGCAAGTCTCCCTGCAAATTCGTCACAATGGTAGTAGCTGCACTACTAGTGCCAGCAAGCCCAGCCACAAGCAAATTTAAAAAAACGCTATTGTAGCCCTAACAAGGGCTGTTGGGTTTTTGTATCACTCCTGCCTAACACTATTCCAATAGAACACCCTAACTGGGTGTACTGCAGAGTCTCCTATCCTATCTAAACGCCAGGAGATGCCATTTTCTCAAGCAGGTATGAGTATGCTTGCTCATCTCTACACGGAACCAAAGAATAGACATGTCATATGGGGCACTCAGTGAAAGCTGTAAAAAGCAAGCCCACAAGAATAAGGCGCAAATGCGAGTTTTCATCATTTTCACTGCATTCAGAATTTTTTCCCGCTTCCCAGTACACAGCATGGAATAATAAATACCATCACTAAGAAGTGCAATTTGTTTCGCAGAAAACAATCCCATACACAGCTCTTTACATGGAAAAATAAAAAAGGAACAGATTTTTGAAGGTGGGGTGTAAAAAATGAAAACGCAAAACCGAAAAGGGGCCACGTCCCTAAGGGGTTAAAGACAAACTGATAGGTCTAAAAGATACCAAATTCTTGCTCATTGGTCGTTGATCAAATACTGATTTAATGTAATAAAAAGCAAATCAATTATTTGAAAATCATACAGTTTCTGTTTTGGATTTGATAAGATTCTGGCCCAAATATAAACGATTCTAAATTTGTTTAGTATTTCAGGAAAACTTTGATTCGTCACGAATCCGAAGTTTACAGTGATTCGTGGGAACGAATTTCGAATTAAAAAAAAAAAAAAAAATGTTCCCCCCTTTATTAGCAAAATGGCCGGGAGCACAATGGGGCAGATTTACTTACCCGGCCCATTCGCGATCCAGCGGCGCGTTCTCTGCGCTGGATTCGGGTCCGGACGGGATTTATGATGTTAGTTCCTCCGCCGTCCACCAGGTGGCGTTGCTGCGCTGAAGTCCGCTGGAATGCCTCGAAATACACCGGCCTATCCTGGATGAAGGTGAGTGAATTTTTTGCGACACAATTTTTTTGTTAAATGCGGCGGTTTTTCCGAATCCGTCGGGTTTTTCGTTTGGCCACGACCCCCGATTTCCGTCACGTGCATGCCAGCGCCAATGCGCCAAAATCCGATTGCGTGCGCCAAAACCCCGGGGCAATTCAGGGAAAATCGTCGCAAATCGGAAATATTCGGGTAACACGTCGGGAAAACGCAAATTGGGCCCTTAGTAAATGACCCCTAATGTGTTACATGGGACAGAGAACTCTAGGAAGAAGAAAGGAACATGGCGGGTAGTGTTCCTCACTGTATAGCGGTAGTGACCTGCACTATATGGTGGTAGTAATCCTCACTGTATGGGGGTAGTGTTCCTCACTGTATGGCAGTAGTGTTCCTCGATGTATGGGGGTAGTGTTCCTCACTGTATGGAGGTAGTGTTCCTCACTGTATGGCGGTAGTGTTCCTCACTGTATGGGGGTAGTGTTCCTCACTGTATGGAGGTAGTGTTCCTCACTGTATGGCAATAGTGTTCCTCACTGTATGGCGGTAGTGTTCCTCACTGTATGGCGGTAGTGTTCCTCACTGTATGGCGGTAGTGTTCCTCACTGTATGAGGGTAGTGTCACTCACTGTATGGGGGTAGTGTCCCTCACTGTATGGGGGTAGTGTCCCTCACTGTATGGGGCTAGTGTTCCTAACTGTATGGGGCTAGTGTTCCTCACTGTATGGGGCTAGTGTCCCTCACTGTATGGCTGTAGTGTTCCTCACTGTATGGTGGTAGTGTTCCTCACTGTATGGCGGTAGTGTTCCTCACTATATGGCGGTAGTTTTCCTCAATGTATGGCGACAGTGTCTCTTACTGTATGGCGGTAGTGTTCCTCACTGTATGGGGCATTGTCCCTCACTGTATGGTGGTAGTATTCCTCACTGTATGGTGGTAGTGTCCCTCACTGTATGGGGGTAGTGTTCCTCACTGTATGGGGGTAGTGTCCCTCACTGTATGGGGGTAGTGTTCCTCACTGTATGGGGGTAGTGTCCCTCACTGTATGGGGGTAGTGTTCCTCACTGTATGAGGGTAGTGTCCCTCACTGTATGGTGGTAGTGTTCCTCACTGTATGGCGGTAGTGTTCCTCACTGTATGGGGTATTGTCCCTCACAGTATGGTGGTAGTATTCCTCACTGTATGGTGGTAGTGTTCCTCACTGTATGGAGGTAGTGTTCCTCACTGTATGGAGGTAGTGTTCCTCACTGTATGGCGGTAATGTTCCTCACTGTATGGGGTATTGTCCCTCACTGTATGGTGGTAGTATTCCTCACTGTATGGTGGTAGTGTTCCTCACTGTATGGAGGTAGTGTTCCTCACTGTATGGAGGTAGTGTTCCTCACTGTATGGCGGTAATGTTCCTCGATGTATGGAGGTAGTGTTCCTCACTGTATGGAGGTAGTGTTCCTCACTGTATGGCGGTAGTGTTCCTCACTGTATGGCGGTAGTGTTCCTCACTGTATGGGGGTAGTGTTTCTCACTGTATGGAGGTAGTGTTCCTCACTGTATGGGGGTAGTGTTCCTCACTGTATGGGGGTAGTGTTCCTCACTGTATGGTGGTAGTGTCCCTCACTGTATGGGGGTAGTGTTCCTCACTGTATGGTGGTAGTGTTCCTCACTGTATGGGGGTAGTGTCCCTCACTGTATGGGGGTAGTGTTCCTCACTGTATGGGGGTAGTGTTCCTCACTGTATGGTGGTAGAGTCCCTCACTGTATGGGGCTAGTGTTCCTCACTGTATGGGGGTAGTGTTCCTCACTGTATGGGGGTAGTGTCCCTCACTGTATGGTGGTAGTGTTCCTCACTGTATGGGGGTAGTGTCCCTCACTGTATGGGGGTAGTGTTCCTCACTGTATGGGGGTAGTGTTCCTCACTGTATGGGGGTAGTGTCCCTCACTGTATGGGGGTAGTGTCCCTCACTGTATGGGGGTAGTGTTCCTCACTGTATGGCGGTAGTGTTCCGCACTGTATGGCGGTAGTGTCCCTCACTGTATGGGGGTAGTGTTCCTCACTGTATGGGGGTAGTGTTCCTCACTGTATGGAGGTAGTGTTCCTCACTGTATGGGGGTAGTGTTCCTCACTGTATGGGGGTAGTGTTCCTCACTGTATGGGGGTAGTGTCCCTCACTGTATGGTGGTAGTGTTCCTCACTGTATGGGGGTAGTGTCCCTCACTGTATGGGGGTAGTGTTCCTCACTGTATGGGGGTAGTGTTCCTCACTGTATGGGGGTTGTGTCCCTCACTGTATGGGGGTAGTGTTCCTCACTGTATGGGGGTAGTGTTCCTCACTGTATGGGGGTAGTGTTCCTCACTGTATGGGGGTTGTGTCCCTCACTGTATGGGGGTAGTGTTCCTCACTGTATGGGGGTAGTATGTTTTCGTACATTTACATAAATTAATACCTCCTGTACATATTCTTTTCTTTTTATTTTGAACATCTTCTGGCACTAATAACTTTTTAATACTTTGGTGTATGGAGCTGTGGATGAAGTCATTTTTTGCGACTTTTGATGAAGTTTTCATTGCTATCATTTTAAAGATTGTATGACCTTTTGATCACTTTTTATTTAATTTTTGTATATTTTTAAAAATGGCAAAAAATTGCCATTTTCGACTTTGGGTGCTGTTTTCCATTACGGGGTTAAACGCAGTGAAAAACCGTTATTATATTTTGATAGATCGGGAATTTTCGGATGCACCGATGCGTAATGTGATTATGATTTTTTACTGTTTAATTATTTTTATATCAGTTCTAGGGAAAGAGGGGTGATTTGAATTTTTAGCTTTTTGGGTTTTTTTTATTTTTTAACTTTTTTATTTTTATTTTTACTATTTTTCAGACTCCCTAGGTTGTCTAGTCGATCCTATCATATACTGCCATACTACAGTATGGCAGTATATGGGGATTTCCCTCCTCATTCATTACAATGTGCTGATAGGCAGCCTCGGGTCTCTGGCATATTGGCTCAGGTCCCGAAGACCCGAGACTGTAATGGCGACGGATCGGCGCTCCCCGATGACGTCACAGAGAGCGACTATTCATGGGCACCGCCATTTTTTTGAAGCTGCCGGCATCTTGCTAGCACCAACCGCGGTTGTTACCAGTAAGCCTTTGCTGCAATATGCAGCAAAGACTTACCGGCTATGGAGAGGGCTCAGCCCGTGAGACCTCTCCATGCAGCTGCACCCGGCATGTGACGTACCGCTACGTTACATGCCGGGATTTGATTTGAATCGAATTTTCTCCGAAAATTCGGCGAACCGGGTCGAATCTAATTTTAATAGATTTGCCCATCTCTAATTAGAATAAATTTAAAAAAAAAATACATAAAAATATAAGCCCCTAAAATGTCACTTTCCCATAAATAACACAAACACACAAAAAAAAGCCACATATTTGGTATTGCCGTGTTTGTAACAATCTGTATAATAAAACAGAATTATTACTGGACCTGCACGGTAAACGCGAAGGGAAAGAAAAACAAAAAACCTTCCAAAAAAAGGAAATTTTTAATGAATACCTTAAAAATAATGCACTAAAAAGTAAAAAAAAATGTTACACACTCTAAAATAAGACCACGGAAAAGAACAACCCTTCTTGCAAAAAATAAGCCCTTAACCATATTTGTCAGCCGAAAAATAAAAAAGTTCTGTAAATGAAAAAATGGCGATGTTATAATGAACAAGATTTTCTCCAAATGAGTTATCATTCAGTAAAATTGAATAAAACACACAAAACCCCTTCATATTTGGTATCGCTGCGTCTGTGACAATCTGCATAATAAAACTGAATTGTTATTAGATCCACAGAAGGAACCCCCTAAAAAAAAACCTTTAAAAACGCTCCAAAACATGATAATTTTTAATTAATACCCTTTTAAAAAATGCTCTAAAAAGTGATAAAAAAGGTAACACACTACAACACTAAAAAGAGCAATCATTATCGCAAAAAAATAAGCCCTTAACCAGATTTGTAAGCAGAAAAATAAAAAAGTTATGCATATGAAAGTCGGTGATACTAAAATTGACATTTTTGCCAAATTAATTTTTATTCAGTAAAATGGGAAAGAAATAAAAAAATCTATATAAATGAGGTCTTTTCGTAATCATGGAGACCCAAAGAATAAAAATAATATACTATTTTTATGGTATGGTTAACAGCAAAAAAAACCCAAAAAGAACAAATTGATGATTTTCATTTCCTCCACCAACAAAGAGTTAATAAAATCTCACCAATTAGCTATAGATACCACAAAATTACGTACCAGAAAAGTGCATCTCATGTCGCAAAAGAAATAAGCCCCTATAGGTCCACATTAAAAAAACGAAAAAAATTATAGCCTGTACAATGTGACAATGCAAATCTGCTCTTGATGGCGCCTCCTTCCATTCTATGCCACCACCTATGGGGTATCAGAGTACTCGGGAGAAATTGGGTATCAAACTTTGTGGAGCCTTTTTTCATTTAATCCATTGCAAATGTTTAATTTTCCACCTAAAATGAATATATTGTCAAAAAATATTTCAATTTGTAGACCGCACCTCCATTTTGTTTTAACCCTATAAAACACCTAAAGGGTTAACAAACTTCATAAAAGTGCTTTTTCATATGTTGAGGGGTGTAGTTTCCATAATGGGGTAATTTACAATTCTAGCTATTATTGAGGCCTCTCGCAGTCAATTAAAAGTTGAGCAGGTCCATCCGTTTTGCTGATTTTCCCAAAAATTTTAAAAATGGCACCCAAATACTGAGCCTCATAACATTTTAGTAAAATGTGTGGAATCTTAAAAAACCATGCCAACATAAAGCAGACATTTGGGAAATGTAAGTTTTGAATTTATTTGGGTGCTATGACTGCTTCAGAACTTGAAAATTTAGAACTTTGAAAATAAAGAATTTTTCCAAATTTCTGCCAAATTTTGTTTTTTTTTCATAACTAAACACAAAAGATCATCCAAATTTTTAAACTAATTTGAAGTACAATGTGTCATGAGAAAACAGTCTCAAAATCGCCTGGATATCTTATAGCGTTCTAAAGCTATGAGCACTTATAATGACACAGGGCAGATTTGAAAAATGGGGCCGCGTCCTAAAGTCCAAAATAGGCTGAGTCCCGTAGGGTTTAAAAAAAAGTCACTAGTGAAAATAAACAGCTTTCTTCAGCAGAAGCAAAATAACTTTTCTTCAGGAAAAAGGCTTTAACATCCTCCAGCGTCTCTGACCCAGTCCTGAGACAGCAGCAGGAGGACACCAGACCAACACTCTCAGCTCTGGTAAACCTCCTAGCTAATAAATAAAGGCAACACCTGGCCTGGATACATGGGAGTAGTCATCCCGCCCAGCTCTCAGACTACTCCAGTAATACTGGCCCGGATCAGCTGCAGTAAGCAGCTGTGTTACTTTTAAATAAGGGTCAGAAACCTAAGGTTACTGACAAATATAAGTGGCTTACTTCCCTGAGGCCAGGCACCTCGGTGACACGTATCGGCCCTCAACCACAATACCTTGTGCCTTGTCACATACCCCCCTCCTTTGCCCAAAGCCGAGGGGCTGGGCACCTTCAACCAGCAAACAGTGTACCCTAGCATCTGCCTTTTCCTGCAATTTTCCTGCTCTGTGTTCCACGTTAAACCTGAAGTCCTGTAATGCAAGAAACCAGCGTGTTATCCGGGCATTATTCCCCTTTTTCCCTTCTCATTCACTGGCGCATGATCGGAGTCCAATTTGAAATTTCTGCCCAGTAGGTAATACCTGAGGGAATCTAATGCCCACTTAATGGCCAGACATTCTCTTTCTACTACGGAATCATTTTTCTGCTGAGGAAAGTTTACGGTTTAAGTACATTACAGGGTGCTCTTCTCCATTTATATCCTGTGACAATATCGCACCCAATTCTACATTAGAAGCATCTGCCTGTACTACAAATTCCTTTGTAAAATCGGGTGCTACCAGGACTGGTAAGTTTAAGCTCATTAAAGGCTCCTTCGGAGTCTACTTCACCATGTCTGATTTTGTCACTTTTGTGAGCTCCGTTAGTGGGGCAGCAATGGTGGCAAAGTCAAGGACAGATCGCCTATAGCCCACATTCCCCAAGAATGTCCTCCCTTGGGTTTTTATAGTGGGCGTGGCCAAATTTGAATGGCTTCAACTTTGCTTATTTGAGGTTGATAAAGCCCCTTTCTACAACATAACCTAGATATTTTGTTTCCTCCATACCAATGGAACATTTCTCTGGGTTGATGGTAAACCCGGCATTCTTTAAAGCATCTGAAACTGCTGGTACTTTAAGATGACTTTCCCAATCCCAATCAGCATGTGATCCATTACCCTTTGAAATGTGGCAGGAGCCCCCTACATCCCAAACGGCATCATTATGTACTGTAGTGTTTGTACAGTAGATGTTGAAAAGACAGTCTTTTCCTTGGCCTCCTTTGACAGATCCAATGATATCCAATGTAGTAGCGTAACCGGCTGGCCCTAACCTTTCAATTAGTTCATCCACCCTTGGCATCAGGTAAGCATCCACATTAAAGACCTCATTAAGCTTTCTATAATAGTTACAGAAACGCCACTCCCCATTCAGTTTGGGCACCAACACCATTGGACTTGACCATCCGCTCTTAGATTCCTCAATGACCCCTAACTTTAGCATTCGTTCCACCTCTTGGGAAACCACATGCCTATGTGCCTCAGGGATTCTATATGGCTTCAGGTTTACCCTAACATGAGTTTCATTAACAATCTCATGTTCAATGCCAGAGGTAACACCGGGCATTTCAGAGAACATATCTTTATTGTGCTCTAACAACTCCTTGCACTGCTGCTTTTGTGATGGTGAGAGGGTGCTTGCAATAGGAACATCTCTAAAATCCCCCTCTGACTGGGCAAGTAAGCAAGGTGAACCCGCAGTGTCTATCTCTATCGCTCCAGGGCTTGATGAGGTTTACATGATATAACTGGATAGGCTTCCTTTTACCTGGCTGGTGTATCCTATAGTTAACCTCACCCACCTTTTCAAGACCTTTATATGGGCCCTGCCACTTTGCAAGGAGTTTTCCTTCTACTGTGGGTACAAGTACCAGTACCATCACCTGACGGGAACCGCCTAATTCTGGCTGATCTATTATATACCCTACTTTGGGCTTCTTGGGCCTTGAGAAGATGTTACTTAACAATTGGCTATCCTTTTATGCATCTGGGCAACATGCTCAATTACGCTTTTGTATGGAATCACCTCACTTTCCCAGGTCTCCTTAGCCACATCAAGCAAACCATGAGAGTGTTGTCCATGCAACAGTTCAAAGGGTGAAAACCCTGTGGGGGCTTGAGGTACTTCTCTTAAACAATAGGTAGGGTATCAGACAATCCCGATCATGCCCATCTTTCTCCACTACCTTTCTTAACATCCCCTTCAGTTTTTTATTAAATCGTTCTACTAGCCCATCAGTCTGAGGATGGTATACTGAAGTGCGTAATTGCTTGACATTTAGTATTTTACAAAGTTCTCTCGTAACATGTGACATGAAGGGAGTTCCCTGATCAGTCAAGAATATAGAACAACTCACATGCCCTGGTGTCCTCTAGCAGATTTTACCAGATGCATGGCTATGCACTCAAATGGAGTTTCTATGATGGGCAGTGGTAATAAAGTGCTCCGGAAATTAGAGACTGGAGCAGTTAATTGGCATACTGGACAGGACTGACAAAAATTAGATATTTCCCGATAACAGCCGGGCCAGTAAAACCTTTGTAAAATCAGCTCCTGGGTTTTATCTACTCCCAGTGTCCACCCAACACATGGGAGTGGGCCATGTCTAACACCATTTGTCTATATGGGCCTGGTACCTGGAGTTGTTCTATGACCTCATCCCTCACTTTGTTTACACAATATAACAAGTTATGGTTAGAGATGGGCGAATTTTTTGAAATTTGATTTGGGCCGCTTCGCCAAATCTTAGATTCTTAGCCGCCAGCTACAGGGAGAATTTCCTGCACCTCACAGATAATGGAAATATTCACTTTATATGTTACTACATTTTGATAAGGAATAATATCAACTATAATATAAAAAAATATATATGTTTTTAACCCTTCTCTATGCAGAACTATCTAAGAACACACTTTCTCTCTTACAGTCTTATTTCATGATAGTTTTTTTTTTGTGCGAAAATTGACTGATACGATGAACATTCGATCCTCTTCTCCTAATGTCGCTTAATATAACACCGCGACCCAGAACATGTCCATAGTTATATGAAACACCAAAAACACACACATGTTCTTGAATAAAGTTTTTATTTCACACCATCCTCCATTATTTACACCTATGTTATGACGTTCTCACTCAGATTCTTATGAAGCGCAGAGGGTTCTGTTGCTCTGCAGCTAATACACTGGCGACATCTAAGAGTGACTTTTGCTATCCCATTAGCTTGGTTTATGGATATATAGTTATGTATTTGGGTTACCATTGTGTAAAGGAGCAAACAATGATAGATCTGGGTGACGCTCAGTGCAATTTTCTGTAAAAATAGTTTGGTGTCCCCTGTGGATTTAACGTTCCCTTTGCTGCATATTTTGGTGAATATATTGGTGTGGGGTCTGTATGATCTCCTCACATCTTACTGTTTTAGGAAAGTATATTTTCTTTATATGAGTATTCTGGATTTGTACATATTTTAGAGGTAATTTTGAACGTTAATTACCAAATACAAATGCTTTCAGAATTATATAGGTTTTATGGCACCTTTAATTTTTATTCTGTTTTATTGATATATTTTGCAGGTTGTGACTGTCTTAAAATATGTAGCTGAAAAGAAGATATTAAGTTATTACAGTTTTAGTGATATTATGTGGATTTAATTATGTGAACATATCGATATGGGACATTTGTGAACTCTACACTTGTCCATCCATTACATTTAGGAGATGTGAAAATATTTTCTGTTTGGAGCACATTTTTTGCCATCAAAGTCAAATTTTAAGTATTTTTTTATAAAATGTTTCAGTTTGAATCAAAATTGCATGAAGGCGCCTGTGTCTATATACTCTTTAATGCAAATTTGAAAATGGAAATTGCTCGTCAGTAACACGACGATCTATCTCCTATAACATTCTCCCATATTACAGTTTGTTTTACCATACTAAAGGGAGCCTCTTATTGACTGTGACTGTCATAAAATAGCTTTTTTTGGGGCCCCACTTTTAGCTTTGTCTAGATCCGGCCCTGAGTATGACACGCCCATAACAGCCACCACTCTTAGTGCTTCACTCTTCAATTCCATGGGCCAACTTGACCAAATAAGTGAAACGGGAACACAGCCTGAAAAGACAAAGTCTGTGCCAGCTCATTTCACTGTTCATTTTGCCCTTCTTTTCATCGGTCAATAATCCATCAGTATTGCTAAAGCCTAAAACAAAAAGGAGTTGATCCAGAACAGAGATGACCAGTAAATGGGATATTTGCATGTCCTCTTTGTTCTGTATCCACTCCTGCTTTTGGCTATCAATCCTGAAGCTTTTCATCCTTCTGACAGATGAAATGAAGGGGAAAACCAAACATAGTGGCAACATCATAGAGTGGTAGAGGGTGAAACCAGCATTATGGAAATCACAGGGTGTTCCAGGGAGACAGCAGTCAGTTGGCAGCAGCATGAGTAGGGAGCAGAGTTGAACAATGACAAAAAATGACAAAATTCTGGAAGTCGCAGCAACATGGTAGGCCACAGTGTGGCACAATCATACAGCGTGGAGGTGGCAGTGGCAGCAGCATCAGGAGGTCAGAGAGTAGCACGATGACAAATTCTGGAGGTGGCAGCAACATGGTAGGCCACAGAGTGGCACAATCATAGAGCATGGAAGGAGCAGCGGTGGCAGTAGTGGGAGGTCAGTCAGTGGCACAAAGAGAAATTCTGGAGCTGGCAGCAACATGGTAGGCCACAGAGTGGCACAATCATAGAGCATGATGGTGGCAGTGCCAGCAGCAGGTCAGAGAGTGGCGCGATGACAAATTCTTGAGGTGGTAGCAACATGGTAGGCCACAGAGAGACACAATGTTAGAGCATAGAGGCAGCAGTGGTGGCAGCAGCAGCGGGAAGTCAGAGAGTGGCGCAATGAGAAATTCTGGAGGTGGCAGCAACATGGTAGGCTACAGAGAGGCACAATGTTAGAGCGTGGAGGCGGCAGTGGTGGCAGCAGCAGCAGCAGCGGGAGGTCAGAGAGTGGCACAAGGAGAAATTCTGGAGCTGGCAGCAACATGGTAGGCCACAGAGTGGAGGTGCCAGCAGCAGTAGCAGGATGTCAGAAAGTGGCACAAAGACCGAGTGTGTAGGTGGGTGACAATTCCAGTCCCTGTTAACTCCTTCACGCTCTGCGACGGATATATCCGCCGCAGAGCTATGAAGGGTATATGAAGAGGGCTCACGGGCTCAGCCCTCTTCATACAGAGATGGTCTTTGCTGCATATTGCAGCAAAGACCCATCGCTATCATCCGCAGTCGGCAAAGCCGCTGGCGGCACTTAAAATGTGGCGGCGCCATGCTTTTTCCGATCGTCGCTCCCCCGATCGTCATCGGGTGGCGGCAATCGGTTACCATGGCAGTCTCTGGTCTTGTTCAGACCCATGGCTGCAGATTTGTTACACTGTGCCAGTGGCTCATTGTAATGAATCACGTGAAAAAACGCCATATACTGCAATACAGTAGCAGAGGGTCTGAAAAATAGTGAAAAAGAAAAAGAAAGTTAAAAAAATGTAAAAAATTTATAAAATATTAAGTTCAAATCACCCCCCCCCCCCGTTTCCCTAGAACTAATATAAAACATAATAAACAGTAAAAATCACAAACACATTAGGTATCGCCGCGTCCTAAAATGTCCGATCTATCAAAATATAAAAACAGTTATGGTCAGCGGTGACCTTCAAAACGAGAAATGGCGCCCAAAAAAATAAATTAAAAAATTTAATAAAAAATGATCAAAATGTTGCACAGTCCTAAAAATAGTAGCAATGGAAACGTCGAATCATTTAGCAAAAAATACAGCTCCGTACCAAAGTATGAAAAACTTATTAGCGTCAGAAAACGGCAAAAATGTTTTTTTGTTTTTTTTACACATTTGTTTAATTTTTTGAAAATGTATTGAAACGCAATAAAACCTATATAAATTTGGTATCACTGCGATCGTACCGAACCAAAGAATTAAGTAGAGGTGTTATTTGGAGCGCAGAGTGAAAGTCGTAAAAACTGAGCCCAGAAGAACGTGACGCACATGCATTTTTTTTTAAACTTTTCCACATTTGGAATTTTTTCCCGGCTTCCCAGTACACAACATGGAATAATAAATAGGATCATGGGGAAATAAAATTTGTTACGCACAAAATAAGCCCTCACACAGCTCTGTAAACGGAAAAATGAAAAAGTAATGGATTTTTGAAGGTGGAGAGCGAGAAATGAGCGAAAATACCCTGCGTCCTTAAGGGGTTAAAGATGGTGGGAGGCAGATGGAGAAACTGGCAGCAGATGTGCGGCATCAGGCGGGTGGCAGCATCAGAATAGTGGCTGAGGCAGGTAGTTAGAATCCCGACTCATTTCTCAACGTTTGAAGGAGGCGTCACGGCTGATCTAATCTGATGCATAAGGCATTTGTGTGTTGAAATCCTGGCCGATCCAAGCCTGATTTATCTTGGCTCTCCAAATTACTGGTGGAAAAGAGGGTTCTCCTTGGGGTAACGATGGCCCCTGCCGCATTGAACACCCGCTCTAATGCCACACTACTGGCTGGGCAGGACAGCTTCTCTAATGCAAACTCCGCAAGTTGCAGCCACACATCAAGTTTGGCTGCCCAGTAGTCCAGGGGATCCTCAACCTGGGCTGGTAGAGTGCTGTCCAAGTAGGCCACCACCTGCTGGCGCAGGGTCTGACCCATATCCTGCTGGTGGTGGCGGCGGCTACCCTGCTCACTAGGCGGGTGAAGGAAGCTGCTCATGCCGGATTTCAGACTTAACTACTTCTACCCCCCAATCTCCCCACAGCAGCCGTGGCAGTACACATGGCGCACATAGGCATTGGCCAACTGTCTGCACAGTGTTTCTCTATAGTATGCCAATTGTTCCTGCCACTCTGCAGGTGGAAAAAAGTCACCAATTTTGCACTCGTAGAGAGGGTCCAAGAGGGTGGAGATCCAAAAGTCATCCCTATGCTGGATGTTGACTATTCGGCTGTCACTAGTTAGGCACAGCAGCATGCTGTGGGCCATCTGCGCAAGTGACTCTGAGGGACTGCCACCCTCCATATCCATTGCATATTGCCACGGTGCTTCTGGGTCATCTGCCTCGTCTTCTACCTCCCCCGGATGCTCTTACTACTCATCTCCTGTCACCTGAGTACTAAAACAGCTAATTTCACCAGACTCTGCTTGTGCTTCAATGTCCTCCTCCTCCTCCAGTTCATCCCCCACCGGACTCATGTGGCCATGAGATGTAGTCGCCACTTCTCCAGTGCCCTGACCAGACACATTTAGCAGCATCATTTCCAGGACATGAAGCAGTGGAATGATGTTATTAATCCCGCAACTCGAGGAGGGTGTGCTTGGCTTTGTAGGAATGGCTGAAGTGCATGCACATGCATGCATGTTTTCTGGCCGTTTTTAGAATGTCTTGCAGATGGGTGGAAGACCTCAGGAACCTGTTGAAAACCCGATTGAACACATGCGCTATGCATTGAGCATGGACCATCCCTCCTCGGTGCAGCGTGGACACCATGTTCCTCTCATTGTCTGTCACCATGGTTCCGTTTTGCAGTTGTCACGAAGAAAGCCACACATTGATTTCTTCTCGCGTGACGCGGAGCAATTCCTCCCCTGTGTGACTTCGTTCACCCAGGCAAACCAGGTGTAGAACTGCGTGACACCGCTGTGCCCTGCACATGTGGTATGATGGAGCAGCACTTAGACTTGTGGAGGCTGAGGTGGTGGTGGAGGAGGCAGACATTGGCACAGGGGCAGCAGTTTGACAACGTGGAGGAGAAAGCGCCGTCTCCTGTTCAAGTTGTTGGTGTGGCTGGGTGGGAAGCACATTCACCCAGTGGCCCGTAAAAGACATGTACTGGCCCTGACTGTAGTTACAGCTCCAGACGTCTGCGCTGCCGTGCACCTTGGAAGAAACCGATAACCTCAAGGACTGGCCCACCTTCTGTTCTACATATTTGTGAAGGGCTGGCACTGCCTTTTTGGAAAAGAAATTTCGGCTTGGAACTCTCTACCTCGGTTCGGCACAAGCCATTAGTTCTCTGAAGGGTGCAGAGTCCACAACTTGATGGGACTGCAGTACCAACAACTTGGACACGAGCACGGTCAGCTTTTGCACCTTAGGATGGCTGGACGCATACAGTTTTATCTTTGTAATCGCCTCGCTCAACGACTACTGGCGCCATGCGTAGTGAGGAGCAAGAGCATCTGGAACGGGAGAGGATATCAAAGACAAACAGCTCCCTTCAAACGAGGTGCTGCTGCTGTTGCTGCGCATGTAGGATGGACCACATCTGACACCCGTTTCTCCAAGGCCATTGTATGGTGATGCTGCATGTGTTGGCGCATGGCCGTGGCGCCAAAGTTAGCTCCCTGGCCACGCTTCACTTTCAGGAGGCGTCTGCTGGAGTAGTGGTCTCCGTCTGCTTATCTGGATATGTGAGTTTTATAAATAGGACATTCAATGGATGGACTGTAACTACACAGATGCGAGTTTACAAAAATGTTAACATACGGTGCCTTTTTGGTCTGTAAATACAAGCAGCTAGGATATTACTAATGAGCTTATACTGTTGATGTACTAAAAATGTGAAATTTTGATGAAGAATTTTGAAGTAAAAGAATATATTTATTGGAATACCTTGCATGGTCAATTGCGTTCTTGGACACTATTCATGTGATGCGTTATGGAGTAAGAGGAGAACTCCTAGTCCTAGACCACATTTCAAAATTATACTACCTCCACCATTTACTTGTTCTTTTTGGAATTTGATTATCTCCTATAAATAGTGGAGTAAGAGACAAGAAAATGTCTTTTGTAGAATTAGCTTGCTCGACCGATACTAGGGCAGAGACCTACTCACTTACAGACGCCGACTGTGAGCTGATTATGCAGTCAGCAGAGTCAGCTGGGTTGACACTCGATCAGGCGAAAAAAGGTCAATTATGCAAAGAAACTTGAACAACTGAAGAAAAAAGAAATAAATCTACAATTGCACGCATCCACTCTAACCGAGTATATTAAAGTTAAAAGGATCCCCCGGGGTATGAGGAGCCCTCTGCGACCCATCTTTCTGAAAGAAGATATGGTTTATTTACAGCGTTGGTTTGCAATAAGCGATCGATATTCTTTAGATTTGATCCTCCTGACCATTCAACATCTACAAAAAGCCATTAATATGTTACAAAATGAAATCAAGGACATCGATAATGATTTCAAGAAAGAAAGTATTGAAAAGGAATATACATCTACTATGGCTACTATACAAACTACGATTGAGCAGCAAAGAAATACTATCCTTGAAGGTAAACTTCAGAAATTTTCTAGGGACATGCAAGACTATCTACATAATAGGGTATATACATGGTCTGAGGACAAGAGAAAGAAACGACGCCCTTATATATTGTTAAGGAGATCGCACTGGTTTCGGACGCCATCTTGACTACTGTCCGTCATCTTAAGTATCAGCCAAGGGTCACGCTGGGGGTCAAAGCACTGTCCAGTTAAATTCATAATTCAAACTTCATTTTATGTAACCTGTTTGCTGGCCTGCCAACTAATTCCCTTTGACATTTAATGGGAAGCCAGCCTGTCCTTCATCTTTAGTTCAATATTATGATTCTGGAGTCTGCTTATCTCCTTCTTCTCAGCAAATTAGTATAAACAATATTTGTGTACAAGGTCGGTGAGAACTGAGCACAATTAATTAACTTTTTGTAGAATGTATTAGAGGGCGGTTGTAGTACATTTAAACTAAGCCTATGGCATCCAAGCTCCTTATCTCCTTGTCACATCTACCAATGCTGATCTTTCTGTCTTTTTATACATGCATTTGAGATATTAAAGGGGAGAAGATCTTTACATACACTAAGAGATTGACATGTCTTGGTTTTATGTTAAAGTTCCTGGTACCAGGACAACCATGAAAGAGTTAATTAGGACTCACCTTACAAAAGTCAAGAGGGCTGTTGGGGCCCTGCATAAAAATCCCTATCAATATCAATATAAGAAGAGAAACACTTCGAGTTCAGAGCAAGTAACATCGGAAAGTGATGAATTTAATAATAAGAGAATTTTAAAAAAGACATTACGTTCCTCTCAAAAAAACAAGGATAGTTTTTTAGAGAGAAACAGAGGAGACAACTCCGGATCCGGGACATCGCAGGAATCAACTGCAGAAAGAACCAACAAAGATGCATCAAAGAAAAAGAAATGAATATAAATTCAGTAGTGAATATTTCCAATAGGGCACTTACTGAGGCAGAATTAAGTGTGTTAAAGGAAACATTCCACTGCTGATGGTAGGTATTGGATGTAAACACCGGGCACCAGCTCAGGGTGAGATGGTGGCGGAGCTTACCTTTGGTAGTGTTTTAAACCGCTATATTGCGGTTTAAACACATTTTGATGAACAGCCCCGAGGTCACGCGCACACGGCCGCGCACAGCGCCGAAGCTACCTCGGGGCTGTTCATCAAAATGTGTTTAAACCGCAATATAGCGGTTTAAAACACTACCAAAGGTAAGCTCCGCCACCATCTCACCCTGAGCTACCATCAGCAGTGGTAGGTTTCTTTTAAATAAAGGTCTAGGGTTTGTACCGACACACGAAACTTGTTTTTGTAGAAATTTGTGACTTAAAATGTTCTATAAAGCTAAGAGAGTATTACCTGCAAAGATCAGAGAACGTAGCACTATTGATCCCATGGTGTCCACCCATATATTTGAGAGTTTTCAACAAATAGTTACCCGTGAGGTGCATGAAAAATGGCAGCAAAGTGTAAATAAGAAGACATTTAATCTATCTAAAGCAGAGTATGAAGCCATTAAAAATTTGTCCGAGGATGATACTATTGTGATTAAAAGGGCGGATAAGGGGGGGGCCACTGTGATTTGGGATAAAGGTGCTTATGTTTCTGAAGCATTAAGTCAGCTATCTGATCCAAATGTATATAGAAAGTTGAATGAAGATCCTACTATGTTGTTTAAGCGCGAAATTGACCTTAAATAGTCTACCAAATAGGCACCCAAGGGTACCAATTCTATATCTTCTTCCGAAGATTCATAAACAGATGGAGAAGCCCCTGGGACGTCCTATCGTCTCGGGGGTTGATTCTCTATTATATCGCTTGGCAGTCTACATCGATAGTTTCTTGCAACCTATTGTTAAAAAATTGCCAAGATGTCTTTTGGATACTAGTGATTTTTTGAGATATATTGAAGATTTAGATTTTACGAAAGTTAACCTTTTATGCACCATGGACATCAAGAGTTTATATACTAATATTCCAACAGCTGAAGGTATACATGCAGTAAGAGACAAATTATGTGCTAATCCATCTATTACAAACGCTCAAATAGGGTTTATTTTATCACTGTTAGAACTAGTACTGAAGAAAAATTACTTAATATTTGGGACAGACATTTTTCTACAACAACAGGGGACCTCTATGGGGTCCCCAGTAGCACCTAGTTTTGCGAATATTTTCATGTCCTCTTTTGAGGATGCAACACTGAATGCACACCCATTGGGCCAACAGGAAGACTTGTATGTCTGCTGGGATGGCAGTGAGACAGAACTGTTAGAATGGATTACTTTTCTAAACCAACGTCATCCGCTCATAGAATTTGTAGCAGAATATCATGAAAATAGTATACATTTTCTAGATGTTAAAGTCATCAAAGACAATGAGAATGTGATTACAACACTGTATTCCAAACCAACGGATAAGAATAATTTATTAAATAGATCCAGTTACCATCATCCTAGGACCTTTAAAGGCATACCAAAAGGACAGTTCTTGAGGGCTCGTCGGGTTTGCAATAATGATCAAGAATACCATATAAATAAGGAAAAGATGGTTAATAAATTTGTAGAGAAAGGGTATAGTCGTGAAGAGGTTAATCTAGTGGGAAATGAAGTGGCACACTTGAATTGGAAAGAATTGCGGAGTAGCCACAATGTGAATAAAGAGAAGGGAAAGAACCATCTTTATATCTCTACGTACAATTGCCATTCTACACTTATTAAGAACACTATTCTTAAACATTGGGATATGTTACGATATGATACACAATATGGATCACTGTTTAGGGACAAACCTAGATTCGTCTACAGGAAAGGAAAATTGATAGCTAACCGTTTGGTTAGAGCTGATTTAAATAAAGGAGGTACAAATAAAGACAAACAGTGTTTTTTGAAGGCTCAACGTAAGGGCACTCATAGTTGTCTGTCTTGCCAGAATTGCCATTCTATCATAAAAGGGGAGAAATTTTCTCACCCACTATATGGTACTGACATTCATATTAATGGATGGTATTCTTGCAACAGCAGAAACTTAATTTACTTGCTTAAATGCCCTTGCAGCAAAGCTTATGTTGGTCAAATTTCTAGACCAGTTAAAATACGTATCAACGAACATAGATCCACCATAAGGACTTATAAAAAAGAGAATGAGTCTGCAACTGCGAAAAGTAGGAAATTCGGTGAAACCACTGTAGCTAGGCATTTCTATGAGAATCAACATCAAACCTTGGATTTACGATGGATGGTACTTAAAGAGATATATGGCAAGCATAGTGAACAGATATCACTGCGTCTCCTACAAAGGGAGTTCTTTTGGATATGTAAATTAGAGTCAAAAAGCCTGAAAGGTTTAAATGAGGATTGTAATTTTAATGTCTATCTTTAGATATAAGTATAAGGTATAATGTGTAGATTTAAGATGATTCATATGTTTGTTTGATTTAGTAGATCATAGTATTACTTATACTTGATTTAGCTCTTATCTTTGTAACTTCTGGTAATTAAGGGAATATCTTACCTGTATAGAGGCATACTGAGCATGTCTGAGGAAGGGGGCGTGACCCCCAAAACATCACAGCACAGTGCTCACAGCACTTTCGGGAGGTGTCTGCTGGAGTAGTGGTCTCCGTCTGCTTATCTGGAATTTTTGCTGAATAATTTTGAAGTAAAAGAATATATTTATTGGGAAACCTTGTGTGTTAATTGCGTTCTTGGACACTATTCATGTGATGCGTTATGGAGTAAGAGGAGAACTCCTAGTCCTAGACCACATTTCAAGATTATACTATCTCCACCATTTACTTGTTCTTTACTTTCTGCCCGCAGATACGACATATACACACGCTCGGCTCCTCTGGTGTCTTTACAAAAAACTGCCATACCGGCAACATGGTAATTTTACCACCAACACTCTGTGCTGAGTGACTACTACCGCCGCTACCCCACTGAGCCCCTGTGCCACTGCTTACTTGGACCTGCGAATCGGGATTTGTACCCCAAGGATCTTTGGTTCCTATCCTCGCACTGCTGCCACCCTGCTGTCTCACGGCCATAGTAGCGACTCGCTGCCTGACAGGCAAGCTGACTGTTAGGAAAACTCGCGTCTGGAATACTATACACAAAACTACCACACAGTCTGAGTGCAGGCTGACAGAACAGAGCTAGAGGGCGAACTAACCCTGCACTGTTCTACCAACTAGACCCTACCAAGCCAGAAACTCCCTTGAAGGTAGGGAGCCTCTGCCGCAGGTACCTCCTAACTACCCTACAAGGCCCTGGGAGGTGAGAGGAACCCAAATAGGTCTGTCAGCCGCATTGAGGTGATACAGAAAAACTGCAGTGTTGGCGTTAGGACAGTATTCAGACAGAGGGAAAAAACAGGACGAACAAGAATGAAACAAGCGGGGTTCAAGACAGCATAAGAAACCAAAGCAGAAATGAGGAAAGAGAACTAAAGATGTACAGACACTGAACATAGGGTAAGCAAAACCGCCGGGTCACACCAGAGGGTACGTCAAGGTCAAACCACTAACAAGGAACAGTAACCAAACTGGTGAATACTATACCAGGGTGAAGCAAACAATGCTACAGGAGACCAGGAATCCAGCTAGGCTGTAAGTTCCAGAAGGACAAACACTGGCACAGGTGGAAGGTCCAGATCCAATTTATGCAGCCTGAGATCCGCCCCCAGAATCCCATAGGAGCAGGAACTCAGACTGATTCAGAAGACAAACAGCTTTAATTTCCCTAAAGCGCACACGTCCTGGATGCCCGCCGCCCTGCGCTTGCAGCAGGGTTAACTCGCTGCGGACCGGGGGCGGAGCCAGTGCGGAGACATGCAACAACTCGGGAAGGACTGCTAGCAATCGTCAGCATGGAGGGTAGAAGGACCAGCAGACGCGGTGTCCCTTCCAGCAGATCTGACACTGAAACTATCTTCGCCCAACGATGATGAATTCCTTGCTACACCCAGCTCCCAAGTGCGATCGGCTACATCATCATCAATTTGCGTTTCCCGGTCACTGCTACTCTCCTCACTGGCGTCTGTATGCACAGCCTGCCTACTGCACGAAGCAGCGGATGTCTGCCCCACCTCTTCACTGCCAAGCCGCTGTTGACTGTCCTCAAACACTTCGTCCTCGCTGAATTGTGGCGCTGAGCCCAGACCACTTAGTAGCTGCAGGAAAGGAACAGGACAGAGGCCTGGTTGAGGACAGGTGAGGGCCGCTGACCTGCTCCCGGGCCAAGCCAACTAATTGTTGTAACAAACCCACTGACTCTTGGCTGGGGTTGTCAGATGTTATATTTGAGGAATTGGATGACCTAGTCAACCATTCAATCCATGCTGGATGACAACGGCAGTTGTGGCCTCACAGAGTCAGCCTGCAGCAACGTCCCCTTACTGTGCTGCAACCTCTGCCTGCTCCACCTGCTACCTTTCCTTCTGACATAGTGGTTAATCAACGACGTGGATTTGACATGTAAATCTGGCCCTAAACTTTAGCGACAAAAAGGTATGGGAATTTGCGTTATACAGATACCCCACAACCGACACCCAGTGAGAGGTTCACAAATCACTACAGCAGCTACATCAATATGAAACAGATTTCTTCCTATTCGATTTTGTCACTAAAAAGAACTGCTATTTGGGGTATACAGATCCCCCTTAAAGAACACCCAGGGATTGGAGCAGGAATCGCTACAGCACAGTACAGTAGCAGCAGCTAGACGCTACAGACAGCACATGCAGTGTAAAATGCCGGGATTGCAAATGGCTGACAGTTTTTATATAGCCTGTGGGTACACCACTCTGGTATCTTAGCCATGCTTGGAACGCATGGATAACAATCTTCCGCCAACCGGTCTGTCAAAGGAGCTTTCCACTGCCTGGTACCTATCCACAAGGCCCTCCACATCATCAGTATTTTGAGGGTCTCCCTGAGCAACCCAGCACTGTACAGACTTTTTGGTAAAGTTTTGATGAGCCAGTCCACGACCGCTCTCTCCACCATTTGTGCTGGAGTGCTGCTTTACGGAGTGCTGCTTCATCCGTTGTTCTCTGCTACGACTAATGGGATTTGTCGGACCCCTGGCGAAGACCTGCACCCTACCATTTTTACACGGTGCCGCTCCACCACTCTTTCTCTCTATTGTGCTGGAGTGCAGGTAGTTCTGCAACCATTTTTGTACAAGGAGCAAATAAAACATCTGTGATATGGGAGGCTTATCTTGACTGTGCACCTAGTGTTGTACACGTTTTGCTCTGATGGTTAGGTTCACACCCAGGCAGGCGAGGATCTCAGCTTTTAGTTTGCTGTACTCTTTGGCATCCTGTAGGGTTAAATCATAATAGGCCTTTTGAGGTTCCCCAGTGAGATAGGGAGCCAGAACTTCTGCTCATTGCAGCTTTTCTCTCTTGGCTACTCTCTTAAAGATGGTTAAAAAGGCCTCAACATCATCCTCAGGTGTCATTTTCTCACTGACTTCCGTATTTTGGCACTGTCCCTTTTTCAAGCAGGAGTTGTGTCATCCCTCGTGACAGTCTTCGTTAGTGCGGCAAGCTGTCGGACCAGAAGTTGGATTTGTCTCCTGCTGGGCCTGCATAGCCTCCACATGAGCCTGGACGCTGGTTTGCTGCTGTTGGAGATTAGCCTGCACCAGCTAATTAACCTGTTAACGCTCAGCATCCGATATATCGGACGCTGAGCCGATGCCGGTTCAGCTCAAGATTTGAGCCAAACCGGGATCGGGAAACACGGGGTGCCGGCTGTGACTGATAGCCGGCACCCCAGTGTAACACCCGCGATCGGAGTTGTCTCCGATCACGGGTGCTTAACCCGTTAAATGCCGCGGCAGCGCAACCGCGGCATCTAACACGCATCCGGGGTGTCTTTCCCCCACGACCGCCCCCCCCCCCAAAATCGGTTTCTACTCCTGCTCTCAAAAAGAAGTTCCTAAATTTTCAACAATGGGTGATACCAGCCCCAAAATGGTAACAATAGAAAAAGCATCTCGTCCCGCAAAAAAAATGCCATCACATGGCCCCAATAACGCAAAAGCGAAAATTTTATAGCCTACAAAAGAGGCCAATGAGGAAAGTAAAATCGTGGCAGCTGCAGGGCGCTCCTTCCCTTCTGCGCCCCTTCTGTGGGGGGTCTCTGTACTCAGGAGAAATTGTAGAACAAATTGTATGGTGGGCTTTGTATTTTTATCTTTTGGAAATGTGTAAATTTTAGGGCTAAATGAACGTATAACCGGCACAATTTGACCATTCTAAATTTCGCCTCCATTTTGATGTAATTACTATGAAGATCTCAAGGGGTTAACAATCTTCGTAAAATCTGTTTCTGATAGCTTGAGGGGTGCAGATTTCAAAATGGGTTGGTTATATAGGGAGTTTTGATGCTAAATATGTAAAATTTCATTCAAAACTGTATCTATCCCCAAAATAGTCAATTCTGAAAATCGGGAAAAGCGCTATTCGATTTGTAAGCAACATCAAAATAAATTATCCAGACATTTCAAAAATGGTGAAAATGTAAAGTAGACGATTGGGAAATGTTATTCAGCAACTTATTTAGGTGGTAAATCTATCTATGGCATATTTTTCAAAAAATTCATCATATTTTCTTTTTTTTGGTAAATAAACGCAAAACTTATCAGCCAAAATTTACCACTAAAATGAAGTACAACATGTGGGGAAAAAACAATCTCAGAATCGTTTTGATTAGTAACAGTGTTCAAAAGTTATAACCATATAAAGCGACGCATGTCAGAATCCAAAAAATGGGACTGAGCCTTAAGCTATAAAATGGCTGCGTCCTTAAGAAGTTAATAGCTCCTCCATGCTGGAAGATCCTGTTTGCAAACCTGCCACAGCTTTAACCCAGGACATACAAAAGTATTTATATGCTTATCACCATCTGTGACCTTTTCTTGGGGAACGTTACCACCCGCATCCAAACACCAATTGTGGGGGTTATGCTTCGTCACCAAAACAGTAAAGTCCAACAATGGAAGATTTATTTAACAAAGTCCCTAATGTACACAAAACACAGGTGGGGCGTGCACAGCTAGGGTATATATAGGTCCACACACCAACAAGGTAATATAGGAACTCAAAGAAAAAAAAGAAGTGTGCTACTGGGACCAAAGCGTATAATCAAACAATCTTTATTGAAACTATTTAATGTAATACATGACTACACATATTAAAATCAATTAAAAAACACAAAGAACATAGGGTAGAGGGAGTATAATGACCCCACTCTATCCACCTCCCCTAACCGCCGTAGCTAACCTATATAAATCACATCAAGTACTCAAGGTAAGGTATCCGGGTACTAACCTGTTTGTGGCAACATGCAATGTAATGAACATGCAAAATATACACCATCAATGAAACAGGTAATTGTATAAAGCCTTACATGTCAAAAAAGTGCCCAGTGCTTGTAGTAAACAGGACTGGATAGGTAAACCAGATGCAAAGTAAAGTGCCAGTGCCAAAAACAACCCTCTGTCGCCCTGTACCTGGAAAGCAAACTGGGCCCAACCGGGTAGGCCAATCACCCGGAGTTAGGTGCTAAAAGGCAAAAAAACCACAACACATAGTAGCAATAAGCGGTAGGGGTGGGAGGCTCCCCACGCGTATATCGTCGCTGAGCAGCGACTTCCTCAGAGGTATGTAGCCTCTGGGATAAGCAGCTCACCTTATATCTGCCGCATCCACGTTTGAAAACAGCTGTGATGCCGGTGCGCACGTGACCGGAAGTGGCGTAGCGGTGACCGGAAGTGACGTAGCGGTGACCGGAAGTGTTAAAAAAAATTAAAAAAACATTTTTTCCTTTTTTCCTTCCTTTCTCCTTTCCCTTCCCCTTTTCCTTTTTCTCCTTTCCCTTCCTTTCCCCACTTCCCTTTTCTTTTCTCCCCTCTTCCCTTTTCTTCCCCCTTTCCCCTTCTTTGTGTTGCAACCGGCTAAAGAGGCCGAGGAACGAGTAAGAGTACGGCTACTAGAAACGGTAGCTAGGCAACGTGGATGCAGCAAGGTGGTAGCAATGTGTGAATAGGTCACTAACAATATTATGCCAAAATGGTACAAAAAGAATATATTATGCATACTGTACTATTTATATGGCTATATATATTCTTTTTGTACCATTTTGGCATAATATTGTTAGTGACCTATTCACACATTGCTACCACCTTGCTGCATCCACGTTGCCTAGCTACCGTTTCTAGTAGCCGTACTCTTACTCGTTCCTCGGCCGAGGATGCGCATGCGTCACAATTCTTTAGCCGGTTGCGACACAAAGAAGGGGAAAGGGGGAAGAAAAGGGAAGGGGGAAGGAAAGAAGGAGGGGAGAAAAGAAAAGGGAAGAGGGGAAAGGAACGGAAAGGAGAAAAAGGAAAAGGGAAGGAAAAGAGAAGGGGAAGGAAAAAGGAGAAAGGAAGGAAAAAAGGAAAAAAAAAATGTTAATTTTTTTTTACACTTCCGGACACCGCTACGTCACTTCCAGTCACCGCTACGTAACTTCCGGTCACGTGTGCACCGGCATCACAGCTGTTTTCAAACGTGGATGCGGCAGATATAAGCTGAGCTGCTTATCCCAGAGGCTACATACCTCTGAGGAAGTCGCTGCTCAGCGACGATACGCGTGGGGAGCCTTGGTTTTTGCCTTTTTGCCTTTTAGCACCTAACTCCGGGTGATTGGCCTACCCGGTTGGGCCCAGTTTGCTTTCCAGGTACAGGGCGACAGAGGGTTGTTTTTGGCACTGGCACTTTACTTTGCATCTGGTTTACCTATCCAGTCCTGTTTACTACAAGCACTGGGCACTTTTTTGGCATGTAAGGCTTTATACAATTACCTGTTTCATTGATGGTGTATATTTTGCATGTTCATTACATTGCATGTTGCCACAAACAGGTTAGTACCCGGATACCTTACCTTGAGTACTTGATGTGATTTATATAGGTTAGCTACGGTGGTTAGGGGAGGTGGACAGAGTGGGGTCATTGTACTCCCTCTACCCTATGTTCTTTGTGTTTTTTAATTGATTTAAATATGTGTAGTCATGTATTACATTAAACTGTTTCAATAAAGATTGTTTGATTATACGCTTTGGTCCCAGTAGCACACTTCTTTTTTTTCTTTGAGTTCCAAAGTCACTAATGAAAATAAACAGCTTTCTTCAGCAGGGTGCAAAATGAAGGCATAACATAAAGTTGACTTTATTCAGGCAAAAGGCTTCAACATAAGACCTCACTATCCTCACTATACAGTATGTAAAGTTACAGCGTCTTTAACCCAGTCCTGAGACCACACCAGGAGAAGGACACCAGACCAACACTTCAGGCTCGGAGCCACACACTCTCAGCTCTGGTAAACCTCCTAGCTAATAAATGCAAGGCAACACCTGGCCTGGATACATGGGAGTAGTCATCCCGCCCAGCTCTCAGACTACTCCAGTAATACCGGTCCGGATAAACTGCAGGAAGCAGCTATGCTATGTTTAACCCCTTAACGACCTGGCCCTTTTTTGTTTTTACATTTCCATTTTTCAGTCCCCACCTTCAAAAATCTGTAACCTTTTTATTTTTACACATAAAGAGCTGTGTGACGGCTTGTTTTCTGCGTAACAAATTGCACTTCATAGTAATGGTATTGAATATTCCATACCGTGTACTGGGAAGCGGGAAAAAATTCCAAATGCAGTCAAAGTGGTGAAAACCCACATTTGGTCCATTTTTTTGTGGGATTGGATTTTGCGGCTTTCACTGTGTGCCCCAAATGACATGTTTACGGGGATACCGAATTTGTATAGGTTTTATAATGTTTTCATACATTTACAAACATTAAAACCTCCTGTAAAAATTTTTTTTTTTTTTTATTTTGCCAACTTCTGGCGCTAATAACTTTTTAACTTTTTAATAGTTCAGTATACGGAGCTGTGGGTGGTGTTATTCTGTGTGACCTTTGATGACGTTTTAAATTCTACCATTTTTAGGACTGTACAACCTTTTGATCACTTTTTATTTTTTAAAATATTTTTCAAAATGGAAAAATAGTGACCGATCACCGCTCCCTGATAGCGGGTGTTACTGCAATGCAGCAAAGACTTCCCGGTTACGGAGAGGGCTCAGCCCATGAGCCCTCTCCATGCACTGGGACCCGACATGCGCCATACTATTACGGCGCAAGTCGGGAAGGGGTTAAAAAAGGGTCAGCAAAACTAAGGTAACTGACAAAGATTAGCGGCTTACTTCACCAAGGCCAGGCACCTCAGTGACATTTATCGGCCCTCAACCACAATACTTTGTGCCTTGTCACAATATTTATATACAGTCAGTCCCCGGGTTACGTACAAGATTGGGTCCGGAGGTTTGTTCTTAAGTTGAATTTGTATGTAAGTTGAAACTATATATTTTATAATTGAAGTTCTAGACTATTTTTTTTCCCCAGTGACAATTAGAGTTTCAAAATTTTTTGCTGTAATTGGACCAAGGATTATCAATAAAGCTTCATTACAGACACTTTACAGCTGATCATTGCAGTCTGAGACTATAGTAAAGCATTCAGAGAGATTCACCAGAGGTCACAGTGGGCAGAGGGGTCCGTCTGTAACTAGGGGTCGTCTGTAAGTCGGGTGTCCTTAAGTAGGGGACCGCATATATATATATATATATATATATATATATATATATATACATATATACACTCCTTAGGAAAGAGGCAGCACGCCGTGTAATGTGAAGCGGGGTGGATCTTTATTCCATCGGTGCAATGTTTCGGTGTGAGCACACACCTTTTTCAAGCATAAAGTGCATAACACGAATCCAGATATTTAAGGACCAACAAACACTCTCATTGGTCAGAACATACAGTGCATAAAATTGTTGATAAAGGGCATATAGCAATTACATCTGTAAAATGCAATAATTCATAAACTAATAGCCATGTGATGAGATATAGATTGTATTAAAATTATCAATTCATAAAGCATAAAGTGACATAGTGCGAGAATAAAAACATACAATCCGCCGATCGGCGTGACAATCCCTCCCACGTCTCCTCTTCTTCATTCATAAAAATTATGTTGCTTAGACGACACCATCTGTTGAGACATGCCAAGTTTCGCTCCTGGCCGGAACCGCTATGTGTAACCTCCGTGGAACCGGAAGTGTTCAAAGAAAGGGGATGTTCCTCCTTGCCGATATTGTGCGCGCATACGCGCTCGGCATAATGAGTGAGTGGCGGCCATCTTTGGTCTGGGCGGACCTATTCCATATCGTGTGGTCTCAGAGTGCAGAAGGTATATATAAAAATGTAGACGAATTGGCGCACGTGTATAGCGATCATACATATCATGAGTCCGCAAGTATTGTAGAACCCACTTAGTACTAGGTACCACCCTTATTCAATGATGTCAATCAAAACGATTGGCTCAAAGAAAATGGGGTATACAGTACCATAACCCAAAAACGTATATGCGCCCTATAGGACAATAATACTACCTGTGCACTATATATGTGGTGAAATTGGCAGCAATTGTATGGAAAATATGACGTAAATGCAGACGTGGAAAGAGGATCGTGCATCCGATGGGGGTTCTGACATGCATCTTGAGATCTATAGAGAAAAGAAAAAAAGAATTTATTAAACTGGATATGAGGGAGTCTCCCAAAAATCCACACTGTATAAGAGACAAGAGGAAAATATCAGGATCAGGTCACACAGACATAATTGTAATGTCCATCCTTCTAGATGATACTTGTAACATTATACTCTATATTTAAACCATGTGGTTGGAGAGTGTTCAAACGGTGAATCCAAACAAGTTCACGCTTCCTTACTAACAAGGCTCTGTCAACTCCTCTCCTCAAAGGGGGTATATGGTCAATAAGGATAAATCGCAGTTGGGATTCGGTACGTCCAAATTCACTGAAATGTCAGCTAACTGGAAGATCACGTTTCTGTTTACATATAGTATATCTATGATGTGTAATGCGAACTTTGAACTCATTAGTAGTCTCACCAATCTATTTGCCACAGGGGCAAATTAACATATATATCACAGAATCGCTGTTACAAGTGAGATAATGGTGTATTTTACAAGTTCGACCCGCATGAGAGAAAGTTTCACCCTTCTGCATCAATGAACAATTGATATATACATATTTGCTTCAAAGTGGTAGAGATCTACTGTATTATTATTTTCCATGGCACTAAAGATCTACTATGATTTAAAAAAAAGTCCTCTTTCACAAAGGGAGAGATGACCATTTTTAGGTCACTGGCAATTTGCCAGGATTCACATTAATTACCTTTACTACAGAAAGGCTGTCAATATTATGTAACTGGATAACCCCTTTAAACAAATGTATTTTAAGGTTTCGCAGCAGCATATGAAATATATGTATGTTATTTTTTTGTTTTATATAAATGCACATATACACCTTAAGGCTACATTCACACGTATATATGGGGGACGTATATATACGACCGACGTAAATATGTCCCACATACATCCCAATGGCCTCACGGCGCCATACAGGAGCGGTACGGTGCTGCACACATGCCGTTGCCCGTAGAAAGATAGGACATGTCCTATCTTTTGACAAAATATGGTGCCCGGCTCTATGTTAGGCTATGAAGAGGGGCGGGGGTGAGCGGTGCCCTACCTCTCCTCCTTTCCCCGGCACCGCCGTGTGCCCACCGTACTACAGTACGGCAAGCAACGGAAGTGTGAATGTAGCCTAACATTTATCCCCTCATATACATATATTTGTACACTCACACATGTATAGACATAAATATTCATACGCTCATATACACACACTTATACACTCACATACACAGGTTTGCACTTATAAGCAGATATGCTCATATACACAAACATTTATATGTTTATATACACGTGTATATGCTCATGTACACGCACGTACACATATATTTATGCACTCATACACACATGTATGCACTCATATACACTCACCGGCCACTTTATTAGGTACACCTGTCCAACTGCTCGTTAACACTTAGATTCTAATCAGCCAATCACATGGCGGCAACTCACTGCATTTCGGCATGTAGACATGGTCAAGACAATCTCCTGCAGTTCAAACCGAGCATCAGTATGGGGAAGAAAGGTGATTGAGGCCTTTGAACGTGGCATGGTTGTTGGTGCCAGAAGGGCTGATCTGAGTATTTCAGAAACAGCTGATCTACTGGGATTTTCACGCACAACCATCTCTAGGGTTTACAGAGAATGGTCCGAAAAAGAAAAAACATCCAGTGAGCGGCAGTTCTGTGGGCGGAAATGCCTTGTTGATGCCAGAGGTCAGAGGAGAATGGGCAGACTGGTTCGAGCTGATAGAAAGGCAACAGTGACTCAAATCGCCACCCGTTACAACCAAGGTAGGCAGAAGAGCATCTCTGAACGCACAGTACGTCGAACTTTAAGGCAGATGGACTACAGCAGCAGAAGACCACACCGGGTGCCACTCCTTTCAGCTAAGAACAGGAAACTGAGGCTACAATTTGCACAAGCTCATCGAAATTGACCATGTCCATCCCTTTATGACCACAATGTACCCAACATCTGATGGCTACTTTCAGCAGGATAATGCGCCATGTCATAAAGCTGGAATCATCTCAGACTGGTTTCTTGAACATGACAATGAGGTCACTGGACTCAAATGGCCTCCACAGTCACCAGATCTCAATCCAATAGAGCATCTTTGGGATGTGGTGGAACGGGAGATTCGCATCATGGATGTGCAGCCGACAAATCTGCGGCAACTGTGTGATGCCATCATGTCAATATGGACCAAAATCTCTGAGGAGCTTCCAGCACCTTGTTGAATCTATGCCACGAAGAATGTGGCAGTTCTGAAGGCAAAAGGGGGTCCAACCCATTACTAGCATGGTGTACCTAATAAAGTGGCCGGTGAGTGTATACATACATTCATACACTCATATACACACACATGTATACACTCAAAGTAGATACATTAGAATGCTCATATGCACATACATCCATACACTTATATAAACACATGGCTACACTTACATGTATACAACCTACATACTTTCCATGTAAGAGCTTCACTGATGTCCCTTTTATCCTAGATGGTCAGAAATAAATAGGTGTATAAGAAGCAGATACTAACCTCACTGAGATACCTGGTCCTGCAGCTCTGCCTGGTCCTGCTCTCCGCCAACCCTGGTACATTGTTATATGAGCAGAAGGCTAAGATTAAAGTTTTGTACTATGAAGGATGTGCTTGTGATGCTGCACTTTCCTTTATTCTTTCGTGTCTTTGTGAGGTTGGGTGGCCAGGCCCCTTAGTCCTTAAACCAAATAGCAGAATATTTAATTTAGTATTTATGTTCAGTTATAGAACTGCTTTCACATGACCAGTCCAATACTTACATTCCACGTGGTGATCACATTTACCCCCCCGACAACAATCTTGTTGGCCAAATACATTGATGGAGAGCTACCGTATGGATCTCCCACAAATGCATTGAGCTCGGTTCACATGGACGTTGTTGGTCAGGGAAACTGGGACATGGACCATTTAATATCAACCAAGTGTTTTTAACAATAGATATCCTGTTTATTCAGCAAAACAATGCATACGGGCCAATTCCTATTTTATTTTATTTTTTGTGCAATCTTTTGAAATATTTTTTGCAATAATACAGGCAAAGTATCCAGTAAGGTTAGAAAAACCGCCCATACAGATCTGTCGACTTGCATGGGTTTAGTTAGACAGTTCACCAAAAACCACAGGTGAATGTTTTATTTTGGTCTGTTGTACATTACAAGGAATCATCATCCTAAAGTATAGAGTTGTTATGCCTTTCATTGATCTTACAAAATGGATCAACTACAGATGACACATAAAAAACTCAGATTTTATTCTGTCTGTGGAGACTAATAAAACGGATTGGAAATGTATAAAAAAATGTGGATAATCTAAAGACATATAAGTTCCGCTATTCAGTTCAGAAAACATAATGGGGCATATTTATCAGGGCCTCAAGCTTATTGCTAGCACTCGCGATTATTTTACCCTCTCTGCAACCTTCATGCCAGTGGGGTGTGAAGGGGCGTGAAGGGGGGGCGCGGCCGGTGGGGAGGGGCATTACTGCACACACCTGCGCACTAGCTGCTGACAGCCACTTTTCACATAAGTCGCCGTAAATGCTGTGCATTACTCTGGCTGAAACCTCTTGATGCATCGCGCTGTGAAAATGCAGCGTTGGGGCTATTATGCGCCGATGCTAATGCGATAAATATCCCCCATTGTGTCAAATTAAATCTTGCCTCTTGTCAACTGTTTCAAATGGAATTTCTGGTTGAGAAAATATTATTTACGATTTCTGGCTAAGTTAAGTGAATATGGAGGGAAGGGGGGTATTTGGAAGCTTTTTCTACAACACTACAAAAAAAAAGCTCAATCTACATCAGGGGTAAAGACATTTTACTGTTCCAAGGGCCACATTATCCCAAAGGACATATTAGGGAGAAATACATGCACTCTATATCATGTTGCATTGCATTAGATGCTAAATAACAACAGAAAATTCAGGATTGGTGACAGCTTATGTTTAAGGACATCTACCAGCAGATTAGTGATGGTAGGCTGTCCTAATTACCTCGAGGGGATCATGGCAGTGTTTTAGTTATAGGTCTTCCAAATTCCCCCCCAAAATAACTTTGTGAAAATATGTAAATGAGCTTTATGTCACCTGAGCAGCTCATGCAACCCCCCCCCCCCCCACCGCCCTGTCAACTCTCCATAGACAGCTAAGGCGATGTCAGCAGGCTGTCCATAAAACTTGCGCATGTGCGAGAACACCGTTCCTTGTGTAGCCGCACTGTAAGCTGCAGGCAGCGCAAGGGATGATGTTCTCGCTCATGCGTGAGGTTTGCGGAAAGCCGACTGACGTCACTAACTGTCTATAAGCGGACAGGGCGGGGGGGTGAGCCATGAGGTGCTCAGGTGACATCAGACTGAGTGCCTCAGGCTTATTTGCTTTGCAAATCAGAAGACCTATAATTAATAAAAAATACTGGCAGCATCCCCCAGAGTTATGCTAATTAGGACAGTCTAACATCACAAATCTGGTTGTAACTGTACTTTAAATCGGGGAGAGGTATTATCCTCTATGATAGGAGTCATTTCTTTTCTTCTCCATCAGTCCATACTGCGTAAAAAAAAAATAAATAAATAAAATCTTTTTGATGTCTCTCATTGTCAGCATAAAGTACACAGGAATTAAACTGGAAGAGAAGGATAAAGAGCTGGAGCACTGCAAGACGCTTCTATACGATGGAAACAAGAAGTAAGTTACAATCCAATGTAATAGACTATGGGGAAGATTTACCAGAAGTGTCTAAGAGCAAAACTGTTCTATCAATGCAACCAATCAGAGCTCAGCTTCCATCTTCCCACAGCAGTTTAAAAAATAAAAGCTGAGCTCTGATTGATTGACATGTGCAAATAGAACAGTTTTGCTCTCAGACACTATTAAAGGGGGTTTCCCATGAAAGAAAATTCTCAGATCTCAATGCCCTTGTGATGTTTACACAATAAAGATCAATTTAACCCCTTACTTTACAATTTTACTCAGTTTTATTGCCGTTTTAGCTCCTATCACTCAGTGATAGTCAGTGTAATATTCAAGAGTGTGGGCAGGGACTCTAAGCAGACACAATGGGGCACATTTAATAAGGGTCCACAGGCGTGAATCCAGCTAGGTTTTCCCGAATATATTTCCGATTTGCGCGATTTGCCGGGGTTTTTGTGGCGCCGGCTTTCATGCGACAGAAATCGGGGGCGTGACCGTCGGATAACCCGACGGATTCGGATCAACCACGGAATTGAAAAAATGAATTGTGTCGCAACATCAAGCACTTACATGCACCAAGAACTAGATGGTGAACTCCGGTGGACCTCGGTGCTGCAGCGACACCTGGTGGATATCGGGCTTACGACCTTAGTGAATTGCCGGAACACCCGAATCCTCATCGGACAATGCGCCGCGGGATCGCGACAGGACTGGGTAAGTAAATGTGCCCCATTGTGGCAGATTTATCAAGTCAGAATATTTCCAGTTGCCCATGGCAACCAATCACAGCTCCCCTTTAAAATATTCATGAGTACTGGTAAAATGAAAGCTGAGCTGTGATTGGTTGCCATGGGCAACTGGAAATATTCTGACTTTCAGACACTTGATAAATCTTCCCCATTATGATCCATCTAGTTCTGTGAGCAGACAGTGGGGATTATTTACTAAGGGTCCGCGGCCGCAAATTTATTCGGATTTTCCAACATTTTGCATGGCTGTGATAGGTATTTAGCAAGGGAATGTGTCGCACACGATTGGATTTTGGTGCAGTGGTGCTGGTTTTCATGCGACAGAAATCGGACGATCCGACTGGTTTGGACTGAGCGCAGGATTTAACATTTAAATTGTGTTGCAATCCAATGCACTTACATGTACCAGGAAGAAGAAGGTGAACTCCGGCGGACCTGACCGGGGAAGCAACACATGCACGATACTAAGAGCTTGATCTTAGTGAATCGCTGGCACAGTGCATTATCATCTGATCGATGAACAACTCTGGATGGGTAAGTTTATGTGCCCCAGTGTGTTTGGATTATCAGGGTGCAGGTTTATATACACTTTCATACACTGAACATTGTACTAGTATCTGACACATAGAAATAGAGATGAGACAGATTCATCGTTGATGAGATGAAGGAGATGCTTATCCTGTAAGCTCTGGTACATATGTGCTCTCACACAATGTCCTGTGCCTGCTTCCCCTGATAACTTATCTGCCGGTAGCTTGCAGCTTGTGTTGTTTGCTGGCAGGAAGTGAGTGAGTGTCAGTGAGCTCCGTCCTGGACTGCAAGGGGCTGGATAGAGTACAGGGGGTGGGGTAGAGTGCAGGGAGCAGAGGGACAAAAATCTCAGCTGCACGCCATCGCACAGAAATCCAAGATGGCGTTCCTGACCCTAAGTCAGAAGTTACAGGGTCGTGTCTAGGGGCAACTGAAATTTTGTACACCTGGACTGATAGAGTAAGGCTGAACAATATCTGTGAATTGTTGTATTTTTGTAGTGAATTAGATAATGTGTACATTTAAGAAACTCGTCTTCGTAGGCACAGCCCTTTAATAAATTCCCCCCATTATTTTATTTTTCTCTCATGTTTGGCCTACTTTACAACAATTTTCAGCAAAATTTTGGAGCTGTTCAGTGCATTTTCAGTGACACCTGATATTCTAGGTATGCACTCTTTATGACTGTTCAGTGATGTGCTAAAGTTGTCTGAAGCTGTTGTCTTCTCATCACTTCCAGTCCAATGGGAACGTCTTTTAGGACATTTTTCCAAATAGCTGAAAACCCAGTTAAAAGAAATCTAAATCAAAATGATCCATCCTGATAAACCAGGGACACTTACTCATAGATCCAGGCACAGTGACTGTGCTAATCTTCTTATATTTGTTATCCATGGCCTTCCTTCTATCGACTATTAAAATGATGCTAATGAGCCAGAAGGGCTCTGGGGAGTCTTGCTGCTGGAGCTTCACAGGCTCTTACACTGTGCAGGATTACTTCCCCCCTCCCGCTGTGTGAGATTACATTATTTAACATCCCCCAGAGTCCTTCTGATTTAATAGCATAATTTTAAAAGTTAGTTTTAAAGAGGATTTACCATAAAGCTTGTTGGCCCCTATCTACAAGATAGGGCCTAATTCACTGATCGACGGGGGTCTCAGTGATAGGACCCCCACAGATCACTAGAAGTGGGGTCCGATGAGGTCCAATATACTCACTGTACTCAGAAATCTCTGTCAGCTCTATAGAGAAGAATGGGGCAACCCGGCCATGCGCGACCAGCTGCTTCGACCATCTCAGTGGTGCTACTTGGGGTAGGACAGGGGTACATCAGACTCCATCTAGTGATCTGTGGTGGTCCCATCACGGAGACCCCCACCGATCAGCAAGTTAAGGCCTTACTTGCTTTGTGGGAAAACCCAGTTAAAACAAAGGAGGTCAAACAAAAGTTGGTGAGTATGGAACATCAGCATATTGGATCCTCCAATCAAGTGCTACCACTTCCTAACAGAGACCAGGAACCTTGCAAGCGCTGTAGTGCTGGATTAAATTGGGAAAAACAAGGCAAAGTGTTTGATGTTTTTTTTTATTTTTTTTCCATTTGGATCCTATAAACAGTTTTAAAATAATCATCTAGTATGTATGGCTCTGTATATACAGTAATTGTGAAAAGTAAGATGCAGAGGCATTATTAAAAAACCTGTCAATCAGCTACTTTACAACCTGTCCAAAGCTGACAGTTCCCTCTTGTCACGGGTGCTCCTGCGAACCATGTCCCGGGTCGCAGGCACACCCATGTGCCCTCCTGTGCCTCTGGTGCTCAGCTGCAGCGTGTCTTTCCTCTCCTCGCTCCAGCGGTGGCCCCCACCATCCGCCGCCCGTGTCCCCACCTCCTAGGGCATGCGCATGCTGGCTTTTTCAAAGATTCAAATGGCTGCTTCCTGTGTCCCCTGACGGATCTCCTCGCTCTAAGCCTAAGAGAAAGCTTCCCTGTGGCTTATCCAGTGTTATTTTGATTCCTGTTGTGATATTCTGCTTTCCTACTGACTCTGTTCCCTTGGGGCCTGTCCTGACCTCCTGCCTGTCACCAACGTTTCTGCTCTACAACCCTGTACTTTGCCCTGGCAACTTCCACGAGCAAAGTCGCGCCTGTGGAGCGATTTGGTGGTATCCCGCCGCAGAAAGACCAATCCGCTTTGCGGTGGGCTGTGGTGAAACTGGGTGCCATTCGTATTCCGCTCCCAGGTGTCGGCTCACGTCATCACTTGCGGTGGTGCAGTGTGTCCACTACCCCCGATGCTTACACCTCTGTATTGTAGTAGTTGTCTCTGCTCACTGCAGTTCAATAACAGCTATGAGTGGGTAGAAACTCTTTACAACAGACACTTCTATCAGCTTACGTCTTCTGGCGTAGGTCACCTTCTAATGACCTATTTTGTGGATAGGTCAATAATAGATTGGGGGCCAGAAAACCCCTTTAAATATGTTTCAATGTAAATGTAACATTGATTTGTAATTTTGTATTTTGTTTACATCCAGTCTTTTCCATTTGGAAGAGCTTAACTGCTTTGGTTATTCTCCCAAGTTATAGCATGTCTTCTTGATAGTCAGTCATTGATCTATACGGAGTTGCCTTCTATAGGGTAGCACTTTTCTTATTCTGGAAAACATATCTGAATATTCCTGTCAGAACCTACTAATGCTTTCTGCAGTGTTCTGAGTTTAACCCACACCCAGGGCTTTTTGCTGGATACATTGATAGAGAATTGCCTTGCTGAGTGCTGTCATTTAGGGCTCAGTTATGTTTTGCCTGTGAATTGAATGAAGAACGGTCGACCCAGTCAGCTGCTGGGGATGGCGTCCAGGAACTCCTTTATATATCTGCCCCGGAAAATTACATCTTGCTGGTTTTACTAGTCTCCTGACATATATTGTGTTATACCATGTATCTGATCTCTGCTATGTTAGAATATGACCATTCCTTTGCTATTCAATTCTATGGTTTGACGCCATCTTGAGTTTGACCCGGTTCTGTCTAACTTTGCTTGACTCTCTTTTATCTGTGTTTGTCCCTCTGTGTCTTGTCATGTTTCCTGTGCACTCAGTCAATGTAGGGATTTTTGACCAGACGTTCCTAACAATAGGGTTTGCAATGCTTGTTAGCTAGGTGACAGGGGTTGTGGGTGAGTTTATTCAGACTTACTCAGAACTTGCAACAGAGCATGCATGAAAGGGGATGTTTCACTACCTTCATCAACCTCAACTCTTCCCATGCTTCAATAGGTGGCACTCCATTGATTCTTGAATAATTCTTCTCCCTTTTTTGTTCTGGATTAGTTCTGGATCTCTACTGTGAGATCTACAGGACAACCTATATCTAATAGTAGGAAGCCCAAAAAGGTACTCAACTGAAACGGTACTGAAACTACTGTGAAGCTATGCTAATTAGACCCTCTACTGTCCAATGGGTGATCCTGGAGTGGAACACACCCCTGCCACCCCATCTGACAGTAGAGAAATTAAAATATTGACATTTATTTAAAAATCTGGTTATTTTTAAGTAAATAATTCCAACTACACCAGAATCAATGAAACAATGCATATGAACCCGATCAATAGGTTGTTAAAGCTGGTAATAGAACCTCTTTAAGAACATATATTCCTCTTCTTGACCCATTATGAACCTTAAAATTTAATGCTTCTGCCTTGGGTATGACTTTTTCACAACAGGCATGTTGTATCACTAGCATTTCCCCCTGGATATACATAATTTGGCAGCCTCTTGACAGGATTTTAAGGCGTTCTATAGGATTTTGCTTTAACAAAGATGGCAGACTTTCTACTCCTTTGAGCTTTGTTGCCTTACTTCTTACAGTGCTACAAACACCCTACAGTGTAAAGATGAGAATCACCAAACAATACCAGCAAGAAACAGGTAACAAAATTGATCATTGTTTGGTAATATTATATTATTTCAATGGCATAAAATGGTAACCGTAAATACTTAAAGGGGTTTTTCCATGAACCTATCCACAGGATCAATACTTGTGATCCATAGGGGTCCTAATACTGAGACCCCCCAGCAAGAACGAGGGACCGATGAACCCACATTGCACCCCCAGTCAGCTCCCCAAGACTACTAGAGCAGCCAGTCACGCATGCATGTGCTCTACTCGCCAATCTCCATAAGGTTTATAGAGATGAAAGAAGTAGGCCTCACATGCGCAACCGGCTGCTCTGGCCATCTCGGTGGTGCTATGACAGGGGGTACGTTGAGCCCCCATTCACTTGATCCATGGGGGTCCCATCACTGAGACTCCCACCAATTAGCAAGTTAGGCCCTATCTTGTGGGCCTTGGACCTCTTGTGAAGCTCTCTGGGTGATGGTAAACTTACAGTACTTTAGCCCTAGGTTGCAATGATCTGAAGGCGTAAGAAACATGAACAGTGAAGTTTCTTCAGGCCTACAGATCATTGCAGCCCAGGGATAAAGTAAATGACAGTAGCCTCGCCCAAAGAGATTCACTGGGAGGTCAAAATTATTATCAAATGCTAACTGCAATGAAGCTGTATTTTTAATCCTTGCTCCAATGATAAGAAAAATGTTGGGGCTCAGTTACACAAAATATACAAATTCAACAAGAACCTATTTTATACATAAGCCAGGGACTGCATGTACTATAATAAGATTTTCTCCAGAAATTCTGGAACAGTAGATTTTTTTTTTCTCTAGCCCACCAATCACCATTCACCACCAATCTTTACTAGAGCTCTTGTGGGAGAAGAGCCACGATGAGTGAGGTAAAGAAGAACCCCAAGCTTACTGATGTTGAGCTCCAGAGATACAGTAGGGAGATGGGCGTCACCTATCACTGAAGCCTCCACCAGTCGGTGGAGCCTCTCCACATAAAGGACTCCCAGAGAAATAAGAAATAAATTAAACTTTCTGGGGATAATTCTAAGTGGTATGTGTGGAGAAAACCAGGCGCTGCTCATCACCTGCCAAATACAATCCCAACAGTGACACATGGTGGTGGCAGCATCATGCTATGGGGGCAGGGACAGGACCACTGGTTGTAATTAAAGGGAAGATGAATGCGGTCAAGTACTGAGATATCCTGGATGAAAACCTCTTCCAGATGCTCTGGACCTCAGACTGGGTGGAAGGTTCCCCTTCCAACAAGACAATGACCCTAAGCACACAGCTAAAATAACAAAACAGAGGCTTCAGAACATCTCTGTGACCATTCCTGATTCGCCCAGACAGAGTCCGGACTTGAGCATCTCTAGAGAGACTTGAAAATGGCTGCATTGATACAAAGAGTGAATTTAATTAAATTTAGTTATGAAGTCTCTAATGTGTCCTATGTTTACGCAAAGTAATTTTTGAATGTTATTTATTTTTGGATTATTTTTCAATAGAAAAAGGGCTCTGAATGTCCTCGCTCCCTGGCTTGCCCCTATCATCTGGAATGGAACATATAATATTACTATGTTAGATGCTCAACACAAAGATACAAGAATTGGACTCTTTGTATTTGGAGTAAAAAAGTAAGTATTTTGCATAACTCATCGCATAAAATTAAATAAATGATTTTCTTTCAACCAAGTTAGGATATTGTGTGCACACAAAATAGCAAAACAAGACCATACAAGTAATGTTACAATATAAACCGCTTCAGGAAACTAATTAGTGATACAGATAAAAAAGTGGGCCCTGAAATTAAACCTCCTTTTCAACTGTCCCTAATTGCTTTACCTACCACAGGACATAAGAGACAACTAGTCGACATTCCCTTCAAGCTTTTAAGTTCAAAAATAGAGACAAAGACAATACAAGGCAGTACAAATCACAAGGCAAGCCAAAGTCAGAATATCAAGCAATGGGTAAAAGATATCAGAATACAGTGCACAGAAACAATACTAGTTCTTTCTCAGGACAAGGCTATAACATGCAAAGAGCAACTGTCCACAAAACTTTATATGAGATGCCAGAGCCCTGGTCCAGAATATGATTGGATCAGTTCTCTAAATAAAGGCAGAGCCGCAATGAGAATGGGGAGAGTTTCTGTCCATCACAGAGGATTAACTCTTAGTAAAGCGGAGTAGAGTTCATAGGAGAGGGGTGAGGTATAAATCAATCAAGGCGTCTAGGAAAGGAATACACAAGTGTTCAGACAAATTGGAGCAAAATTATGCCCTCTCCATCGCACTTAAAGGACAAGAGATGATGCAGGGACAAATTTCCTTGTTTTGTAGATTATTTCTATTACATCATTTTGGGTTTCTGGTCCCCATTGCATTTCAACTCTCCTAAGCATCGGACAATGTGGTCAACATAATAACACTTTGTTTAGTCTTCCATAAATAGGCCTTATTCCTGAAAGCCAGTGAGGTTGAGCAGTAGTTACTCTTGCCTTTCATATGGGGGAAGTTGACATACAAAACTGATGAAGGTCAAGTAATGTGTAAACTAGTGAATAGATCGAGGAATTTTAATAGCCACTGTAATTCTTAAGAACAACAGAGGTTGTTCTGCTTTAATGTATACATGCTAAACTAACCTTGTAGAGCCTTGAAATATTCACTATTGATCTTTACTTCTTACAGTCTTGAGGACCTTTACATGGTGTACTGATTCCTGGTAAAACCATCAGTTCTTTTTACCTGGGGACATGGGGCGGTATTTTGGAAGGACCTCATTTTATAGTAGCTGTGGATTTCGTGATAGGGTTTGCTGTGGTTTTCTGGATGTTATTATTAGGCTAATGTTGTATAGATGGTTTCCAAATGTTCATCATTTGGGGTCAAATCCACCTAGGAGCCAATACATTATAATCACACATTCCACTATAATAAATCAACACAGAGTGGGAAGTACAGTGGGTGGTAGCACTTCTATAAATCTTGGGCTTTAAGAAATTCATTCACATAACAGTAAAACTTATGAAAACGCATTATAAAAGAAAATGGCTCTTACAGAAAAAGTGCAGCGCATGTAGGAAAAGCACAGGAAATTGGGTTATTGTTTGGGCAATAAACTACCACTCAAAAGTTTGGGTTTACTCAGACAATTTTGAGTTTTCCATGAAAACGCAGACTTTTATTCAAAATGAATAGAAAATATAGTCCAGATATTGACAAGATTTCAAAATAATTTTTTGATTTGAACAATAATTTCTTCTTCAAACTTTGTTTTCATCAGAGAATGCACCTTTTTCTGCAATTCCAGCATTGTAGACCTTTGGTATTCTAGCTGTTAATTTACCGAGGTAATCTGGAAAAAAATGTCCCCCGTGCTTCCAGAAGCTTCTTCCACAAGTTAGATTGGCTTGAAGGGCAATTTTTGTTCACCATACGGTCAAGCTGCTCCTACAGCTCAATGGGGTTGAGATGTGGTGACTGGGCTGTCACTCCATAACAGATAGAATAGCAGCTGCTGCTTCTACCCTACATAGTCCGTGCATAATATGGAGGCGCTTTGGGTCATTTTCCTATTGTAAGGTGAAATTAATTCCAATCAAGCGCTGTCCACAAGATAATTGCATGGCATTGCAAAATGGAGCCTTCCTTAATCAAACCTTCTACAAATCTTCCACTTTACCAGCACCACAGCAACCCCAGACCGTGCTTGACAGAAGGTGTCAGGCATCTTCCAGCATCTTTTCAGCTGTTCTGCATCTCACAAATGTGTGATCCAAACACCTCAAACTCAGATATGGCTTTTTCTTTGCCACTCTGCACTGAAGGCCACCATTCTGGAGTCACCTCTTCACTGTAGAGGTTGACACTGGTATTTGGAGGATACTATTTAATGAAGCTGCCATTTGAGGTCCTCTGAGGCATCTTAGGTATTTGTCTTGTTGCTTAGTTGTGCAGCAGGGCCGCCCACTTCTCTTTCTACTATAGTTAGAGAATATTTGTGCCCTCTTCTAAAGGGAGTAGTACACAACATCGAAGAAAATCTTCAGTCTCTTGGCAATTTGTCACATGGAATGGCCTTCATTTCTAAGAAGAAGAATAGACTGTCGAGTTTCACACTTCTTTTTTTATGTGAGAGTTTCACAGAACAAACAAATGTGATGCTCCAGATTTTTAACCAGCTCAAAGGAAGGTCAGTTTTATATATTCTCTAATAAGCCAAACTGTTTTCAATGGTGCTAGCATATTTGAATACAGGTTTTGAAGGTTTTTTTTAAACATTCATTAGCCTTCTTACACAGCTAGCAAACACAATGTACCATTAAACCACTGTAGTGGTTATCGTTGGCAATGGGCCTATATACACCTATGTAGATATCCCATTAAAAACAGACATTTGCAGCTAGAATAATCATTTACCACATTTTCCTTCAAAATATGCTCACCTTGCCGGGTTGTCATGATGCACTTTGTATAAATATCACGCGCTGCATTGGACCCATGATGACACAGGAACAGAGCTCAAAGCCTGGTGAGCTGACATCAGTGGGGTTGGAGAGGGGAAGAGCTGTACAGGAGCACAAAGGTGGGGGTTTAGAGCTGAGGAGTCTGCAGCACAGACACATCATGTGTGTTTTTTTTTTAAATGCATACAAACCAAATCCCAACCCCTGGGATCACACAGAGGATTTTGTCAGGAAGCCGAGTAAGTTAAAACACACAATTACATTGTAATGCCAATGCTTAGAGAAGGCAGAAAGATATAGTTGCACTGCAGGTGTGATGGGCTTCTGCAACCTGTCCTTAGTGACACTGAGATTCCTGGTGACAGGTTCCCTTTAAAAATGTCCTTTTCTTTAATTTTTATATGAAAAGCACACATTTTTTGGCAGATCAAAGCTACAGCCTGTTATAGTAGTAATGACGGAAATGTGTTCTTTTTCAGGTATATTCGTTTTCTCCTGCCATTTCTAGAATCAGCAGAACGTCACTTTATGGTTGGTCACAATGTTACTTACTATGTGTTCACAGACAAGGTCAATGATGTAGTCAAACCCAAAATAGCTGAAGGCCGTATCTTACAGCTTCACCATGTGGCTGCTGACCAACGCTGGCAGGATGTATCCATGAGAAGAATGGAAACCCTAACAGTCTTCACCAAGGAGCGTATGCCCAAAGAGATTGACTACCTGGTGTGTGCTGATGTGGATATGGTATTCAATGATCATGTAGGAGTGGAAATACTTGGAGACCTGGTGGCCACAATCCATCCGGGATATTTTCTTTCTGATACTAAGTCTTTTCCTTATGAACGTAGACCAGTCTCTGCAGCCTATATCCCACATGGACAGGGAGACTTCTATTACATGGCTGCTCTCTATGGGGGAAAAGTGGATGAAATATACAAACTCAGCATGGCATGCCACAAGGGTATAGTAGAGGACAAGAAAAAGGACATTGAAGCTATTTGGCAAGAGGAATCTCATCTCAACAGGTATCTAGTGTACAACAAACCGACCAAGATACTTTCACCTGAATACCTCTGGGACAATAACCTACCTAATGGAGAATACATCAAGAGAAGGAGGTTCATAGCTGTGCACAAAAACCACCAAGAAGTGAGGAACTAGGATACAATCACATAAATATTTAATAATTAAGGGACAATAAACATTACTTGGGACTTGAGAATTTAGGGGTATTCATTGTAAGGCTTGTTATGTGTGTAATTTCTATTTTTGACTCTTATCCTTGGCAGATCAGGTCCTTGACTTAATACTTGCTGCACAATGTTGTCAGTAAGGCCCTTTTCAAATGGATGTTGTGGGGACGTATATGTAGATATTGGTCCCTATAAACGTCTATATGTGCCACCATACCTAACTGTTTGTGGCCGGACACCATGCCCGCTATGGAGTGGGGAACGCTAAACAGGGCTCACCCCTCCTCCTCTCCAGCGCGTGGCTGTATGCTCACTCAGGTAAGGATACGTCCATTTGAAAGAGCCCCAGGCAGATGTTTACCGATTCCCCCATTGGTAAGAGGAGACTGACATCAGTTTAATCACATGCTGTGTAGCTCTATAATGTGACAGGGGCACTGATAGGGTAGTAAAAGTTTTGGGGCATGGGCCCAAATTCTTATGCACCACATTTTTTGAAGAGTCCACTCCATTACATACCCTCCCTCACATGTTCTTGTCCCAAAAGCAACTGTACTCGTCATTTACTGCTACAGAAAACACAGGAGAAAGCCACAACTCTTCCATCCGCTGAATGCATTGTACCTGTTCTCGATCTTCTCCATTACCAGGTCTCCTCTTTCAGAAACAAGTTGTCCTTGTGTGGTTAACCACAAACAAATCTTATGCGGTGTCATGGTGTACATAGTGCCCACATTGTATAATAAAAAAACAAACAAAAAATACTACACTAATACTCACCTCTGTCCTCCCTCCTGGAACCCCAGATCTTTTGACCTAGCGACGTCCCAAGGTGTCATTGTTGTGAGGAGTCAATAAAGTAGATAATATTTTTAATTCATTAGGATCTTAATCAGATTTTAACAGTTTTGGGAATGTCTTGGGAGCTCTTTTGCACTTTATCATAATGAATTAGAGCGCTTGATAACTGTGGCACATGAGATATTAATGTCTGCAGTGGATATGTGACTTTTTGATTAAAATATCACACAAAAGTTATAAATTTGTCTCAACTAGTTTTCAAGTTTTTTCTGGGACCATGGTAGTCTTAATCCAACCCTGACAACTACAACAGTTGCCAGTACAACCATATTTTTTAACATTATCCAGTAACTGTCTGTAAGGAATGAACCACTAGGAACTTTTAGCAGCTTCTCCTTATCTATAAGCTGTCTGTGTGATTAGAGATGGGAATCTAATTTTTACACACTGCTTAAAGCATGAAAATAAGGAATTTCATTTCATAAAGTATATTATGAAATTTGCTATCATCACCGTCATTGAGTTCTGAAATAAAAAATAGTTGTTGACGGTCATGTACCATTTAGAGCTTTTTCAGTCGAGCTCAGTTGCATAAAAATAAAATATAAATGATTCTGAAAAGCTTATAAAGTGCGCTACACAATAATGTGTTTACTTAGAGAGAGGGCGATTTGGAAGTCAACAGACCAATTCTTTGGAATGCATATTAGGTGAAAAAGTATGTAACTTACATTGAGACATTTGGGGATGTGCAAACCCAGTTCTATTTCTCTACCGTTAATATAATATATAAGAGGAGCAAGGATCCCTGCGGTGAGGACATAAGAAAGCATCTAGATTGAATGCAATAGAGTCCAGACTGCACTTTTTGATTTCACTGCTTCCTATTATATACACTGAATCCATTTTTAGATACATTTGCCTCCTACCAGGCTCAGAGGGAACACTGGACTCTGCGGGCTCCTCAGCAGTGTCTTCTAGCAGGCAGCAACAATTCAGATCACAGTGGGGGCAAGTTCCTAAGTTTCCAATATATTGTTTAAAAGTGTAAAAAAAGGGAAAAAAAAAATGATGTTCAGCCACATCTCAGTCTATGGGTTTATTGAACTTTGAAGTTTGATGGAAGGAAACGGAATCTATTTCCAGATGACACTGTTGACTATGTGTTTTAGGCAGTTTTCTGCCCAGCAGTTCTATAAAGGATGTATCAGATATTATTTGTGTCTCACACATCCTTTAACTACTGCACTGCCCATCGAAAAGTAGAAGACTGAATGTTAAATACGTTTTGAGTTTTCAGTGCTGGTAAGCAAATAACATCTGGAATTATAGTGGGAAAATTATGAGGGTTGTCACGGTATAAACCCAAACTAACTAAAAATATCTTTGAAAAGTACTATTATACAGCAGTACATCCATCCCTATATTGTTGCTCCCTATGCCCATAAAGTTCTACTGTCCATTTATTGACTCGCCGTTGATGTAAATGACTCCATTGTCTTATCTTTGAGCTAAGTCTGGCATATTCATGTTCTACCAGCACAGCTGTGCCTCCAGCTCATACCCCCTTCTTCAGGATGAAGGGAACTGATTTCTCTCCTGCGTTCACACTCATTCCTGAGGGAGTGGGGAATAAGGTGGCAGAGCCGAGACAGCTGAAGAGAAAGCAGTCCCCTTGTCACTCAGGTAACTGGAAGCATGGCTGAGTTGGAAGAACATGAATGAATGGTGAGTGAACTTTACGAATGGACTATGAAACTTTACAGGCATGGGGATGAGCAATATAGGGATAGTTGTACAGGTTGATAGCAGGTTTCAAAGATATATTTAGTGTGGGTTAGTTTAACTAACAGGTAAAGTTATGTTAAGGGATGACAAGGATCCCAACCAATAATAAGGATAAGGTTCTAGTTCCCTATTTGCATGAGGTTGAAGGTCATGCATGCTAACTGCTGCTTTATTCAATACCTGTGGGACAGGAGATGAGATAGCACGTAGGTAATGGCTTATGTCCAACGTTCCCATCCAGGTGAATGGAGCAGCATTAGGTATGCATGGCCCGATGCTCTATTCAGACAAGGGAAACTTTCTTGTTAAGTCATACCAGCACCCAAAAAAATTTTTCTCCTAAGTTAGTTAATAAACATGAATGAAATTTATCAACTCCAATCTACCATTCCAGCGCTGTACAATGCGAGTAAATCCTCTGCCAACATGACTCAATTTTGTGTAGATTTCTACATTTTCAGCAGCTTTCTTTTAAGGATTGTGACATCATTGTACCGAAAATCTGACATACAATTTACATTTTGCCACATTTAAGATGGTTTTAGAAGTTGCAGAGAAAAAAAAAAAAAAGATGTGAAAATAACTTGGTTTAGAATCTGCAGAATGTCCACTTTTGATGCATTGCATGCGATGAACTCCATCAGTAAGACGTGACAGAAAGCAGACGTTATTGGCTGGTTTCTCCAACTCTGATTGGATGCAGGATGTCCACTGGGGATATTTAGCAGCAATTCTGCAATCCCCGCTCTTAGGTGTATATGTATGAAAATGGTTGTCAAAAAAGTTGTTCTGGCCACGCTACATTAGGCAGGCTTTTAATATAGATTCCACATAAGGACAGATTAAAATAAAGTACTCAGAGTAAGCACCGTTCATTTATCAGGCATTCTGGGAAAGCTCTCCATGTTCCCGTGGAGTAAAAATAATGAACGCAATGATCTTTATGAAGACAAATCGCTTTTTATGAATGTATACTGCAGGTCTCTCCCTTCGCACAAGCTCAATCCAATGGTGATACAATGACACTGTTAAGTATCAGGAGATGGAATGGGTCCATAAATTACTCTAATGCGTATCATAGTAATGGCTATTTTATGGATGGGGTTTGGTGTTTGTCGTAGGTATTTGATGTGATGGAACTTGTCTCTTAGCATCACGTAAGTGTCTGACTGATGTTGAGATCTCCACTCACGCTAATGATGACTGATGGGCAACACAATATTAAAGCTAAAAGGTAAGTTTAAAATGCTATTTAGAGGGTTAAGGGGTACACCAAAGAACCCTGCACAAAAGTTTAGACAGTGTCGGCTCCAGGTGTCAGTGGGCCACTGGGCGGCAGAGCTTCGATAGACCCCCCTACAGTGAACTCATGTTGTGGCATTAAAAGTTCAAAAATACCTAAAATATTCCCGAATTCATCATAAAAATCAGCCCCCTCATGGTTATTTTATATAAAGCTACCCTGCCCCCATGGATTCCTTATGTAAAACCTTATGTGGGCGCCCCCCCCCCCCCCAACAGCTCTGGGCCCTAGCAGTTGCCCAGGTTTGGCCAGTGCTGGCGCTGTGCCAGCGTTTAGATATTCCAGATCATAGCAGGTTTGTCTTTTGCACACATTCCAATTAGGAGTAATCTTTACTGTCTTTAGGAGCGCTGAAAATAGCCAAGTCTATATGCTGGGCTATTTTCATTGACATAAAAGGGAGTAGTTCTAATGATAAGTAAAGGTCCGAAATGTGTGACACACATCTATCATGTATTTATGGCATACCCTGCCTACAAGAGGTTTTCCAGTTTAGGGATATTGACCCTATTGATATTTGTTTGGTTGGGGTTTGACACCTGCATTTATCCACTAATTGTAGCTACCTCAAGTGCAGGAATCAATGCATACACCAGATCTGGTAACACATCCTGTTCATGGAGACACTGGACTCTATACAAGATAGTGAACTCTAATACTCCAGCCTCCCAACAGTCTTGCCTGATTGTCTCTCTGTATCCTAGGCGATACGGAACAACCATATAGATCAGTGATGGCGAACCTTTTGGAGACAGAGTGCCCAAAGTACAACCAAAAGCCACTTATATATTGCAAAGTGCCAACATGACAATGTAAGCAGTAACTTTCAATCGTGTTGGTGTCCTGAGTTCACCAATACAATGGATAGATGATGGAGAACTTGGATTCAGGGTCCCCTGAAGAGGAACAATCAGGGTTCCCAGAGCAGGCACTCCAACAATAATGTCTGTCCACACTTTCTTGTTCCTCCTGTAGCCCTGGCAGCCGAGGATGTTGCTTTAAAATGGCGCTGAGCATTGCATGTCCTGGGCTGTATTGGACCGCAGGAGGAAGCCTTGACCTGTCTGGCATACTCTATGTTGGGGTTAAGGCCTGGTTGCCCACAGAAAGGGCTCAGAGTGCCACCTCTGGCACCCGTGCCATAGGTTTGCCACCACTGATATAGATGGTCCCTCCCTATGGCAAAGTGTGGACACGAAACAAGACGCAATGACAAACAACACAAAAGGAAGGACAGCATTATGGGTCACAACAGAGATCACAAATAAGGTACAAAATCACAGATACAAGGACGAGTGGCAAAAATTAGAAACCAGAGGTATAGAAATAACATAACAGTAGCATAGACAATAGAGCAAGCAAAAGACTTTAACCAATGAGGATTGCACACATAGGGTATTTATCTGAGTAGGAAGTCTGCTCCAGGTGAAAGGGGCAGAGCACTGAGAGTGTGAGCAGGTCAACCATTGCTGGTCCAGAACAAAAGTTTGCAGAGATGGGTGTGACAGATTGAATCAGCAACCAAGCCACTAGAACACTGTTCAGACTGCCGAAGTGAACCAGACAGAAAATCAGCAATATCTCAACCTAACAGTACGAATTGAGGAAGACTCTTACACAGATGTAACACATTTGTATTTTGCATTATACATTTTGTGCCATTCACCTTTTACTGTAACTTACATGTTGCCGTTATTTTGTATGACTACCTGTTTTATTCTCTGTGTCTCAGAGGACTCGTACTGGTCTGATAACTATGACCTCTCCTATAGATAGGAATCAATCAATAATAAACACTTGGATTCTGTGGGATAAGTAATATGTTTAGATGGCCCATTTTACATAAAACTTATCTTATTTTTGTAATGGGAAAAACACCAAAATGTAACAATATTTTTTTTTAAATCACACAGCTCTTATTACCCTCTATGATACTAACACAGGTCCGGCTTTAGGGGGTGACAAACTGGGCATTTGCTCAGGACACCCTGTCCTGTAGGGGCCTCCTGCATGTGGGTTTTTGTGGGCAGAGGATGTATTGCTCCTTTAATACCCCTTGGTTGAATGCCCGGGTGAAGATGCTTATTATCTATGTGCTGTCTATATATCTATCATATATCCGTCTATTTATCTATCGATCTCCTATAAAGTGTCTATTTCCTTTGTCTCTATGCGTCTACCTAACCATTTATCCATCTAGCTTTTTGCCTATTTATCTAAATATTTTCTACCTATTATTTATCCATTTAACAATCAATTTTCTATATCTCTTCTACTGTATCTATCCACAATATGTAGCTCTCATGTCTATCTGCCATCATCTGTCTAGCTATCTACATATAATGTACTTTATATTTATTCTCTAATCATCAATCTCCCTATCATCTGTCTCTCCTATAACATTCTCCTAAGGTCCCATATTATACATTGCCTTCCCATACTACTGCTTGTAAACTACAAAGTGTTATTATGGGCTAAAGATAGCCTCTTACTGACTATGACCAATCATAAAATCGTTTGATTTTGGGGTACCACTTTTAGTTTTGCCAAGTGGGGCACTTTGTCCAAAACTGGACCAGTACTAACGGCTCGCGCACCTGGGTGACATCACATGACCATGGGACGATTTGTATCCTAAACATAGCAGGGCAGCAAGCAGAGATATTGAAAATGGCGAGGTATCGATACAGAATGTATATTTGAAAATTGTATAACTTTTCCATACACAAACCATATCTATTATTTGCTGAAAGTGGACAACCCCTTTAATTTTGTTCCCAATAAATCCAAAGTTCATGCAAAGATTGTAAACGTAAAATTTCTTAGGAAAAGTAAAATACTGCATTCTTCTATTATATTGTAATCTGTATAACCATTCAGAATCTCTGCATGCACCGAAAAGCAGCAGAAAACCTTTGGACAGCAAAGTCACATTGTCACTTAGAGATGATATTTTTAAGAACAGTGTTATAGGGGAAGATTTATCATTGGGCCGACTCTTTGTAATAGTTCTATGTTTGTTTTGGAGCTCCGCTGCTTTTCAGATTTATTAAAGTGGCTTTGGCGTTGAGATTTTTTAAAAATAATTGCAAGTAGAGTAAAATAATGGCAACAGCACATTGACACATTGACCTTGCAACGTTTTTGCAATTATTTAAAAAAATTGCTACCGTATTTTTCGGACTATAAGGCGCACGGGATTATAAGGCGCACCATCAATAAATGCCTGCTAAAACGTCTAGGTTCATATATCAGGCGCACCGGATTGTAAGGCGCACCTGATTATAAGGATGAATGACCAGCAGGTGGCAGACCTGTGCATAGTTCAAGGCAGCTGTTGTCTGTAAGTGCGGTTCATATATAAGGCGCACTGGACTATAAGGCGCACCCTTGATTTTTTAGAAAATCAAAGGATTTTTTGTTGTGCCTTATAGTCCGAAAAATACAGTGATTATAAATCTGGCTTTGCAGGGCGTTGCACTGGCAAGTTTAAGCCCTTTTGTGGGTTTTTTGCCACTTTTTTATGCCAAAAAAGTGATAAATTTCCCCCATAGATAAAATGAAAGAGATGAAGGAGGAGAAGGGATCTGGTTGCACACATATACCATGGTCTATTACATATTATACCATCGCCGAATTATCCTTGTAGCCATTGGTGTCTCCAGGATGCTGATGTCTCCAGCAAAGCTCGCAGTATTCATGTCTCCTAAGAGATCACAGAACAGGAACAGCTCACCTAGGACGTGGATTACAATCCTCTTGTGGTTCATTAGAGCAAGTACAGAACTGTGAATTGAGAGACAGGGTTCAGTGCTCCTGAGCGTATAAGAGCAGAATAGCAATTACTTCTTGTTCCCAGAGGAACTCAATAGGAAACTGACGAAATGCAACGGGTTATTATATATTATTAAAAATGACATATAATAGTAACATCACTGTTAGAAATACTTCTACCACTCACAACCTTCTGCCCCCACCCTGTTAAGAAATAACCATAAAAAGAAATATGTTTCAGTACAAGACGAATATTGATGATTCATTTCCTTAAAGGGAACCTGTCAGCAGCAACTGACCTAATAAACCACTCCCAGTATGTTGTTAAGCGGCTTAACCTTCTAGTTTATCTTTCTTTCATGACCAGTGTGGCTGCATCAACTAGAAAATCAACTTTGAATCAGCACTGAAGTCAAGCTCTCCCTGCCAAAGAATGTCTCTGCTGTGATTGACATAATTCACCGGACTTCAGGAGAACCATAGACATCATAGGGTAGTAGAGTAACCAAATCTACAAGAGTAAGGACACTAACACTGGCGCTACTGAATGCTGTGTGACAGCTCCTGCAATTAAAGATAGCCATATATACGTCCAAACAGTAGATCAATCACAATGTTCCAGACCATTTGGAGATTGCATCAGAAGAGTCCATTAGACATGTCAATCATAGTGAAGGAGCTGTGGGGAGAGCTGTACTTCAGTGCTGATCTCTACCTCTCCATTGCTTCCTACCAATATACATCTCACTTTAAAATGGATGATGGCTCCCACACTATGAAAGAAACATGTTCTAGAAGGTGTTAAAGGGAACCTATCATCAGGAATTGGCGTGTTTATTTAAAATAAAAACCTTTGCCGTGCATGTGAATAATTCCACTGACTTTGCTAACAAACTAGCAATGGTTTATTAGGTCATTTCATGCTGACAGGTTCCCTTTAAAGGGATTGTCCTATTCTTTTTTTAACAATAGAGTAGAAAGGGATATCTATACCCACAACAGTCACTACATAGAACAGCCTGACCCAGGCCCAGAAATCTACTAGAAGGTTAAACCAAATAAAAGTCGAAAAACATATTAGTACTGTCGTTTTTTTGTAACGGTTATTAGTAATGACTTCATAATGGCTAATTATACAATTTCTACATAAGCAATTTTCTTTTAAATTAAACCGCTTTCCTCCAATATAGCCTTCCCCCGTTTCACGAAAACAAATATGTATTTGCTTATGGCAAAAACTAACTTACAACTTTATTGTGATATTGTTTTCTTTATATAATTCAATCTTTTTGAAAACCTGTAATACAACGTCCAATAATAATGAAATTTAAAAAAAAATCTGTGTAAATCGGTAGCCTGGTATATTTTGTATTCATAATATCAATGCTTCTGTTGTTCAGTGTTAATATTATATCCGTACATCATGTAAGTAATATCAGCAATGACAATAATTAGGAGAAAGGAGGAAAAAACACAATACAGAAAGAGAATGAGTTGTTCCGAGGATCGTTCCATTTGCTTACAGCACGAGATAATACAGATAAAGCTGCCGTAAAAAGCTAATCACTATTTCATGGTTTATTTTTCTTTATCATTCTAATAAAGTTGTATTATATTGTATTTGTTTCCAATTTATTTTAGTTGTTTTTAAAACCTTTGTAACAAATTTTTCCTACAAGCAGAAAGAACAATATTGTTCAGACCTTTTGTTGAGAGCAGAAGACCTTGGGGAACTACATTCTGTCAAGTTTAAATTGATACTCGACTACCTTTGGTCCCTGGGTGGTAATGTCCACCATGACAGGACCCGTCAGCAGGTCTATCACTGAATATGTAGGCAGAACGTGCGGCCGTACTGATGACTTTGTTGAGATAACTAAGCAGAGTGACAATCTCTATGGGGTTGTATTGACATTCAGAAACATATTTAACTTACAAATGACAGAGGAGGACAACTCGAAGAGAAGAATATTTATTTTAAGGTGATTTTGTTTTGAGATTTTATTTAATTTTTTTTCAGGGAAAATACTATATTATTTTACCATACAGTATGTTCTAACCTTGGGAGAAAGACATTTAAAGGGGGTTTCTCATGAAAAAAGTCAGATCCTATCCACAGGATAGGAGCTAACTTGCTGTCTCAGTAATGAGACCCCCACAAATCATGAGAATGGGGGCGCTCGGCAATCTCAGTCAGCTCCAGTTGCTCCATTCATTTCGGAGATCCACAAGGGGTCCGACAGAGGTAAAACGGAACCCCCCGTCTCGTTATATGTAAAACCCGGTCTCGTGATCTTTGAGGTCAAATCATCAAAAAAAAAAAGTTTGGGCTCTTGGTGGCGTTACCAGAGCCCCTTGAAGTAGCTTACACTGTGCAAAAAAATCACTTCCCCCTCCCACTGTGTGCTGAAACATTCTCTGCTGCTATCAGATTCCATCAGGTGCTGAGGGAGCAGGGGGAGACAGTATAACAGCCTGTGAAGCTGCAGCATGGAGGGGTTCAGCTAATTAGCATAAGTTTAAAAATGTTAAAAATTGATTACTGATTACAGTGCAGTTAAGTGCCCTGCTTTATCATAATGGATTTCGATGGAAGATTTCCTTTAAGAAAAAAATTTGATAAACATGTTAAAATCCCAAACACTTCAAGAAGTCCACTTACAAGTAGGCTGTTGACATATCAATATAGCATTTTATGAATAATATCTCTACAAAGTCTCATAATAACTTTTGAGACATCCATCTACATTATGCCTTGTATGCCATGAAAAAGCTGCAATTTCCAGTGCAACTCCCCCCCCCCCCCCCATTTGCTACTTTATAAAAATGTGGAGGGATTTGGTACTAAGGCCTACATCAGTCTATAGCTGAAATCTACACCAGACAGGAAACTCTTAGTAATAATTGCAATTCATGTGCCAGTGAGATGATTATTTTCCTCATTATTTTAATTTCTTTTGTAATTCTGTGTTAGACAAATATATTTTCTATTTTCTAAGCTGTAGAATGATATACCGTATATACTCGAGTATAAGCCGACCCGAGTATAAGCCGAGACCCCTAATTTTACCACCAAAAACTGGGAAAAACTACTGACTCGAGTATAAGCCGAGGGTGGGAAATGCATTGGTTAACCCCCCCCAGTATATAGCCAGCCAGCTCCCAGTAGGTAGTATACAGCCACCAGCCCCTAGCAGCATACAGCCAGCTCCCTGTAGAATACAGCCAGCCAGCCCCCAGTAGTATACAGCCAGCCTGCCCCCATGTAGTATACAGCCAGCCTGCCCCCATGTAGTATACAGCCAGCCTGCCCCCATGTAGTATACAGCCAGCCTGCCCCTAGTATTATACAGCAGCCCCAAGTATTATAGAGCCTGCCCCCATGTAGTATACAGCCAGCTTGCCCCCATGTAGTATACAGCCAGCCTGCCCCTAGTAGTATACAGCCAGCCTGCCCCTAGTAGTATACAGCCAGCCTGCCCCTAGTAGTATACAGCCAGCCTGCCCCTAGTAGTATACAGCCAGCCTGCCCCTAGTAGTATACAGCCTGCCAGCCCCTAGTATTATACAGCCTGCCAGCCCCTAGTATTATACAGCCTGCCAGCCCCTAGTATTATACAGCCTGCCAGCCCCTAGTATTATACAGCCTGCCAGCCCCTAGTATTATACAGCCTGCCAGCCCCCATGTAGTATACAGCAGCCCCTAGTAGTATACAGCCTTCCCCCATGTAGTATACAGCCTTCCCCCATGTAGTATACAGCCTTCCCCCATGTAGTATACAGTCTTCCCCCATGTAGTATACAGCCTTCCCCCATGTAGTATACAGCCTTCCCCCATGTAGTATACAGCCTTCCCCCATGTAGTATACAGCCTTCCCCCATGTAGTATACAGCCTTCCCCCATGTAGTATACAGCCTGCCCCCACAGCCCTTAAAAAAATAAACTTATATATTCACTCTCCGATGTCAGGGTGGCTCCTTGATGTCCCCGATGTCAGCGTGTTCCGTCTTCTTTCTTCTCCGCGGCTCCTCTTCTTTCTTCTGTCATTGACGCGGCCATGTTTTCTTCTAGCAGGCGCATACTATGACGCGGCCGCTGCTGACGTCATAGTATGCACGGCCATGAAGAAAACATGGCCGCGTCCATGACAGAAGAAAGAAGAGGAGCCGCGGAGAAGAAAGAAGACGGGGCGCGCTGACATCAGGGACATCGGGGAGCCGCGCCGACATCGGAGGGTGAGTATATAAGTTTTTTTTTTTTTAAGTGGGATTTTTTTTTTAATAGACTCGTGTATAAGCCAAGGGGACGTTTTTCAGCACATTTTTTGTGCTGAAAAACTCGGCTTATACACAAGTATATACGGTAATCATGAGTTTGACACAGAAGCTGGTTACCCCATGTGTTTTCTTTTTAACAAGCAGTTAGATTCTTTTTTACAATTATAGAAAGATACATTAAAATTGAAACGTTTTATAAAGGTCACCCTATTAGCCATCCAAATTTTATTAGAGATATAAAAAGTGTACAGCCAGAAACTGGAAAACAGTGATACATTCTAAGCTGGGAAGCAATCATAAATCAAATTAATTGCATAGTTAAGATGGAAGAAATTAAGTTTTCATTATTCAGGCAAAACAATTATTGAAGTACATTTGTTACAGCTGGAACGGATCTAAATATACTAACTCTTCATAGTGGATGTATTATTTTTATGCATGTCCAAATCTCATTAATGCTACTTTGTCCTGTGTCCAGTTTGTAAAGTGCTAAGTTTAAAAGGGCCCTATTAATAAAAAAAAAAAATGTTAGTGGAAGTTGTGAAAAACTAAATAAAAAAATATGTAGCAAATGAATCCTATAACAGTCTAGAAAAACATCCAGAATTCAGTTTTACTAAGAATTGAATTAGTCTACAGCCCTCCAACTTTGGTAAGAACTTAAAGTGGTTGGCCATCTACACATTAACAGTTTACTCCCATGTCTCCATTGCTCCGAAATGTTCCCTTTGGGGTGATAAAACCCACTCACTTGGGACGGGGTGCAACTTGGGAGGAGGCAAGAAGAACGGGAGAAGAATTGTGTGTTCCTCCAGTGAGTGAGACAATGTTGAAGGCCAGGAGGACTTTGGAAAAAGAAGACCGACCATGAGCCACACCAGAGGATCGGGCGATGGAAAATTCTTTATGAAGGTCAGTGGGACAAAAGTCACAGTCTGCCCCAAAGCCAACTCCAAAAGTTAAGTTCAAGTGGCCTACCCCTTTAATGGGGTTGTACAAAGAATAGGGGATAACAATCTGATCAGTCTGCTGGGACCCCAACCGATCACTAACCCGTTACTGCCGGGTCCCTATTTGTTCAAACCACAGCATCTGCTACAGCTTTAGTTACCAGCTGTAGCAAGCAAGCAGCAGTGGTCAGGATGGCACCGGATGCCCCATAAACAAAGAATGACCCATCAGTGAAGAACGACGCAGCAGGTGAACAGGAGCGCCAAAGAAGGCGAGTATAAATGTCATATTGTTTTTATAGCTCCCCTCATCCACGTATAAAGAAATTTTAACTCTCGGACAACCCCTTTAAGGCACACACCAATGGTCGGGATGGCATCAGAGGCCCCATAAACAGAGATCCAGCAGTGAAGGATGGAGCCACAGGTGAACAGTATTGTCAAAGGAGGTAAATATAAGTTGTTAATTATTTTTATAGCCCCCCCCACTCAGCCATATATAAATATGTAAGTTTCGGAAAACCACTTTAAAGGGAACCTATCAACACGGATCTGGTGCAGCAGATTCCTGTAATGTATTTTAGTCTACTCCTTTTATTAAAATTTTTTGTGCCCCTTATCCTCAAAAAACTTTTATCTAAGATATATAAAAAATAAAAAAAGAGGCTAGTGGGTTGTGAGAGTAGCCGTGCGGTGGAGCAGGAGCCACGCCCCTGTAACCTCTTTCGATCCCTCCTACCCTCCTGCAAATACATTACAGGAACCTGCCACCGGATCTTACTTAATAGGCAGATCCGTGATAGTAGGTTTCCTTTAAGGTCAATTTACACATCTAAAAAATATTATTTACATTATATATAGTGATCGGGAGAGGGGCAACATTTGGTACAAGCATATGCATGTCCAGGTTCCAAGTTCAAGTTCAAGTTTCCTATCAGTCGGCCGTATTCATGAGAGGGCCGGCCAACACACCCCCTCCACGCCCCTGTCAGTCAGGGACCTGTAAGACTCCCCGGCAGCAGCGCATGTATTGCGCAATCGCTGCCGGCTCTATGCGATGCAGCGCTGTGCTGATAGCGGCCATAGAGGGGCTTATTCATATCGCTGGTTGAATGTTCGGCCGGCGCTGTGAACAAGCCCCTCTGCAGCTACTGTCAGCGCGCCGCATCGCATAGAGCCGGCAGCGATTGCGCAATACATGCGCTGCTGCCAGCGAGTCTTACAGGCCCCTGACTGATAGGGGCGTGAAGGGGGTGTGCTGGCCGGCCCCTCATGAATACGGCCGACTGCTAGGGAACATGTACAACAATCCGACCTCTTATTTTATATAAAAACACAAATCTAAATAAAAATTTAATAAATATAAAGGGGCTGGGGATAGAATGAGGGGGAGCTAATTTGTTGGGGGTGTTTTCCCCGGGTGACAGGTCCTCTTTAAATTCAATTGTTAACACTGAAATGTACAATCGTTCATTGTGCCTTCCTAATCTTAATGTAATGAAATAAATCATTTTGCATTCAGGTTTCACACATTGATTCGCCCCACTGTTTAATTTTCATAACCAGAGCACTTTGTTACAGTATTGCATTGTGTCTGGTCAAACAATATATATGATCTCTATATATACAATACAATGTACATATTTACTTACCGCTCCCATCTCCTCTCCAGACGCTCTGCTCTGGGTCTTAATGCCAGCGCAGTTTATCAGGGAAGGTGTAAGGAGAATATTTTAATTGTCTTGTCTTATTTTATTCATTACCTGCAACCTGTATACTTATTTCTTGCCCGGTCTGAGGTTGATATTATTATGTATTGTCTGGTCTGGGGAATTCAATATTATTAATTTGTTGGACAGGAGTCACAGGGCCACTTATGAGTAACAATAGGGTAAGTATAAGACTCTAACAGGGTAAACCATATTATACTTACCCTGTTAAAGGTTACTGGTGCCATGGGTCATGTGACCCATTGGCTCTGGACTTCCTGGGTTCCTCCTATGTCCTGTTGGCTTGCCACAAATAGAGGGGACCATTTAGTCCTTGAGGGGTGTGCAGATATCTTTGGTGTGCCCTTCCAACTATTCATATAAGTGCTGTCACAGAGGGGGTGTGTACTGACTTCCTCCTCATCCACGGGAAGCAATCAGGACATGGGACATAACAGGAAGTCCAGAGTCCTGCTGCCTGAGAGGTCCCGTGACCCGCAGCTCCTGCTAAACAGGATAATTTTAATATGGGTATCCCTAGGGTCTTACACTTACCTTATTATAGTTTAGTATAACTGACCGACCCCCTTTAATTTGCTGCTCTGGTGCATATATTATTATTTATTGTCTGGTCTGAGGTTAGTTTTACATTTTATTTTCTGGTGCCTAAACTATTATTTATTGCCTGGTCTGGGATTGATACTGTATTCTTACACATAGTCTAATCTGGGGCATTTAACATTATTAGTCTGGGGTCAGGATTATTATTCATCATTAAGACCCTATCTATGACCCGTATCTGAACAGACAATGGCCATGTGTAATTGCCTGTCATTATTTATGTAACCTTGTGCTCCCATTACAGTCATTGGCCCCTATTATGTTGTGTAATTTATATGGCAATAGATTTGTCTATTGCATTTTAATCACCGGCTTTGCGTGTAAGTGCTGGCCTCCCTCTATATACAGTATATTGCGTTTCATTCATTTTGCACAAGGTGACGTTTTGAAGTATTTTGTTGCAGAACGGTCTCATCTTTTTGAAGGATATATCACCTGTTCGTGAAACACCTTATGTTGATCCTCGTAGACAGGTTTAGATATATTGCACCAGCTGTGCAGATAATTGCACTTTGTTCTGCTGCGCATACGTTATCACAAGTTACCTCTTCCAGATCTCGGTGGAACAAGCTGCGTCATTGATTTTCTCTAATGAATAAAAGTCTTACATCATCCCCCCCCCAACGTGTAGTTTACACCACGGTCCACAGTCCCATTTTGGTACGACACAGATTTATTATTTACATACTGGGGTGCCGAGGACATCTTATTGGATATGGATGAACAAACTCACAAGGATGCAAATAGACACCAGTATATATATATTATATAATAAAGAATACAATTACATGTAATGGAAGAGAAAAGAAAATGTCTTTAAGCAATGTGGTTCTGCATCCTTTCTCCAGATTTAGGAGAATTGTCACCCTGACCTCTCTGCTGGCACCCAGATAACCTAGCAAAACAAAAAAACTATCTGACTTACATTCTGGAGACTTTCATCAGTTTATAGTTAAACAAAAACAGAAGTTACCACAATGTTGCAAGTTTGGAGAAGGGTTTAACACCACTTGACTATCTGTGCTCTCAGGTAGGATGTGAAATATCCTTTCTAGAACTCCTTCTTTTATGTTAAAACACACCTGTTCACCCATTATAAATCTCCTTAAAAAGCCATAAGCAAATGAGCTAAGGAAAGTCATTTTTAGAAGCTAGAGGACAGGGCGTCAATTCGGTTTTTCTTAGACTCTGCAGCATCCTCTCAGGGAGCATCCTCTACACCTAGAGGAGAGGAGGTTCTATCATCACCATAGACAGGGAGCATCCTCTACACCTAGAGGAGAGGAGGTTCTACCATCACCATAGACAGGGGGCATCCTCTACACCTAGAGGAGAGGAGGTTCTACCATCACCATAGACAGGGGGCATCCTCTACACCTAGAGGAGAGGAGGTTCTATCATCACCATAGACAGGGAGCATCCTCTACACCTAGAGGACAGGAGGTTCTATCATCACCATAGACAGGGAGCATCCTCTACACCTAGAGGAGAGGAGGTTCTACCATCACCATAGACAGGGGGAATCCTCTACACCTAGAGGAGAGGAGGTTCTACCATCACCATAGACAGGGGGAATCCTCTACACCTAGAGGAGAGGAGGTTCTATCATCACCATAGACAGGGAGCATCCTCTACACCTAGTCTATGGTGATGATAGAACCGCCTCTCGTCTAGGTGTAGAGGATTCCCCCTGTCTATGGTGATGGTAGAACCACCTCTCCTCTAGGTGTAGAGGATGCCCCCTGTCTATGGCAATGGTAGAACCGCCTCTCCTCTAGGTGTAGAGGATGCCTTCTGTCTATGGTTATGGTAGAGCCGTCTCTCCTCTAGGTGTAGAGGATGCCCCCTGTCTATGGCAATGGTAGAACCGCCACTCCTCTAGGTGTAGAGGATGCCCCCTGTCTATGATGATGGTAAAACCACCTCTCTTCTAGGTGTAGAGGATGTCCCCAGTCTATGGCGATGGTAGAACCACCTCTCCTCTAGGTGTAGAGGATGCCTCCTGTCTATGGCGATGGCGATGGTAGAACCGCCACTCCTCTAAGTGTAGAGGATGCCCCCTGTCTATGATGATGGTAGAACCACCTCTCTTCTAGGTGTAGAGGATGCCCCCTGTCTATGGTGATGGTAGAACCACCTCTCCTCTAGGTGTAGAGGATGCCCCCTGTCTATGGTGATGGTAGATCCTCCTCTCCTCTAGGTGTAGAGGATACCCCCTGTCTATGGTGATGGTAGAAACTGCTCTCCTCTAGGTGTAGAGGATGCCCCCTGTCTATGGTGATGATAGAACCTCCTCTCCTCTAGGTGTAGAGGATGCCCCTTGTCTATGGTGATGATAGAACCTCCTCTCCTCTAGGTGTAGAGGATGCCCCTGTCTATAGTGATGGTAGAACCGCCTCTCCTCTAGGTGTAGAGGATGCCCCATACTATGGTGATGGTAGAACTGCCTCTCCTCTAGGTGTAGAGGATGCCCCTTTTCTATAGTGATGGTAGAATCTCCTCTTCACTAGTTTTAGAGGGTGCCCTTGTCTATGGTGATGGTAGAACCACCTCCAGTAGATAGGTAGCCACAGCACATGGCCCCCAGGAGATAGGAAGTCACAACAATTCCACTCTAGCAGATAGGTAGCCCCATTACATGCCCCCAGTAGATAGGTAGCTCAAGCACATGCCCCTAAGTAGATAGGTAGCCACAGCACATGCCCCCAAGTTTATTGGTAACCAAGGCACATGTCCCCCAGTGCATAGGTAGCACCATCACATGCCTGCTAGTAAATAGATAGCCACAGCACATGCCCCCCTCCCCCCATTAGAAAGGCAGTCATAGCATATTCCCAAGCACATGCCCCCATTAAAAAGGTAGCTCAGGCACATTCCCCTCAGTAGATAGGTAGTCACAGCACTTTCCCAAGGTAGATAGGTAGTCATAGCAAATGTTCCCAGTATATAGGTAGTCACATCAAATACCTCCCAGTAGACAGGTAGCCTCATCACATGCCCCCAGGCCCCAGTAGATAGAAAGTGCCAGCAAATAAAAGGGAATACTCACCTACCTGCTCTCCCTTCAGAAGCTTCTCATCACTCCCGCCCTCTTCTCTATGACCCATGCGCCGCTGCCAATGTTGCTTAGGCAATGACGTCTGGGTAATAGAGAGGAGTGGATGGCGCTCTACTCTATGACACAGGCGCTGTCACCTAAGCAACGATGCGGTGATGGCACCCATGTCACACAAAGGACGCAGGCAGCGATAACCTCCCTGCCTGCATCCAGTGATCATCGCTGTGTGTGTCTTAGATGTCCACACTGCCAATTGCTATTAATCAATGATTTGTCTGCAAGATAGATGCAGCCATCAAAAGAGCCACATCTGGCTTGCGAGCAATAGGTTCGCTAGCCCTGCTTGAGGGGATGCCCCCTGTCTATGGTGATGTTAGAACTGCTTCTCCTCTAGGTGTAAAGGATGTCCCCTGTGTATGGTGATGGTAGAAGCTCCTCTCCTCTAGGTGTAGAGGATGTCCCCTGTCTATGGTAATGGTAGAAGCTCCTCTCCTCTAGGTGTAGAGGATGCCTCCTGTCTATGGTGATGTTAGAACTGCTTCTCCTCTAGGTGTAGAGGATGCCCCCTGTCTATGGTGATGGTAGAAGCTCCTCTCCTCTAGGTGTAGAGGATGTCCCCTGTCTATGGTGATGGTAGAAGCTCCTCTCCTCTAGGTGTAGAGGATGCCCCCTGTCTATGGTGATGGTAGAAGCTCCTCTCCTCTAGGTGTAGAGGATGCCTCCTGTCTATGGTGATGGTAGAAGCTCCTCTCCTCTAGGTGTAGAGGATGCCCCCTGTCTATGGTAATGGTAGAAGCTCCTCTCCTCTAGGTGTAGAGGATGCCTCCTGTCTATGGTGATGGTAGAAGCTCCTCTTCTCTAGGTGTAGAGGATGCCCCCTGTCTATGGTAATGGTAGAAGCTCCTCTCCTCTAGGTGTAGAGGATGCCTCCTGTCTATGGTGATGGTAGAAGCTCCTCTCCTCTAGGTGTAGAGGATGCCCCCTGTCTATGGTGATGGTAGAACCTCCTCTCTAGGTGTAGAGGATGTCCCCTGTCTATGGTGATGGTAGAACCACCTCTCCTCTAGGTGTAGAGGATGCTCCCTGTCTATGGTGATGGTAGAACCTCCTCTCCTCTAGGTGTAGAGGATGCCCCCTGTCTATGGTGATGGTAAAACATCTTCTTTTCTAGGTGTAGAGGATGCCCCCTGTCTATGGGGATGATAGAACTGGCTCTCCTCTAGTTGTATAGGATACTCCTGTCTGGGTAAAGGTAGAACCTCCTCTCCTCTAGGTGTAGAGGATACCCCCTGTCTATGGTGGTGGTAGCACAGCCTCTCCTCTAGGTGTAGAGTATGCCCCCTGTCTATGGTGGTGGTAGCACAGCCTCTCCTCTAGGTGTAGAGGATGCCCCTGTCTATGGTGATGGTAGAACCTCCTCTTCTCTAGGTGTATAGGATGTCCCCTGTCTATGGTGATAGTAGAACCTCCTCTCCTCTAGGTGTAGAGGATGCCCCCTGTCTATGGTGATGGTAGAGCCTCCTCTCCTCTAGGTGTAGAGGATGCCCCTGTCTATGGTGATGGTAGATCCTCCTCTCCTCTAGGTGTAGAGGATGCCCCTTGTCTATGGTGATGGTAGAACCTCCTCTCCTCTAGGTGTAGAGGATGCCCCCTGTCTATGGTGATGGTAGAGCCTCCTCTCCTCTAGGTGTAGAGGATGCCCCCTGTCTATGGTGATGGTAGAACTGCCTCTCCTCTAGGTGTAGAGGATGCCCCCTGTCTATGGTGATGGTAGAGCCTCCTCTCCTCTAGGTGTAGAGGACGCCCCCTGTCTATGGTGATGGTAGAACCACCTCTCCTCTATGTGTAGAGATGCCCCTGTCTATGGTGATGGTAGAACCACCTCTCCTCTAGCTGTAGAGGATGCCCCCTGACTATGGTGATGGTAGAACCTCCTCTCCTCTAGGTGTAGAGGATGCCCCCTGTATATGGTGATGGTAGAACCTTCTCTCCTCTAGGTGTAGAGGATGCCCCCTGTATATGGTGATGGTAGAACCTCCTCTCCTCTATGTGTAGAGGACGCCCCCTGTCTATGGTGATGGTAGAGCCTCCTCTCCTCTAGGTGTAGAGGATGCCCCTGTCTATGGTGATGGTAGAACCACCTCTCCTCTAGGTGTAGAGGATGCTCCCTGTCTATGGTGATGGTAGAACCTCCTCTCCTCTAGGTGTAGAGGATGCTCCCTGTCTATGGTGATGGTAGAACCTCCTCTCCTCTAGGTGTAGAGGATGCTCCCTGTCTATGGTGATGGTAGAACCTCCTCTCCTCTAGGTGTAGAGGATGCTCCCTGTCTATGGTGATGGTAGAACCTCCTCTCCTCTAGGTGTAGAGGATGTCCCCTGTCTATGGTGATGGTAGAACCTCCTCTCCTCTAGGTGTAGAGGATGCCCCCTGTCTATGGTGATGGTAGAACCTCCTCTCCTCTAGGTGTAGAGGATGCTCCCTGTCTATGGTGATGGTAGAACCTCCTCTCCTCTAGGTGTAGAGGATGTCCCCTGTCTATGGTGATGGTAGAACCTCCTCTCCTCTAGGTGTAGAGGATGCCCCCTGTCTATGGTGATGGTATCTTTGGAGAGATCCTTGTACTGCCCGTTCAGGTATTAGTACATTGTAATGTACATCCCATAAGTTTATTTGCTTTATTAGCAGCTGCCTGTCACTGGTCACTAAAATGAACCCTAAATTGTACCCTCCACCAATTCACCCCAAATCTTTTTCTTCTCAAGTCTCACCCAGTGATTGACTGTTTAGAACGTAACATTTCTCCAGCTTCCACAATTCCCTCTGCAATGTTTTACCATAGGTCTCGGTATTAATTCCTTTACATGTAAATTAGTGAAATTATACTTGAAAGAGGGAATTCTAGAAATAACATTTCATACTCTACGTGACAAATCGGCATTAGATCAGTTTTCTGCAGCAGATCTCTCTACATCTCTGAGAATTTGCAACAAAATCCTGGCCAAAATGTGCAATGATTCTGCATTCCACTCAGATTCACCACAGATTATGGACACATATGGGAACCCAATTTTGAAGCTCTGGTGCCATGATGGGGCCCCTGTTCCAGGGCTTTGGACCTACCAGGATAAATTAGTCAGGGCAGCAGTGTTGTGCTGGCGGAGGACATTACACCATAGCCCGGGCAGGAATGCACTAGCCCACTAAGCCGCTGTAAAGGGGATATTTAAGCGCAATACTTTGGTGTATGCAAGGAACTTACCTGACTTCAAGGCTTGTATAGCAAAAAACTGGTGCACAAACCCTGCAAATTGTGCCCCATAGAGTGCTTCTGTCTCATCTCCTGTACATTTTTTCTCCCTTATTGTCAGTCACCTTAGTTTTTAAATCTACTTTTCATGGAAATTATGTCATCTTGTGATTTCACCACCTGACCACCAGATGGCACCAAGAAACCATCCCTTTAATGTAACTACACAGATGAAACCTACACAGCCATGTCTGTGTAATAAATAGTAGCAGCTACATCAAAGTTTTATATTATTTAAATAAAAATATTCTTTGTAAACCACTTGCATTTTCTTAATATACATCATTTTAAATAGCTATTTCTTCAGTGTCTTGTATACAATTTTTTTGTGCTCTGCAGGTCAGGCTAGGCTGAGATCATATATACGTTTAACCAGCATTAAAACAGATAATTACCCCAACAGATAAGCTTCCAGGAGGCAACAGGTGAAAAGACGAAGCTTGCTGCTTTCTTCCTTCTTTTTTTGGCAATGCGATGTATACTGGTCAGATGGAGGCAACAACTTATTAAATCATTTTATACTGTTCCCTTATACAGAATGGCTGGACCATTATACAAGCTCTTATACCTCTTGTGTCACTCCCTCATCCTCATAGACTGTAAGCTCTTGTGTCACCCCCTCATCCTCATAGACTGTAAGCTCTTGTGTCACCCCCTCATCCTCATAGACTGTAAGCTCTTGTGTCACCCCCTCATCCTCATAGACTGTAAGCTCTTGTGTCCCCCTCATCCTCATAGACTGTAAGCTCATGTGTCACCCCTCATCCTCATAGACTGTAAGCTCATGTGTCACCCCTCATCCTCATAGACTGTAAGCTCTTGTGTCACTCCCTCATCCTCATAGATTGTAAGCTCTTGTGTCACCTGCTTCTTCCTCAGACTGTAAGCTCTTGTGTCACCCCCTCATCCTCATAGACTGTAAGCTCTTGTGTCACCCCCTCATCCTCATAGACTGTGAGCTCTTGTGTCTCCCCCTCGTCCTCATAGACTGTAAGCTCTTGTGTCACTCCCTCATCCTCATAGATTGTAAGCTCTTGTGTCTCCTGCTTCTTCCTCATAGACTGTAAGCTCTTGTGTCACCCCCTCATCCTCATAGACTGTAAGCTCTTGTGTCACCCCCTCATCCTCATAGACTGTAAGCTCTTGTGTTACCCCCTCATCCTCATATACTGTAAGCTCTTGTGTCACCCCCTCATCCTCATAGACTGTAAGCTCTTGTGTCACCTGCTTCTTCCTCATAGACTGTAAGCTCTTGTGTCACCCCCTCATCCTCATAGACTGTAAGCTCTTGTGTCACCTGCTTCTTCCTCATAGACTGTAAGCTCTTGTGTCACCCCTCATCCTCATAGACTGTAAGCTCTTGTGTAACCCCCTCATCCTCATAGACTGTAAGCTCTTGTGTCACCCCCTCATCCTCATAGACTGTAAGCTCTTGTGTAACCCCCTCATCCTCATAGACTGTAAGCTCTTGTGTCACCCCCTCATCCTCATAGACTGTAAGCTCTTGTGTCACCCCCCTCATCCTCATAGACTGTAAGCTCTTGTGTTACCTGCTTCATACTCATAGACTGTAAGCTCTTGTGTCACCCCCCTCATAGACTGTAAGCTCTTGTGTTACCTGCTTCATACTCATAGACTGTAAGCTCTTGTGTCACCCCCTCATCCTCATAGACTGTAAGCTCTTGTGTCACCCCTCATCCTCATAGACTGTAAGCTCTTGTGTCACCCCCTCATCCTCATAGACTGTAAGCTCTTGTGTCACCCCCTCATCCTCATAGACTGTAAGCTCTTGTGTCACCCCCCTCATCCTCATAGACTGTAAGCTCTTGTGTTACCTGCTTCATACTCATAGACTGTAAGTTCTTGTGTCACCTCCCCTCATCCTCATAGACTGTAAGCTCTTGTGTCACCCCCTCATCCTCATAGATTGTAAGCTGTTATGTCTCCCTCTTATCCTCATAGAGTGTAAGCTCTTGTGATCAGGGCCCTCACTCCTACTGTTCCACATGACTGTTTGTACTGTGTAATGTAATATTATATCTGTATATTTCCCCTATGAGTTGTAAAGCGCTACGGAATTTGTATGGCGCTATATAAATAAAGATTAATATTATTTTTATATTATTATTTGCCGCTGTCTACCAGTACATACCAATGTGTTCGCTCAGCATACACGTTGGAAAAGTACCCAATGTTTATACAAAAAAATTAACCCAGCCTTACAGAGCAATGCAGCAGCGCTTTCTGCTCTGTGACACGATGAGATCATCACACATCTTGTCTCTTTAGAGGCTGTGACAGAAGAGCCTGGCCCTAAGAAAAGATATTCCCTTATGTGTATTACTTTGTCTAGTCTGCCCTTAAAGGGGTTTTCCCATAAATGAAAGTTAAGCCCTATCCATGGGATAGGGCCTAACTTGCTGATCAGTGGGGTCTCAGTGATGAGACCCCCACAGATCACGAAAACTAGGGGTCCGTCAGACTAATGCAGCAGACGGCCGCGCATGACTGTTCTGCTCCATTAATCTCTATGGAGCGGATGGAGATCTTGCAGTGCGGCGCCCGGCAATTTCTGTCACCTCCATAGAGATTAATAGAGCAGAACGGTCATGCGCGGCCGTCTGCTCCATTAGTCTGACCGAGCGGCGAAGAGTACGACGGACCCTTCGTTTTCATTAACCTGAGAGGGTGTCATCACTGAGACTGAACTTTTGTTAGTGGAAAAACCTCTAGAAGGCAATGAAATATACTGTATAATTTTGACCTTTGTTGTTCTTTAATCTTTATCCAAGAATCCTCACGTCCGCGTCTCGGCTATATATACCTGGGATGACTTCTAGCCTTCTAATCCTATAACGGACCGGTCTTATATCAATTGAGAGTTGGTGGCAGACTACCATGACGCGAGTGAAAGGGAACTATCAGCCATTCAGGATTGTGGGCGAATGTTGTGCCATACAGGAGGCTGTGTGGACCACTGTATATCACATCTTATACCTCTGGGAATCTGGGAACTTGTGCGTTCAGGTTGTATGTATGAAAAACAATAACAAATCGACCCTGCGACCTCAGATGCGGCTACTCCACGCCCCATAAGTAAATTTGCATAAATGTCTAATAAAAGTTAACAAAAAAGTGTGGGGACGAGAGGATTAGCCCTTAAAAGGGCTATCCTCACGTCCCATTGATCCACCTACCACCCAATCTTCCTTTATAGGTAGATTTGTGGTGGTAGGTTCCCTTTAAGGAGTCCACGAGAACGTCACAGAAACCCAATAAATTGAATAAATATATATATATATATAATATATATATATATATACACACAATGCTGTATAAATTACTGTATTAGTCATGTAAAGATACATAAATTATATGTAAATTATATTACATATAGTAGGTCTACACAAAATGTATAATATACTTTTAGATTAATTGTATATAGAAAGTACATGTATCACTACAGGTAATAACTTGTAAAAGTACAAATGGAACATGGAGAAAAAAATAAATGACTAGTGAAATATTTTCTAGAAGTTTTCCATACCTTGACCTTCTCAAGATGGCGTCAGAACTCCTCCAGTGCGCACCGCTCTAGTTCCCTACAGAAACAGATTACTGCATCTCATTAGTTCCGGCTGATGACGTGGCATCATCCTGATTGGCGGAGCCTGTGTCTGAGTGCCACTGATAACCCTGTGCTACCTGTTCCTGGTGACAGATGCTGTGAGTATTCCCGGGTGCTGGGAGCAGGCAGGAGTCGCCACCCAGTGTCCTGCATACAGCACTAGCATACCTCCCAACCGTCCCGTTTTGGGCGGGACAGTCCCGTTTTTTAACCCTTGTCCCGCCTGCACGGACCGTTAAGTGAAAGTCCCGGTTTTTTTGCGGTTTCACGGATTTTTCCGTTTTGTCCCGCCCCCGAGTCCCGCCCCCCCCGAGTCCCGCCCCCGAGTCCCGCCCCCGTCCTGCTCAGGATACAGAGAAGCCAGGGGGCGGGGTACAGCGTCCTCCTCCTCTCCAGCTCCCGGGCTGTCTGCTGCAGAGCCGGCACCTCCCCCATCCCCTCCCCTGGGAGGCAGAGCCCTCCCTGTCCTCAAGCTGCCACTTGCAGGCACAGGGATGGATGGATGGATGGAGCAGTGCAGAGTGTCATGTTCTCTGCACTGCCCCTGCACAGCAGCCCCAGGGGATCATCCTCCGTGCAGGCAGGAACTCTCCAGCTCTGCTACATCAATGGCTCCCTGCCCCCACCTCCTCCTGCTCCTCACTGAAGTTCGTCTGATGAAGCAGAGCCGAGTGTGTGCAGCTGCTGCAGTGTGATAACAGGTACTCTACAGTGACTGCAGGCAGCAGCTAAAGGGTTAAACACTTTCCTCCATAGACCCCCTGCCCCCATCCCTAACCCCCCCAGTGCCTTCTATTCTGCTTTTATTGTACCATATACTTAATCCCTTAACCCCTTAAGGACGCAGGGTTTTTCTCTCATTTCTCGCTCTCCAACTTCAAAAATCCATAACTTTTTCATTTTTCCGTGTACAGAGCTGTGTGAGGGCTTATTTTGTGCGTAACAAATTTTACTTTCCCGTAATGTTATTTATTTTAACATGCCGTGTACTGCGAAGCTGCAAAAAATTCCAAATGTGGAAAAATTTTTTTAAAAAACCGCACATGTCACGTTCTTGTGGGCTCAGTTTTTTCGACTTTGACTGTGCACTCAAAATAACACCTCAGCTTTATTCTTTGGTTTGGTGCGATCGCGGTGATACCGGATTTATAGGTTTTATTGTGTTTTAATACATTTTCAAAAATTAAACGCATGTGTGCAAAAAAAAAAAAAAATAAATTTTTGCCATCTTCTGACGCTAATAACTTTTTCATATTTCGGTGCACGGAGCTGGGGGTGGGGTCATTTTTGGCGAAATGAGCCGACGTTTTCATTGCTACCATTTTGAGGTCTGTGCGACATTTTGATCATTTTTAATTTCATTTTTTATGTGATGTAAAAAGGTGTAAAAGTCGCATTTCGGACATTTGGGCGCCATTTCCCGCCTCGGAGGTCACCGCCGCCCGTAACCGTTTTTATATTTTGATAGATCGGGCATTTTGGGACGCGGCGATACCTAATATGTCTGTGATCTTTACTGTTTATTATGTTTTATATCCGTTCTAGGGAAAGGGAGGTGATTAGAATTTTTAATATTTTATAAATTTTTTTTATTTTTAAAACCTGTTTTTTCTTTTTTTTCCACTATTTCTTAGACCATCTACGGTACATTAACCCTAGATGGTCAGATCGCTCCTACCATATACTGCAATACTTCTGGCTCATTGTAACGAACCTGCAGAAGCCATGTAGCCTCGTGTCAAAAGAAGACCCGAGGCTACCACGGCAAACGATCGCCGCCCCCGATGACGTTCGGGGGCACAGCGATCGTAAAAAAGACTTTGCCGGCGACAATGACCGACTGCGGTTATTAGCGGTGGGGGTTTTCTGCAACATGCAAAACCCCCCACCTTGTATGAAGAAGACTCAGCCCGTGAGCCCTCTTCATACACTCCTTATACTCTCTGCGTCGTAGAGCTACGGCGCAGAGCGTTAAGGGGTTAAAGGGGTTTTCCCACAAATACAAGTTAGGCCCTATCCATAGGACAGGGCTTAACCTGCTGATGTGTGGGGGTTTCAGTGATGTGACCCCCATAGATCATGAAAACAAGGGGTCTGTTGGGGTCCACATAAGGTCCATGTCATCGCTCTATGACGGTAATGGAGCAGAATGGTCATACACGGCCGCCTGCTCCATTCCTCTGACGGAACAATTTTTGCGTTTCCATATTTCACTCCCCACTTTCAAAAATCAATAACTTTTTTATTTTTCCACGTACAGAGCTGTGTGCGGCCTGTTTCTGCGTAACAAATTATACTTCCTAGTGACAGTATTAAATATTCCAGGCCCTGTACTGGGAAGCGGGAAGGAAAATATCAAATGTGTTTTTTATGGCTTTCACTGCGCGCTCAATAGGACTCCTCCCCTTTACTGCGCTCCATAGGACCCCTCCCCTTTACTGCGCTCCATAGGACCCCTCCCCTTTACTGCGCTCCATAGGACCCCTCCCCTTTACTGCGCTCCATAGGACCCCTCCCCTTTACTGCGCTCCATAGGACCCCTCCCCTTTACTGCGCTCCATAGGACCCCTCCCCTTTACTGCGCTCCATAGGACCCCTCCCCTTTACTGCGACAACGAGCATGTCCCCCCCCTAGACAACGAGGATTTCCCCCCCTAGACAACGAGCATTTCCCCCTGCTAGACAACGAGCATGTCTCCCCCTGACCCCTAGACAACGAGCATGTCCCCCCCCAAGACAACGAGCATGCCCCCCCCCTAGACAACGAGCATGTCCCCCCCCCCCCAGACAACGAGCATTCCCCCCCCTAGACAACGAGCATGTCTCCCCCCGACTCCTAGACAACGAGCATGTCCCCCCCCTAGACAACTAGCATTCCCCCCCCCCCTAGACAACGAGCATGTCTACCCCTGACCCCTAGACAACGAGCATGTCCTCCCCTGTGGCTGCGTGCCCTTTTTTGTGTGTTTGTGTTATTTTTGTCTTCCAGGACCGTGCCTGCTGTGGACTGCTTCGGATTCGAAGGATTACATCTATGACCGACATTTCTAACAAATAAAATGGTCAACGAGGGTGTGTCTGCGTCTTTTGTTCAATAAAATTTTCTGAAAACGGTGTGATTATTTATTTTTTTGCGACACTCTTCATAGTTTGCCGTAGTAGTGGTGCCGGCTAGGTGACGGTGCTCATTACTAAGGGCTGGCCTTAGTGTTTGCCTTAATTTTTTTGGCAAATTTACACTAACGCCCATACCATTACCCCGGTACCCACCGCCACCAGGGGTGCCGGGAAGAGCCGGGTACAAACCAGTACCTGACCGTCTATAGATGGTCAGGTGTTGGGGCGGCTGCAGGCTGTTATTGTTGCGCTGGGATAGCCCCCTAACAGTGGCCTATCCCAGCTCAGTAATAGCAGGCTGCTGCTGCTTTTTTGTATCTGGCTGATTTGAACAATAGGGGGCACCCCATGCCGTTTTTCCCCCCCATTTTTTTGTAAAAATGGGGGAAACAGCCTGGGAGCCCCCTTTAAAGGGGGGACCCCACGCATATTTTTGTCAAAAATTTGAAGAAAAAACGGCATGGGGTGCCCCTATTTTTCAAATCAGCCTGATACAAAAAAGCAGCAGCAGCCTGCCATTACTGAGCTGGGATAGGCCACTGTTAGGGGGCTATCCCAGCGCAACAATAACAGCCTGCAGCCGCCCCACTACCTGACCATCTATAGACGGTCAGGTACTGGTTTGTACCCGGCTCTTCCCGGCACCCCTGGTGGCGGTGGGTACCGGGGTAATGGTATGGGCGTTAGTGTGAATTTGCCAAAAAAATTAAGGCAAACACTAAGGCCAGCCCTTAGTAATGAGCACCGTCATCTAGCCGGCACCACTACTACGGCAAACTATGAAGAGTGTCGCAAAAAAATAAATAATCACACCGTTTTCAGAAAATTTTATTGAACAAAAAACGCAGACACACCCTCGTTGACCATTTTATTTGTTAGAACTGTCGGTCATCGATGTAATCCTTCGAATCGGAAGCAGTCCACAGCAGGCACGGTCCTGGAAGACAAAAATAACACAAACACACAAAAAAGGGCACGCAGCCACAGGGGGGGACAGGCTCGTTGTCTAGGTGGGGGACATGCTCGTTGTCTAGGGGGGGGGGGACATGCTCGTTGTCTAGGGGGGGACATGGTCGTTGTCTAGGTGGGGGTACATTCTCGTTGTCTAGGTGGGGGTACATGCTCGTTGTCTAGGGGGGGGTACATGCTCGTTGTCTAGGGGGGGGCATGCTCGTTGTCTAGGGGACATGCTCGTTGTCTAGGGGGGGCATGCTTGTTGTCTAGGGGGGGCATGCTCGTTGTCTGGGGGGGACATGCTCGTTGTCTAGGGGGGGGCATGCTCGTTGTCTGGGGGCGGACATGCCCGTTGTCTGGGGGGGACATGCTCGTTGTCTGGGGGGGACATGCTCGTTGTCTAGGGGGGGGCATGCTCGTTGTCTGGGGGCGGACATGCCCGTTGTCTGGGGGGGACATGCTCGTTGTCTAGGGGGGGACATGCTCGTTGTCTAGGGGAGGACATGCTCGTTGTCTAGGGGAGGACATGCTCGTTGTCTGGGGGGGGCATGCTCGTTGTCTAGGGGAGGACATGCTCGTTGTCTAGGAGGGCATGCTCGTTGTCTAGGGGGAGTGGAATATGCCCCCCAATTATATACATAAATATACATTGGTGCCAGTGGATGCGTTGAAGGTATGAGCAGTGGCGTGGCCAGGGGGTGTGGTTAGGGGGCGTGGCTAGGGTGTGGCTTCTGTGGGTAAAAAAATCGCCGCGGCGCGCTTCGCGCGCCGCCATTTTGTCCCTCTTTCTCCTCCACAAAAGTTGGGAGGTATGCACTAGCACAGGCAGGGAAGCGGTGCTGCCTGATATAACGATCGGGTCATGTGAGGGCATGTATACAACAGCCTAATAATAGCATACCTCCCAACCGTCCCGTTTTGGGCGGGACAGTCCCGTTTTTTAACCCTTGTCCCGCCTGCACGGACCGTTAAGTGAAAGTCCCGGTTTTTTTGCGGTTTCACGGATTTTTCCGTTTTGTCCCGCCCCCGAGTCCCGCCCCCCCCGAGTCCCGCCCCCGAGTCCCGCCCCCGTCCTGCTCAGGATACAGAGAAGCCAGGGGGCGGGGTACAGCGTCCTCCTCCTCTCCAGCTCCCGGGCTGTCTGCTGCAGAGCCGGCACCTCCCCCATCCCCTCCCCTGGGAGGCAGAGCCCTCCCTGTCCTCAAGCTGCCACTTGCAGGCACAGGGATGGATGGATGGATGGAGCAGTGCAGAGTGTCATGTTCTCTGCACTGCCCCTGCACAGCAGCCCCAGGGGATCATCCTCCGTGCAGGCAGGAACTCTCCAGCTCTGCTACATCAATGGCTCCCTGCCCCCACCTCCTCCTGCTCCTCACTGAAGTTCGTCTGATGAAGCAGAGCCGAGTGTGTGCAGCTGCTGCAGTGTGATAACAGGTACTCTACAGTGACTGCAGGCAGCAGCTAAAGGGTTAAACACTTTCCTCCATAGACCCCCTGCCCCCATCCCTAACCCCCCCAGTGCCTTCTATTCTGCTTTTATTGTACCATATACTTAATCCCTTAACCCCTTAAGGACGCAGGGTTTTTCTCTCATTTCTCGCTCTCCAACTTCAAAAATCCATAACTTTTTCATTTTTCCGTGTACAGAGCTGTGTGAGGGCTTATTTTGTGCGTAACAAATTTTACTTTCCCGTAATGTTATTTATTTTAACATGCCGTGTACTGCGAAGCTGCAAAAAATTCCAAATGTGGAAAAATTTTTTTAAAAAACCGCACATGTCACGTTCTTGTGGGCTCAGTTTTTTCGACTTTGACTGTGCACTCAAAATAACACCTCAGCTTTATTCTTTGGTTTGGTGCGATCGCGGTGATACCGGATTTATAGGTTTTATTGTGTTTTAATACATTTTCAAAAATTAAACGCATGTGTGCAAAAAAAAAAAAAAATAAATTTTTGCCATCTTCTGACGCTAATAACTTTTTCATATTTCGGTGCACGGAGCTGGGGGTGGGGTCATTTTTGGCGAAATGAGCCGACGTTTTCATTGCTACCATTTTGAGGTCTGTGCGACATTTTGATCATTTTTAATTTCATTTTTTATGTGATGTAAAAAGGTGTAAAAGTCGCATTTCGGACATTTGGGCGCCATTTCCCGCCTCGGAGGTCACCGCCGCCCGTAACCGTTTTTATATTTTGATAGATCGGGCATTTTGGGACGCGGCGATACCTAATATGTCTGTGATCTTTACTGTTTATTATGTTTTATATCCGTTCTAGGGAAAGGGAGGTGATTAGAATTTTTAATATTTTATAAATTTTTTTTATTTTTAAAACCTGTTTTTTCTTTTTTTTCCACTATTTCTTAGACCATCTACGGTACATTAACCCTAGATGGTCAGATCGCTCCTACCATATACTGCAATACTTCTGGCTCATTGTAACGAACCTGCAGAAGCCATGTAGCCTCGTGTCAAAAGAAGACCCGAGGCTACCACGGCAAACGATCGCCGCCCCCGATGACGTTCGGGGGCACAGCGATCGTAAAAAAGACTTTGCCGGCGACAATGACCGACTGCGGTTATTAGCGGTGGGGGTTTTCTGCAACATGCAAAACCCCCCACCTTGTATGAAGAAGACTCAGCCCGTGAGCCCTCTTCATACACTCCTTATACTCTCTGCGTCGTAGAGCTACGGCGCAGAGCGTTAAGGGGTTAAAGGGGTTTTCCCACAAATACAAGTTAGGCCCTATCCATAGGACAGGGCTTAACCTGCTGATGTGTGGGGGTTTCAGTGATGTGACCCCCATAGATCATGAAAACAAGGGGTCTGTTGGGGTCCACATAAGGTCCATGTCATCGCTCTATGACGGTAATGGAGCAGAATGGTCATACACGGCCGCCTGCTCCATTCCTCTGACGGAACAATTTTTGCGTTTCCATATTTCACTCCCCACTTTCAAAAATCAATAACTTTTTTATTTTTCCACGTACAGAGCTGTGTGCGGCCTGTTTCTGCGTAACAAATTATACTTCCTAGTGACAGTATTAAATATTCCAGGCCCTGTACTGGGAAGCGGGAAGGAAAATATCAAATGTGTTTTTTATGGCTTTCACTGCGCGCTCAATAGGACTCCTCCCCTTTACTGCGCTCCATAGGACCCCTCCCCTTTACTGCGCTCCATAGGACCCCTCCCCTTTACTGCGCTCCATAGGACCCCTCCCCTTTACTGCGCTCCATAGGACCCCTCCCCTTTACTGCGCTCCATAGGACCCCTCCCCTTTACTGCGCTCCATAGGACCCCTCCCCTTTACTGCGCTCCATAGGACCCCTCCCCTTTACTGCGACAACGAGCATGTCCCCCCCCTAGACAACGAGGATTTCCCCCCCTAGACAACGAGCATTTCCCCCTGCTAGACAACGAGCATGTCTCCCCCTGACCCCTAGACAACGAGCATGTCCCCCCCCAAGACAACGAGCATGCCCCCCCCCTAGACAACGAGCATGTCCCCCCCCCCCCAGACAACGAGCATTCCCCCCCCTAGACAACGAGCATGTCTCCCCCCGACTCCTAGACAACGAGCATGTCCCCCCCCTAGACAACTAGCATTCCCCCCCCCCCTAGACAACGAGCATGTCTACCCCTGACCCCTAGACAACGAGCATGTCCTCCCCTGTGGCTGCGTGCCCTTTTTTGTGTGTTTGTGTTATTTTTGTCTTCCAGGACCGTGCCTGCTGTGGACTGCTTCGGATTCGAAGGATTACATCTATGACCGACATTTCTAACAAATAAAATGGTCAACGAGGGTGTGTCTGCGTCTTTTGTTCAATAAAATTTTCTGAAAACGGTGTGATTATTTATTTTTTTGCGACACTCTTCATAGTTTGCCGTAGTAGTGGTGCCGGCTAGGTGACGGTGCTCATTACTAAGGGCTGGCCTTAGTGTTTGCCTTAATTTTTTTGGCAAATTTACACTAACGCCCATACCATTACCCCGGTACCCACCGCCACCAGGGGTGCCGGGAAGAGCCGGGTACAAACCAGTACCTGACCGTCTATAGATGGTCAGGTGTTGGGGCGGCTGCAGGCTGTTATTGTTGCGCTGGGATAGCCCCCTAACAGTGGCCTATCCCAGCTCAGTAATAGCAGGCTGCTGCTGCTTTTTTGTATCTGGCTGATTTGAACAATAGGGGGCACCCCATGCCGTTTTTCCCCCCCATTTTTTTGTAAAAATGGGGGAAACAGCCTGGGAGCCCCCTTTAAAGGGGGGACCCCACGCATATTTTTGTCAAAAATTTGAAGAAAAAACGGCATGGGGTGCCCCTATTTTTCAAATCAGCCTGATACAAAAAAGCAGCAGCAGCCTGCCATTACTGAGCTGGGATAGGCCACTGTTAGGGGGCTATCCCAGCGCAACAATAACAGCCTGCAGCCGCCCCACTACCTGACCATCTATAGACGGTCAGGTACTGGTTTGTACCCGGCTCTTCCCGGCACCCCTGGTGGCGGTGGGTACCGGGGTAATGGTATGGGCGTTAGTGTGAATTTGCCAAAAAAATTAAGGCAAACACTAAGGCCAGCCCTTAGTAATGAGCACCGTCATCTAGCCGGCACCACTACTACGGCAAACTATGAAGAGTGTCGCAAAAAAATAAATAATCACACCGTTTTCAGAAAATTTTATTGAACAAAAAACGCAGACACACCCTCGTTGACCATTTTATTTGTTAGAACTGTCGGTCATCGATGTAATCCTTCGAATCGGAAGCAGTCCACAGCAGGCACGGTCCTGGAAGACAAAAATAACACAAACACACAAAAAAGGGCACGCAGCCACAGGGGGGGACAGGCTCGTTGTCTAGGTGGGGGACATGCTCGTTGTCTAGGGGGGGGGGGACATGCTCGTTGTCTAGGGGGGGACATGGTCGTTGTCTAGGTGGGGGTACATTCTCGTTGTCTAGGTGGGGGTACATGCTCGTTGTCTAGGGGGGGGTACATGCTCGTTGTCTAGGGGGGGGCATGCTCGTTGTCTAGGGGACATGCTCGTTGTCTAGGGGGGGCATGCTTGTTGTCTAGGGGGGGCATGCTCGTTGTCTGGGGGGGACATGCTCGTTGTCTAGGGGGGGGCATGCTCGTTGTCTGGGGGCGGACATGCCCGTTGTCTGGGGGGGACATGCTCGTTGTCTGGGGGGGACATGCTCGTTGTCTAGGGGGGGGCATGCTCGTTGTCTGGGGGCGGACATGCCCGTTGTCTGGGGGGGACATGCTCGTTGTCTAGGGGGGGACATGCTCGTTGTCTAGGGGAGGACATGCTCGTTGTCTAGGGGAGGACATGCTCGTTGTCTGGGGGGGGCATGCTCGTTGTCTAGGGGAGGACATGCTCGTTGTCTAGGAGGGCATGCTCGTTGTCTAGGGGGAGTGGAATATGCCCCCCAATTATATACATAAATATACATTGGTGCCAGTGGATGCGTTGAAGGTATGAGCAGTGGCGTGGCCAGGGGGTGTGGTTAGGGGGCGTGGCTAGGGTGTGGCTTCTGTGGGTAAAAAAATCGCCGCGGCGCGCTTCGCGCGCCGCCATTTTGTCCCTCTTTCTCCTCCACAAAAGTTGGGAGGTATGTAATAGTAGTATAACAACTGCAAATATGCCACATGTTGGAGGTGCACAATGATGTAATATAGAGGGATGTGCTAGTTACATCATTTAGATATTAGATAGATAGAAATATATTAGAGACACGGATATAAGATATATATATATATACATATATATATATATATATATATATATACTCGTAGGTCATTGATAGAAAAAAAATAGAAAGATACGAGGAATAAAATCTTAGATTTGTAGATAGATTTTAGATAGATATACAATATATAGATACAGTGTGGGACTGAGGTTCCTTAGACCCACCAGACAAAATATAAATCTTGGGGCCCACCCTTCATTATCGCCCAGGAAACGTGGGTTGTTCTCTATTGGACCTGTGGGGTTCAGTATTGGGTTGGACCAGGCCCACCGGAGGATCCTCGGGCCAGTCCGACACTGTATAGATACTGTGGGGGGAATCTATCATGATAAAGATCTACACCCCCCACATCCCAGCAGACACATCAGGGTTATTACAGAGACATGAGATAGAGAGATATAAAAATAGACATAAAATCTATTTCATATCTATCTCAAAGCTATCTATTAAACTATTATGTATTTCTGTATATATATATACTGTATATATATATATTCTGTGATCACGGCCGTGACGAGTGCCACGGGCTGATCACTATGCTGGGGATTAAACTCTGTGCATTACATTGCTATAGGATGCAAAGAGTTCTTGTTTCCCTGATATGTAGCAGAGCCAATTGTGGCGCACGTCATTACTAAACTTGCCGCAAACTCCGACTAAGCACTTACATATCCTTTTTATTGCACGTTTTTTCAGTCCTGTTGGACACAGAGCAGCCATGACACTTTATAAATACATGTGCAAGCTCCAAAGTTGTTGTCAAGCATTTATTAATTTGGGTACAGGGAGCACGCTATAATTTTCAGTGGGATGTAAGTGTGTGGCGCACGAACCAAAAACATATAGAACTGTCTGCACATTCATTAAGGGTTAAATAAAACTCCCTAGACCAGTTTTTATCCTTTCTAATCGTGAAAAATTGGGCCCCAAACAAGTCTGAAAAATAGAAACTCCAGAAAAGTGTCGGATTCACAAAAGGTGCCACAATTATACATCCAAAAAAGTATAAGTGAGTGACAGAAAAACACCAATATTGTGGCGCCTCCACTTCATAAGAGGCGCAACAAGGGGAAAAAAATTTACCAACAGTTTTCTGTTTGAAAGTTGATACTAAATGCCCCCCCCTGTTCTTTCTAGTGCAAAGTCATATAGAAAACTGGCGCCACCAGAATAATAGATCCGGCACATTGTCTGCTGTGGGATGAGAGTGACTCTGGTGCAGGCCGTCACATGACAGTGTTCAGGGACATTTCATGATATTTGCATTGCAATACGTTAAGGGACTCTTTAAAGGACATCTACCACCAGGATGAAGGATTGTAAACCAAGCACACTGACATACTGGTGTGCACCCTCTCTGGCAGGATCTGCTCTTTTTTTAGTTTCTTATGCCCTGGTTTGTACAAAAAAAGTTTTTTTTTTCAGATTATGCAAATGACCCTGAGGGGCTCCAGACTCCACAGGTGCTAATGGAGCCTGAAGCCTCTCATGCTCATTTACATAATTTTAAAATACTTTTTTTTCCCTTAAAAACAAGGGCGTAAGAATTTAAAAGAGCAGTTCCTGCCAGAGGGGGCGCACACCAGTATGTCAGTGTGCTTGGTTTACAAATATTCATCTTGGTGGTGGATACCCTTTAAAGGGAACCTGTCATCAGGATCCCTTTTCTGGCTCCCCCATGCCCCTATGAGAATACTGTGCACAGCCCTAAGGACATCAGTGAGTAAATAAAACATTACAAGGGCAGTCCCAAAGTCTTTGGCCCTAATTGAAACATCCCGCTTCTCAACACCCTGTTGTACCCTTACGGGGTAAGGGCGTGAGCACTTTCTGTGGTTGCCAGGGATAGTACGAGGGTTTCTCTGACCCCCGTCTGTAACAAACAGACTCGTCTCAACATCAACAATTGCATTGTGTGAGCTCTTTGTTCTGTACGTACCAGGCATGACAGCGAACGGAACAGAAGCCCAATGGTTATCAGCGTCTTTACCGGTAAGACAAAAACCCATCTCATCCGCCACTAGCTATATATATATATATATATATATACAAATATCACATATATATACCACCAGTAGAGAGTAGCTCTGGTAGTAGCGGACACCACCAGTAGAGAGCTTTTATGCCATGAGCCTGGTACGATTTATTCCCTTGTCATGTATGTATTAACATTTTACATATTCTTCTGGGTATTATTACATTTTAATGCATAGCAAATAAAATATTGTTAGTTTGATCTAATCCTTCTGTGCTGATGCTCTGACAAGAATTAGTGAGCTAAAGGTCCGCTCATGCATACCAAGCCCATGCACCATAGCTGTCTATAGGGGGACGTATGTATGGCTGCAAGCTTGCGCATTCTCTCTAGCGCCCCCTTGTAGCATGGAGCTTACCTGCAGGTGTGCTGAGCTGTTCTTGGATCATTTATGGAATGTATGGAAGTGTAATTGCACATTTCATATATTTGCAGTGTATTATGATTGATAGATTAGGTAACAGTAACTACAACCCAGGATTTTACAGTCACTCGATAAGTGCAGGTTTATATGAGATACAGACAGTGTATGGAAACAGAACACAGAAAAGCTTGTACAATTCTATGAAACATTTCTATGTGTTCTCGCTGTGCGCTGGATTGTCACTTGTATACATTGATAATATACCGTAACTATGCTATTCTCTCCCAGCCAATCATTGCCCAGTATATTCTATGCATCACGACCGGCCGGATCTATACCCTAATCAAATACTAATTTATTTTCATGACCCCCGAACCTATTGAGTTGAAGGGTCAGACGTTATAAGGCATGCTTAATGTTCTTGTATTGATACATTACATACTACATACAAATACGTTTTTGCATACAAAATTCACATTAACCCTTAAAGGTACGCTACACTGAGAAATTTGTTATTTCTGTATGTTCCCCGCACATACTGTAGAGTGTTGGAGAAATCCTGCAGAGAACACAGGGGTTCATATTCTGCTGATCTGCTCTTCTTTCGGGTAGCGGCACTGAAGAATGGATTAAATGGGGAGAAATTTTCAGATTATTATTATTTTATTTTTCAGACAATTTTGACCACTACCAGTCAGGGAAATGGGTACCTGCAATGTTCTGGCGTGCCATGTGTGAATGGATTGCTGCTGAGCGTGATTTACTGTCCATTTACTTGTATTGGGTGGGCAAGGCCCATATAAGTTAAAGGAGAAGACATTAGGGGACATGCAGGCCAGGTTTTCTCGAGTGCTGGGGTCCTAGCATCCATGCCAGCCGCAATAGAAGACTTATTTCCTATTCAGTCACTAATATAAGTACATACATACACATATGCACAGAGCAGGTATGTGCCCCATGCCCGTGTTCTTTTGAAAAACCAGCAAAATTATGCCAGGGCGGATCGCCTCTTGATGTATCTGGCACCACGAGGGGGCGGGGGGAGGTCGTGGCCGCAATCATACGCCGGTGCAGGAGAGCCGACGTATGATAAATCTCCCTCATATGCACAGTGCAAACATACACAGTGCATAGATACATACACTCACATATACACTGTATATATATTTATACACACATACACAGTGCATATATACATTCACACATACACAGTACATAGATACATACACTCACATATACACAGTATATATATTTATACACACATATACAGTGCATATATAAATACACACATAAACAGTGCATAGATACATACACTCACATATACACAGTATATATATTTATACACACATATACAGTGCATATATAAATACACACATACACAGTGCATATATACATACACAGTGCATATATACATACACACATACACAGTGCATGTATACATACACAGTGCATATATACATATATACATACATACACAGTGCATATATACATACACAGTGCATATGTACATATATACATACACAGTGCATATATACATATAAATACACACATACACAGTGCATATATACATATATACATACACACATACACAGTGCATATATACATACACACATACACAGTGCATATATACATATATACATACACAGTGCATATATACATATATACATACACAGTGCATATATACATACACAGTGCATATATACATACACACATACACAGTGCATATATACATATATACATACACAGTGCATATATACATATATACATACACAGTGCATATATACATACACAGTGCATATATACATACACACATACACAGTGCATATATACATACACAGTGCATATATACATACACAGTGCATACATACATACACACATTCACAGTGCATATATACATACACACATACACAGTGCATATACATATATGCATACACAGTGCATATATACATATATACATACACAGTGCATATATACATACACAGTGCATATATACATACACACATACACAGTGCATATATACATACACACATACACAGTGCATATATACATATATACATACACAGTGCATATATACATACACACATACACAGTGCATATATACATACACAGTGCATATATACATATATACATACACAGTGCATATATACATACACAGTGCATATATACATACACACATACATAGTGCATATATACATACACACATACACAGTGCATATATACATACACACATACACAGTGCATATATACATATATACATACACAGTGCATATATACATACACAGTGCATATATACATACACACATACACAGTGCATATATAAATACACAGTGCATATATACATACACACATACACAGTGCATATATACATACACACATACACAGTGCATATATACATATATACATACACAGTGCATATATACATACACAGTGCATACATACATACACACATTCACAGTGCATATATACATATATACATACACAGTGCATATATACATATAAATACACACATACACAGTGCATATATACATACACAGTGCATATATACATATATGCATACACAGTGCATATATACATACACACATACACAGTGCATATATACATACACACATACACAGTGCATATATACATACACAGTGCATATATACATACACAGTGCATATATACATACACACATACACAGTGCATATATACATACACACATACACAGTGCATATATACATACATACATACACAGTGCATATATACATACACACATACACAGTGCATATATACATATATACAGTCTGTAATAATTTCTCTCTTACAGGATGAAGTACAAGGACTAATAAATGACACATAAGGCAGATGTAATCATGACAACTTTACTGCCAGGATGATAGACACATTGGATCCGTATCCTAGACCCCCAGGTGGGTGAAGTTTTGGAAAATGTAATATGTATTTAGTAGTGGAGAGCTGACTACACTTCTGCACTGTTGCTTCCTTTACAGGAATGAATCTTGCTCTAGATTTTTGGGGGTCCCGGGTGTCAGCCCCCTGCATTCAGAGACATATCAGATGAATCTGGATAATTGTCTTTGTTGGGGAGTGGGAAATACCTCTGTATGTGCTCGCTGTGCTTCCATAGGCAGTGATAGCCCTCCTCACTGTGATCCCCATGTGTTGTCCCCTGTAGGTGGGCTGGCCGGGGCTCTTATCATGCACATGTACCTTGACCCTCTATTATTTTGTTGCCTGTATACAAAGCCTTGCAGCAAATCCATGAAGCTCTCATGTTGCAGATGGACTTTGGTATGTTGTGAGCTCAGATTCTGTCCTCCTCTTCTGTGACGGACGCAGGTGAGTCTCTTCAGGATTTATATAAGGTCATAAGGATTTTCTTTTAAGTTTTTTTTTTTTTTTTGCATTTTAACTAGTACAGGTTTACAACACTGGGTTAGACTGTAGCGTGTATGAACTTTATATCCCAGTTATGTTCCTTCTATTATAGGTGGATGTCACTGTGTAGATGTGTAGATGGGCGGCTTATTTAAGTTACTGTATTATAGGAAGATCCCCATAAAGAAACCTTAACCACTGTAGTATAGAGAGGTACAAAGAGCACCGATTCCTGTTGACGACCTAATTACATTGAGTCAAATGAGAAGTATCTAATATTTAAAGGGCATAATTAAGTTTGTGAATGAAAGGAAATCTACCATCAAAATCCATCATGATAAACCAGGGACACTTACTCATAGATCCAGGCACTGTTCTCTTCTTATATTTGTTATCCATGGCCTCCTTACTTCTAAAATGTACTTTTGTTAATGAGCCTGTGTGCTGCACCGTACCGCTCCCGTAGGGCGCCGTGCGCCCATTGCTGTCTATGGAGGACGTATATCGGCCGTATATACGTCGGTCGTATATACGTCCTCCATACAGTAGTGTGAATGTAGCCTAACACTCCCTTATCCCTGGGATATTGACCTCCGGATATCTGTCTTCACTGGAGAACTGTAACTGAACCACATTCAAGGGGAGTCATTTTTTTTCTATACCTATTATTAAAAAAAAAAGTTTAGTATATTAGAAGTTTTAATTGGGAAGATATTGATGCTAAGACCATGACCTACAGTCATCCTTTCTCCTAGTCCATCCTACTAGAAGAACAAATTCCAATTAAATTTTCAGGAAGTTTATTGTAATGTTTTATAGTAGAAGGTTCTGGGACTTTAAGCTTTATGAAACTACATTATATTATTACTTTCTTACCCTCTAGGTGATAGATCTTAATTGAAATGGACCATGGGCCCCCTCATTGGTTTAACCAGCCTCAGTCCAGACCACCCGCAGAGATGGGGCATTGGAGAGGAATGTATCCGCCACCTCCTCCACATCATTACAGAGAGAGTGGCTATAGATTTAACCCTCCTTATCCTACGCAAGGAGGTTACCAAGCATGGCCTGGTCCATGGATGGACTATTATTCCCAGTATCCGGAGAACATGTCCGGACACATAGACCCTAGAAGACCTGCCTCTAGGGCGGAAATATACGACAGAAGGGAAACCTTTCGGCCACTGTCCAGGTGAGATGACTTGAGATTACACATTTTTTGGTATCATGCGACAAAACCTTCGGCTGTTGCACATCACTTTTTTTCTAGGAAGTTAAAGGGAACCTGTCATCAGCTTTTATCCCATTAACCTAATAGCCCCCTTATGTAGGGTATGAAATGTTTTTTATAGAATTCCCTCTTTGATATGAAATCTCACCATTTTACTTGTGAACATGAGTAGAGAAGAGTCATGTTTGAAGGCTGCAGGGAGAGTGTCATTTTCACATGACTCTGGAGGACATTTTCTATAAGTAAAAGGGTGAAATTTCACATAAAAAAGGGAATTCTAGAAAGGACATTTCATTTCATACCCTCCAGATAACAATCAGTAGTCCAGATTCTGGATAGTTCATATGATCACATTTTCCTTTTCAGTTTTTAATGTAAATTCTCAACTATATGATAAAGTACCGGGATGGGTTTTGGGGTCGTCTCCAATGTAGAATTTTCAGAGTTCAGCTTTCATTTTCTAAGCTGTGATTGTTCTTTATATCAGCGTTACACATATTTTAAAAAAAAAAAAATTCATAATTAGACATTGCTCAGCTATCTGTTATGTGTTGGTCCTAGGGTTCAGACGCTGCCCCTGTCCTTATTATACTTCATTATATTGATTACAACAAGGTTGGAGAGGGTTTGACCATTTACCATTATTCCAAGAATTAGTGGGGACTCCTATTCCTCATGTGGTCGTTATCTCATCATGTACATTATCTTATAATGCAGCAGCATATAACACTTCACATTTCCAGTTGTATAGTAAGGTATAGTATAGGATGGGAATTTACTTTTAATCATACCGCAGCCATCTGACTGTAACTTGACACATCTTGTACGCACTCTTAGAAACGTAACCTCCAAAAATGAATCAGAAAATGTCTATCAATAATTAGATGTCTTCATTTTTTGGTGGTTTACATTTTTTTTTTTTATGAAGACGTGGCTGTGGAAGGGTTTGTTTTTTGCAGGACATGACATAGTTTTGAACAGCATCAGCTACTGAATGCTCTAGTAGCATCTAAAGTGGGGGCTTGAGCGCCAAAAAAAAAAGAAAGTGTACTGAACTATACAATTGGGTCATCTGCACCTCTGCACGGCCAAAAGTGCTTAGGGTCATCAGTCCTATTTTAGGCAATTGGTAGCCTCCTTGGTCTACCAGGCATCACTAATAGAGATGAAAGAACCTGAACATTGTGGCTTAAGGTTCCCGAAACCAGACTTCAGCCAGAAGTTTGCCGTTCATGCCCACCCCTGCCGACAACACCAGTGATTGTTGTTAACCCTCTAAATTCATGCGCGCCATTGTAATTTAAAGGGCCAACACCTGTAATTATTGCCAGCTGGCGTTACTGACGGGTGATCGGGTTTGGGTACCCGAAACTAACTTTTTCCCGAGGTTTGTCTGAACTTAGCGAACCTGAACTTATATGGGTCCGCTCATCACTAGTCACTAAATCTTCCGTTAAGGAGATGTTCCGTGGTCCACGGCGGCCACTGATTGGATGAAGTAGATCCTTGGAGCTGGGTCATCAATAATGGACATGGACCCTTTAAGCATAGTCTTTTTTCAACACCGCTGACATGTAAGGTGGAGCAGAAATTTGTGTCCCTGTATAAACAAGAATAAATCGTTTAAGGCAAAGCACAGCGCTATTACGTGAGCCGAATCCGCCATCTGCGTCGCCTGTACAGTGACAAAGACTTTATGGGAAGAATTATAAACTAGTTGTGTCTATGGCGTCATCTCTTCCTCTGAACAGCAGATAATGATCATGTTAGACTTACAGCCAGAGGGGAGCTGGCGGCTACACAGTGTTTTTTGCACACATTTATAGCTATTACAGAAATGCTCGGTGCGGCCATCCAATCCTAAGACGCTGAAATATAAAAGTGCTGGATTTATTTTTAATCTATTGATCTGCTGCTCTGGCTGTTCAGTTTGCCATTCATTTGTACCTGAATTTTGCTTAAGAGCGTACACTTACTCATTTAAGTACTTGATCTTGGATGGCCCTTTATAAGGTGAGGTCTGGCTGTGGATGGAAGTAATGGTCACATAACTAATGTATATTTAGTGTATGCACAGGGACTGGATGTACATGCTAAATGTTCCCATACAGATGCAGTGGACAAAAAAGTATAGAATATCTGGCAGTCAAGAGAAGAATTTGGACCACTCATTATACTTTACAGTGTAACCTTATATGTGACAGACGCTACATATATATGCCAGAGGCATTGGCTTGATATATATGTTAGAAGCTATTCTCTCTCTCTCTTTTTTTTCTCTCTTTTTCTCTTTCTCTCTTTTTCTCTTTGGGTGAAGAAACACGTGGCGTTTTTAGGCCGTTTTTGGGCCGTTTTTAGTTATCGTTTTTGGGCCGTTTTTAGTTGGCCGTTTTTGGGCCGTTTTCACATCGTTAAAAACGCATGCGTTAAAAAATGGATCCGTTTTTTAAAAAGACATCTGTTTTTTGAAAATGCATGCGTTTTTGTCCGTTTTTATTGCGCAATTTCGGAAAAACTTACAAAACCGCATGTGTTTTCAAAAAAACTGATGCGTTTTTAACGATGTGAAAACGCACTAACTAAAAACGGCCTAAAAACGCCATGTGTGACTTTTGAGGTGATTGTCTATAAGGAGATTTAACATAAAAGAGGGAGTTCTAGAAAGGACATATTTTACCCAATATGAGGGGGCTAGGAGATTCGTGGGGCTAAAGCTGGTGATAGGTTCCCTTTAAGGGATTATGGGGGTCTTAAGATATTACGAACCTGCCCATAGGATTTCATAATCAATATGCTAAATATGGAAACTTCACGCGACCTGACTCAGATGTTACTTACTTATATATTTTTTCTATTTTGTCTAACTGTTTTATACCAAAGTATCTCATTTTGTTGTCTTTCTGTCTCTCATATCCTTTTATTACATAAATCTCTCTCTCTCTTTATTCTCTCTTTTTCTTTCTTTATTTCTTTCCTTCTTTCTTTCCCTCTCTCCCTCTTTCTCCTACATATATTTATATCATACATATCTATCATTTTCTTTCTTTCTTTGTTTCTTTCTTTCTTTTTCTATCTCTTTCTCCTACATATATTTATATCATACATGTCTATCAATTTCTTTCTTTCTTTCTCTCCCTCTGTCTCTTACATATATTCATATCATACACAACTATCAATTTCTTCTTTCTTTCTCTCCCTCTCCTGCTCTCCCTATTTCTCCTATTTTATATAATACATATCTATCTTTCTTTCTTTCTTTTCGATCTTTCTGTGTTCTATTTATTTATAGTTCTTTCTCTCTTTCTTTCTTCTAATATATTTCTTTTTATTTTGTTTGTCTCTTTCCATCTATCTTATTCCAAAGTATCTATCTTTGTAGTCTTTCTCTCTCTCTCTCATCTCCCCCCGTCTATCTATCCACAGAAGTCTGTCAGTCTTGTACTTATATTATATCTGGCTGATGCTACCTGAATGGAGTTGACATGAAACCTTGGTTGTTACGTTAAGGTTTTCGCTCTGCATGTGCGTCTCACGGCCTGACAGGTCTCAGAGCGTGTTCTGTGGAAACGTATGACTGTTACATCTAATAAGAACGTAGCTTCAGTAAAATAAAGCTGTCCTCTCTATCCCATATTTGCTTGACCTCTTCCTATCTTTCCAGGCAGGGATATGATGAAAGATATGGATTTTACGAGACTGTACAAAGAGAAAACTATGGCAACAGAGACTATAATTACGAGCCTCCAGTTGGTGTTTCTAGAGAGAAAGGTACAGTGCACTTCCTTGTGGCTGTTTTCCACTTCTTAGTGTTTCCATATCTTTCATAGCTCTTTGAATTAGATGTGTCGAGTACACGTAGACTTCGCTTCTTCCTAAAGTTTCTCAATTAGATTTCTGTTTTGCTTGACTCAGGTTGCAAAAAGAATTTCTTCTCTATGGCTCAGAGAACCTACTTACCTAATCAAAGAGGGGCCGCTAAATATTAATGATGTAACAGTTTCTGATTTCTGGAAATAATTTCATAGTCTTAAAGGAAATGTACCATAAAAATCCATCATGGTAAACCAGGGACACTTACTCATAGATCCAGGCACCGTAACTGTGGTTATCTCCTTATATGTACTATGGCCTCCTTCCTTCCTTCTAAATCAACTTTTAATATTATTCTAATGAGATGTAAGGACACTAGGGGCATTACTGGAGACCCCCAGTGCTGCAACTTCAGCAGCTGTTACACTCTTTCCCGTCCCTCTTACCCCCTCAGCACTTCCTCCTCCCTCTGACTGATATAGAGAAAGTTTCTGCACAGTGGAAGGGAGAAATGATCCAGCACACTGTAACAGCCTGTGAATCTGAAGCACAGATGGGCTCTGGTAACGAACCCAAGAACCCCTCAGATTCATTGGCATAATTTTAGAAGTTGATTTTAGAGGAAAGGAGGCCATGGATATCAAATATAAGAGGATTACCACAGTCACAGGGGAAATTAATCATATGCAGAAAACTTTTACTTATGAAAGTTTGCCGGCTGTACAGGGTGTGTAGTTGGCGTAAATGGGGAAATAATCACAATTATTGGCCGTGTTCCAGTAATGCGAGTGCTTGGATCTTTGAGTAAATATCTGATTTATCATGGTTGATTTTGATGGTAGGTTTCCTTTAAACTTTTTTTCTTCCTCTTGCAGAACGGAGAAGGACGTACAACAGCGAGACTGAGCACTGGGTGCAGAATACTTCCGCCACTTACACCTCTGATCAGACCACGGACAATGTCCAATACCAATACCAAAGAGAGGCACACAGGTGATACAGCATCTACTAGTAATAGACTAAAAGGAACAAGAATAATCCAAGATATTGTAGCTATTATTGCATTATAGGTACAGTATTTTTCGGACTTTTAGGCGCACTGGAGTATAAGGCGCACCATCAATAAATGCCTGCTAAAACATCTAGGTTCATATATAAGGCGCACCGGACTATAAGGCGCACCTGATTATAAGGATGAATGACCAGCAGGTGGCAGACCTGTGCACAGTTTAAGGCAGCTGTTGTCTGTAAGTAAGATTCATATATAAGGCACACTGGACCATAAGGCGCACCTTTGATTTCTGAGAAAATCAAAGGATTTTTAGTGCGCCTTATAGTCCGAAAAATACGGTATATTGTCCTATCAGCAGGCAGCATGTTATAGAGCAGGAGAAGCTGAGCAAATTGTACATAGTGGGGCACATTTACTAAGCTCCGTGCGCCAGTTTGATGTTGGACTTTGCACGTTCTTTCTAGTGCAATCTGCTTGCACAGGTATGTAAGAACCATGCAATATAAATTAGGGGCCGTCTAGTGCTCAGTCAGACCGTGTGCCAGATTTAACATGCAAAGTGTGTTGCACGCCCTATGTTAAAGGTGCAGCACAAAAAAGTTGGTGAACTCTGTCGGGCCAGTGCAGGGAAGCAACAGATGCATGATTTCTGACGAACCCAGCATTATACACAGGCTGCACTTTTAGTGCAGTTTCCAACATTCTTAGTAAATGTGGCCCAGTGCCTTATCAGCAGGTAGCATGTTATAGAGCAAGATGAGATGAGCAGATTGTACATAGTGTCCTATCTGCAGGCAGCATGTTATAGAGCAGGAGGAGCTAGCAGATCATACACAGTTTCCTATCTGCAGGTAGCATTTTATAGAGCAGGAGGAGCTGAGCAGATTGTACATAGTGTCCTATAAGCAGGCAGCATGTTATAGAGCAGGAGGAGCTGATCTTTTTCTTACTGTGTTCTTCCATCATTCAAAAAGGATATTATAGAGCAAGAAGAGTTGACCAGATTGTACAAATTGTTATCCGCATGTTAGCACGTTATAAAGAAGAAAGGGCTGAGCAGTTGTAAATAGTGTCCTGCAAACATCAACTGATAAACCAAAAGAAGTGAAGTACATAAAACCTGCAACACAATGTTATAAAGCAAAAGGAGCTGAGCAGACTGTACATAGTTTCCTATTTGCAGGCAGCATGTTATAGAGCAAGAGGGGCTGAGAAGATTGTATAAAGTGTCTTAGCTGTAGGCAGCATGTTATAGAGCAGGAGAAGCTGAGCAGATGTATATAGTGTCCTAACTGTATACAACATGCTACTGAGAAGATTGAACATAGAGTCCTATATGCCGACAACTCGTTATAGAGCAGGATTTGCTGAGGATATTGAACATATTGTAACAATGTGTATAAAGTAACACAATCACTAGGTTGTTTTTCATCCAAGACACTGGGGCTCTTTTACTTACCCGGTCCAGTTGCGATCCAGCGGCGCGTTCTCCGACAAGGATTTGGGTCTTCTGGCGATTCACTAAGGTCGTGCGCCCGATGTCCACCAGGTGTCGCTGCTGCGCCGAGGTCCGCCGGAGTTCACCTTCCTATTCCTGGTGCATGTAAATGTGTGGGTCAAGCGACACTTTTTTTTTTTTTAAACATCCGTCGGGTTTTCAGACGGCCATGCCCCCCGTTTTTCGTCGCATGCAAGCTGGCGCCGATGCGATACAATCCGATCACGTGCGCCAAAAACCCGGGTCAATTAGGCGCAAAACAGTCAAATTCGGAAAACCCGTCGGAAAAACACGATTTGGACCCTTAGTAAATGTCCCCCACTGTGTATAACCTGCTCAGCTCCTCCTTCTCTATAACATTACACCCACAGGTACAATAGCACAATGGGGCACATTTACTTACCCGGTCCTGTCCCGATCCAGTGGCGCGTTCTCTGTGGAGTATTCGGGTCTTCCAGCGATTCACTAAGGTAGTGCGCCTGATGTCCACTAGGTGTCGCTGCTGCGCTGAAGTCCATCGGAGTTCACTGGAGTTCACCAAGCTATCGTGGGTGCAGGTAAGTGCATGTCAAGCGACACTTTAAAAAAAAAAACAGCGTTTTTTCCGAATCCGTTGTGTTTTCTTGCGGCCACGCCACTCGATTTCCGTCGCATGCATGCCGGCGCCGATGGGCCACCATCCGATCGCATGCGCCAAAAACCCGGAGCAATTCAGGTAACCCGACGGCAAAAAGCGATGCGGGCCCTTAGTAAATGACCCCCAATGTGCAGTTGTAAATGCATTTGGCACCTAATCTCATACCAGTCAATATACGTACAGTCCTGAGATTGTCCTGATAGGTTTGTCCCTTCCTTCCTATCATGACTGTATATATCTGAGCGTTTTAGTCCCGGTTCTCACATTGATTTTCTGTTTTGTCTTTTCAGTAACATAATACAACTAACCACAGAGTTTTATAGTCAAACTACAGCAAAACCGTAATGTCAGGACTGATTGTAAGGGCGATTCCATAGTCTTCTCTGTAATCATGAAGTGTCGGCCTCGGAATATTCTCCGTGTTTAATTTTCTAAAATTTAGTTTGTTAATTTGCATATTTATGATAAGTCATTAACACTTTTTTTCATTTCTATCTGACACATGTTTCTTGCTTTGGAAGGTGGAAAGGCTATGAGTATGATAGTTCCCGATACCCTGCAGAGAGAAGATGTGACTCTGCTATGGATAGACTGGAGGTAAGGAGCTTCCTGCATCTCATTACAGTCTCATGTTTGCCGTAGATTAATGTCTTTAAAGGGAACCTGACACCAGATTTTACCCCATTAATCTTTCAGGTAGTGTATGAAATATACTTTCAAAAATCCCTTCATTTATGTGAAATCTCACCCTTTTTACCTACAAAAATTCTCACGTGAAAATGAGCAGACAAGGGTCATATTTGCCTGAGATGAGTCAAGTTTAGAGACTGCAGGGTGACTGCCACTTAAGGCACCCCTCTCTTTGGTTCTATAGTACCTAGAAACAAGACTGATTTGCAAGCTCTGTGCAGCGCTATGGAATATGTTGGCACTATAGAAAGAATAATTCTTTATTTATATAGCGCACACAGATTATGCAGCACTGCACAGAGTTTGCCAAATCAGTCTCTGTCCCCAATGGGGCTCACAATCTAATCAACCTACCAGTATGTTTTGAAGTGTGGGAGGAAACCAGAGGACCCAGAGGAAACCCACGCAAACACGGAGAGAAACTCTTGCAGGTGTTGACCCTGGGACTTGAACCCAGCGCTGCAAGGCTGTTGTGCTAACCACTTAGCCACCGTGATCAATTATTCTTATTATGTGGTTATTTTAAAGAAAAAAAAATCTCCTCTTTCAGAATACATATCTTGTAGTTCTGTCAGTTAACGACATAATTGAAAATGTGAGTTGCAGATAAAAATTCAGTTCTCAGCTATTTTTTAGATGCCTGCACCTCTGGTTCTGTAGCTCACAGAACCACAATCCTGATGCGATATGAAAGATGAGATGCTTAACTGTAGCATGTATCTAGGTGCTATAAAACCAAAAGTTAGGGGCGTCCAAGGGAACATTCCCATATTGGGCTTGATGAAACCCATACATACATTTTCATCATATTCCATTTCTTTCTTAGACTTTCAGTTTGAGAGAACCCAGTTTGCTGTCCCAGTACCGAGACTCCGGCATGTCCTCCAGCAGCTATGAGTTAAGTCAGTACATGCAGGATCCATCAGACCTACTAGATTCCTGGAATCCATTGCAGGATGGTGAGTAGGAGTAAGGATTCTCAGTGTTTTAGCAATAAATATAAGTTTTGTCTATCACAAGGAGTAAAATTTTCAGACAATATATTTTTTATTAACAAAATCAGTATCAGATAGGTGAGGGTCCAAAATCCAGCACCCTCATAGTCAGCAGCTGGTGAACAGAGAAAGGTTCAGGAAGCAGACAGCTGCAGGTAGGTTTTTGGAGATCCTTCTGTTCTCTTACAGATCAATCACCTATTACAGAACATAAGTAAGGATTTCAGTGCCAGCTCTTGTTTGGGTCAGCACCAGTGACAACAGCCTTCTCACCCCCCATGCACCGGGAGGAAGATGGTGAACTCCGACCACAGCAGGGAAGCGACAGATGCAAGAAATCGGGTGCACAATCTAAGTGAATTGCGGCACAGTGCATTCTGGACAGACATTGCACTTTCGGGAACTCCAAGGGACCGGGTAAGTAAATGTCCCCCAATGGGGACATTTACTTACCCGTCCCGTCGTGATCCCCGAGTTGCGTTGTCCGACGAGGATTCGGAGCTGCTGCGATTCACTAAGATGGTGCATCCAATTTCCTGCATGTGTCGCTTCCTTGCTCAGATCCGCCGGAGTTCACCTTCTTCTTCCCGATGCATGTAAGTGCATGGCTTGTGACACAATTTTGAATGTTAAATCCTGCGTGTTGTCCGAATCCGTCGGATCGTCCGACGTCCCGCCCCCGATTTGTGTCGCGTGAAAGCCGGTGCCGATGCGCCGAAATCCCATCACGTGCTTCAAAAAGCCCTTCTAAATGCGGCGCTAATCGGAAATCGTTGGATATTCCGACAATAGTCGACAATCTGCCCATCTGCACCTGCTCTATAACATGCTGCCTGCAGATAGGACATATATACAATCTGCTCAGCTCCTCCTGCTCTATAACATGCTGCCTGCAGATAATAATAATAGTATGTACAATTCTGTACTGCAGACATTACAGGTTCTGTTTAAATTGTAGCCCTTTTTATGTTTTTCTGCGTATACTTGCCATATTTTCCTAAATGAGAAATGGCCAATTCATATTTAATTGTCAAATAATTTCGCTTTCACGTTTGCGGTCAAGTCACTCGTTCTTCCGAAATTATCTCCTGTATCAAGTGTCCTAGAGCTCTTCCTGCTGTAGGACACTTGAACGTTGTCTGAATGACCGCGTAGACGTCTACCGTAACAAAACTATAAACCGCATCTCCTTAGATTTAGTTATGAAAAGAACAGAGCTATTCCATAATATTAAAAACAGCTAAGTGGTGTTTAATACAAGTTTAAAATGCAATATAATTCAAAGTGAAAGACATCAAACAACATTTAATTATGGAAATTAAAAAAAAACCCGACTATTGAGCAACATATCACAAAGCCGAGAAGAAAATGCTAGATCTCCCCTTTAATCATTGCCAGTCCTCTCAAATTTCTGCAATACCCAAAAGGCCTTTGCTGCAGAATTATTATACAAATTAACCAACATGCCTTCTTTTTAATGAAACCATCACAAGTCTCGCCTTTCATCTCCGCCAGTCTCAGGTTCTCACAGTAAAAGCCAAGTTAATCTAAGCAATCCAGAGCTGGACAAACCAATTTATGTCCTAGTCGTCAATGCCAGGGCAATGGCATTCATTGTGAGTTAAATAAATGATGATACCGGCTACAGAACCGCGGGACGTATTAGCACCATGGCGCTTCCCAGCACATTAACTATACATAGCAGTCAGATCCGTACGACCTCAATGACGGTATAATTGATAAAATGGACTCTTTTTTTTCATGCTATTCCATTATTTAGAACATCTCGTAGATGATTCAGAGTTCCAAATGTTTCATCTTTTTCTCCCTTTTTTGTGATCTATTTAAAGAGACCTTGCAGCAAACTCCGCAACCGACTGCTCCGATGAAGTTCTCCCTGCCCCATGTTACCATCTGTTTCGGAGCCCGGGGGCAAATGATAAGAGTTTGCCCCAATTTCCCGGCTGAGGGTCAAGCAGCCCTTGTGGAGATTCACAGCGTAGAGGTAACCGAAAATAACATCAGATAATGGGAATCGATAGGTCACGGATGTTACCTTGTTACAGGGAGGTTTATTGTTCTCCCGGCTGAATCCTATAGATGCGGCTGTATACATTTTGCTTATCTTTATCAACCTCCGACATCACTATTCATCAAAGGCAACGATGTACAGAGAAGACATTCGTTTGGCTCGCTTACAATTTCATATCATTGGGTTCTGTTAGACTTATGGTTGCGGCTGCTGTCAGGGGAAATAAGGATCTCATAGGATGGATATGTTTTTTTCTAGCGATAGGTGACCCCAGAGGTGCTTGTCAGCCGCTTATCTCCGGCTCTTATGTGTTCGACCAAGATGGACATGCACCCAGTCCACAATTACTCTACTTTCACAGTTTTTTCTCAATGTAATTAATTTTTTTTACTTTTTTGTGCTACAGACCAATTTATTACCTCTAATAGAAGTCAGAGTTGAAGTCATTGAATGCCTAACACTGCTCAATTTCTACCATAATCCCATTTTTTGTTGATACCAGTTATTATTGTATAGTGGGTGTCTTTTTATATTCTGTCTCGTACCACATTCACATTGCTGTTCCTGCACAGGAATTTATGATAAGTGCCCCAAGTGCATACATTTTTTGTGTTATGTTAAAGTATAACTAAACCCTTGAAACATTATTTATGAATATTATTAATAGATTTATAATAATAAACTTAGTAACATACTAATTTCAAGCATAACTGTAAAGTTACTGATAAAAAATAGAGTTAGCACAGCTGGAGAGAGCCTTTGATAACAATTCCAATGATATCTGTATCATGCTGCTGGCTTCTTCCTAACCTGAGATATATCTGCTATATAGCAGTGATGTGTCGTTCGCGAACGAGCCGGCTCGCTTAACCCTGTCCATAACCAGCTCACCACGTCCCCTTTGACCCGATACAATCGGGTTAGAAATGGTGTGGAATGAGGTGATTGACTGGCCTGCGGCTTGCAGGTCTTCTTAGTGAGTGGAGCCTAATGAGCCAGCTCATTAAGAAGAGCCGTAATTTCCATTACTAGTATATATTAAAATTAGATTCAGATTCAGCTATTTGGGTGGGCACTTCCTGGTTGTGACATCAGCTCACCCCACTGAAGCCAGAAGAGGGGAGCAAGTTTGTAATTGGCCGATCTGAAGCATGTGATGAGTCACATGCTTGTGACATCACTACAGGTCCTTTGCAACGAACTAAGTATTTTTAAATGTTGCAGGACAGCTTGTTTGTAATTGGCCAGCCTCTAGCATGTGATGAGTCAGATGCTTATGACATCACTACAGGCCCTACAGACCATCTCAAGAAGCCTACTGTTGTCTCTAGCTGTACTATACGGTTTCCCATGGCAACCAGAAAGCGTGGCAAATGGAGATTAGCCTGGGGGGCAAAGTAAAACCTCTGCTAGCAGCTAAACACCTGCAGATAGCTAAATAATTAGTGCAGAGTTAGGCAAGAGTTTTTTATAGACAGATAAGGAGGCTATAGATTAACCCTTGTATGGAAAATATATGGCCTTGTGATTCAGCTATGTTAGAAGAGTAGAGTATACAGGGACTGTCTGTAAAGAGTGAAGTCATTAGACACTTCATCAGGTCCCTTTATCTCTCAGCTGTCAATGGATACAGAACAGAAAGCTGCTTAAATATGTAAGAAAGGCGGACACAGGAACAGATTTTTTTAAATAAAGTTTGTTACAAAGTTTACTATTACCATCTGTATTATTCATTTCCCAAATGTTTTCAAAAGTTTAATTACGTTTTAAGGAACCCACAATCTTGCAGAACTGCAGTCTCCAGCAGCTGTGGGAAATTTTTATCAATATAACTGCATTTGTTGTTAGGTGCAACAGGACTGTGATTTATATTGGAGGATTGGTGTGACACACGTCAATGGCTGCAACATAGCTCCTCCCCTCTATTCTGAGTAAAAGCTGCAGAAGTCTTCTGATTGAGTACTACAGCAGTCACTCAGAGCAGATGGGAGGGACTTTAGAAAAGTTCAATGAGAGCTAAAAGCTACATATAAGAATGATGAATTATCTTGTGATACTGGATCAACTTTTTCATGTTGCTAGAAAGCTTAGAGAACAGCAGGGTGAGGAATGGCCCAGACTGACTTTGGAGAAGGTGCAATCTTGGAATATATATCTATTTATAACAGCATGAAATCTGTTTTATCTGGTAATATTCACATGGTTACGTATCACAGGAATCTGTAGTGGAATCCGTTAAAGATATCTGAGGCCTCATACAGTGATCTCAATACAAGAAAACTATGCAAAGAGTTGAGTTGCCTCTTGTTATTTTACTGTGAAATTGATTTTAGATACATACTTTTTAATCAAATTGAGGAAGAATTTGCTAAAGATTTGTGTAGATTTAAAGGGAACCTGTCACCAAAGTTTCCAGAAATCCAGGTAGTAGAGGGTTCCCATGGAGCCCTATAACAAAATGACACCCTTTTTTAATCTAAAATGTATTTCCTTCAGCTCCCATTAAATCAACTTTATAACCTTGTCTTGCATATAACCAAATCTAGAGCAAGCTAGAGGGGGTGTGGCATCCAAAGGCTGAATCCAGCAGCTCCTCCCCATGCCTTAGCATCACTAATGCATGTCATGTGACCAGGGTGACATCATAAAAGGTCCTTTAGCCTACTACCATTATAATACTGTACCCCATGCATCTAACTGATAACATGAAATCACAACAGCCTCCCTGAACTTCTGCTCCCCATCCTTTGTGGTGGCTGCTGTGATTTCATGGGATCAGTTACAAACATGGGGTACGGTATGCTAATGTAGGAGACTCTAGATTTGGCAAAATGCAAGGCAAGGTTATAAAGTTGATTTATGGGGGTTTGGGGAAAACACATTTTAGCTAAAAGAAGGTTGTCATTTAGTTAAAGAGGACCTGGCACCCATAAAAAGGAACTAGGAGCTGCTTGCTAAAGTAAGCATCTCCTAGCACTACAACAAATGCAGCAGTGTTACACTGCTAGCGTTATCGGAATACTACGATAACGCTAGCAGACACTGCCGCTCTGTACAATAGGATAGAATATTCATGAGGGGGTGGGACTAGGAGGCGGTGACTGCCGCATGAAGCTCGGCAGTCACCACCGGACTGGGGAAGAAGCAGCGCCTCGGACTGCCCCCTCATGAAAATGCCGGAACACTTTGAGCGTAGTCTGGCGTTCCTATATTACTTTGCGGCAGTGTCTGCTAGCTTTATCGGAGGGTTACTTTAGTAAGCAGCTCCTAGTGCCTTTTTTATGGGTGTCTCTTTAATAGGGCTCTATGGGAACCTGCCACTAGTTGTATTTGAAAAAATGTGGCACAGGTTCCCTTTAAGAAAATAAGTCCACACTTGACTCCCCTTTAACCATAGCCTGCCCTTACTTAATCCATCAAGAAAGAAGGAAAGGTCATATTTACATATGATTAGAAGGACCGCTGATGCTTTCACAGCATACATATTATCACCGGGAATCCTGCACTGCTTAAATATGGCTTTCACTCTCGCTAAAAGAGCAGGAATCAGTCTTAGTAACTAAACATTACTGATATTTATATTAGCTAAAAAATCTAAATATATACAGGCAGTCCCCTGGTTACATACAGGATAGGTTCTGTACCGTATATACTCGAGTATAAGCCGACCCGAGTATAAGCTGAGACCCCTCATTTTACCACCAAAAACTGGGAAAACCTATTGACTCGAGTATAAGCCGAGGGTGTAGTATACAGCTAGCCAGCCCCCATGTAGTATACAGCAAGTCCCCATGTAGTATACAGCCAGTCCCCATGTAGTATACAGCCAGCCCCCATGTGGTATCCAGCCAACCTCCATGTGGTATACAGCCAGCCCCAATGTGGTATACAGCCAACCCCCATGTGGTATACAGCCAGCCCCCATGAGGTATGCAGCCAGCCCCCACGAGGTATGCAGCCTGCCCCCGTAAAGTATGCAGCCTGCCCCCATAAAGTATGCAGCCTGCCCTCACCCTCCGATGTCCGGATCGTTGGCGCGGGTCCCGATCTTCAGCGCGCGGTACCAGGTGGCGGCGGCTCCTCTTCTTTCTTCTGTAGCCGGCAGATCGCGTCCATGCGATCTGCTGGCGGGCGCACTATGATACCGCGGTGTCGTGGCTGATGACGTCATCAGCCGCGACACCGCTGCATCTTATTGTGCACCCGCCAGCAGATCGCAAGAACGCGATCTGCCGGCCACAGAAGAAAGAAGAGGTGCTGCCGCCTGGTACCGCGCCGAGGATCGGGAGCCTCACGCTGAAGATCGGGACCCGCGCCAACGATCCGGACACCGAAGGGTGAGTATTGAGTTTTTTATTTTTTACTTGACTCGTGTATAAGCCGAGGTGAGGTTTTTCAGCACATTTTTTGTGCTGAAAAACTCAGCTTATACTCGAGTATATACGGTAGGTTTGTTCTTAAAGGAAACCTACCACTTGTAGTGGCAGGTTTCCGATGGAAATACCGGGCACCAGCTCAGGGTGAGCTGGTGCCGGAGCTTATTTTAGTTAGTGTTTTAAACCGCGGTATCGCGGTTTAAAACACTTTTTAAACGTTATAGCCGGCGCAGGCAGGTACGCGCTCGGCGCGTAATAACACGTAATAAATAAGCCCTAAAACAGCTCTGTCAACCAAAAAATATTGAGATAATGAGATTTTCTATATATATTCACTTTTTTCCAGTAAAATTGTAAAAATATATTAAAAAACTATATAAATGAGGTATCACCGTAATGGTAGTGATCTGTAGAATAAAGATAATGGGGCAGATTTACTTACCCGGTCCATTCGCGATCCAGCGGCGCGTTCTCTGCGCTGGATTCGAATCCGGCCGGGATTTATTAAGGTAGTTCCTCCGCCGTCCACCAGGTGGCGCTGTTGCACTGAAAAGCATCGGAATGCGCTAGAGTTCACCGGCTCATGCTGAGTGAAGGTAAGTGCAAGCTCCGCAACAGATTTTTTGTTTTAAATGCAGCGGTTTTTCGGAATCCGTCGGGTTTTCGTTCGGCCACGCCCCCCGATTTCCGTTGCGTGCATGCCAGCGCCCATGCGCCACAATCCGATCGCGTGCGCCAAAATCCCGGGGCAATTCAGGGGAAATTGGCGCAAATCGGAAATATTCGGGTAACACGTCGGGAAAACGCGAATCGGGCCCTTAGTAAATGACCCCCATTATTGTATTAAAGGAAAATTGACGATTTTCTTTTCACCTATACATTTTAAAAGTTAATAAAATCTCATCAATAAGCTACAGACCCACTAAAATGAAGTATTTGTAAAGTGCATCTCATGTCGCAGAAAATAAGCCCCAATATGTCCAAATTACCAAAAATATAAGGATTGCATAGCCAATAAAAAGGGACAATGCATAATCTGCTCTGAATGGTGCAGATTCCCTTCGATGCCCTGGCGTGTGCCCATACAGCAGGTTACCACCACATATTGGGTATTGTTATACTCGGGAGAGATTGGGTATCAAACTTTGTGGAGCACACGGATATACTGGTGTGCACACCCTCTGGCACGATCTGCTCTTCTTGGAGTTTCTTATGCCTTTGTTTTTAAGAAAATAAAACCTTACAAAATTATCCAAATGAGCCTGAGGGGCTCCAGGCTCCATTAAGACCTATGGAACCCAGAGCCCCTCAGACTCGCTTGCATAATTTTAAAAGACTTCTTTTGTAAAAACAAGGGCATAGGAAGCTAAAAGAAGAACAAGTCCTGCCAGAGGGGGCACACACCAGTATGTCAGTATGGTTGGTATACAATCCTTGATTCTGGTGATAGATGTCCTTTAATGCAGTGATTTTCAACCTTTTTTGAGCCGCGGCACACTTTTTATACTTAGAAAATCCTGGGGCACACCAGCAACCAAAATAGCACAAAATGACACTAAAACAGTCATATTATACGTATAGTTAATAATATAGATTCTAAATTTATTTTACTCATTCAGTGTGAAACCTGGGCCTGTTTCGATAAGCACAAAAGGGATATCCTGGCAGGAATGGTGGAAAGACACACACAAAGCTCTTCCTCAACAGTTCTCAGTCTCTCCCTGCTTTTAGTATATGGTGCTGATTATTTTGTGGCTCATATACTGCAAAATAAAGGGGTACAATGAGAAGTACTAAGGCCATGAGGCCAGAGTACAAGTGCCAGCTCAAATACTCAGCCTATGAGCTGGTACTTGTAGTACTCCAGCCTCATGACTATAGTATTTCTCATTTTACATTTCTCATTGTTATATGCAGTATACTGCTGGAGTACTACAAGTACCAGCTCATATGCTGAGTATTCTGCCAACAGTTCATATCCTCAGGCAAAAGCTCATATAGTCAGCATTATTGGTGGGCATTACCTTGGCGGTGGGCAAATGCAAGAGTCTCTCCGCTCTCAGGATGATGCGCCGGCCTCGGTGACGTCATTTTGTCGCACGAGGTTCAAATCTTGCACATGTGTTATTGTACACGTCTCCTACATTGTAAGAGGCCGTGACTGCGCATTGCCGGGAAACAAAACACAGGGGACACCATAGTTTGGGGAAATTTCCCCGCGGCACACCCGACCATGTGTCGCGGCACACTAGTGTGCCACGGCACACAGGTTGAAAATCACTGCTTTAAGGACACATTTTGAAGTGGGATTCAGTACAGTAAAGAACAGAACTCTGAGCGGAGATCATAAAGTAATTGCAGTGGAACAAAATTGATAGAAGATAATACAAGCCATTTTTGCACAGTGTCACTCATCCGTCTCACAGCCAGTGTCCAGCCGAGACCTTTGTGCATTCTGAAATAGTCTTTATACTGAAATTAAAAAAATTTTTCTTTCAAAGAGGATTTCATATCATAGACAATGGGCCACATTTATTAAAGCTCCTGCACCAGTTTCCTGTCTGACTTTGCATGTTCTTTTCAATGCAAACTGCTCGCACATGTAGTTATAAAGTGTCCGCGATACATTTGTTTTGCGGTTGCACTATACCCGATGCCACACAAGATCCTGCACTGGGAAATGTGTTTTCCGGTGCACTGTCGGACCGTGCGCCACATTTATTATGGAGTATCAGACAGAAGCCCCATGTTAAAGTTGCACCAAAGAAAGTTGATGCTCTCTGTCGGGGCAGTGCAGGGGGCGCCAGATGCACCACAAATCCTGATACTGGCGCCCCCTGCACACTACACAGGCAGACTACACATAGTACTGATTGCACTGTTATTGATAAATGTGGGCCGGTATATTGGGGCATTCTCTATGGCAGTGATGGCAAACCTTTTAGACACCGAGTGCCCAAACTACAACCGAAACCCACGTATGTTTCGCAAAGTGCCGATGCGACAATTTAAGCAGTAACTTATTACTCCCTGTTCTTTCACGGGTTTAAATAGTATAGGCACCTGAGGCCACCAATACAGTAGAAAGAAGGAGAAGAAGTTTGGATTATCATTGTAGCTTCCTTCTGGGGTCCTGGGCTGCCTGGGACTGCAATAGGCCTTGAATCCTGTCTGGCAAACTGTACCCTGGGATGATGGCAAGGGTGCCCATTTAGAGGGCTCTGAGTGCCACCTCTGGCACCCGTGCCATAGGTTCGCCACCACTGCTCTATGGTATAACCCTCGTGATTTGGAGTGGTGTGATATCTACTACCTCATTTCTGGAAGAAATGAAACTGCAAAGGGCTCATTCAACTGTGTAATATAGACAATGTGGATCTTCTTGTTGTGTTGTTCAATGTATATTGCTTAGGGTGTTATATAAGTGGTTCTGTGGTGTATGCCCTATAACCTTTACAGGGATCTGGAATTGAATGAAGTGAAACCACCAGGTCACTACTTCTTGGAGTACCATAACCTCTTTTTTGACAAGCATAGATGTGGTCCTGTAACAGGCCAAGGTAGCAGGCAGAAGTTTACGACCTAAGGTGAGGGACATCAGAACAGCTTGAGAGATGGGTAACATGATCTTGATTGAGCTTTGTTAATACAGACAGAACTTGGATAAACACCTTGGCAAGAAACTAGCAAATGGTCCGATTGGGGAGCAGCGCAGCGAGTATAATGGATCAAGTCCAGTGGTGGGTGCACGCCTCCAACAAACTCGATCCACCGGTTTTTAAGGTCAGATATCCAAAAAAATGCAATGAGGCAGCACACCGGTAAGTATAAAGGTGATCTTTATTCACCCATGGCAAAATACGGTGCAACGTTTCAGCTCACCCGTAGAGCCATTATCATTATATGCTTGATAATGGCTCTATGGATGAGCTGAAACATTGCACCTTATTTTGCCATGGGTGAATAAAGATCATCTTTATACTTACCGGTGTGCTGCCTCATTGCATTTTTTTGGATATTTGCAAGAAACTAGATATCCTATTGCTCAGGCACCATCTCATGATTCTCTAGGACAGTGATGGGCAACCCTTTGAGCTTGGTGTGTTAAAATTCACCAAAAAACCGAGCATAACTTGATATTTATAGTTTAAATAACAAATATGTATAATTATTTAACTTCTAGAGTACTTTAACCCTAGGTTGTCTGACTGATCCTACCATGTACTGCCATACTACAGTCTGGCAGTATATGGGGATTTTCCACATCATCTATTTATTACAATGTGCAAATCGCACCATGTAATAGATCGGTTACAATCAGACAGGTGTGGAAATGCTTAGCAACCTGCACATTTCAGTCATGAAAGTTCACAGGTTATAGCGAGGGCGCAGGCGCCGCTGTCCGCATCTCCTTCATGAGGAGCAAAATGATCGCAATGTCTGGCGATTTGCAAGGCGTTGCGATTATTTCAGGGCTTGTACGTCACAAAATTCACACACAAGCCCAGATGAGTGTCTTCTATCATACAGTGCAATGACCTTACTCACTGTATGATGAGAGTGGTTTTCCCCCCTCATCCCTGCTCTGGAGATGGTCAGTGTAGAGGTGGCAGCTGCTAGGACATCACACAAGGCAGCAGCGATGTGGCCTCTGTCTGTGCTGCCATCCTCCCCCCACCACATCTATTAGGAGCTGCAGAGGAGTCTCCTCGGTGTATGGCCGGGTCACCTCTCCTGCTGTGCCCCATGCTGATACCTGGGCTGACTGGAGACAGGAGGCACAGCTCACACAACGGGAGGGGCCGGCCCGGGGGAGGAGGAGGGGGGAGTGCTGTGAGCTCAGCGTGTGACAATCTCTCAGCCTCCCGGCTACTGCACCTTAACTCTCGGGCGGCCGCGTGTCACTGAAAATGGCTACCCGTGTCAGCACTGACAAGCGTGTCATAGGTTCGCCATCACTGCTCTAGGAGCAGCCTAAAGTTTTTGACCACTGTATCCAATTGAGAGTAAATAATATAAATATATATAATAGAATATGTAATCATATAATATAATATATAAATTAGACAAACCATTCCACAAACCCTTATTATACCTCTAACTGTGATTTCTTTGTCTATTTATCTAGATTCTGCTTCATGATACGAAGGAGCAGGAGGAGATGAGAATATTTCCAGGCCCTATGCAGAGGTAAATAACAGCGCACAATTCATTTTCTTTTACTGTATGCAAAAACACATCCGGCAAAAGATAAAGGAATCTTAAGCAAAGGAACAATAGAAGATGCTGTCAACTCTGATGGTTTCCATTACATTAGTTATTGAAAATTCTGGGGACTGATATATTGCGCCTTTAGCGAACCCTTTGGAATTTGTGACTATTTGTGCCACATTACACCACTTTTTTAAAAAAGTGGATGCAGTGGAGCACGGTAAAAGTTTGGAAGTAATAGCTGGTATATATGCCAGCATGGATCTGCCGTCCATTAAAGCTCGGGTGCACGAGTGCAGAGCAAGAATTTTTGTAACCATGTTCTGGGTGTGCAGATTCTTAAGAATGGAGCACAACTTGCCAGTCTTAATATATCAGGCGTAGGAAAGAAAAAACTGAACAAATTGGCGCCAAGCATATATAATACAGCATGGATCTGCCGTCCATTAAAGCTCGGGTGCACGAGTGCAGAGCAAGAATTTTGGTAACCATGTTCTGGGTGTGCAGATTCTTAAGAATGGAGCACAACTTGCCAGTCTTAATATATCAGGCGTAGGAAAGAAAAAACTGAACAAATTGGCGCCAAGCATATATAATACAGCGAGGTTTATTTTTCAAGTGGATGGTCTTAATACTTCAGGCCCACTGTGTACTACAGACAAGTGATGTGTCCTGCAGATTACTCTCACTTTGACTAATAGAGGAGCCTAAATTAGAAATTGACCCTGCTTCTCAGAGGGCTTGCTTAGGTGCAGAAAAAAATAGTAGATGCATCTTGTGCCCACCAAGCCGATTATTAAAACTCATACACAAGGCATAGGTCTAAGTAAATCAGTCCCTTTCTGCTTGATATGTCATGTTGTTCTTTATGCAAATTCTTTGTATGAAGAACCATATTGTGCGTAGGAATATGACCTAAGATTTTGAAGCAGATTAAAAGGACATCTACCATCAGTTTCGCTGGTGGTGGTTTAGTCCTACTAACCAGTTCCTGAGTAATTGCTCTTTTCAGGGCTTCTCTTATTATAACTCTTTCTCCCACAATTTTCGGCAATATAGAGTTTTCAAAATTATGCTAATCAGTCTGGGGTGACTATGTCACCAAGGTGCCTAGGAGCGCCTTGTCTTATAAATTATTTACTCCCCTGTTACTCTACAAGTCCTGCATGGTCCCTGATGTCCCCTACTCTATGCACTCTGGAAGGGCGGGACCAGGCCGTACTGGAAGCATAATGGGAGAGTGAATATTTTGTAAGACGAGTTGTTCCAGTTGCCGAAATCACAGCGTATTGAGTTAACTGATGATAGATATCTAGCTTTCCATCAATAATAAGGTCACCCTTGTAGCATAGAGGACATGACATGCCATGACCTTCCAGCTGGTCTGTGGGCAATCTACATAGCTTTACATGATTTAGTGGACCGTAGTTTGCAGCCCATGTATCATCTGTGGGTTTGTGCTGCAGCCCCACTGATGACAATAATAGACTGCCCAGGCCACAAACTCAGGCAGGAATAAGAACTGCTCCATAATTTTTGGTCCAGGCTCCTGCATGAGTTTGTGGAATCTACGCCCATGTGCTTGAGTCCATAGAAAACTTTGGGGCCATGTGCTAGCCAATGAAACTTCATGGCCATAAGGGCTTATATAGAGTGGTGGGTTGTCAGCCTGAGCTTGGTCACCTTCCATATGGTCCTACAGCGGCCTTGTACCCACGTAGTTCCCAAAACAGACACAGATACAGACATTGATACCTTTTTGGAGACATACAGCAGCCTGTATAGACATGTAGATGAACAAGGAACACTACACCACCCGGGGGCAATTACCCCAACAGTTTTTTGGGATCCAAAGTGCAATTTTTTGCATCTAGTTCTCAGTTGGTGCATTGGCACAAAAAAGTAGGACTCCTTTAAGAAGTGAAATCATTCTTTTAACCTCTTTATTAAATATAGATAAGGGAAAATAGAAGTTTTGCTTGAATATGCATCAAGAAGAATTTTAATATTTTGTGTAAATGTCACAAATAACCCCGCGCTCAAGAATTCTGCCGACGTTCCCTTTGCTCTGCTCCCAGCAGGCTCGTTTTCCCAGAGACATACATGTAAATGAAACCCTCCTTAGATACATAGCCCGTGACAGTGTGGACTATGAGATTACAGACACCTTTGGGAAATCCTCGATTGTCTCACCGTGTATGGAAGCAGATACGAAATAATGATTTGTTAATATTAAAATTTAGATCTTGTCTCGGAGAATATTCTTTGTATTCACGTCCTGTTAACTGTGTCAAAATGATATAAAGTAACTTCACACCGTAAATACTGATGGTGCTCCGGCCTTTAGTTATTCTTGTCTGGTATAATGTTGTTGTGTGGTGCTGTATGATGATGTTGAAAAGTATGTGCCCCCCTCCTGATGTCATATTTATCACAATTTCTGATCATCAAGCCAACATGACTGCAATTTAATTGTAGATCCAGAGAATTAATTAAGTAATTTTCCTTAAGTTCAATTAAGTAATGAGCGTCTATAACAGAAGAGAGCTTCTCCGTGTGTTCTGTTCATTTTGTACATTATATTATCATTATCATCATCTACTTGTAACAACTCCCTGCACGTCTCCGATATTCTGACCATAAAACATTTCTGACAATGGAATTCTGGCACGGAACCAGATCGGTTTTTAACACTTATCCAGTAAATAATGAAAACATAAAATAAAATTTGAGACTAGACCGTAACAAATGGGCAGATATGCAAAACGCGACTGTAAATGTTCGCTAATTGCATTTATCTCAATAGAAACAAAACACTGACAGCACAAATAGAGTACAAAGAACAAAAAAGCCATATTAATTGAGATGTAACACTGGCACGAAAAAAATGCTATAAACAAGTGTTGTGAATGCATTTTTAAATGTTTTATTAAATATTATATAACTTTAATGCAGATTCTGGGGAATGCACTGATGACACAGGCAGAGACCCCTAAACCCCCTGTCTCTAAGTGATTGCTTTACCAACCCTAGATGGTAAAGGTCAACTAGTCTTTCCCTTTCTCTGCCAAAGTGCAAACATGGAGACAAAGACAGAACAAAACAGAGGAATAGTCACAGCTGGGTCACAATAAAGAGGGCCAATGCAGTACAAAATCACAAGGCAAAAGGATAGTCTGAATACAGAAAGAAAGTAAGAATACCAAAGTACTGGAGGAGATGAGAGCTATGGAGGGATTGGCAGATTCACAGATGGATAGATTCACCAAGATTTGGTCCCCGTGGATTGACTTTCGCAGCTTGACAGCATTTGCCTCTTGAATAGCGGGAGGTGGGGTAACCCTTTGATTCTTAACAGGACATTTACCGCTCGGTACAAACCAAGCAACAGATAACTAGGATTTAGTTGGTGAATTATCATATCCTTTTTCCCTTATCTTCTTCCCTTATGTGCTCCCTCCCAATACCCTCCCCCCCATTCCCCTTCACTCCCATATGTGCTTCCCTTGTGTTTCTATGTTTTCTGTGTTTAGTTATTGCTTTTATTATTGTTAGAATGGTTGTTAGCACTTGTTAACTTGAGACATGGTCTGATATAACATTTTCTCTATGCACCTCATAAGCAGAGACAGCATCTACACCGATTTTAATTCTGCTTTGTTCACGACAAGACTATCCATGCATAATATTGTCGGGCCATTGGACATACGACTCATGTCTTTCTTGTTATATGATAAATACATCGATACAGACTGTATTTGACACATTGGTAATGTCTTAAACTTTGTCATATGTTAATTTCAATAAAGTTTATTGAACAGAAGAATACCAAAGTACATAGAAAACAGGATATAAGGCGCTTACTACAAAACTAAATCTAAGGCTATATTCACACTGCCGTTGCCCACCGTACCGTAGCGGGCAACGGCAGTGTACGGGGAGAGGAGGAGGAGGTGAGCGCAGCTCACCCCCGCCCCTCTCCATAGGAAGTAATGGCGCACGGCGCCGTATTACGGGTAAAGATAGGACAGGTCCTATCTTTTTCCCGGGTACGGAGCGGTACGGTGCCGCACGTGTGCTGCACCGTACCGCTCCTGTAGGGCGCCGTGCGCCCATTGCCGTCTATGGAGGACGTATATCGGCCGTATATATATACGTCGCCCGTATATACGTCCTCCATACGGTCGTGTGAATGTAGGCTAACCAGACTAAACAGAGTTGTGACCAGGAGGTATAGCTCCAGTCCAGAAATTGATTGTAAAGTGATCGAAGAGCAATATTGTCAGGTGGCAAGTGTACTGTGGCCCCCAGTTTCTGCATTGCATTAGTACTGTCGTTTTTCAGCTGCTGCATTCAGCCGGAAGTGGCAGGAGGTCACAGGACCCGCTTTGGTCCATTCCTGGTCTCCTCGGGACCATAAGACGTCCCTTCCTCTGACATCACAAGTGACATTTCAATATCTGTAGAGGCCATGGATTAGCTAAAGCAGGTCCGGTGTCCCTCAAGAACCTCCTCCTGGCCACAGTGGTGAAGTCCTGAACTTCTCCAAGAGGACTCAATTCAGTTAAAAAGAGCAAGGTTTGGTTTTGCCGTCATCAACGGCAAAAGCAATATCAAAACTTTAGAAAACTATAATCACATTATTTAGAAAAGCCGTTCATTCACACATATTTGGACGTCTCCAGCCAAGAAAGATGTACATTGTGGTTAAAATTCTCTGCAGAAAATGTATAAAAAGACCAGAGAATAATATACAGGTACAACTGTGTAGAGATAATTGGCCCAACATCCTTAATCTTGCCAAAAAATTATTACTTTTTGAAATGTTTAAAGATGCGGTTCAGCATTTTTGGAGGAAAATTGACAGTAACCGCTTTATTTTCACAACTTAGAGCCTTGTAGGAAGAATCTGACACTTTCCTGTCGTAAGCAGTTTTTACAGTTTATTTATCATCTGCAAATATTGCCTGTGATTCCTTGAAGATTTCTATATACTGTATATTTATACTTTTTCAATATTGAGACCCAATGGAACTGCTGTTGGTCAAACTAAAGTACCGTATATAATCGAGTATAAGCCAAGTTTTTCAGCACAAAAAATGTTGGCTTGTACTCGAGTCAAGAAAAAAACCCAACAGTGTACTCACTTTCTCACCATACCCCTCCCCCCCCCCCCCCCGGCAGGTTCTCTTCTATGCAGAGATGTTCCGGCATTGGTTCTGTGTCTCTGCTCTGTCCGTCACAGGGATCGCAACGTCAGCTGCTTGCTGAAATTCTACTATGTGCGCGGCAACTGCACAGTCTATGATGTCAGCAGGCGGCTGACGTCACGATGCCTGCGACGGACCATGTGGTGACAAGAAGCCGATGCTGGAACATCGCTGTATAGAAGCGGACCTGCTGGGGGTGAGGGGGGTGTTGGAAGGTGATTACACTGTTTGTTTTTTTGTTACGTGCATTATATTGGGGGCAGGAGCTGCAGGCTATATACTAGGGGGCTGGAAGGCTATATACTACAGGGGGCTTGCAGACTATATACTACAGGGGCTGCTAGGCTATATACTTCAGCGGGCTGGCAGGCTATATATACTGGGGGCTGGCAGGCTATATACTACAGAGGGTTGGCAGGCTATATACTACAGAGGGTTGGCAGGCTATATACTACAGGAGGCAGGTTGGCTATGTACTACAGGGGGCTGGCAGGCTATATACTACAGAGGGCTGGCAGGCTATATACTACAGGGGGCTGGCAGGCTATATACTACAGAGGGCTGGCAGGCTATATACTATAGGAGGCTGGCAGGCTATATACTACAGGGGACTGGCAGTATATATGCTACAGGGGGCTGGCAGGCTATATACTACAGAGGGTTGGCAGGCTATATACTACAGGGGGCAGGTTGGCTATGTACTACAGGGGGCTGGCAGGCTATATACTACAGGGGGCTGGCAGGCTATATACTAAAGGGGACTGGCAGTATATATGCTACAGGGGGCTGGCAGGCTATATACTACAGGGGCTGGCAGGCTATATGCTAGAGGAACTGGCAGGCTATATACTACATGGGGATGGCAGGCTATATACTACAGGGGGCTGGCAGGCTATATACTGGGGAGGCTGTGATCAATGCATTTCCCACCCTTAGCTTATACTTGAGTCAATAGGTTTTTCCTGTTTTTTGTGTTAAAATAAGGGGTCTCGGCTTATACTCGGGTCAGCTTATACGCAAATATATACGAGTAAATTTCTTTATTGCTGTCCGAGGTCGGCATGGGTTAGTGACAGGATGTGACTCTCTTTCAGCCTACCCAATTCACTGCCAGCCCTACACACCCTATTCCATGCCATGTGAACAATCAAATGTTGCAAGTTCTACTTAAAAAGTGAAAAAAGAACAACTGTTTTTGCCATTTAGACTAACGTTTTCCCTTAGATTCTGAGTGGCTAAGGCTATGTTCACATCTGTGTTCTTTATTTCATTGTATTGCTTTGACATTGGAGTGAAGCCCTTAAGATCCCATTAACTGTGACAGGGTCCATTGGGCTCCTGTGATGAAAACATGACTTTTTTTTGCCTCTGTGATTTTTTTAGATTGCATTTCTTTTACAAATGTGAACCTACCCTTAAAGTCAGCACAAGTAAAATACATTTTTGTTTGGCACATACTTTTATCTGTATTTTGCTGTACAGAATAATAACTTTTGTTACTACTTATGTTAAAGCATCCAAACTTTATGTCATCTGGCCATGGTGATGTCATCTACGGTCCTTTAGATGAATCCAGTAAGATTTGCATCTATGTATCTGATCACATAATATCACAGCATTCCCCCATAAAGAATGGGGAGGAGTAGAAGTACAAGGACGCTGCTGTAATCATGTAATCCGATACACACATAGGGTAAACATTGTAAATCTTACTGGGTATAATACCTGGGTAAATGACATCACCCTGGTCACATGACATGCTGAGAACAGGCATGGAATATGGAGAGGATTAAATGGGAGGGGCTAGTTGAGCAGGACACGCCCCCTCTTGTGCCTGATAGGGTAACATAAAGGTGATTTATGGGGATGTAAGAGAAACAATTTTCAGGTAAAGGAAGGGTGTCAATTAGTTAATTGGACTCTATGGGAACCTGTCACTAGCTGTATTTGTGAAAATGTGGTGACAGGTTCCCTTTAACAACTTTGGGACCATTTACACTCACGTATGCACTTTCCCAGAGTGCGATACTTGTGGCACCACATAGGAGCCAGGTCAAAGTTGTCTATGGGGACATATAAATTTGTGGCTGGAAAAATGTCCCCGCAACGGCTGTGTGAATACAGCCTTAGGTTGGTTTTACATACACAGCACTATTTATGGAAAAACTCTGCTTTTGTTTTTGATTAACTTTTCTTGCCCAACCCATGAATGGGTTCAACAGTCAAATTAATTGTTTTATTATTATATTTGTGTGGTTTTTTTTTAAATTTGAATAAGGGTGAACACCATTTATATTTACTATTATTTATTATTATATATTATATTTACTATTTATATTTACTTTGTCAAAAACTAAGAGAATGGGGCACATTTTCTAAGGGCCAGCCGACACTTTTCTATCGGACTTTGCACGTTGTTTTTAGTTCAAACTGCTTGCACAGGTATTTAAGAAGTGTCTACGCCACATTTGTGTTGCATGCAACCCTTTTGTGGCGCAGCTGCACTGGGCATCAAGCGGCACAAATTAGGAGTTTTTTTGGTGCACAGTCGGACCGTGCACCAGATTTATCATGCAAAGCCCAACAGAATTCTGTTGCACCCCCCCCCCCCCATATTAAAGGACACCTACCACCAGGATGAAAGACTGCATGCAAATGAGCCTGAGAGGCTCCAGGCTCCATAGGCATTAATGAAGCCTGGAGCTCCTCAGGCTCTTTTGCATACAGTCCTTCCTGATGGTAGATGCCCAGATGATTTTTTGAGATTTTATTTACATACAGTGGCCCAAACAAATTAGACACACAAGGGGCTTATTCCACATTGGGGCCACACATTGTTGAAAACTATGAACTAGAAAACTCCAAATCAAGGTAGTAACCCAACATTTGACCTCCATAACTCTGTGAACTTACCCTTTAAGAAATTTTTAAGAAGTCAATTAAAGAACATGAATGTAGATTTACTCCGTGGACTGATATCTCTCTTCTCTCTGTCTTGGCATCTTATAGGGAGGATTTACATAAAGTAGATGTAATGAACTACTGCCAGCAGAACATGAGCCAGTGCCTACGCTTGCAGGATGCAAGGAGCCGCGACAAGGCATTGCTATGGCAGGTGCTGCTGCAGATGTGTCGGCAGAATGGGGTATGTGGAAATCTGCCTTGCATTAGCAATGAACGAGTATCACTGTGCTGCATCCATGGAGTGCTGTTTCTACATACATTTATAGCACAGTCGGTCATATATTATGTAAATATGGTTTTCCCTTAATTAACATTATGCAGATTGCTTTTCTGCATGTGCGTCTCAGCCGAGAGTCCTGCTTTATAGTAATTAATTGCTTTGTTTGCCTCATAGTGTTGAGGAGAGCGGGAGAATAGAAGCCGCCATTGCACTCTGTTTAGTTAATGTTTAAAGGATCTAGCGGCTCGTGGATTTTCTGCACCTGCCTCCGAGCGTTTTATTTTAAAACTTTATTAACTTTAACAATTCATGCGAGCGAATGCATAGAAATTGTAGATTAGCACAGGAAGGCAGTTTACAAGAGGAAATATCAAGGGAAATTTGATTCCAGAAATCGGAATATTTGCAGAACAGTCCTTTTAACGGGAATTGACTATGGACATTATAGACTGGAACATTATGGGGCAGATTTACTTACCCGGTCCTGTCGCGATCCCGACTTGCGTTGTCCAACGAGGATTCGGGTCTGCCGCAATTCACTAAGGTCGTGCGTCCAATTTCCTGCATGTGTCGCTTCCGCGCGAGGTCCGTCGGAGTTCACCTTCTTCTTCCCGGTGCTTGTAGGTGTCTTGCGACACAATTCTAATTCTAAAGCGCGTTGTCCAAATCTGTCGGCTTGTCCGATGGCCACGCCCCCCGATTTCTGTCTCGTGCAAGTCGGGACCAATGCGCCAAAATCCGATCTCGTGCGCCAAAATCCCAGGGCAATTCAGGGCCAATCGGAAAAATTGTGAAAACCCGACGGAAATGCGTCTGACGGATCCTTAGTAAATGAGCCCCCATATGTGCAATTAATATTAACCTAAATTTTTACAGCCACCCTATTTTTTGTCTAAATTCAACTTTTGCTGTGCTGATATTTTCTCTGTATGTACATAAAACATATGGAAAATCTATAATTTATCCTTCTATCTAAATATACTTACAATTAAAAATGGCTACTTATCTCTCCCCGCTTTCCTGAAACTCCAGAACTACCGTAAGAAATGTTGCAAGGTCTACAGAGACATTGGGGATTATTTATCATTTGTTATCTGGGGCTTTTTTGGTGTAAAAAAAATAAAAAATGTGGCATTGAGGTTTCCGTGCCTTTTAAAAAAACATAAGTATCACTGGGCCATTTCCACCACTTTGTTAGTCTGGCTTAAGCATAGAACTACTGCTAGTGCAACGCAATGCAAAGCCAGATTCATGTCCCCTAAAAGTCTTTTAGCTACGCCAGTCCCCTAAGTGTTGGGACTTTTTATGCATTTTGAGACTTTTTTGGGACTTTTTGAAAAAAATATTCCCAGACAGAATTCCCAAAAATAGACATAGAACTGTCCCAAGGAGCCACCTTATGATAAATAACCCCAATGAGCCCAGAAAAGAGTCTAGTTTGGGGGCTACAATTAGTCATTATGTGAATAAAACTTTTTGTAAGAAGTTTTAGTTGATCCGGGGAGTTATTCTGATGCCATATTAGGGGTTGGGAAGGAATTTTTCCCTGTTTTGGCCATTTGGCATCAGCCTTACAGGATTTTCTCCTTCTTCTGGATCAACACTTTAATTTAAGAGGTTAGACTAAATGGACTGTTGTCTTTTTCTAACCTTATTTACTTTGATACTACAAATTGTTTTCAGCTGTGAGCTGCGGTTCCTAGTTGAGGAGCATCAGAATTTGGCACTGGGGGTGGAAGATCATCTGTGTTTCTGTCTATAGGCTGAAAGTTGTGCAGCTGGTGTTGACACTTACTTCTGAATATATTATAGTAGTAAGATTATTACCTCCATCCAGTGATGGCTGAAGGCAGCCAAATTAATATAATTTATCCATATCTATATTGGCTTCTATAATTGCTATGCTGAGGAGGAAACATTAAAAATGTACTTTGGCAACATTCTTGGGCAATGTATGGTCACAGTAGACATCATACAGTTGACCGATATGACTGATCCAAGATAGCAACTATAGAAGCTTCCCAATAGTCCCCAGACAGAAGACATCAGTAGGACCGGTGTGATTTCATATCTGAATTTTTGGTTACATCAAGAGATAATGAAAACATCAACAATGTAACTCTCCCAACAGAAGTATCATTCCTTTTTGGTAGTTATTGAAGCTATGGCAATTTTTTCCCCTGATTATTCTTTCTTTAGTGTATTACTGGGACTGATCTGGCTGATCTATTACTCCAAGACTGCAGGCGGGAGAGATACCGTAAAGAGCAAGAGTACAGTGAGCTGATATCTTTAGATGATGATGCGGCTCTTGTCCCTGATGGTGCACAGGTGGATCTTCTAACTGGAGAGGTTCCATCTTCTTCCGAAACGTCTACAAGGATCGCCGTGGAGAAATTTACTAAATTGCTCTACTTTGGTCGGAAGAAGGTAAGTTGTCTATGTTGCATTGTAGATATTGGCTCACATTTATAAATGCCTTTGCGCAAGTTTTCTGTCGGACTTTGCACTAGAAAGAGTGTGCAAACTGCTTGCACATGTATTTTAGAAGTGTCCACGACACATTTATATAACGACTGTACTGTTCCTGACGCGCCGCAAAATTCTGCACATAACGGGAGTTTCGGTTCACAGTCAGACCTTGCGCCACATTTATTACCACAACTTGACAGAATTGGGGCACATTTACTTACCTGTCCTGCGCGATCCGCGAAAATGCATTGTCCAACTGGAATGCACATCTGCCGCGATTCACAAAGATTGGGGCACATTTACTCACCCGGTCCTGTCACAATCCCGTTGTACATTGTCCGACGAGGATTCAGGTCCGGCGCGATTCACTAACATCGTCCAATTTCCTGCAGGTGTCGCTTCTGCGCCGAGGTCCGTCAGAGTTAATCTTCTTCTTCCCGGTGCATGTAAGTGCTTGATCTTGCGACACATTTCGTTCTTTAAATTCTGCGGTTGTCCGACTGCCACACCAAAAACCTGGGGCAATTCGGCGCAAAACGGAAATATTTGGGAAAACCCGATGGAATCGCGATCCGTGTACCCTTAGTATATGTACCCCATTGTGCGCTCTATATCCTGCATCTGTCGCTTCCCCGCTCAGGTCCGCTGGAGTTCACCTTCTTCTTCCTGGTGCATGTAAGTGATTGGTGTTGCGACACAAATTGAATGTTAAATCCCGCGCTCAGTCCGAATCAGTTGGATCGTCCGTCCCCCCCAATTTCTTTTGCATGAAAGCCGGCGGAATCCCCAGTTAAATACCTGTCACAGCGGCGCAAATCCTGCAAAAGTGCGTCCGCAGACCCTTAGTAAATAAGCCCCCCCGTGCTCTCCACAGGCATACTGCACTTAGTTTGCACTACTTTTGATAAATGTTGGCCATTATGTTTTTGTAATACGACTTGGAAGTTACTTGGTCTTTCTGCAGACATCATCCAGCTTTTTAACTCTTACTATTCTTGTTCTTATGTGAGAATGGAGCTTACTTTCCCAGCTGATTTTCATGTAACTTACTTGGACTTTCGTTTACCTTTGTGAAAAGCAGTATAAAGATATTCACTTACTTTGATATTCTGTGCTTTTCAGGCATCCTGCTTCTTCTTTCTACTATGGCCTTTGAAATCTTTCTGCTCCTGAGAAGACTCTGATAATCTTTACATCTTCCATCCAATGTTCTATTGGAGACACATTCATATAAATCGATGACATTTTTTATTATTTACGCTTACGTAGTTTCCAGGGTTAGTTAACTTCATTTTGGTTGTTTTCACTTTTTTTTAAAGCGGTTATCCATGGGATAGGTGATGAGTTTCCAATTAGTGGGGAGTCAGTCTTAAAGGGGTTTTCCCACAAAGCTCGTCAATTTCCGTCAGCTCCATAGAGATTAATGGAACAGAACGGGCTTGTGCGGCCATCTGCTCCATTAGTCTGACAGAGCAACGAGGTCCGACGGACCCCTTGTTTTCGGGATTTGTGGTGGTCTCAGCACTGAGACCCCCACTGATCAGCAAGTTAGGCCCTATCCCGTGGATAGGACCTATCTTTTCTTCATGGGAAAACCCCTTTAATAATGGTTACCCATAGTTCTTGTTAATAAAAACAATGACACATCATGCATGCCCCAAATACATCTATCTTTTTGGGGCCACAAGTATAATACATCAGGAACACTTACTCAAAGATGCAAGAAATGTGACTGTGGTTATCCTTCTATTGGTGTTATCCGTGGCTTCTTTCTAGCCAAAAATGAATTTTTAACTATATCAATTGTTATGCTAATTAGTCAGAAGGGCCCTCCCTGCTGCAGTTTCACAGGGAGTTACGCTGTGCTTCCCCCCTTCCTCTGCTGCACTGAGATTACATCAGGCAGAGTGAGGAAGAAGTGCTGAGGGGAGAGGGAGACAGAGTAACAGCCTGTGAAGCTACAGCAGAGAGGGATCTGATAATGCTGACCCAATGCCCTTCAGGCTCATTACCATACTTTTAATAGTTGATTGTAGAAGAATGGAGGCCACAGGTGACAAATATTATTGCAGTCATGGTGCCTGGATCTATGACTAAGTGCCCCAGGTTTATCATGATGGATTTTGATAGTAGATTTCCTTAGACTGGCAATCTTTGTGTTTCAAATGGATGTAGAGTTGTTTCTTTGGAACACATATTCAGTAATGTAATTTAATAAATAAGCGAAGAGCTTAGGTCCTTTAGTATATCAGAAAACATATCCCATAACCATGAACCAAACAATTTGGTTTGGTTACTGAAGTATTGGACTATTAATAAATAATAAATAAACTTTATTATCCCAAAGGGAATTTGAAGTGTCACATCAGTAATATACAGACAGTGAAAACCAAGACAATGAAAACATATACAAGAATAAGACATACCCATAGGATAAGACATACATATATATATAATCCATACAACTTACACAACTAAGAACATCTAAAATCCTAAGGACAGACATGACTTGTTCTGCATTTCCTGACATCATTGGACATTTCTAGAGCAACTGGTATAAATGTTTTCTTATATCTCTCAAACCTACACCGCATAGATATACAGCGGGGGCTATAGCCTGAATTACCCCAAACAGCAGGTGATCAATATTGTCTATAATTTTATCCACTTTCTTCAATATTCTATGTAGCAATAATACTTCCCAGTTCTCAAAAGACATACCCACAATTTAGGACACTTTCTTAATGATTTTATACAACCTTTGCTGGTCCCTAATAGACATACAATTACCCCATGCTGTTGAGGCAAATGTAAATGCACTCATCATTACTGTACGATGGAAACCTGCCATCATTATTCTGGACACATGGAATGACCGCAGTCTGTGTAGAAAGAATGAATTACTATGGGCTTCACTACATACCTGGTTAATATGTTGATGCCTATTAAGCCTTTCATCTATAACAATACCAAGGTATTTATAACTTCTAAGCCGCTCCACTTCTATACCTCCTGCACACAACAGTGGGCTTGCTTCACCCTGTTTACGTGGAACATTGATTTCTTTGGATTTATTGACATTAAGCACAAGCCGTTACTATTACACCATTCTGCTGTCACAGTCTGTCTATATTCAGAATCACCCCCCTCTTTAATGCATCCTACCAACACAGAATCATCTGATTACTTTTGGAAAAAGCAACCAGGATCACTCTTCATAAAATCTGAGGTGTATAGAATAAACAAAAAAGGGGCTAACACAATGGGGCAGATTTATCAAGGTGTCTAAAAGTAAGAATATTCTTAGTTGCCCATGGAAACCAATTACATCTCAGCTTTCATTTTACCAGTGCTCATGAATATTGTAAAGGGGAGATGTAATTGGTTGCCATGGACAACTAAGAACATTCTTACTTTTAGACAGCTTGATAAATCTGCTCCGGTGCTACACAACACCCCATCAGACTATGAATTCCCTAACCTAACCCTTTGTGGTTTGGAGTATAGGTAACCCATCAGCCAATTGGTAAATTTAAGACCCACAGCATGCCTTGTAATTTCGACTCCAACCGGTTTTAAAAAGGTGGCTGAAGATGAAAAAAGTCAGACAAACCTCTGATTTTGGGGTTTTGGACGAGGTACTTTATTTACTAGAATTATAATCGATGTTTTCCACAAAGTCGGAACTATCCTGTAAATTGACCTCCACTGTTATATTTACTATCATAAATGATGTCCTCTTATAATGCGCATAATATGACCCAGTTACAACGTCTGCATCATGGCCTAGTAGCTTCTATAATGTCACCTCTAAATGTCACCTGCTAAATATAGGCATTGTTTGCGGTTCTTGACTTTTCTTCTCACTAAAATACCAAACTACTTACAGTATGCTCATTTATGTCCTAGTCTTTGTAACACTTTATAATAATCCAGATATATACACGGTTATGGAGAGAGGCTATTAGAGTAGTACTTTATGAGCCTAGTATATTCAGAGTAGAGATGACCGTACTCGTAGTTTCAGCTTGGGATTGGTCACACAACACGGCCGTATTGCCGGATCAGTGGCCAAACATTCAATGCGGCAATTTTTTTTTTTTGTAATTGTATTTTTAGTGAATTTTTAATACCAATGGGTAACCAACTGATCATATGCATATACATGATTACCTACAGGAAAAGGAATGAGCATGGAAACAATGTACAGCATAACAACACCTCCAGATGCAGAGAGACCAGGAGTAGTTACAAGTGCCTGTCAGCGTTGATGGGGGGGATAGTTATCCCTGTTGGTATAAACAGTCCCCAGGTTGAGGGGATAAAAAAAAGAAAAAGAACGTCAACTGTTCAAGGCAAAAAGTAGGCACCAGCCATTTAAGGACAGACAAGACAGGAGGTTGTAAGACAGACCTGAATCAGGAAACTTCATTAGTGAGCCAAAAAGAGTCCAATGGGTCACAAATGAGTTGAAATGTGTTAACCTTACCCTGGAGAGTGGCCGTTAGATCTAACTTCCTTAATCTGAGCGTATAGTTCATACCTGGAAGGAGGAGAAACCTGCCGCCAGTGCCTAGCAATGAGGCATTTAGTGGCTGTGAGAAGCTTTAGCACTAGGGAGAGGGTGTGCTTTCTGAGGGAATGGGGGCAATCCGGCAAATTGACGCCCCTTTAATCATGGCCATGCATAGTAGCAAGGGGGGTCCATTTTCCTACGGATCCACTCATCTTTATTCAGGAGTAGAGTGCTGTCTTTTTTGTTCGCTTGTCCTCTTGAGACTAATGCTGGGGATTGAAAGTCTTCAGTATATACATGGGGTTACTTTGCTCATGAATACACTAGACTTATAAGCTTTACGTCCAGTGTACATTCTATTAGCTCTTCTAGTAGTCAACTAAGGATATGGACCTCCATGGCGGCATTATAAGCCGAAAATTACATTTTAAAAGTCTAAAAGAGTTTACTTATGTACATTACCCACTCAGCTCAATCTCGTTTCACTGCAGTTGCATCAGATTATCTCCCGGGACATTATGTATTTTCTTTCTCCTATTTTATTATCAAGGAGGCCCTTGATTGGGCGATGAAAAGTCAGCTTTGGGGACACGCTTTGTTCCTTTCTAGCAAGATGGATTTGCGGACCTACAGCTGCGTAATGACAAGGTAAATGCACTTTTATCTGATCTGTTATCATCTTATCTTGCTAACAGCCACAGTCAGGAAAGCGTTATTACGACTAGTAATTCAACGGCAGCAAAAGGGGATGGGATTAGGTTGTCCTGCGGAGAGGATAGTAGGAAATTCTCGTAATTAGACAAGAGGGGAAGCAGTCGCTAAGACTGGTGATTACTTGTAAAGAATCTAGTTGGAGGAGGTCACTCATTACTCGTAGAGAATGTAATTGATTGGGCATCGACTGTACTGGAAATTATTGAATAAACATAATATTCCGGGTGGGAAAAGATCAAACATTACTGCAGATAGAGCACGCTGCGAGGCTTAGCCGATCTCATCCCATTTCCTCCTCAGTAGGGCTACTAATTTAGCATTAATAATGGTTTTGTTGCAGGTTTACCAGCACTTTGGCTGTCAATGACCCATTACAAACCCTGTTTCAGCTAATGGCTGGTCGCATACCACAGGCTGCAACCGTAAGTTTGTACAGATATAATACTACTAATACTATCCACTTTCATCCCATTGTACTTCTTACATCTAATGACCTAGCAACAATTGGGCCATGATATGGGGAGATAATAATAGCTAACTTTGACTTATTTTGGAACACATAAATTCTCTGAGCAATAATCAAGATCCTTCCATTTTGCACTGGGCGCGAGGATGGTTGGATGTCTTGTCACTTGACAACAGTAACCAGTTATCATTGCACTCATCCATGGAAAGTAATCGGATTCTCTGACTTTACAAGTCCTGTTTGGATTGTAAATGCTTGGGTTTTTAAAGTAAACGTACTAAACTTAGAAAAACAAAATAATAAAATGTCCCAACATTTATTCTATTAATTTCCAAAATATGTTTGATTCTTTTTAGTCTCATATATTTATAAGAGGAATAAATCTCCTGTGTGTCGAGTTGCTCAGTATTTCCCTGCTTCTTATTCTCACTGTTCAGTATCTGGCCGGTGAGAGGAGGAGGACCGAGATATCATCAAGCCCCACCCCACTTCTCATCAGATGCCCCAGCAGATGCTCACATGGAAAAATCTACATCTCTTTCTGTATTAGTCAATCACTGTGTGTGGGCGGAGTATTCAGGACTCACTGTCAATCACTGTGTATGGGCGGGGTAATCAGGACTTTCACTGTCAATCACTGTGTGTGGGTGGAGTATTCAGGACTCACTGTCAATAACTGTGTATGGGCAGGGTAATCAGGACTTTCACTGTCAATCACTGTGTGTGGGTCGGGTAATCACAGAGCTCAGCTTCTCTGCCATTTATATAGCGCTCAGACAGGGCAGTACTTTATTGGTACCTATGTCATACTTAAAGGGAACCTGTCAAAACATTTTCACAAATACAGCTAGTGACAGGTTCCAAAAGAGCCCTAGTAATTAGCTGACACCCTTCTTTTAGCTAAAAATTGTAATATAACTTTGTCTTATATTACCTGGTATCATAGGAGGGGGTGTCCTGCTTGGCCGACCCCTCCCATCTACTTACCCCCATGCCTTATGCCTTCGTACTATTCAGCAGTTCATGTGATCAGAGTGATGTCGTCTATACCCTATACCCTTTACATTTGCGAAATCATGTATGTATCTGATCATGAAATCACAGCATTTCTCCATGGACCTCTACTTCTCTACATCCTCCATGCTGTGATTTCATGTGATACGATACATACATTGGGTACATTCTGTAAATGTATAGCGTATAGCATCTTAGATGACATTGCTCTGGTCACATGACATGAATGTAACACAAGGAACCGAGTAAAAAAATTGACAGCATTTCCCATCTGCACATAGAGCTTTATACGTCTGTAGTTGTATATTAGCAGACAGTCCCCAAGTACAAGATGGCAGAGCAGTGATTTGAAAAAACACTGAGCTGTCAGTAACAATAAGGGGAGTGGTTCACCGGCAGCCTGGGAGAGGAAAAGAGTCAAACCCTGAAGATAAGAGTCAAGAAGGGCAATTTTCATATCAGTACCCTGCATTCTTGGTTTGGTGTGGGGGGGGGGGGGGTGTAAAATTCTGGAATCATTTTTCTTGCTGGAGAGTAGACATCCTATGAAATATCCTAAGCCTATAAAAGTTGGAACGGAAATTTATAGTTTTATGCAATTGTTTTAAAGTAGAACCAAAAAGTTACTGTAAAAATGTAGAATGAACAGAACATCACTTAATACTGTGAGCCATTTTTCGGAGATGTTCATCTGTTTTTTCATTATGGCACCTGGGCACTTGTGTCTTGTAGGGTCCTTCACGACTCTCCAAAGTTATCGTACTTCTTGCATCTTTGCAGAATGAGCAGCGTCTGTTTTTTTTTTCCTGTCTTTTACAAAAGTGACCTTCATAGACAATCACATCGAAGGGCTTGGCAGGGAGATTTTGGAATCATAGTTTTCAATATATAACTTTGCAAATATTTTTTTTTTATAGGAAAAGAGTCTGTTTTCGCTTTTCAGAGCGATTATAGAAAATATTGGTCATAAATCCCTATGAAAAACTAAATCCTGTAGAGAAATAAGAGTTCTGGCCTTAAATAAGGCAAATTAAAGAACATGTGTGTGTGCCAGGCACCAAATTTTGAAAAACCCCAAGGTGATGAAAATGCTCCTTAATTACAGTTACTTGGCAGGTTACCGCGGATAACACAGTTGTTCCTTAAAGTACATTGGAGCACAGATGGTAAACACAGTAGAAGTGAAGCCAAAAGGTTTCCATGGTCATTTGAAAAACAGACATTGCTTAAGATTCCATAGAAAAATGAAAAGGTCACTTCTGTAACTTTCTACTTATGAAAAATGGCTAAAATTGAGCAATTACCGTCACTTTTAAGAGAAGAAGATGGGTCCAAATGTTATCCAAATCCACCGGGGGCTCTTTTTGCCGCAAACTATGTAAGCGATGGGGTAGTTCATTAATTAAGCATTAATTAAACGAAACTAGTGTTTAAAGGGACATCCCAGTCAATGTTCAAGTTTCCGATATCATCCAATATGATATTCCTCGTCACAATGTCTTATCTGTTCTTTTTTTTTGCTTAAAGGGGTTATCCAGTGGCAGGTTAGCCCCCATCCACATGATAGTGGCCATCTTGTTGATTGGTGGATGTTTCATCACTGTAGAGATGTATAGACCAACCAGCGCATGTTGGACTGGCTGCTCTAGTCATCTGGGGTACAGATCCATACGGTTCCAATCTCTGAGACCCCACCGATCAGGAAGTTAGACCCTATCCTGTGGATCGGGGCTGAATTGTCATTGGACAACCCCTTTAACTTTTTCTTCTTGAGTCTATGGAGATCAATCCATGCATATAATGGCTCTCCACAAAGGGGATACAATCTAAAGGTTCCTGTCACGCAGTTATATGAAGAAGGTGAAGGCTCAGCCTCCCTTACTGTATAACTTATACAGCCCAATTTCGAGAGTAAATAGTGCACCGATGCACCAGACTGGGAGACATAAACCACATGGAAGATGTGGACAAACATGTCCGATCCGTCTTATCAGATAGTACAGATTGGATGTGCTAGCTTTGTGTAATTATAGAAGGGTTTTTCTGAGTTAAAAAGATCATCTATGTTTGACTTCTTTTTTCTAATGTTTCTTTATAATCTCCCATAAAACAGTGCAGTGGAGATAAAAAGTGGGGAGACTGGAGACCCCATTTGGCTGTAATGCTGTCTAACCAAATGTCAGATCCAGAGTTGAACCAACGCGCTATTATCACCCTAGGGGACAATCTGGGTAAGTGCTGTCAATGCTTTTTAGATGTGTGTTACAGTATTGGAATGAGATACTACACTACAATGCATTTCTATTATGTTACTTGTAAGATTTAATTTCTAAGAGATTTCCTCTCGAGAGTCTCTGTCCTTAAATATGCAAATGTTTCAAACTCGTGGGTCGGAGACAGGTTGACATAGAACTTTGCTTACTATTACCCATATTGTTTTTAGCTAAAAGTGCATATCCTATCCCCAGAAATTCCCCAGCAAGCCACATGGGGTATTTGTTATTCCTGTATGACGGTGTCTCACTTAATCCATGTCTTTGGCAACTCCCTCATCCCCCCTCCCTTCAACAGAACAGAGTAGAGGATGACATCAGCTAAAGGGCTGGAGGAACGACGGTAGACATGGGCTATGAAGACTTGGGCTAAGTCACACACTGCCTCACATGAATAACACATACCCCTTGAGACTTGCTACTCTATCTGCCAGGTAGGCTTACAAAGTTCATTTTCTGCTGATAGGAGGTATGCATTTTTAGCTGAAAACAGTGTGGGCCTGGACTGATTCATCTGATGTGGAATTGACCCCGGTTAAGGAGATAAGCAGCTGGCGATTCTACGACTGCTGTACACTACCTGTAAATTGATTGCTTTACACTGGAAGGATTCTCTCCCTCCTACTATTTTGGAATTCAAAAACAGGATCTACCAGTCTATACGTTTAGAGGATTTTATCAAAAATGTAATGCTACCCAGAAATTTGAGTTTGACCATCAGGTTTTGCACCACTAACTTTGGTACAAGACGGAATATTTCACAACTTTTTTGGTTGAGCCTTTAGTGTCGCTGAATGTGCCAACCTGTGACTACTTCATTTTGCCCGGTTTCGGGGGCTGCCAACAAAAAGAAGTGTATTTCTAACTGAATTTGTTGGGTACTTTTGTTAATATTGTATCTTGTGAATGGGAGGTTTGTCTTCCCTTGTGTGTGCGGTTGTTTTGTTTGTTAACCGTTTATGTCATTGGTGTAAATATCCTGAACAGGATGAATTCAAGGATAATTTTGTACAAATGTACAGCATTTGAGATTTAGAGTTATCCACTCCGGGCATAGAGCATATTTATCCGGACCTCCATGAATTTTCAAAACCTAATGGTCCCTGGTATCAGGTGTGAACGGCAAGTCAATGTAACTTCAGGTTTTCAATGTGGAGGGGTTGAGTGTACACCATGTGGAGGGGGTGGGTGTACATGATATGAATGGGATGGTTGTACATCATGTGGATGGGGTGGGTGTACATCATGTGGATGGGGTGGGTGTACATCATGTGGAGGGGATGGGTGTACATCATGTGGAGGGGGTGGGTGTACATCATGTCGAGGGGATGGGTGTACATCATGTGGAGGGGATGAGTGTACATCATGTGGATTGGATGGGTGTACATGTGGAGGGGGTAGGTGTACATCATGTGGAGGGGGTGTGTGTACATCATGTGGAGGGGGTGGGTGTACATCATGTGGAGGGGATGGGTGTACATCATGTGGAGGGGATGAGTGTACATCATGTGGAGGGGGTGGGTGTACATCATGTGGAGGGGGTGGGTGTGCATCATGTGGAGGGGATGGGTGTACATCATGTGGATTGGATGGGTGTACCTCATGTGGAGGGGGTGGGTGTACATCATGTGGATGGGGATGGGTGTACATCATGTGGATTGGATGGGTGTACCTCATGTGGAGGGGGTGGGCGTACATCATGTGGATGGGGTGGGTGTACGTCATGTGGAGGGGATGGGTGTACATCATGTGGATCGGGTGGGTGTACATCATGTGGATTGGGTGGGTGTACATCATGTGGAAGGGGTGGGTGTACATCATGTGGAGGGGGTGGGTGTACATCATGTGGAGGGAGTGGGTGTACATCATGTGGAGGGAGTCGGTGTACATCATGTGGAGGCGATGGGTGTACATCATGTGGAGGGGGTGGGTGTACATCATGTGGAGGGGATGGGTGTACATCATGTGGATGGGGTGGGTGTACATCAAGTGGAGGCGATGGGTGTGCATCATGTGGAGGGGGTGGGTGTACATCATGTGGAGGGGGTGGGTGTACATCATGTGGAGGGGGTGGGTGTACATTATGTGGAGGGGATGGGTGTACATCATGTGGAGGGGGTGGGTGTACCTCATGTGGAGGGGGTGGGTGTACATCATGTGGATGGGGTGGGTGTACGTCATGTGGAGGGGATGGGTGTACATCATGTGGATCGGGTGGGTGTACATCAAGTGGAGGCGATGGGTGTACATCATGTGGATAGGGTGGTTGTACATCATGTGGAGGCGATGGGTGTACATCATGTGGAGGGGGTGGGTGTACATCATGTGGAGGGGATGGGTGTACATCATGTGGATGGGGTGGGTGTACATCAAGTGGAGGCGATGGGTGTGCATCATGTGGAGGGGGTGGGTGTACATCATGTGGAGGGGGTGGGTGTACATCATGTGGAGGGGGTGGGTGTACATTATGTGGAGGGGATGGGTGTACATCATGTGGAGGGGGTGGGTGTACCTCATGTGGAGGGGGTGGGTGTACATCATGTGGATGGGGTGGGTGTACATTATGTGGAGGGGATGGGTGTACATCATGTGGAGGGGGTGGGTGTACCTCATGTGGAGGGGGTGGGTGTACATCATGTGGATGGGGTGGGTGTACGTCATGTGGAGGGGATGGGTGTACATCATGTGGATCGGGTGGTTGTACATCAAGTGGAGGCGATGGGTGTGCATCATGTGGAGGGAGTGGGTGTACATCATGTGGAGGGAGTCGGTGTACCTCATGTGGAGGCGATGGGTGTACATCATGTGGAGGGGGTGGGTGTACATCATGTGGAGGGGATGGGTGTACATCATGTGGATGGGGTGGGTGTACATCAAGTGGAGGCGATGGGTGTGCATCATGTGGAGGGGGTGGGTGTACATCATGTGGAGGGGGTGGGTGTACATCATGTGGAGGGGGTGGGTGTACATTATGTGGAGGGGATGGGTGTACATCATGTGGAGGGGGTGGGTGTACCTCATGTGGAGGGGGTGGGTGTACATCATGTGGATGGGGTGGGTGTACGTCATGTGGAGGGGATGGGTGTACATCATGTGGATCGGGTGGGTGTACATCAAGTGGAGGCGATGGGTGTACATCATGTGGATAGGGTGGTTGTACATCATGTGGAGGTGGCGATGGGTGTACATCATGTGGAGGGGGTGGGTGTACATCATGTGGAGGGGATGGGTGTACATCATGTGGATGGGGTGGGTGTACATCAAGTGGAGGCGATGGGTGTGCATCATGTGGAGGGGGTGGGTGTACATCATGTGGAGGGGGTGGGTGTACATCATGTGGAGGGGGTGGGTGTACATTATGTGGAGGGGATGGGTGTACATCATGTGGAGGGGGTGGGTGTACCTCATGTGGAGGGGGTGGGTGTACATCATGTGGATGGGGTGGGTGTACGTCATGTGGAGGGGATGGGTGTACATCCTGTGGATCGGGTGGGTGTACATCAAGTGGAGGCGATGGGTGTACATCATGTGGATAGGGTGGTTGTACATCAAGTGGAGGCGATGGGTGTACCTCATGTGGATTGGATGGGTGTACCTCATGTAGAGGGGGTGGGTGTACATCATGTGGATGGGGTGGGTGTACGTCATGTGGAGGGAATGGGTGTACATCATGTGGATTGGATGGGTGTACCTCATGTGGATGGGGTGGGTGTACATCATGTGGAGGGGGTGGGTAAACGTCATGTGGAGGGGATGGGTGTACGTCATGTGGAGGGGATGGGTGTACATCATGTGGATCGGGTGGGTGTACATCATGTGGATCGGTGGGTGTACATCATGTGGAGGGGGTGGGTGTACATCATGTGGAGGGAGTCGGTGTACATCATGTGGAGGCGATGGGTGTACATCATGTGGAGGCAATGGGTGTACATCATGTGGAGGCGATGGGTGTACATCATGTGGAGGCGATGGGTGTACATCATGTGGATGGGATGGGTGTACATCATGTGGATGGGATGGGTGTACATCATGTGGAGGGGGTGGGTGTACATCATGTGGAGGGGGTGGGTGTACGTCATGTGGATCGGTGGGTGTACATCATGTGGAGGCGATGGGTGTACATCATGTGGAGGCGATGGGTGTACATCATGTGGATGGGATGGGTGTACATCATGTGGATGGGATGGGTGTACATCATGTGGAGGGGGTGGTTGTACATCAAGTGGAGGCGATGGGTGTGCATCATGTGGAGGGGGTGGGTGTACATCATGTGGAGGGGGTGGGTATACATCATGTGGAGGGGATGGGTGTACATCATGTGGAGGGGGTGACTGTACATCATGTGGATGGGATGGGTGTACATCATGTGGATGGGGTGGTTGTACATCAAGTGGAGGCGATGGGTGTGCATCATGTGGAGGGGGTGGGTGTACATCATGTGGAGGGGGTGGGTGTACATCATGTGGAGGGGATGGGTGTACGTCATGTGGAGGGGATGGGTGTACATCATGTGGATTGGATGGGTGTACCTCATGTGGATGGGGTGGGTGTACATCATGTGGATGGGGTGGGTGTACGTCATGTGGAGGGGATGGGTGTACGTCATGTGGAGGGGATGGGTGTACATCATGTGGATCGGGTGGGTGTACATCATGTGGATCGGTGGGTGTACATCATGTGGAGGGAGTCGGTGTACATCATGTGGAGGCGATGGGTGTACATCATGTGGAGGCGATGGGTGTACATCATGTGGAGGCGATGGGTGTACATCATGTGGATGGGATGGGTGTACATCATGTGGATGGGATGGGTGTACATCATGTGGAGGGGGTGGGTGTACATCATGTGGAGGGGATGGGTGTACATGATGTGGAGGGGGTGAGTGTACTTCATGTGGAGGGGAAGGGTGTACATCATGTGGATCGGATGGGTGTACATCATGTGGAGGGGGTGGGTGTACATCATGTGGAGGGGATGGGTGTACATCATGTGGAGGGGGTGGGTGTACATCATGTGGAGGGGGTGGGTGTACATCATGTGGATGGGATGGGTGTACATCATGTGGAGGGGGATGGTGTACATCATGTGGATCGGATGGGTGTACATCATGTGGAGGGGATGGGTGTACATCATGTGGAGGGGGTGGGTGTACATCATGTGGAGGGGGTGGGTGTACATCATGTGGAGGCGATGGGTGTACATCATGTGGAGGCGATGGGTGTACATCATGTGGATGGGATGGGTGTACATCATGTGGATGGGATGGGTGTACATCATGTGGAGGGGGTGGGTGTACATCATGTGGAGGGGATGGGTGTACATGATGTGGAGGGGGTGAGTGTACTTCATGTGGAGGGGAAGGGTGTACATCATGTGGATCGGATGGGTGTACATCATGTGGAGGGGGTGGGTGTACATCATGTGGAGGGGATGGGTGTACATCATGTGGAGGGGGTGGGTGTACATCATGTGGAGGGGGTGGGTGTACATCATGTGGATGGGATGGGTGTACATCATGTGGAGGGGGATGGTGTACATCATGTGGATCGGATGGGTGTACATCATGTGGAGGGGATGGGTGTACATCATGTGGAGGGGGTGGGTGTACATCATGTGGATGGGATGGGTGTACATCATGTGGATGGGATGGGTGTACATCATGTGGAGGGGGTGGGTGTACATCATGTGGATTGGATGGGTGTACATCATGTGGAGGGGGTGGGTGTACATCATGTGGAGGGGGTGGGTGTACATCATGTGGAGGGGATGGGTGTACATCATGTGGGGGGTGGGTGTACATCATGTGGAGGGGGTGGGTGTACATCATGTGGAGGGGATGGGTGTACATCATGTGGGGGGTGGGTGTACATCATGTGGAGGGGGTGGGTGTACATCATGTGGATTGGATGGGTGTACATCATGTGGAGGGGGTGGGTGTACATCATGTGGAGGGGGTGGGTGTACATCATGTGGAGGGGGTGGGTGTACATCATGTGGAGGCGATGGGTGTACATCATGTGGAGGGGATGGGTGTACATCATGTGGAGGGGGTGGGTGTACATCATGTGGAGGGGATGGGTGTACATCATGTGGAGGGGATGGGTGTACATCATGTGGAGGGGATGGGTGTACATCATGTGGAGGGGATGGGTGTACATCATGTGGAGGGGGTGGGTATACATCGTGTGGAGGGGTGGGTGTACATCGTGTGGAGGGGGTGGGTGTACATCATGTGGAGGGGGTGGGTGTACATCATGTGGAGGGGATGGGTGTGCATCATGTGGAGGGGGTGGGTGTACATCATGTGGAGGGGGTGGGTGTACATCATGTGGGGGGTGGGTGTACATTATGTGGACGGGGTGGGTGTACATCATGTGGGGGGTGGGTGTACATTATGTGGACGGGGTGGGTGTACATCATTTGGACAAATGTATCCAAACTGTCTTATAGAAAATCTGTTACCAATAGAAACCAATCACAGCGCAGCTTTCACTTTACTACAGCAGCTTGAAGAATAAAAGCTGAGCTATCATTGGTTAATTACTATGTGTAACTATCAGTTTTTAAACAGTGTTAATAAATGAGGCCTGTAGTATAATCCATAGTGACAGTGACTACATGATATGTGTCCTGTATCTGCCCAGCAGAAGGGAAGCAGCAGGTATTTATTTTATATTTATTTTTCTGAGGAGAAGTGTTGACTACAAACCATTAATTTGGCTGGAATGAAAGCTGAGCTGTGATTGGTCACTAGGTGCATAGGTTTCTTTACACAATATTAATAAATGAGGACTATCCAGTATCTGCTCGTGATATTACAACAGTTTTTGTAAGGTGAAATGTTAAGCATGGACCTGATCAGCGCTGGGTATATAATATAGTATAAGATATAACATGGCATTAGAGTTGTGGGATTTCCCTTTCAGATTGGTTGCTATGTGAGTCATGGTGGCAGGTGCCACGCTCAGCAGCCAATAGGATTGCAGGGCATTATTTCAATGCAGGGAAGAAAGCGGCAGTTGGTGCCAGTCCGTGATCGCTCGCACAGAGAGAAGACCGGCTCCATTTTTGCTGAAAGTGACTTTGGATTTTTGGATTTTTACCGGATACACAGAGGATTAAACACCCACACCACAAGACAACACACAAGAGAGACATGAAGAGGAAGAGACAGGAGAACTCACCACCGGACCCCCATGAGCCTGCCCCCAAGAGGAGGAAGCTGGACCTGACCGAGCAGGAAGAGAAGATGGCGGCTCCCCCCAATCTCCAGGATGATGACAACGTAGATCTACCAACCACTTCATGTCAAGACCAAGGAAAAGGCATGAAGAGAAAGAGACAGGAGGAGACTTCACCACCCGACCACCAGGAGCCTGAACCCAAGAGGAGGAAGCTGGATCTCCAGGATAACACAGATCTACCAACCACTTCGTGTCAAGACCAAAGGCAAGACATGAAGGAGCCTGAACCCAAGAGGAAAATGGACAAGCAGATGAAGGCTTTCCTCAAACTCCTGGAGTTTCAACCCATCAAGAACCTAATTGAGTGGGACAGAAGCCGCACCCTGACACACAAATACCTCCTGGCAGCCGTGTGTGCGTATTTCAGAAGAGCAAGACTCCCCAGCTCACAGTACAAGTACTTCTTCTTCCCGGCTCTGTACCTCGCCAGTCAGTTTGAGGACGACGATCCGAGCATCCGCAGAATCCTCTTCCTCTGCGCCTTAGGACCGTACTGGTTCATCAACATAGACCAGTTTTTACATCATCGCGACCTGATGTTCCAGAAAATTGGATTCAGAGCCTGGGTAGACGTGGACACCTGTCATCGGCTGATGGCCCAGAATCCCACACACTGGGCATGGACAAGAGAAAAACCAAGAGTCCACCCAAGCCCCTCAGCTCCAGCCCCCGAGGAAGAGCAGAAAGAGTCCACCAGCAGTGGCTTCAGCTGTCACATCCTGTAACTTCAGGCACACAAGAGGAAAGTCTGCGAGATCTCCACAAACCTCTCTATATCCACCGGCAGGATGACAGCTGCAAGACCAACATGGAGAAGACCAGGAGGCCGGTGTGGATGAAGCCATGGGTAAGGTGCAGAAGCCTCACAGCACATAACACCCACTACTCAATCACTGTAGGTAGTCACATGCAGTCACTGTAGGTAGGTACATACACCTCCACTACACACATGTTGTAGCGTTACCTCCCTTAGTACGCCCGGAGGAAGGGCAGTGCAGCGGCCATGGTTTCCCTGCAGGTTTCCTCCACAGGGGGTTTTTCCTGTCCTGAGCGCCGCTGTACACTCCCTGTGAGTGACCGGAGGTAACAACCACTTACATTACACATTAAAAAATATACATTACAATAAAATTTCACATTATTTTACTGACTATGCTGTGTTGTGTCTTTTATTTCTAGTAATACATGTAAAATGTTACAATAAGGGGTGCTATGGAAATAAAGAAATGATTGAGATATGTAATTATTTCCATAGAAAAGCTAATAATTATTCTGTAGCTAATATCTACTATTAAGCTACATTCACACGATGTATGCCCACCGTACCGTAGTACGGCGGGCATACATCGGTGCTGCGGAGAGGAGCAGGGGATGAGCGCCAAAGCCTTTTGATGTATCCGGTGGGGACCTGCGCAGCGTTTCTTCCTGGCATAGAAATAAACGCAGCTGGCAAATTTGCTGGCTGCAGCAAGTTCACAGGCATGGGGGCAGTAACGCCCCGCACCACCGCGCCCTCCGATCTGCTGGCCGTGCCCCCTTTTTTCTTTTTTACGCCCCTTCACGCCCCACTGGTGTGAAGATGGCGGATTGGGTTAAATAATCACAAGGGCTAGCAATAAACTAGCATTTGCCATTATTTCAGGGCTTCTATGCCATTTTCGTGCCGCAGGGGCCCTGATAAATATCCCCCAATGTGTGAGCACTAGGGCAAGGGGTGGACAAGGGAATGGTGTAAGCGTTGGGATAAGGGGCATGATTTGGGTCATGAAAATCTTCTGAGCCATGTGCCACATCCTGTGTCCCTCCTTCAGTTTTCCTTAAGTTGGGAATATAAGTATATAGATAAGAAAACAAAGCACAACTTCAAGTATGGGTGCAAGCCAACAGAGTCCTGGCAAACTGACTCCATGCAATACATTCCAAAAAAGAGGCAGCACTCCGCAATTTCAAAATTGAAAAGTTCAAGTGGATTTATTCACATCACACTGCAACTTTTCATAAGACACGCTGAAGATCGGCCCACCTGTTTTCAAGCTTGACAAAGGCTTCGATTTAGGCTGAAACGTTGCGGTGTGGTATGAATAAATCCACTTGAATTTTCCACTCTATGCCACTCTTTTTTGTACTATATATATATATATATATATATATATATATATATATATATATATATAAATCCAGGCGGTCCCCTACTTAAGGACACCCGACTTACAGGCGACCCCTAGTTACAGACGGACCCCTCTGCCCCCTGTGACCTCTGGTGAAGCTCTCTGGATGTTACTATAGTCCCAGAATGTAATGATCAGCTGTGAGGTGTCTGTAATGAAGATTTATTGATAATACTTAGAAAAATGCAAATCAGTTTTCCAAGGTGTTAAATGGAAAACAATACCTGCTTTTGCTACCTTGAAAGGCAGCCCCCTTAACACCAAGTATGACCTACAAGAAGCCTAATGACATGATGCGGGATTAAAACCAAACCAGTATATCTATTCCACAAGGAACAGACTCCCAACTGTAGACAGCGATGTTTCAACCTGGTTGGGTCTCCTCAGTACAGTGTAGGGAACTAATTTGGCTATGTGAGAGGCTATTGACTAGGATCAGACAGTAGGTGTTCTCCTTAAGGTGGCCTTAATTGGCATTGTCTCCTTAAGGAGAACACCTACTGTCTGATCCTTGATAATACTTAGTCCAATTACAGCAAAAAAATTTTTGAAACTCCAAATGTGACTGGGGCAAACCTTTTTTTTGTCTGGCTCTACAATTATGAAATATACAGTTTTGACTTACACACTTGACAAAATCTACTTAAGAACAAACCTATGGGCCCTATGTTTGTAACCCGGGACTGCCTTTGTGAAAATAAATATATAGCCACTAAAGGGTCAAAGCATATGGGTGAAGGCTTAGTATATTAGTGTATAGAAATTTTCTGCAGCTCACTACAGGTGCTTCTAAAGAGAAGAATTGAGAAGAATTGAGGGGTTATCATGAACAGGGGGCGCTATGTATGTGTATGTATGTGGTGCCAGGATGCTCTCTCATTAAATGCAACCTCTGCAGCAAACACTCGGCCTCTACAAATGGAGTTGCTCCAGGTAACAGAGGAATATCCGAGTTTTTAAACATCTGTTGAACACTATTAGGGCTCATTCAGACAGCCATAACTGCTGCGCATCCGTAAAAAATGCAGATACCCGTGTTCAGTCTGTCTTTGTATCCGCAACCTTTTTTTTTTTCACATCTGCAAAAAAAATATATATATTTTTAATGTACCTTTTGCCCTTAGTTGGTTGCCTAGCAACAATTGAGAAAAAACGTACACATACAGATGTCATCCATGTGCCTCCCTTTTTTTTTTTTTTTGCAGATCCATTGACTTCTATGGAGGTCTGCATGTGTGAAAAAAGTAATGCATGCTGCCATTTTTATCACACTGTCTGCACATCCGTAAAAAAAATTGGAGGATGTTAATGGGTCAGTATGCTTTCTGCAAAAAAAACAAAAACAGATGGCATACGGACCTCAAAAACGGCCATCTGAATGAGCCCTTACACACACATATATATATATATACATTCATACAGATATACATATACCTTGTAACTCAATCCCTGTTGCATCAATGGTGGCAGCTATCAGCCATAGGGGACAGATTAGGATCAGTCTATTCCTCTTGAGCAGTTCTATCACCCCAGCAGTAATGTCAGTGCAGCCGACTGCTTCATCTCTATACAGAGGAGAGAACACTGGGGGCAATGTACTACCAGTTACCTGGTTCTGAGACAGTATTAGGGGGTCGTCCACTTTCAGCAAATACCGCATTTTTCGGACTATAAGGCACCAGATTATAAAACGCACCATCGATAAATGCTTGCTAAAACGTCTGGGTTCATATATAAGGCGCACTGGATTATAAGGCGCACCATCAATAAATGCCTGCTAAAAGGTCTGTGTTCATATATAAGGTGCACCGGATTATAAGGCGCACCATCAATAAATGCCTGCTAAAACGTCTGTGTTCATATATAAGGCGCGCCTGATTATAAGGCGCACCATCAATAAATGCCTGCTAAAACGTCTGGGTTCATATATAAGGCGCACCGGATTATAAGGTGCACCATCAATAAATGCTTGCTAAAACGTCTGGGTTCATATATAAGGCGCACCGGATTATAAGGCGCACCATCAATAAATGCTTGCTAAAACGCCTGGGTTCATATATAAGGCGCACCATCAATAAATGCTTGCTAAAACGCCTGGGTTCATATATAAGGTGCACCGGATTATAAGGCGCACCTGATTATAAGGATGAATGACCAGCAGGTGGCAGACCTGTGCACAGTTCATAGCAGTAAGTGCGGTTCATATATAAGGTGCACTGGACTATAAGGCGCAATTTTGATTTCTGAGAAAATTCTTTGTGCGCCTTATAGTCCGAAAAATATGGTAATTGATAATGAGCCAAATAAACCACTACCAGTATGTTGTCAAGCAGCTGAGGAGATTCCAGATGATGTTTCTTTCATGACGCAGTGTGGTGGGATCATCCAACTTTTAAGTGAGATCTATATCGGCTTTATGAAGTCAAGGAGGCGAAGAGTTTAACACTGAAGTCAAGCATTCCCTGAATTAGGACCCCCCCCCCTCCTTCACTGTAATTGATGGCCCTGCATCCAGGCAAATCATTGATCTGATCTCCTTAAGTCTCCTGCATGATGTCAATCACAAGGGAGCTGGTGTTCAGAGGCTGGGAGAGCTTGACTTCAGTGTTAAAGGGCATCTATCACCAGGATGTCTAACTTTTGATGACACAAACATTAACATTTATTTGCTAAAAGTGGGAAACCAATTTGATAGATCCTTACACCTCGTTCTTCTCAACCAGTCCCTATACAACTCATTGCATGAAAAGTATAAGAAAGGACACAGCGCTCCCTGCAGGAGTCCACACCACATGCTCCACAGGAAGCGGCTGCTCTATGGAAGGGGAGGAGTCAGTGAGGGAGGAAGAAACAGGGCAGCATATTCTGGATTGTGATCACTATAATGTATGTATAGAAACCCCTTCCATTCCTCCTGCCTTGGCTTGCTCCTGCTGGGCCGACCTGGTGTTTGGTTATGGCTGCATCTTCTTCACTTCCTGGCCAGCTGACGTTTGAGGAGGCAGTGGAGGATCAGAGCAGATACTGACATTTTAGGTCACCCCATCCTGCTGCCTGCTTCTGTTATGGGAGTAGCTCTACCATCTCAATAATAATGAATCTCACTGAGCTGCAGAAGGGAGAAGGAATACTGGGCCCCCTCTCCTGGCCAGGCCCGTGATTGAAGTCCCAGTATTCTCCCCTGATGGCAGCCTTGTCTCCACTTCCTGAATAGTCACTACAATTAATTTTGACACTCAATGGGGCACATTTACTAAGAGCCATGCTCCAGTTTTCTGTCAGACTTTGCATGTTCTTTTTAGTGCAAACTGCTTTCAAAGGTATTTATAGGGGCTCATTTACTTACCCGGTCCAGTCCCGATCCCGCGGCGCGTTGTCCGACGAGGATTCGGGTCTGCCGGGAATTCACTAAGAGCGTGCGCCCAATATCCAGCATGTGTCGCTGCTGCACCGAGGTCCGCCGGAGTTCATCTTCTTCGTCCTGGTGCATGTAAGTGCTGATCTTGCGACACAATTTTTTTTTAAATTCCGTTTTTTTTCTTAATCCGTCGGGTTGTCCGATGGCCACGTTGCGTCGCGTGATAGCCGGTGCCGACGCACCACAATCCGATCACGTGCGCCAAAATCCCGGGGCAATTCGGTGCAAATCGGAAATATTTAGGAAACCTGACTAAAGTGCGGCGTTCGGACCCTTAGTAAATAAGCCCCATAGTGTTGCAGGCGCACCAAAAAAAAAGTGGTACACTCTTGTCAGGGCAGTGCAGTGAGTGCCAGATTAATAAAGAACAGGCGCCCCCTGCACACTTCACAGGCTAACTGCATTTAGTCAATGAGCCCCAATGTATTTCAAAGCTTTTTCAAGTGGGTGGTTCCTTCAATGCTGTAAATTTGATAAAAACAAATTCCACCACCTCCACAATCAGAATAAAAGGATGTAAAGAGTTTGAGTTGGTGGCGGTAGTGAAATCCCCCCATTAATACTTTAAACATGTTGTTATTAACTAAAGACCACACATTTAACACTGTCTATAAGCCACCAATTCCATACGGAGGCATATGGAGACTTTTTCTATTAGATACTGTATGTACTGTATCTGGAGAAAAAATTCTGACCCGTGAGATTAGGTTCTGTAAGTGCAAAATGCATCCTTATCTTCATTAGCAACATTGCAAACCCATTGCCCCTGGGGTAGAATAGCTCCATGTGGCACCAGCAGAGCATGGTACAACCTCTTCTGTATGCATGAGGCATCATTTTTGGTTTTTCTTTCTCTTCTTTATAAATGACCCTCTCTTTGAGAGTCTTTACTGCAGGGGGATCAAAGTTCCTTGGTCTAAAGGTTTCGGTAGGGTTGATTAAGTTATATCTGTGCCATTCCCTGTGTAGATTTTGGAGAATTGTTGTACACATAAGGTGTTTTTAAATCTTCTGGGAGGACTTCAAGTTCACGAGAGTTATCAGAGAGTTTCAAGACAGTCTATTAAAATTTACCTGTAAGAGCTATTTTGGCAAGTCTTCTTTCACGAGAACAGAAAATATCAAAAGATACATCTCTCGAGAACATGCTATTAGGTGGTGTAGGGTTGGTTTGTGAGCTTTAAAGATGTCAGGGAAAACTCCTATGTCCTGAAGTTAGTGAGGATTTTCTTTTTTGCAGTGAGTTCAGTGGATGATAATTGAAGACACACATCTCAGGATAAGCTACAATTCTGCAGTTGTTTCACAGAAATTCGTAGATTCGCCTTTTTTTCTTCTACCCCTTTAAATTTACAGAATAGTTGAGAAAGTTGAGTATGGGGAACTTACTACAATGTACCGTATTTGCGCTGTCTGTCTACTTGTGACCTGGAGGAAAAATATGGTCATAAGTGATGAGTGGACTCATAGAAATTTGGGTTAGGGCGTACCTAAAATTCAGAACTGATCGCAGATGATAACTGTTTGAGCAGCGCTGCATTTGGGGAGGGTTGTCACTCCCGATAAAAGCATCTATTGTGGGTGTTAACCAGAGGAGGAAATTGTGGTGAACCTGGCCCCCACAAAGGTCTGAGTTGAGCGGACCCAAACCACAAAGTGTGTAAATCGGGTGTGTGTCGAGATTTGCGAGTTAGGCACAAACCCAAACCTTCGGGTCCACTCAACACTATTGGTCACCCATGAGTAGCTCTGCAGTCATAGGAGGACATTCTAGTTGGGCATCTGTAAGGGGTCTCGCTACCAAGGCACTATACTGAGGATTACTACCTGTTGCTAGTGGTTTGACATTTTGGAAATAAAACTCACACTAGAAAAACTTTTCAGTGGGTATAGGTTCCCCAATTTTATGGTGCCCCCTTACTTAAATGCATCATCAAAATATACACAATGGAATATAAGATATTGGAATAACCCACCATGAGAAGACACGTCAGAAATAAAATAAATGATTCTCTTTATTTCAGAAGTCACACAATACAAAGTAGACTGACAATGCAACATAAAAAGTATATACACTAACCCCCCTCCCCCTATGCACATAAATAGCAGTATTATTATGTGCATAGGGGGAGGGGGGTTAGTGTATATATTTTTTATGTTGCACATGCCCGACCCACCAGCACAAACCTGTAACCTATGGTAGGCATACAGTAGCAGTGTAAGTGGAGGATAACAAGGGCGAGTATAGAAAATACAAATAGTAAACAAGCCCTTATACAGACTGTGTGTGTGATGTGTATATAATGTATGTGTGTGTACAGTATATGCTGTATGTCTGTATATAGTATTGTATGTATGGATGTATTGTATGGATGTATTTTTATTGTATTTGTATGGACGGTTCTTTGGAACTTGAGCAGAAGGCAATGGCCTAACATCAACATCAGGTTCAGCAGGCTGGAAAGCTGGTAAGAGATAAGTGGCCACAGGAAAGGTTTCTCACAGCCTGGTGGTAGCTTCAGGCTGGGCTGGTAAAGATGGAGCCGAGTCCGGACAGTGGACCTCTGCTCCAGGGCATTGGCATAACTAACGCTGTAGCAGCCGTAGCGGTTGCTACGGGGCCCGTGAGGTTAGGGGGCCCGGGGACGCACAGCTGCATGTGCCTAACCCGCCTACTGCCTCCCAAACAGCTGAGCCTCCCACACGCCAGCAACACTGAACTTCCCTCAGAGCCGCCCGCACAACGAACCGCCCACTGAACTGCCCGCCCACCACACTTGCCAGCCACCCGCCCCCCCCCACTCACCACACTTGCTGTCCGTCCGCCCACCTCACTTGCTGTCCGCCCACCTTACTTGACGTCCGCACACCCACCTCACATGCCGTCCGCCCGCCCACCTTACTTGCTGTCCGACCGCCCGCCCACCTCACTCGCCGCCTGCCCACCTCACTTGTCTGCCGCCCACCCGCCCATCGCACTTGAGTACATATATATATGCTTGTGTGTGTGTGCATATATATATGCTTATGTGTGTGTGCATATATATGCTTATGTGTGTGTGTGTGTGTATATATATATATATGCTTGTGTGTGCATATATATATGCTTGTGTGAGTGTGTGTGTGTATATATACTTATATATATACACACATATAATGATGTGTGTTTTTGTATATGCTGCTGCATGTACTGTATGTATGTGAATGTATGTGTTTGCTGTATGTGTGTGTACATGCTATACGTGTGTGTATATGCTATATATACTAAATGAATGTGTGTAAATGCTGTATGTACTGTATGTAAACGCAGTGGGGCAGATTTACTTACCCGGCCCATTCGCGATCCAGCGGCGCGTTCTCTGAACAGGATTCGGGTCCGGACGGGATTTATGAAGGTAGTTCCTCCGCCGTCCAGGTGGAGCGGACCAGGTGGCGCTGCTGCGCTGAAAAGCATCGGAACGTGCCGGAATGCACCGAGCTCGGCCAGATGAAGGTAAGCGCTTCCCAAGCGACACATTTTCGGTTATTAAATGCGGCAGTTTTTCCGAATACGTCGGGTTTTCGTTCGGCCACACCCCCCGATTTCCGTCGCGTGCATGCCAGCGCCGATGCGCCACAATCCGATCGCGTGCGCCAAAATCCCGGGGCAATTCAGGTACAATCAGCGCAATTTGGAAATATTCGGGTAACACGTCGGGAAAACGCGAATCGGGCCCTTAGTAAATGACCCCCAGTATGTATGTACATGGTGTGTTTATACTGTATGCATAAGTATACATATACATACTATAAGTATTGATGTGTCTAAACTGTATGTGTCCTGTATGAGTTTGTATATACTCAATGTATTAGTGTATAAATGTATATATGAGTACATAAATGTGTGCGTATAAGTGTATAAATGTATGTATGTGGATACAAGTATAGAAAAGTGAATGTATGAGTGTAGAACTTTATATGTGTGTATAAATCTGCATATATCTTTTAAAGCGGAAGGGGGCCCCATGCAGAAATCTGCTATGGGGCCCAGCCACTCCTAGTTACGCCACTGCTCCAGGGCTTAGTCTCCTGACTTGCCCAAGGTGTCCGGCAGCTGGCCTGAGATACCTCTGCTTCCTGGTAGTGTGACACTGTCCTGTGCAGCACAGGCAGATGCTGAACTCTTCTCTGCTTCTGCTTCGACTGAAGACCTGGCCTGACTGACCGAGGACTAAGTCTGGCATGGCTGACTCACTGAGTCTGACTGACTCTGATCATGTGCTCTCGCCCACGAGGGGTTTTATACTCCCCTAATGATGTGGCAGCACTCTCCAATCAGCTTCCAGCTTGCTTTACAGTAAGAACACATCATATCATTGGCTACAGACAATCCATATGTTAACTCTTGCCCTCCCAAGCAGCGGTTCCAGCTGCAGTTACGAAGTTCCCCACTTTTGGAGATCTCCTAGCGAGGTAATCAGTCTCCCTAGGCAGCTCCTAACATGGAGAGGGTGCTATTCGCACCAACTACCTACCCTGTGCATTGGCAGGGTTGTTGCATATAACACTTTGGTTACTGTTTGTATTTGCTACACACATTCACAATGCATGTTGGCAATAGAGTATGATGCCAAATGGATAGTAGACAAAAAGGAGCCATGTGTATATCACACAACGTATGGAATATGGGCCTTCTGATGTCTGTACTTCTGATCAAAGTGGGTGTTCAGACAATATGACCATGAGCCAACCATGTATTCTTCATAAAACACTGAATAATTGCAAAGGTACTTAAATATATCTGGCACATCGTACACTGGTAAAGAGTTTCACAACTGGCGCACAATGCGTATGGTTGTGATAAATAACCCCCTATTGTCTGAATACTTGACCTGACTGCTCCATCCTCTATATAGAGGCCAAGCTGAGTCACTGCAGTTTACCTTGCAATCAAATAAATCGAAGCTACGCTGCAGTAACTTGGTTTGACCACAATTCAGTGAATGGCGCTTTCATCTTCCTTTTCTCTGTTATTCAGTTTCTGAGGACAACTGATCTTTAGGGGTGTCGGACTTGCGCCAATCTGACATTGAGGGCTTTGTATATGTGTAATCCATAGTATACCCACGAAACTCCTTTTATTGTAATACCAGAATCAACCAATGAACAAGAGTGGCGCTATTGCTTCTTTTGTTCTTTATCTGCTGAACGGACTGTAAGACGTAGATGAATGTTTTGGTTTTGTACCATTTATTTATTTTTAATTTGGGGGGGGGGGGGTTTCTATTTTTGACAATTCCTAAAATGAATTAGTTCTTTTAAGGTGGCTGCGCTTTGACACATTGATTAAATCGCTAATGTCATTGAAATATCCTTTCTCTGTGATGCAAAAAAAACCCAAAACACGAGTCTTCATGCTAATGGGTTAAACTCTGACCTTTTTAAAAGTTTTATTATTTTTACTGTCCTCCCTTGTGAGTAGAAAATGTACATCAAAACTGCTGCAGACAGGATTCTGACCCCTGGAAAAATAACTAAATTTCCCCGGAGAATAATTAGGATGTATATATAGGATGTTTGTGTACGGTAGGTAGCCCGGCTGCGGTGCGTCAGCGTTGAATATGCATTGTCTATAGGTCAGATGGGGACGTGGCGCTACCTGCTTGGATTCTTTCCTTACAGTATTAATTGGCTTTCAGATCACATCTAGAAGGGGGGAAAAAAAGTATATAACACAGGAAAACGCATTTACATGACTACATTTTGGACCAAAATACATTAGCTGCACTTTTGATCTAATCTATGAATCAATTTGCATCTGTTTGCGGGTAATTTGCAAGAGTTCTGTCCTGGCGCTCTTCTTTGAGGTCTAAACTTTTATGTAAAACAGCTAAGATAAATTTTCCTAGCGTTCCCTGCCTGGATAACGTAAATCGGCAGTCGTTTAGATAAGGTGGTAAATGTATGTCAACAAGTTATTGACGGATCGGGTTATTCTTTAGGATCAATAATATTTGTATTAGGTCCACAGTGGCTCAGTGGTTAGCACTACAGCCTTGCAGCGCTGGGGACCTGGGTACAAGTCCCGCCCAGGTCAACTTCTGCAAAGAGTTTGTATGTTCTCTCCGTGTTTGTGTGGGTTTCCTCCGGGTCCTCCAGTTTCCTCCCACACTCCAAAACATACTGGTAGGTTGATGAGATTGTGAGCCCCTTTGGGGACAGAGACTGATTTGGCGAACTCTGTGTAGCCCTGCGTAATCTGTGTGCGCTATATAAATAAAGGAATTATTATTAATATGTCCCCAGACATATCAATTGTATCTCAAAGGGATTGTCTATGATCAATTGCAATGTTAAAGAGGTTGTCCATCTATGTAGTCATTTTTTTATAAATTTGTCATAATTTGTTCTCTTCCCTTCACAAGGAGCAACAGGGCCCCATAGCAGACTTCTAATTGGGGCGCCCTTTCCCTATTTTTATACTTATTTGTATAATCACACATGTGAGGCACCACACACATTTATATACTCCTATATAGACACCTGTATATAGTTATATACATACAGCATATAGACACACCATATACACACATACAACATAATCATACATACTTAGTACCATATACACATCACATATGCACATATAGAGTATATACACACATACAACATAATCATACATACTTAGCACCATATACACATCACATAGGCACATATAGAGTATATGCACATCACCATATACAGACATACAATTTATACACGCACACACATCAATCGTATACACACCTAATACTCCAGATGCTGAGGCCCCCTGACACTGTGGGCCCCATAGTAGCTGCTATGGCTGCTAGTCCTCTAGTTACACATATGCTGTTAGTCCCCCACATCACTTTTTATCCTCGGCTTTAAGGAGCTATAGTAGAGACCTTATTGGCATTGACCGGTCACCAGTGCAGCCAGATATTGCCTGTAGCTGTCATCTCTACATGTTAGGATGTCATCTCTGAAGGCCAGGAGACGGGAGAGCATTGTACAGGCGGTCCCCTACTTAAGAACACCTGACTTAAATACGACCCCTAGTTACAAACGGACCTCTGGATGTTGGTAATTTATTGTACTTTAGCTTTAGACTACAATAAACAGCTGTAACAGTTATCAGAGGTGTCTGTAATGAAGCTTTATGGTAAATCCTCGTTCTTATGACAACCCAACATTTTTAAAATCCAATTGTCACTGAGACCAAAAAAATTTTGGCTGGGGCTACAATGATAAAGTATACAGTTCCGACTTACATACAAATTCAACTTAAGAACAAACCTAAAGACCCTATCTTGTATGTAACCCGGGGACTGCCTATATTGGAAGTGGCATGGTAATGGTAGGTTGGGTGTACCTTCTTTTTGAACATTTCAAAGCAATTTGGAAGAAACAACTACAATGGTTGTGCTGGCAGGGGCTTTTGGTGTTATACTCCAGAGCTGCAATCACAAATATACAAGTTCCTATATGTAATATATATGGAGAGGAGATCCTCCTAACATACATTGTACAGCAGTGTAGCTTTAAATATAGCACCATGGTATAATAACATAACACATACTAAAAGCAACAGCATCTATTCTTATGTCTTAATAATTCCTTTATTTATATAGCGCACACAGATTATGCAGCGCTGCACAGAGTTTGCCAAATCAGTCTCTGTCCCCAATGGGGCTCACAATCTAATCAACCTACCAGTATGTTTTTGGAGTGTGGGAGGAAACTGGAGGACCCGGCTCACACTCTTATCAACCTACCAGTATGTTTTTGGAGTGTGGGAGGAAACTGGAGGACCCGGAGGAAACCCACACAAACACAGAGAGAACATACAAACTCTTTGCAGATGTTGTCCCTCTCTCCCCTTCCCACCCCTGAAGCTGTAACCGGATCTCTCAGTTAGCTGACACTCATCTCACCTTCATCTCTGCTTCTCTGAAGAATATTTTAGAATCAAGAGTGATTGATCAGTGCAGAATAAGGAGCATCGGCGCAGGATGATTCAGATATGTGGAGAATCAGGCAGTTTTCTGTAGATACAGGGGGTCATTTACTAAGGGCCCGATTCGCGTTTTCCCGACGTGTTACCCGAATATTTCCGATTTGCGCCGCTCGTACATGAATTGCCCCGGGTTTTTGGCGCACGCGATCGGATTGTGGCGCATCGGGGCCGGCATGCACGCGACAGAAATCGGGGGGGCGTGGCCGAACGAAAACCCGACGTATTCGGAAAAACCGCCGCATTTAAAATCCGAAAATATGTCGCTTGGGGAGCGCTCACCTTCACCTTCTATGGGATGGTGCATTCCGGGGCGTTAAGATTATTTTCGGCGCTGCAGCGCCACCTGGTGGACGGCGGAGGAACTACCATCTTAAATCCCAGCCGGACCCGAATCCTGTGCAGAGAACGCGCCGCTGGATCGCGAATGGGCCGGGTAAGTAAATGTGCCCCACAATGTTTGTCAGATGGTGGTATTTTTTATATAAATGGTCGCTTTTTGTACGCTGCGTCTGTAGAAACAATAGTTTTTATAGGATGTTGAATATTGTTTGCAAGCATGACAGGGACCTTGTCAGGTTCTATATGATAACAAAGATGATAAGAGCTTCCAGTAGAGATCTAAAAGACGTGGGAGAACATTTACAGGCCCACTAGGGTGTAGAGATCTTAGTCTTGATGGGTGACTTGACCATTCTCCAATATCGGTTTGGGCTTCTCATAGGACCCGTAGCACTTACAGGACTTGGGCCTCCTGTATGCGATGCTCCTTTCAACAGCTAAAAAAAAACAACTCTATTGGCTGGTTTTTAGGCTACATTCACACTACCGTATGGAGGACGTATATACGGCCGATATAAGTCCTCCATAGACGGCAATGGGCGCACGGCGCCCTACGGGAGCGGTACGGTGCCGCACATGTGCGGCACCGTACCGCTCCGTACCCGGGAAAAAGATAGGACCTGTCCTATCTTTTCCCGTAATACGGCACCGTGTGACATGTATCTCTATGGAGAGGGGCGGGGGTGAGCTGCGCTCACCTCCTCCTCCTCTCCCCAGGCACTGCCGTTGCCCGCTACGGTACGGGTGGGCAACGGCAGTGTGAATGTAGCCTTAGGATGCTTGTCAACAGTATTTCTCCCGTGTCACTGCAGTGTGGGTGCTAAGTAGAATTGTGTGTATTGCTAGTGTCATCTGTTTTTTGGATATCCACCAAAAAAAAAAAAAAAAAAAGGGCAGTTGATACTTAGCCGCCCACCGCAAATACGGTAGATACAGCGCTGGGACAGGGGACGGATGTCCAGAGGCTGTCTGGGCGGGCGGAGAGACCACGGGCGGGACCGAGGAGGCAAGTACAGACCCCCTGGCCAAATCGCAATTTTTTTATAACTCTGTGGCAACCCCTTTAAAAGATTTTGCCTTTCTCTATGCTGTTTTTAGTTTTAATGGCCTTAGAGCATCAGGCAGTGAAGGACAGGAGCTCTGTTAATTGTGGAATTTCAGGTTGCAAATCAGTATCAGTTCTTAACCTGGTTCCTTTTTATATAGATTATTCTATATGTTAGCTTAATGATGTTTAAAGGGCATCTACCACCAGGGTGAAGGACTGTATGCAAATGAGCCTGAGGGGCACCAGGCTCCATTAACACCTATGGAGCCGGGAACCCCTCAGGCTCCATAGGTGTTAATGGAGCCTGGAGCCCCTCAGGCTCATTTGCATACAGTATATCATCCAGGTGGTAGATGTTCTTTAAGGTAAATCAACTTAAAAACTTGAGCTCCTTCTACTTTCGGTAGTAAATAAAAAAGCTAGGAAAACTTTACAGTTGAGCTCACCACTTCTTATCGTTTGTCTCGTCAGTTCTTAGGGGTCTTACAGAGGCAGGACACTGCTGCTATCTGACAGCTGGCATCTTCCTTGGCAAGATCTCGGAGAAACCAGACCGTCTCGTTCTGCTGGGAAGTAATCAAAAGTAAGTCCCTAGCTGTAAAGTTCTGCACACAATAAAAGTTCATATTACCTAGACTTTTGTCTGTCTATTCACATACTTAAAGGGATATTTGGGAGCTCAAAAACCGATTTCCTTTCCTGGATAACGTCTAATGAATGGAACCTGAGCTCTAAGTCGCTACACAAACACTGCAGATTGTATAAAGCTAACAGCCTCCTTATCTGTACATTCTGCTAGTATCAATTGTTCATTGCGGTCTGATCTGTGACCCTGCACAACCCCTTTAAAGGACATCTACCTTCAAAATCAAGCATAGATAAATCCAGGGGCACTTACTCATAGATCCAAGCAACGTGACTGGGGTAACTTTCTTATATTTGTTACCCATGGCATCTTTTCTTCTAAAATCAACTTTTATAATTATGCTAATGAGCCAGAAGAAATTTTTTTCCAGACCCCCGCAGTGCTATAGCTTCACATTCTGTTACAATGAGCAGGTCTCCCCTTCCCCTGTACTTCCTGCTGGTAAATTACACTGATGGAGGGAGGAGGGAGAGAGTAGGGATTGGATGAGGCATGTTCTGCTCATTGTAAGCCCTCATTCTCACAGCCGTATCCTCGTCTGGGCCGGATCATGGCTTAGAGGAGGAGGTTGGAGAGCTCTTCTCCCCTCTTCCGTCCATAGCCAGACCTCTATGGCTCCTGGTCACGGTCCGGTGAGCACATGGTGCGTCACCGCACCAGGACCAGGTCGGGTGGCTGTGCTGCAAAGTATAGGACATGTCCTATACTTTGGCAGATTTATGGCACGGCTGCCCGACTACAGCCATAGAGGTCTATGGGGAGCTGTGATCTCGTCACAAATCATGTACCCATATCACTGCCCCCAGTACAGCCATGTAAATGACCTCTAACAAGCTATGAAACTTCAACATGGAGGGGCTCTGGTAACATCCCCAATAGCCCTTCAGACTCAATAGCACAAGTTGATTTTAGAAGGAAGGTCCATGGATAGCAAATATAAGAACATTACCACAGTCACGGTGCCAGGAGCTATGAGTAAGTACCCCTCATATATCATATTAATGGATACAGATATCAGAGAGATAGTAAAAAAAAGAAATAAACTTTTACAATTATTCTAATGAGCGTTACTAGGTCCCCTCTGTTCTGTAGCTTCATGGGCTGTTACCCTGTGCAGTAGCACTTCTGCCATTCCTTTGTGTGAGCCGGCAGGCAGAGTGTCGGGGGAAGTGCCAAGGGAGCAGGGGGAAGGGAAGACCAGGGGTTTATTATGCTTCATTTCGATGGTAAATTTTATTTAATCATTATTAAAGTCTTTTATACATATAAATTCATTTTCTGCATTAAATAAATCTCTTTCTTCCCATCCACATCCATTGTATTCACATTGACCCTATGATGTGAACTTCACTGGCATGTAAAATTGCTTAGTCAGCGCAATAATTAATCACACACAATAATTAAGATAATGTTGTGCGTCTCAGATATAAGTGTAGATACGATCCGAGACCCTTTTTGGAACGATCCCTACAGTCCGGTGTCTGCTCTATCAGACTCTATGGCAGTGATGGCTAACCTATGGCACTGGTGTCAGAGGTGGCACTCGGAGCCCTTTCTGTGGGCACTCAGGCCATCACCAGAGATGACTCCAGGTTCTTCCTACAGTCCCAGACAGTCCAGGACTTGCTGTGCACAGAGCTATTTTAAAGTGACAGCTCTACCTGGGACTATTTTCTGCTTTATTGGTGTCAATGAAACCTGTGACAGAGAAAGGAGTATAAATCACAAATTAAATTTCTGTGTTGGCACTTTGGGATAAATAAGGAGATCTTTGTTGTAGTTTGGGCACTCGGTCTCCAAAAGGTTTGCCATCACTGGTCTAGGGGGACATAATACCCTGTTATAGATCATGGTCTGGTTTGGATCACATTCTATAAACACCAAAATGACATTTTGGGTTGCTTTCAGATAAAATTTCCCATTGATTTCATCCAAAAATGGTTCAAACGGCTGTTTTCTATAATTTGATATGCAAGAAACTGGGAACAAAGGGAGGGGATTGTTATAAGAGGCGCGGCTCCAAATTATGATGGAATTGATTCCAATCATTGAAACAATGTAAAGATTTATTTTTTTTTGGATGAGGAATTGATGAAGTGTATTCAGGCCGTGCACATGGGTTTTACCACTGGAGGGCAATGTCTTTCTGTAGATCTCTTCTCATTGAAGGATTATTACAGGATCTTTATGTCATATTTCTATTTTCTGAAGGTTCTTATTTATTTTCTGCTCCGGTTTCTTTGTGTCCGATTCATTGTCTGTCCCCTTTCTACCTCCGTGTGATAACTATCGTTTGCTGCTCTCTTTCAGCCAGACGTTTAAGAAGTTTGCCAGCACGGCAAACATCCAGCTCACTGAAATTCTGGAATATTGCCAAAGTTTGGGGAAAATCAATCATTTTATTCCCTCGTTCCAGGTATCCATTATCATTATAACCCTTGAAGACCTGGTTTTTATCATGTGTGTTCTCCATACGTGACCCTTGGAACAAGTATCAGGTCATTTCTGAGTCTCTACATTGTCTATTCCCTGCCTGCACCTTGTGTCACATCCTCTCTATACAGTAGATGAAGAGTTAAAGATTTGTTGTATATGGTTTAACTTATTCCTCATATGCTTTTTCGCCTACAAGGACGAGTCTGGATACCTGTTCATCTAGCGGTAACATCTTCCCTATGGCAGCGGGGTACAGATATTCATATTTTAGATGTATTTTACCTATTTTGTGTAGCAGTTTCAGTTATGTCCTATGGGTGTAAGGATTTTCATGCTGGTCATTCGGTTCTTGTGGAACTCTGGTTTAATCTAATTAAAGATGATAATTGGCAGAAAGATCTGAACAATATATCATCTGATCAAATGGAGAGCCAAAAACAGGCGTCCTGCAAATTACTCCAAGCTTCAAATTACGATATTCCCAGATTTACAGAGATATAGGAATTGCATGACACAGGCTGGAAGAGCGACAGAGGCATCTCACTGGTATCGTGTACACTACAGGAATCATCATATTGGGGGGAAGCAAAACATTTTATGTCAATATTCTCCTGGGTCCATGGAACCTCGGTGCACTGATCTACAGTACCATACGTGTGGTGTATAGCTGTCTATCTCACCATACATATACTATACTGCCCTCTACCTGTACTGCTATCTACCATACATATACTATACTTCCCTCTACCTGTACTGCTATCTACCATACATATACTATACTGCCCTCTACCCATACTGCCATATACCATCCATATACTATACTGCCCTCTACCTGTACTGCTATCTACCATACATATACTATACTGCCCTCTACCTGTACTACTATCTACCATCCATATACTGTACTGCCCTCTACCCATACTGCCATATACCATCCATATACTATACTGCCCTCTACCTGTACTGCTATCTACCATACATACACTATACTGCCTTCTACCTGTAATGCTATATACCATACATATACTATACTGCCCATATACTATACTGCCCTCTACCTGTACTGCTATCTACCATACATATACTATACTGCACTACTATCTGCCATCCATATACTATACTGCCCTCTACCTGTACTGCTATCTACCATACATATACTATACTGCACTACTATCTACCATACATATACTATACTGCCCTCTACCTGCACTACTATCTACCATACATATACTATACTGCCCTCTACCTGCACTACTATCTACCATACATATACTATATTGCCTTCTACCTGTACTGCTATATACCATCCATATACTATACTGCCCTCTACCTGTACTGCTATCTACCATACATATACTATACTGCACTACTATCTACCATACATATACTATACTGCCCTCTACCTGCACTACTATCTACCATACATATACTATACTGCCCTCTACCTGCACTACTATCTACCATACATATACTATATTGCCTTCTACCTGTACTGCTATATACCATCCATATACTATACTGTCCTCTACCTGTACTGCTATCTACCATACATATACTATACTGCCCACTACCTATACTGCTATATACCATACATATACTATACTTCCCTCTACCTGCACTACTATCTGCCATCCATTTACTATACTGCCCTCTACCTGTACTGCTATCTACCATAAATATACCATACTGCCCTCTACCTGTACTGCTATATACCATGCATATACTATACTGCCCTCTACCTGTACTGCTATCTGCCATCCATTTACTCTTCTGCCCTCTACCTCTACTTCTATCTACCATACATATACCATACTGCCCTCTACCTGCACTACTATCTGCCATCCATATACTATACTGCCCTCTACCTGCACTACTATCTGCCATCCATATACTATACTATCCTCTACCTGTACTGTTATATACCATACATATACCATACTGCCCTCTACCTGTACTGCTATATACCATGCATATACTATATTGCCCTCTACCTGTATTGCTATCTACCATACATATACTATACTGCCCATATACTATACTGCCCTCTACCTGTACTGCTATCTACCATACATATACTATACTGCCCTCTACCTGTACTGCTATATACCATGCATATACTATATTGCCCTCTACCTGTATTGCTATCTGCCATCCATTTACTCTTCTGCCCTCTACCTCTACTTCTATCTACCATCCATATACTAAATTGCCCTCTACCTGTACTGCTATCTACCATACATATACCATACTGCCCTCTACCTGGACTTCTATATACCATACATATACTATATTGACCTCTATCTGTTATGCTAGCTACCATACATATACTATACTGCCCTCTACCTGTACTGCTATCTACCATACATATACTATACTGCCCTCTACCTGTACTGCTATCTACCATACATATACTATACTGCCCTCTACCTGTACTGCTATCTACCATACATATACTATACTGTCCTCTACCTGTACTACTATCTATCATACATATACTATACTTCTGTCCACTTGTCATGTTCTTCTTCCTGCCTCTTTCTACCAGTACAATGGGGGGAATTCATTACGACTTGTGTTAAGAACGCCGCTCTTCCCTCAGCCGGAGCTCATATGCCCCTATTCATTAAGTGGCTCTGGCCTGTTAGATAATATGAGCGCAAACGCCACCACTGGATGGGAACTGGCAGAAACTTTTGCTATAGTCTTTGCCAGTTCTCTGGTGGAGACTACAGTAAATGTGACGGGCCGGGCGTTCACACTCCGGACCCCACTCTGCTCCGCGCCCAGTCTCTGCCCTGACATGACCGCAGTACTGGATTGCAGGTCGTAAAATGCCAGAAACTGGCGGGGACGGGGAAAAGCCACAATGAATCTCCCCCAATGCATTTGCTGTATTTTTCTCTATCCTTACCTCGCTTTCAGTTCTGCTTTTTACCTGTGACCTGTGACTTCTATGACATCAGGTGAGGGTCACTCACCTATTTTTCTGGTTCATTTGTATAATGTAAAAGATTTCACAAAAGCTCCTGTCCTTATCATGGAAAGTGAATTCCCATCTTCCAGAAGCTCCTTCTGCCTCTCTATGTGGGAATTTACTTTCACCGTGTTAGTTTTCTGCATTTTCTTTACTATTAATGTTTTCCTCTATCCAGATGACATTTTGGCACCAGTGGAACCAATTACAAATTTTCCATACAGAAAAGGCATCAAGTTACATTACAGAAATACAAAACTATAACAAACACAAAAGTTACATTACAGAAATACAAAACTATAACAAACACAAAAGTTACATTACAGAAATACAAAACTATAACAAACACAAAAGTTACATTACAGAAATACAAAACTATAACAAACACAAAAGTTACATTACAGAAATACAAAACTATAAAAAAACATAAAAGTTACATTACAGAAATACAAAACTATAAAAAAAACAAAAGTTACATTACAGAAATACAAAACTATAACAAACACAAAAGTTACATTACAGAAATACAAAGCTATAAAAACTATACAAAAGTTATATTGGAACAAATCAAAGCTATTAAGCATGTACTTTTCTCTTTTTCTATCCCAAACTTATTTTGGCAGAAAAAACTTAATGGAAACACCAAATCTGTGCTATGGGAATGCCAGGACAATATTTCCTCGTCCATTAGAAAGGCTACAAACACAATTTTGAGTAGTATATTTTTGAGTTTTTCCAGCTTAATCCTCAAAAATAAAAAAAAGGAAAATAGTTGCAGTAAAACAGAAAGGATGTGCCCGTGTATCTCTCTATCGCTCTCCAAAATATACAGGCAGTCCCCGGGTTACGTACAAGATAGGGTCCGGAGGTTTGTTCTTAAGTTGAATTTGTATGTAAGTCGAAACTGTATATTTTAAAATTGTAGATCCAGACAAAAATTTTTATGGCCCCAATGACAATTGGAGTTTAAACATTTTTGCTGTAATGGGACCAAGGATTATCAATAAAGCTTCATTACAGACACCTTACAGCTGATCATTGCAGCCTGGGACTATAGTAAAGCATTCAGAAAGCTTCACCAGAGGTCAGAGGGGTCTGTCTGTAACTATGGGTTGTCTGTAAGTCGGGTGTCCTTAAGTAGGGGACCGCCTGTATATCTCAGAATTGGACGACTTCAATTCTCAAGAAAGATTTGAACATTTTAACTAAAGATGATTTTGAAGCAATAATTTTTTGTGTGTTTGTATCTATCACTAGGGGGCGCTGATGAGCTTACTGTAGACACATGTATTTTTAAATAAGACTAATACAAGTAAATTTCCTAGCCAAATATTTTTTGTTTATCACAGAAAGTAAATAGAATAAGAGAGATCCTACAATCGGGAAATTAGATTTGAAAAAAATGACTTGGAAGAAAGTGATGCATTCTCTATGGGGCACATTTACTAAGGGTCCGAATCGCGCACTTTCGTTGGGTTTCCCGCCGATTTCCGATTTGCCCTGAATTGCCCCGGGATTTTGGCGCACGCAATCGGATTTTGGCTTTCACGTGACAGAAATCGGGGGGCGTGGCCGTCGGACAACCCGACGGATTCGGAAAAACCGCAGAATTTTAAAAATAATTTGTGTCGCAAGATCAGCAATTACATGCATCGGGGCGAAGATGGTGTACTCCGGCGAACCTCGGCGCAGCAGCAACACATGCTGGATATCGGGCGCACGAACCTTAGTGAATCCCGGCAGACCCGAATCTTTGTTGGAGAACGCGCCGCTGGATCACGACTGGAGCGGGTAAGTAAATGTGCAGTGTAAACTACAGAACATAGGAGCTCTAGTAACACCCTCCCCCCCCCCACAGCCCTTCAGGCTCCTTAGTATCACAATAAAAGTTAATTTAAAAAAGAAGGAGGCCATGGACTGGACTGGAGCACAAGTCCAGGAGGAGGAGGTGGGAGAAGTGAGAGCTCTTCACCCCTTCTCCCACCATAGGCGGACTCGTTGGCAGTGCAGTGACACCCCGTGTGCTCACCACACCGTCATCGGGTGCCATAGAGGGTCTCAAATCATGTGACCAGATCACGGCCTCCATAACGGCCACGTGAATGCCCTCTTATAGAAGAGTAAAAATAGACTCCCTGCTTTGCCATTTGGAGCAGAACTGACAGAACTTGAATCCATTGCTGTCCCAACCGGGGGCTGCAGACATGAAGGTGTACGGAGACTATTACTTAAGCAGTGGATTTCCCTTCAATGATTTTTATTTTTCTTCTCCCCCTTATAGATGTACAAGTTCCTATATGCCACGCGGCTAGTGGATTACGGTCTGACATCTGTAGCCCTGCATTACTGTGAGTGCATCGCCTCCTCCATCCTCCTCTCCAGCACGGGATCTTTGGTGTTGATATCGGAGTTAATCAAGGTGACTTAAGCCTTCGCACACGTCCTCAGATATCCAGGCGCAGGCAGTATGGCTCAGGAGATTATAGCCCTTACTCCATACGAGCAGAACAGCTGACACGGCAGTTTTCCGTCTTTATTTCCACTGCTGTCAATGGGAGTGAACCATACAAAACGTCCCATCTGTTTTCCTCCCCAGCCCAACGCGTTTTAAGCTAAACATTATTTCAGAGAGAAGCCGCGCGCACATTTTAGCAGGAAACCTGCCATTTCCCTGTTGACATAAAACTTCTGGGAATAAACATTAATCATTAATGACTTCTCCGCTCTGAATAGCCTGCAGTGAAATGTGTTTAACGCTTCAAGCAGAAGAACCGGCAATTTTTTATTTTTTATTTTTTTGCTTAAAAATGGTAAATGATAGCTCCGGGTCTCCGGGGTGTATTTCTCTTCATGCCTTTAAACCTGCGCGCATTGCGTTATTATTACATTTGCTGCGGAGGGCAGAATCTCGCATTGTTTCAGAGCTAAAGTCATGCAAATGACACGGAAATGGCCTAAACGTTCATTGCCCATCATGTTATGGTAATGATGTAAAGAGAACGCAGCAAGGTTGTGGGTAAATGGTCTGTGCTTTGGATTTACGTAGAGCATTGAACACCAAGAGCGCGGTATGAAGAAGGACCTGCCACCGCTGCCTCCTGACTTGTCTTTTAAGTGTAGACGTACATTGTCATCTGTTCTCAGAATTCCGCGTTCCATTTCTTCCCGGAGTTATATAAATAAGATGACGGCTTGTTCCCTATACATTGTAGTCACTAAAAGATCTCTAGTATACTCTGAAATATTAATATGCTGTACATATACCTAATTATAGATGAAGTGTATAGATTGTGAAACACATGTGAGGTTTTCTCAGGGGCAATGTAAGGATCAGGCCTAGAAGCCCACCTTTCTTACAGGCATATTACCACCCACTTCCCATCCTTACCATAAATTATTCATAGCCTAGAAGCTTCTATACAAGGACCAGGGGCAGAAGCCAGGAGTCTTAGTGATACATAAGGGGCCTCGTTCCCACATTAGGAGAATAGTGATACAAATAATAGATGTTTTGCACTGGGGCCAAGTAGTTCAAGTTACATTTCTAACCAGGAGTAAATATTACACTCAGTTTACTGTGAATCACTATATAGAAAGACCAATATTACCAATGTACAACAACATGAACACTACCCTGACCACCTGGGTCGGCACCAGGTTTTTTTGCGGCCCTTGGTGACAGAACCTCAGGGGGCCCCTTTGCAGTGAACTCTTGTGGCAGCATTAAAAATTCGGAAACCTAAACAGTCTCCTGTTCCCTAAAATATCCCCTAATTTATCATCCCAAACAGCCCCCTCATGGTTATTTTATATAAAGTATCCCTCACCCCCTATGCATTCATTAGATACAGCCCCCCCCCCTTCACCCCCTATGGATTCATTAGATACAACCCCCATCACCAACACACCCACGAAGTTAAATGACATCTACCATCATATATACTGATAGTAACGCTGTTTCCATAGTTTTATAAATGTTTTTTCATTGGCCCCTTCCACGACATTTCTTGTCTGAGCTCCTGGCTCAGCTGTGTACTGTGCACTGTTATATACACATTGGGGGTCATTTACTAAGGGTCCGATTCGTGCATTTTGGTCGGGTTTCCCTATTTTTCCGATTTGCGTCGTTTTCCCCTGAATTGCCCCGGGTTTTTGGTGCATGCGACTTTTTTTGGCGCATTGGCGCCACCATTCACGCGATGGAAATGGGGGGCGTGGCCATCGGAAAACCCGACGGATTCGGCAAATCCGCAGAATTTAAAAAAAAAAAAGGGGCACCAGGAATAGGATCGTGAACTTCAGTGAACTCCGACGGACTTCAGCGCAGCAGTGACACTTTGTGGACATCGGGCGCACTACCTTAGTGAATACCAGCAGAACCCGAATCCTCCTCTGAGAACGCGCCGCTGGATCGCGGCAGGACCGGGTAAGTAAATGAGCCCCACTATGGTGTACAGTGTGCAGCATAATCTGTATATAATGGTGCACATCCTCCATTCGTTAGTGTAGCAAGTCTGGTTGTCGGGCCCCATGACACTGCAGGCCCCATATGGCTGTTACCCCTGTTGTTGTGCCCCTGCCCTATTGCTTTCTACCATAGGTTTCTGTTCTGCAAATGCACAACCCTGGTTATAAATGATGAATGTGATCACCAAGGAATAAAAGACTAAATCTGAAAAATGAATTCACGCTGCAAGAAAATATTTTTGTTGAAGTTCTAGCAATGAACTTTATAAATTCAAAAAAATATTCTGAGTATGAAGGATGGCCGTAGGTTCAACTGTTTAGTTGTCAGCCTATACATACGTTGGGATGTTTTTGCAATGACCTAGCTCACTTTATAAAAAGAAGCCGTGATATGAATGTAAGAAGGACATTAAAATTTACAAATGTGACACATCAAATGAGGACAGTTCCAAAAGTCTCCTTATTCTCGTAACTTATTTATGACCTGAATGAGACTCGAATGAGCAGTATTTTAGCAGAAAAATGTAAGTTGTAATTTTTTAAGGTTTTTCCACAATTGATAGTATGCTCGACTTTCAAATGACATTTTTTAAATCTGTGGACATCTACCTATTGTATATTGGTAACAGGGTCAGTAATAAATAGCTGCACGGTGGAGGAGCACTTCCCCTGCTGACGTGAGATTACTGCAATCAAAGGGAGGGAGAAGTGCTGAATGAGCAGGGCAGGGGAAGGGGGAGAAACATAAATGATAAATGGTTAGATAAACAGATACATATAGATGAAATAGACAAATTATAGTAGATAGATAAGTAGATGGATAGATATATAGACAGGAGATAGATGATAAGCATCTTCAACCGGGCATTTAACTAGGGAGTATTATAGGCGCAAAAGTCCACATGTAGGGGGCCCTTCAAAACAGGGGGCCCTGGCCAAATGCCCGCTTTTATGCCCCCCTAACGCCGGCCCTGCTCCTAGTTCCAAATGCCAGATCATCTCTCTCATTTTTTGCTCCTTGTGTCTCCTGGTTCTATCTAAGACGTACTTTGGGTTGCTGCCCATTTTGTCTACAATCCTGGTTCAAAAACCTGCCTGTGCCCTTGGTGTTTATACTCCTTGTTCCAGCTCTTGGGCATTCTTATTGGTGTCTGTGCATCTAACTACAACTCTCAATCTTGTTCTAATGTCCTAATCCTGTTATATGCTTCACATCAGGTCTCTTTTCCACATGTGTTGCCCCCCAGTTGCCATCCAGCTTACAGTCCAAGGACCCTTAATCCACGACTCAGGAAATGTTATCTGTTTTGAAACCTGTTCTCCTGATTTACAACATAATGTTGCAGTAATGCTTCATTCTCCCTACTGTGGTGCTAGAAGGGAATCAAACACTTGCTAGCAGCTTCCCCTCAGATTACATCTGAGAGCTGAGGGATCCAGCGGTAGGACACATGGAAATCAGTTTATTTTTATGACCTTCTAAATAAAATAAGATTGTCCAAAGCCTGAAAATTGCATTTCCCATATTCTGTCAAACCATGAGTTAACATTTTCTTCCTGGTGTACAGTAGAAAGTGAATGATGTGTAATGCTGACAATTGTCATACAAAGACCACAGATTCATAGCTTCGTGAAGGAACTGCCTTATATATATATAATATATATATCCAGAGAAAGGCTCCAGGCTTTGGGAGCCGAATATATATATATATATATATATATATATATATATATATATATATACAATGAACCAGCACTCCGAAGCACTCTGAAGTGCTGCCATTTTTCTATTGCTTATATATATATATATATATATTGTATTCTCACTTTAATGTATATTTTTTGAATTTCAGTTGGCAGAACGCTTAAAATATTCGGATCCACAGCTTCTAGAACAACCGGAACCAGAACAGAATCAGGAAACCACCTGGCTTGTCCAGCTCCGGGCTCTTTTCTTGCAGTTACAGGTAATTTAAATAGACGAAAAGATGGGTTTGAAGAATCACAGGGCTGTGCTTTTTTCACACCAGTGTTGTGTAACATCAGGATTTCGGTGCTTTTTGACAAAAATAATGTAAAGTTTGCAGGCTGGTTCTTGTTTTCAAAATATTAAAAACTTAAGTGAAGGTCCCGTTATGGGGCAATAGGATCTGTCAAATGAGGCCCATAATGGCATTGTAGTCCCCTTAAGAGCGGTGAGGATGACCTCTAAAAAGATGTAGATGACGTCTTACAAAAAGTTGCTCATTCTTTGGTTGAACTTAGTTGATGAACATGTGTTTTACCATCTATATTAAAAAAAAATGATGGAGAACAACTTAATACTTGCCTCCAGTGCTTATCCCTGGCATCCTCTTCATCACGTGTCTTCCTCACGTCTTTCAAGCACTGTGGGCAGAAACACATCTATGTGCTATGCTATGGCGTCACGCCGCAGCAACACCCCCGCGTCATAGCATGTGTGTAGGCAGAGCACATAGACATCCCTCTACTTGCACTGTCAGAAAGACACCGGGAGCTGCAAGGGAGAAGCAAGAAGAAGAGGATGCTGGGGTCGAGTGAGGTAAGTATTAGGTTTATTATTTTTAAGGGGGCTCTGGGGCATGCTAAGCATTTTACTACTGAGTGTGATCTTGCTGGGCATTTTATTACTCAGTTGGGGCTTGTTAGGCATTTAATTACTGAGTGGGGGCTTACTGGGCATTTTATTATTGACTGGGGGCTCTACTGGCCATTTTATTGATGAGGGGGGTCTGCTGGGCAATTTTATTATTGAGTGGGGGCTCTGCTGGACATTTTATTGATAAGGGCACTCTGCTGGACATTTTATTAAATTGTAGCAGTTCCCACCCTAGGCTTATACTCAAGTCAATAAAAAATCTGATGTAAATACTTTTGTGTAAAAACTACAAAAGTGCTTAAGGAATGATACCTTTAGTTTTTACACAAAAGTATTTACATCAGATTTTTTATTTTTCCTGGCTAACAAGGTACGTCAGCAATTTTCTCAACATACTACTCAAGTCAATGGGGGTCATTTACTAAGGGCCCGATTTGCGGTTTCCAGACGTGTTACCCGAATATTTCCGATTTGCGCCGATTTTCCCTGTATTGCCCTGGGATTTTGCCGCACGCGATCGGATTTTGGCATGCATGCGATGGAAATCGGGGCGCGTGGCCAAGCGAAAACCTGACGGATTCGGAAAAACCGCCGCATTTAAAAAACAAAAAGTGTCGCGGAGCTTGCACTTACCTTCACCAGGAATAGACCGGTGTACTTGAGTGCATTTCAGCGGACTTCAGCGCCACCTGGTGGACGTCGGAGGAACTGCCTTAGTGAATCCTGGCCGGACCCGAATCCACCGCAGAGAACGCGCCGCTGGATCGCAAATGGACCAAAAATCTGCCCCAATATGTTTTCCCAGTTTTTTGTGGTGAAAGTAGGGGCCTCTGCTTATGCTCAGATCGGCTTATGCTTAAGTATATATTGTACATTTGCTACATTTTGATACCTGAGCTCATTTGTCTCATGGGAGACACGCTGAAGTATCTGCCAAAGACATCCCTTCTCTATTGATAAGACATGCACACTTTGCTGAGCTGACATGCTGATTGCATGTTTATGAGCGAAACCGAAGGCAAGGCACTTGGCTGAATGAGTAGCTATCTAAGTTTCAGTAATTGATGCTTCACCATGGTTCCTTCATATTTTTCCTTCTACAGTTACCTACCTATAGTAGATGTAGGTTTAGTGGGTCTTGCTCAACAAAGGGTGGTTCAATATAGATGATTCATAGCCCATGTTGAACACTTGCTTGGCACAAACACGAGGCCAAGAGCCTGATTTCAGCAAGGAGATACGAAAAAGAAACGGCCATAAATAAAGGCTATTATTCATGTTAAAGCACATCACTGGTGCTAAAATCTGAACACTTTAATATAATACTGATTTATTGTTACTGTTTCGGTTTATGCAGATCAGCACGAAAGTGATTTAGCAGCTAATTGCACTTTGATGGGTTTTTCACCCAACTCCAATACCTTATGTAGCAACTTTTTCCATTTGATATTTCTTGGTGATATAGCTTACTTTCTGAATATCCACAGGCTACTCCATAAATTGCACATACATTATAGTCACTGAAGTGGGAGTATATATTTCCTCTCTCTCAATCACTTGTACTGTGGGGCTTGGAGAACCTAGACCTCTGCACATCCTAATCACCTTCAACTTAAGAACAAACCTATAGACCCTATCTTGTATGTAACCCGGGGACTGCCTGTAATACATTTTTCTCATAAAATAATAATAATAGCAATAATAATTTTGTAATTGGAGTCTTTTGGATTCCATCTCAAGTTCTGACCTTAATCAGTGGTCGCACGTGCTCAGTTGTGGAGTCTTATCACTTGGATCATTTTCTAGCAAGAATCATAGAAGTGTTGTTTTATTAAGTTTATGTAATATTTCAACAGTAATTGAAAAAAGGAGTTATAATATAATTAAACTCATATAATTACAATTAAAAAATATTTGGATGCATGCTGTCACTTAAGAAAACGTAATCCTAGGACAGCAATTTTAACCTGCACCATTCATCCGTGGTACTGAAGGGAGGTTGTTAATGCTCAGCAAGTAGAGGCGGACATGGAGTAGTGGCGAGGAATTTTTGATTTTAGATAAAGAGTTTGTCCGTGAATAAAAAATCCTTTTATATGTGACGGAGGAAGCTGTAAAAATAATAATTCACTTATACTCACATCCCCCACGCTCCCGTTCAGCCACGGCGCCACCCCTCACTGCCAGATTGTTTATGTAGAGAGGCTTGCAGTGCCGTCCCGACTACTGCCACGTGCCAGCTACATCCTGAAACTCAGTCCACCATTGGCGTACTGCGAAGAAGCTGAACCGGAATGCCAAAGAGGGGTGAGTATTAGAGGTTTTTGATTTTTTACAACTCCCCCCTCCCCAGCTATATTATTTTTTATTTTTCATTCCTGGACAATCCCTTTAATTGCAATTGTTAAACCCCTTAGATGCCATGGACAGAAATGCCCATGGCATATAAGGGACCGTTAACAGTTTCCTACTCTTGGCAACCTGGGGCCTGATGGAGGCTCCCAGTTCTGGTATCCTTATGCCACAGCCAGAATATAATTCAGTGTGTAACAGCTATGTTGCACAGTCTGTTTAAAGCAATACATCCTGAAAAAAGCTAGAACAGCGAGACATTTTATTTAATTTAATCACATTGCTTATTTCAAGGAACAATGCCCTTTAATTGGGTTTAGATTTAATTGTAAGTTATAACAATAACTTCATATCTACGTAGAATAAGTATAGTCCCCCACCCCACCCCAATAACACATAGGGTCACATTTACTTACCCATCCTGACGCGTTCCCTGAAAGTGCATTGTCCGACCGGAATGCTCTCTGCCGCGACTCCCTGGGATTGTGCGCCCGATATCCTGCATGTGTCGCTTCCCCGCTCAGGTTCCGCTGGAGTTCACCTTCTTCTTCCTGGTGCATGTAAGTGCTTGATCTTGCGACACAATTTGAAAGTTAAATCCCGCACTCAAATCAGTCAGATCGTTCGACGGCACGCCCCCCCCCCATTTCTGTTGCATGAAAGCCAGCGCAGCTGCGCGACAATCCGATCACGTGCGATACAATCCCCAGTTAAATACCTGTCACATTGTCGCAAATCCCTAAAACGCTGGAAAATTCATCAAAAGTGCAGCCACGGACCCTTAGTAAATAAGCCCCATAACATTAAAAGTATATTCTGAAAAGGTGCAAACTACTAAAGCTTCAAAAACTAACCTGAAAATGAATGGCCTTGTACACTAACATTTCAACGGTGTGAGCATGAAGACCGGCGCTTGAAACATAATTAGACTAATTCAGTAATGTGGAATCCTGGTGGCAACAACAATTACATCTGATTTTCGTGTTTGCAGGGAAAAATGTAAAATTATAATCCTTTCATTAAAATAGTAGCAAGAGCAAAAAAGGACATGGCCCATTGTTGTAGCAAGAGACATAAGCACTTTGCTCGGGGACCATGGTCTGGGCCATGGTCTTGGCGTCTGGATACACACACACAGACTAAAGCTAATTATAAAGGAAGACATTAACCCATTAGTATGTGAAAGAAATTCAGTATAGTGGGAGAAAACCAGGTCAGGTAGAAGAACATACAAAGCTATGTAGAAGCAAGGAACCCAGAGCTACAAGACGTGACAATCTAATAGACGCAGCCCCCGACTTAATAATAATAATATAATAATAACAAGCTTTATAAAAAAACGACTTACAGACAACAGTTACAGATAGAACTTTGCATATAAGTCATTTTAATGAACCTTAGCCCCATGTTGTAATGATCTGCTGTAAGAGTTATTAAAGGTGTATGCAATTAAACTTTATTGTAAATACTTGTTATTATGAAAACCCAAAATTTAGAAAATCCAATTGTCACTGGGACCAAAAATATTTTGTCTGGAGATACGCATACAAAATATACCTGTTCAGACTTACATACTAATTCAACTAGCATACAAATTCAACTTAGGCCCCTTCCACACTAGCGAGTGTGATACGATGAACTCGCATCACACTCGCAACGCAAGCTGCCGGGAACGCACGGCCCGAACGCTGCACCGCGGGAGTGAACTCAGCATGTCAGTTCACTCCCGCGGTGCAGGGTTCGGGCCGTGCGTTCCCGGCAGCTTGCGTTGCGAGTGTGATGCGAGTTCATCGCATCACACTCGCTAGTGTGGAAGGGGCCTTAAAGGGCACCTACCACCACAAATCTACCTATAAAGGTAGATCGGTTGGTAGGTGGATCAATGGGACGTGAGGATAGCCCTTTTAAGGGCTAATCCTCGCGTCCCCGCACTTTTTTGGAAACTTTTATTACCCTAATATGTAAATTTTGTTATGCGGCTACTGGGGCATGGAGTAGCCGAATCTAAGGTTACACGAGGCGGCTACTCCACGCCCCGGTAGCCACTTTACCCCTCCTACTCACCATCTTCGGCGCGCAGCTGCTCGTAGCTGCGCGCCCTCGTCCGACGATCCTGCAGTCTGCGCATGCGCAGAAGAGCAGGCCCGCGCCTGTTTCGGAGCAGTGACCGCGCAGGGGCGGGCCTGCTGTTCTGCGCATGCGCAGACGGCAGGATCGTCGGACGAGGGCGCGCAGCTACGAGCAGCTGCGCGCCGAAGATGGTGAGTAGGAGGGGAAAAGAGGCTACCGGGGCGTGGAGTAGCCGCCTCGTGTAACCTCAGATGCGGTTACTCCACGCCCCAGTAGCCGCATAACAAAATTTACATATTAGGGTAATAAAAGTTTCCAAAAAAGTGCGGGGACGCGAGGATTAGCCCTTAAAAGGGCTATCCTCACGTCCCATTGATTCACCTACCACCCGATCTACCTTTATAGGTAGATTTGTGGTGGTAGGTTTCCTTTAAAGGAAATCTACCACCAGGATGAAGGATTGTAAACCAAGCACACTGACATACTGGTGTATACTTCCGGGGCTCCAAACTCCATTGACGTCTATAGAGTCTGGAGCCCCCGAGGGCTCATTCGCATAATTTGTGAAACCTTTTTATTGTAAAAACAAGGTCCTAAAAATTAAAAGAAAAGCAGAATCTGCCGGAGGGGACACTCACCAGTATGTCAATGTCCTTGGTTTACAATTCTTTATCCTGGTGGTAGATTTCCTTTAAGAACCTGTTAAAGCAACTGTTCTGTTTGCAACCCAGGGACAGTGATGCATACACTAGGGCAATAATGGAGAACCTTTTAGAGACGGAGTGCCCAAACAACAATCAAAACCTACTTATTGTATTAACTTATTACTAGCTGCTCTGTCATAGATTTCAACTGGAATTTGCTCCCTGAGGACACCAATATAGCAGATAGAAGCAGAAGAAACTTGGTCTATCAATGTAGCTTTCGTCCCCTGAACAGGAAGAGTTGCGTGACCATGAGCAGGAGCTCCGATGTCTACACCTTCGCCCTCCTCCTTCCTTCCCAAACAATCTAGCAAGTGATGCTTTAAAATAGAACTTAGCTCAGCATGTCCTGGACTTACTCGGATCTTAGGATTTTAGGCCTTTAGCTCTGTCTGATGAACTCTGTGTTGGGCTGACATACCGAGCGCCCACTTTCTCTATTCTTGCGAGTGTGGGAGATGCTCGGAGAAAACTCTGTGCAGGTGGAACCCTTGGATGTATTTGAATCCCAGTGAACCACCTTGCTTTGTTTTACATGTTTGGTCCATTAACTGTATCATAACGTGTTGTCTACAGTGGGTACGGAAAGTATTCAGACCAGGAGTCTTCTTGGAAATGATGCAATGAGTTTTTCACCCCTGGATTTGGGGATCCTCTGCCTCTAACCTCAGCCTTCCAACCAATTTATATACTGAGATAATAGCCCAGATTTATTAAAGCCCCTGAGCCAGTTTTCTCTCGGACGTTGCGTGTTCATTTTAGTGCAAACTGCTTTCACATGTATTTATAAAGTGTCTGCAACACACGTGTTCTATTCCCGAAGCGACACATTTTTCTGCACTCAGAAGGGTGTTCCTGTGCACCACATTTATCATGCAGTGTTTGACAGAATTGTGTCACAGGTCCTGTCTTAAAGGTGCTCCAGAAAAAAGTTGGTGCCCTCTATCGGAGCAGTGCAGGGGGCGCCAGATTCATGAAGAACGGGTGCCACAATTCATGAATCTGGTGTCCTCTGCACACTACACAGGTAACTGCACCTAGTACAGACTCCACTGTTTTTGATAATATCTTTAGCTCTACTGTTCTTTGTATTACTATTTTTATCCTGCATATATACACACAACAAATCTTTTTTAATAATTATACTTTGTGGGCTCATAATTTTTAAACAGCCCAGGGCCCATAACAGTCTTAATCCTCCCCTGACTTAGGGGAGTTTTGCACCAATCTGACATGTCTGTCTGGGGGCAATGTTGTACCGGCCCACCAGGGCATGAGAGGATCCTCTGTAGCTCCAGATTGAGTCCAATGTTGGATCTCAAATGACCAGAAGATAGGGATTGATGGACCTACAAAATATTTTAACTGTTTGGCCTAAGGACTCCACTTCAACACTGGAGGTGTTCATTTATTGGTCAATAATAATTCCTTTATTTATATAGTGCACACAGATTACACAGCGCTGCACTGAGCTTGCCAAATCGGACCCTGTCCTCAATGGGGAACACAATCGAATCAACCTACCAGTATGTTTTGGAGTGTGGGAGGAAACCCACACAAACACAGAGAGAACTTATAAACTCTTTGCAGAAGTTAACCCTGGGACTTGAACCCAGGTCTCCAGTGCTGCAAGGCTGTAATGCTAACCACTAAGCCACCAATGACATGGCAGTTGTTTGAGATACAACTCTTGTTAAACAGTATCATCTATCTACCACCAGATATAACTTCTGCAGAGACGACATTAAAATGTATCAATCCCAATGTATGATATATATCACATCACAAGAGTCTTCTACTGGTTTGGGGCAACATCTTTAATCTGTAGTAGGGACTCGGGAGCACTGTGTAGTAACACTATGAGCAGCCCAATTATAAATCTAAGGCGAGCTGACAGTCTGAGCTAATAAAAGATTCCTCCTTGTTATTTGTGTCATATGTTAATCACAGAACGGCGCGTCTCACAATACACTGGAAAGCTGTAAAAGTGACTGTACGCCACGACGGCTTGTTAAATACCGGGCGATCGCCCCCAATGTATTGCTGCTGGAGATTAATGCTGATTGCCGCAGGTTCCAGTGCAATGCGCCCATTATTGTTCTGTTTATGGAGTCTTTCTGCAGATGCTGTCAATGAAATCGAGAATGGCGACCGCTAAAAAAAAAAATATACGTATTTACAAGCAATTTATTCTCACGGCCCTTTAAAAATGTTCTCATCGCCTTTTGTAAATCTAAGAAAAGAAGCAAAAAAAAAACTGAAAATAATAAAAAAAAAAAATACAGTTCTGTTTTGTAAAATAGAAAAATGGTTTTCTTTTCTTCCGTCGCGATTTTTTTTCCCCCCATGTCCTATTCTCTGCGGTTATGTTCTCAGATATAAAAACCCTGTGATTGTGCAAGGGCCAGGGGTCCACCCGAGCCGAGAGGAAGTGCTTGTAATTGGCGCACCATATCACAGACTTTTCCGTGGTTTTCGGAATCAAGCAATTACAGAAGCATAAAAGGGCCTCTGACAGGAAGCTCAGGGACGGTAGGTGAAGCCGTTTCTGCGCCGGCCGCCACAGCTACACAGCTATATTGAAAGTCTTACAGAGGATTTGTTCTGAGTCTCATGTGGAACAATAGAATGAGATGTTTGTGCTTCAGAATGCGGAACCAGTGTTATACCGCGCTTATGCTTTGTTTCGATAAACTGATTTCCGCTGTCTAATTAAACTTCATAAGAAATCATTTTAAACGCCTCTAAGACGTGCAGATTTTTGATGATTTGTAGCTGGTATGTAATGGTCCAATTAATTAATTTGGTGCAAACTTAACCACAAAATAAGTCTTATATAAATTATATGGTTCTACTTATTGGGGGTCATTTACTAAGGGCCCGATTCGCGTTTTCCCGACGTGTTACCCGAATATTTCCGATTTGTGCCGATTTTCCCTGTATTGCCCCTGGTTTTTGGCGCACGCGATCGGATTGTGGCGCATCGGCGCCAGCATGCACGCGACGGAAATCGGGGGGCGTGGCCGAACGATAACCCGACTTCACCTGGCCAGGCTCGGTGAACTCCAGTGCGTTCCGATGCTCTTCAGCGCAGCAGCGACACCTGGTGGACGTCGAAGGAACTGCCTTTGTGAATCGCCGGAAGACCCGAATCCACCGCAGAGAATGCACCGCTGGATCGCGAATGGACCGGGTAAGTAAATCTGCCCCATTATGTCATGTCATAATAAAAGAAAAACTAAAGGGAACTTGAGCAGGAATATCTTTTTAGCTGGTGACAGGTTCCAGTATCCTATTCTATGCTGATTTTAAAGATGCCTTTTTCAGCATTTTGAATACTGCCACTACTTTATAAAACTTTATTTCACCATCTGGCTATGTGGAGAGTCCTGGAGGAATCGCAGTGGAAGCAGCCTGTGTGCCTGTGTCTCAGGCTCCTCATGCATTGTTACTCTCTTTTACACCATCCTCTATGCCTGCTTAATGCACATGGCATGAAGAAGGGAGGGGGGAGCTGGATGAATGTGGAGGAGAGAAAGTGGAAACTAAGAGGACACTAGGAGACACAGTCTTCTGCAGCTGCTTCTCCCCTCTCACCCATAGGCAGTCACCAGGTAATGTGAAATAAAGTTTTATAAGGTAGTGGCAGTATTCAGAATGCATTTTTATAAGCAGTATAGTACTGACTATTGGAACCTGTCTCCAGATAAAAATAACATTTCTGACAACAGGTTCACTTTAAGGTGGCAATAAATGTCTCAAATAGTGACTACACATACATGTTTTTACAACGACCACTAACATTATTCAGATATGATGTGACTTTTTATGGCAAATGCCAGGTGAGCCCATTGTTGGAGCTTAGAGGTATCTAAAAAAATTGGTGAAGATAGAGAAATTAGAAAAAATAAACAAATATGAATTATTTGCACACAAAAAAATTTTGTAATGGACCAAGTTATACAACAATTATAAATCTTTACCTCATGGGGTGAATGCCATAAAAAAAAAAACTTTGTAGAAAACAATGGAAGATTAGCTGTTGCCTGTTGCCTACACATAGCACCATTGACAGAAAAATAGTAGTAAAACATCATATAGTAGTAGTAAATCCTAATGCAATCTTCATTGGGAGGTTTTTGTTGAATTCATTAATTTTCTTTTGCTGATTTTTATGTGTAAATTTTCGATATTTTTTAAATTTCAGTGTGCAATTTAAAAAAGAATAAAATCTACCTTCTTACGACAGTTGAAAGGAAAACAACAACCACCAGGATCAAGTGTTGTAAACCAAGCACACTTACATGCTGATGAGAGGACCCGTCTGGCAGGAACCGCTCTTCCTTAACTTCTAATACCCTTGTTTTTATGAAAAAAGGCTTTAATATTTATGCAAATTAGCCTAAAGGGCTATCCATTAACATCTATGGAGCGCAGAGCCTTTCAGGCTCATTTGCATATTTTTTAAAGCCCTTTTTTCTAAAAACCACGGCAAAAGAAGCTAAAAGAAGAGCAGATCCTGGCAGAGGGGGCACACACCAGTATGTCAGTGTGCTTGGTTATCATTCATTCATCCTGATAGTAGATTTCCTTTAAAGGGAATCTATCACCAGATTTTTACTGTTCTAGGTATTGATGGGTTCCCATAGCGTTCTTATAACAATGACCAGCTTTTTTTGGCTAAGAAATCATTCCTTTACATTCCCATGAAAAGCACTTTGTAATCATGCCTGGTAGTCTGCCAGAAGGACAGATAGTCATGGGTGGCATGCTCTTTTCTACCGAGTAAAAGTCTACGGGAATTGGACTCGGCCGGAAAGGATAAAAGCCATTAAAATACTGTGGGAACCTGTCAATACATAGAACAGTGAAATACTGGTGACAGGTTCCCTTCAACTTCTATTTTCTTTCTTTATATACAGTAAAAAATCTCTATTGAATTGTTGTTTTATTGTTATACAGTACATGTTATTCATGGTAACATTTTATATTTTCTATGGCAATAATTATCTTTATTTGCAATTTTTTATTAGGTCAACTGCACATCTAGTGGTGTTACCACCGCAGCCTTTGAGGCCCAAGAAAATATTACAGAGCCTAACAGTAAGTCATTCTTGTCTACTGCCATTTGTCATAATAAAGTGATGTTACATCGAGTAACATAGGGACCTACCATAGATTATCAGGACACATGTTCATCATATTCTCTACATACGATCCAGAGGAAGGTTGAAAGAAACATGAATTAAAGGGCTATCTATTGCTGTGTGCATGGCAAGGAATTCTTCCTTACTACATGGAGGATTTACCCATAAAACAACCAATGTAATTGTTGTTTTTAAGGTTTTTTTTCAAGATTAGTCACTTTTAAAGGCTGAATAGTGAATGCACTACTACCTAGAACCAAGAACCTAGAACCGAGTATTACCGGTATATTGAAAATTTCATCTATCAAATCACAACAGGTTCTGTTATCTACACATACCCGTACTTTTCGGCCTATAAGACGCTTCTTACTATAGGACGCGCCCCAGATTTAGGCTTCCAAAAAAGGAAAAATATATTTTACAGAATTTAAAATATCCCTGTTGGTTGCACTAAAGCAAAGCACACGCAGATCTGCTACATTCATACATTTACACACACAGCACTGCTTCATCCATACAGTTACACACACAGCTCGGCTTCATCCATACAGTTACACACACAGCTCTGCTTCATCCATACAGTTACACACACAGCTCTGCTACATCCATACATTTCCATACTTTAATATGATACCAGAACCATGGTTTAGAACACCTCAAGATAGGAGAATCTGAAGTGATGCCTCCGACTGATCTGGCAAGTTCTGTACAGCACTGCGGAATCAGTGTGCGCTATATAAATAAAGGAATTATTATTAATTATTATGCCCCTCTACAGCCTCTAAAAGTGACTTATCTCCTACAAATAGTGACTCTTCTCAGCTTGTTTGCTTTAAAACTTTAGAGGAGTTTTTTTTATGGGTAAACGTGGGAGTTTTAACATAAAAGTAGGGATTCTACATATTATATTTCATGCACTACAAGAGGAGGCTTCTAGTTTAATGATGTTAAAGCTATAGATTTAGGTATAAATCGAGCAAGGGGGATATCTTTAATTTTTTTTTTTTTAAAACAGTGGGTTTTTTTCTATAGGGATGAGAGGTTAATATCTATTTATAGAATGTATACATAATGTCAAGGCATGATGCAGATTGTGTCTTCTATGGTAACCAGACGTTCTCATGTATTCTTTGCAGCGCAGTGTGTATTATTATATAAGAACATTTGTAGTTCTCTGATGTCATTTTTTCTACTGTCTTTAAAGATGAAGCTTCAAGGGGCTGTCTGCTTAGGACAACTTCTTTTTGATAGAACGGTTCCTCTGGGAAGTAGTTGATTGCAATGCCCTGACTGCGAAAACCCTTCCAATCAGCTATTATCAATGGGAGCCTGCAGTGATACTCGGGAGTGAGAGCTTTGCAACATAATAGTTACATCAATAATTGAAACAAATAGAAATTTCTATCAGGCTTCTTAGAGCGCGCTTTACGCTTCTTTCTCTGCTTATATGAAGTTATTAAACACAGGGCCATTCCCTCCCTGTCTCTCATCAGAAGTTTCTCCGGTCAATGAAGTACAACCAGAAAGTCAAGACCATGACCCAGGAACCGATATACAGAACACAGAAGCTGAGCCCGTCTATCAGGGCCACTGGCCACGTCAGTACACAGATCCTCAGGTGCTACCTCCACAGGGGGACACCAATTATGAATGGGGAGCACAGCAGCCAGCTCCGATCACTGACTTATCCTCTGGATACAACACCTATGATGAACCACAGGAAAGAGGTATTTTGTGTTCTTGCTTTTACATTCAATATAATGTATCAATTTAAAGGAAATCTACCATCAAAATCAAGGATGGGTAAACCAGGGGCACTTACTCATAGATGCAGGCACTTTGAGTGTTGTAATCTTCTTATATTTGTTATCCATGGCTTCCGTCCTTCTAAAATCAACTTTTAAAATTATGCTAGTGACCCTGAGGGGCTATGGTGGCTTTACCAGAGACCCTCAGTGCTTAAGCTTCACAAGCTGTTACAATGAACAGAACATGTCTCCTCCTCACTCTGCCTGTGTAATCTAGCAGCAGCAGGAAGTGCAAGGGCAGGGGAGACAGCCTATTAAGATACAGTACTGTGGGGCTCTGGAAACATTTATGAAGGAAGGAGGCCATGGATAACAAATATAAGAAGGTTACCACGGTCACTGAAGGGCCGATGGCAGTCTTAATTCGCCCCTGATTATCATCCCTCCATCCTCATTAGGTAATTTATCTCAGTGATCCATTCTTTAACTAAAGGAAGTAGCTTTTTTTTTTAATCAAAATCCTGTTATCATGAAGAGGAGGATAACAAAATAACATTCTCTAATTCACTGTTATTAACAAAAATACAGCATTTCACGGATATAAGTCCAACCTGTCTCTATCAGTACTGGTTTACAAAATTTTGGTTGCCCCTGAATTCGACTGTAAATCTTCTATTTTCTAGCTTCTCCTTGCTGCACAATGCAGTGTGATCTCTGACACCCCCCCCCCCCCATTATAAGACCAGCTCATACACAGACACTTCCTGTCGGCAAGCAGCAGTGTGAGGAGACTAACTTTACAAACTACAGTCAAGATAAGACCTTTATACCTGGGGAAGGAGGCACATAGCAGAGCTGACTGTGTGTTTTTACTGAGTTAGCAGATTGCTATTGTGTTTTATATCCATCTCATGGATCTCATCGTCTCTCATCTCTGATCTGTCTCATCTCTGTTTTTCTATGTCTCAGATACTAGTAAATATTGTGTCCTGATGTGTCTGCTTAAAGAGTCCCTGCTCACACTATAGAATCATACTCTGACCATCACTGGGTGATAGGAGCTAATACAGCAATAAAACTGAGTAAAATTGTAAATTAAGGGGTTTAAAAATTACCCAGTAAGAATAGAGGGCGTTCCAGGAGGGCAGGAGTCTCGGGCAGGTCCACCAGATATGAAGCATGGAGCCAACATCAGCATTACAATGTCAGCAAGTCTTTGGTATGGACAGGTAGATTTTGTGAATGTTACGTACATAAATTTTAACACCTTTAATTTTCAATTTTAATACATTCTTTCTAAGCTGTTCTCCCTATATCATTACATTGTTGGGTGCTACCGGTTTCCGACTCCATTACGTCGGACTCAGCCCTGATAGAATTTACTTACAACTATGTCGCTGCCTTAACTCGAAAGACGCATCATCTAGAAATATAGGATATCTATCTGACAACCGCAGTGGGATGTGTAACATTGGACACACTGGTTGTCATCCGTCTTTCCCAGAAACAGCTATTACTTAGAAATGACGGAAAATATATATTTGTAATCCTTGACAGAAGTCGACATACGTTTAGATAACTTACAGGCCAGTGTATTATGTGTATTTACTCCATAAATATGTAACTGACTTCTTCCTTCTGTGTAAATGAAGTGTCCCCTTGTGTGTGAGTCATGTTGTTGGCATTACTGTTGCCTGTTACTGTCACAATGAAGTGTTTTATCTTGTCGGAGCTCTTCCATAGAGCCGCATCCAGGTTTTTTTTTTCCTAGCTGTGTTGAATAGGACCAGACAGATGCATGGGTATTGATATGCATTTCTTATCTCTGAACTCATTTCCGTCAGTCACTTTTATGGCGCCAGATAACAATAGGTGGTTGCCACTAATAAGCCAATAGCTTGACCCATTAAATGAATAGAGTAGAAGATAGCAGCAGGTGAGAACCTAGCTCTTCACAAACGGTAGGAGTTAAACATGCCTCCTATTGAGAGAAAATGGACCTGCGTATATAGGAATACACAGGAATGTCACTTATAACATATCAAAAACCATATTTCTACCTTTCTAGAAGACATTAGAAGCAGTGGTTGTCTTTCCCCCCGCCCTGACATGCATTTATCCACTCGCAGCTTTTCTGTAAAAAGGGTCAGGTCACTGCCATTATAAGACAAGCAGAGGCATTTTAATGATATAGGATTTGTCAATTGGAAATGTAATTTTTTTGTCTGTCCTGTTGATATAACTTTAACCTAGGGAGAGGGAAATAGTTGTACGAGAACAAATGAGACATTATACACCCCTTATCAGTGTATTGTACTGTATAGCCCCCTTAAAAACGATTGCTGTTACTCCAGTAATAGTAACTGGAATATACACAAGAGGTACGAGTAAATAACTGGCCACTATCTTGAGACAATGGCACAGTGTGGCTCCAGGCAATAGTCGTTTATAGTCTTTATACTGGACAACCATCCTCCATTGTAATTTACATGGAAAATTAGTCCATTTATGAAGTTTGGATGAATATTAAAGGAAATCTACCATTTGTTTTCATGCATTGGGAACCAAACAGTGCTGTAGATACACTGATGCAGAAACATATCTTGTTCAATCCCTGAACCGAGTAGTTTTGCACAATAAACTATTAAAAAATTCAGGAACTTGGGAAAGCTGGGTTCTTACATAAACACATTGCACACAGATCTTCCTGAACCGTCCAGATAGGACTAATCAACCTGAGCTGGATGACTCATACACAGCAGCTAGGGGATGGTGCAGCAATTGATTACTTCTGCCTGTCAGGGACAACACAGTGATTACATCATTCTCTGGAGCAATGCATAATTAGGGCAACAGGAGAAGCGCTGAGCAGGCACAGAGCGACAGGGCCTCATTATCATAATTTTATAATTGTTTTTTCAGCAAAACCACTCAGTTCAGGGATTAAAGAAGATATGTTTCTGCATCAGTGTAGCTACAACATTCTCAAGGTATGTTTGGTTCACAATGCATAAAAACAAATAGTAGATTTCATTTAAGCATTAAAAGCTTTGGGGGAGATTTGTTAATCATTCTCCGCAAGTTTTGCGATTTTTCTGCCCCCCCGCGCCATTTTGGATGTGTCAGGGCAGAGAACAGGACAGAAAGGTGTTTGCGGGGGGGGGGGGGGGGGGGTGAACAGGCAGGGACAATACAGGACACCAGGAAGAATTTTATGACTCTTAGTAGATTCAGGCGCAATCTCCTGCTATAGTCTCCATCTTTTTTTGGGCAGAGATTATAATAAATACAGTGGACCGGGTGCGATCATTTCCAGGTCTGAAATGCAAAATGCTGATTTTCTTTACAAAAAAATCACTAACTATTCAACAATTTTTTTGTAAATGTACACAATAAACACCTTTCCGAAGGATCTCCAGTTACCTTGGTTGTTATTATTTGTCTCCCTTCTTTTCTTCCTTCCTAATCTTTTCAATCTGCAATGTCTACTGAATTTCGTCTTGCAATAAAGAAAGACAGACAGAAGCCCGCTGTGATGTAAGGCTGCGGTCACATTTTGCTTTTGCCATACCTTGTAAGGAAACGTCAGGTGGATTCTATGCTTATACAGTGGGATGTGTCACCCGATGGCTCCTCCGACCCCCTGAATGCTGCGGGGGTAGGAGTGAACAACGGCAGCAGCTGGTTACATAGTTACATAGTTTATACGGTTGCAAAAAAAGACACATGTCCATCAAGTTCAATCAAGGAAGGGAAGGGATTGGATGAGGAAGGGATTTAGGGTAAACAATTCTATATAACATAACCATCAATGTTATTTAGATGTAAAAAGGCATCTAGGAAGCAATGGTGAATCGCTGCTGCTAATGTACAGGGTGTTTCCCAAGTGACATCACTGTCCTTATATGGATAGGGACATTACCAGGTCTCCACCTCCTGCTGAGTGACCTTTCAGCTATGTTTAAGGAGGGATGCAATACGTTGCAACCTCTTCCCATAGGCTACTATTGCTCCTGACGAGCATATACGTCGCTCATCAGAATGGGAAGACATAGCTCTCTACGTCTTTCCTCCTTGTGTTTTTAAGTGGATGGGATCTATACTGATCAGACAGTATATGTCAAGAAATACGCTCCGTGCATACGTCGGGAGAATTAAATACAAACTGTATAAAGAGAAGAAGGGCAGAAGTGAGTCACAGCAGCTAGGAATGCAAAACCATAGTAGCTTAGAGAATTGCACATCACCCAATGACTAGAAACAGTGTCACTTCTCATGTAAACCCCAAACCATTGATTTTTGCAAAGTGTATAAGAAGTCGAGGTACGCTATAAATATAATAGAGGTATAATCTCCAGTAGGGCACTGAGTGATGTGTTGAAATAACTCCTTGGATCTTACCCAGTGAAGTATGAAGGAATTGCCTGGACTCCCACTGAGAACTACGGGCACTTGACACGTCGAATTGTTTTCTTCTCATAAAAGTGAATAATTATGTAAAAATTAAAACCAAAATATTAGAATTGGAAATGAACATTCTTGTCATTCTTTGTCGGTGTGTAGAGGTATTTTGCATCTCAGCTTGTTTCTTCTCTCCCCCCCCCCCCCCCCCCAATCAAGAAGGCTTGGAGGAGATCTCCGATTCCCCATCTTTGAGCAGCAGCTTCAGTAACAATGCTCTAATGATGAAGGTAAGCCAATTAACTGGAGCTCATTTCATCTTTACATTCTCATGGAGTTGGAAAAGACCTTGTATGTCTAGTGTGTATTTCATGATTAAGAACTGAATTAATCAGCTTGGATGGACTTAAAGCAATGTTCAGAGGAACTTTAATGAAGAAAGAGGCTGGTGGGAGATGCCTTTGGGTATGTACCAGTAATGGAACACAGGTTTGTAGCATTGCCTTGTAAATAGCAAGGTTGCCAGGAATATTCTATCAAATATATTATTAGGCAAAGTCAAGCGTCTGAAGTATCTCGGAAAAAAAATCTAGTTGCGTACTGTAACTTAGATCTAGACAGAGTAGTAATACCAATGAGGAGCCGGACGACTGCAGAAACAATTGGTTACTCGTTTATAAATTGCAGATTGGCTTTCATCTAGGGAAGTGGTGGCAAACCTATGGCACGGGTGCCAGAGGTGGAACTCAGAGCCCTCTTTATGGGCACCCTTGTCATCACCCCAGGGTAGAGTTTGCCAGACAGGACTCAAGGCCTCTTGCAGTCCCAGGCAGCCCAGGACCCTAGAAGGAAGCTACAATGATAATCCAAACTTCTTCTCCTTCTTTCTACTGTATTGGTGTCCTCAGGTGCCTATACAATTTAAACCTGTGAAAGAGCAGGGAGTAATAAGTTACTTCTTCAATTGTCACATTGGAACTTTGCAGAAAATATGTGGGTTTTGATTGTAGTTTGGTTGTCTAAAAGGTTTGCCATCATTGATCAAAGAAATGACACTTTAGAGCCACCTATTGGAAATAACTAACCTAGAACTAAATGCCTGACCTTTAAAGAGGTCTTTTAGCAGGATTAAAAATACATAAGGGCCAGTTTGCACCTTTTTCAGAGGTTTCCATTATATTCTCCATTTTAGAACACAACGCAACGAGTAATGGATGAGAAAAATGGAAAGTAAATGTAAGGTTAACCTTCCGTCCCAGGTACCTCCATCAGACCGTTCTTCGCTCCCCCAGATTAAAGGGGTATTCCCACTTAAATCAAATTAATGTTACTTGTTGTATGATGAAAAATTATACAATTTCAGAATGTACTTTCTCTATCAATTCCTCACAGTTTTCTAGATCTCTGCTTGCTGTAATTCCATAGAAAGCCTCTATGTTTACTTCCTATGGACAGAAATCAGACCATGGTCACACAGGTGCACGGCTTGTTAGTGTCATAGAGAGCAATCAAGCAGAGATCTAGGAGATACAGAAAGCAAATTGGAAATTTGTATAACTTTTCATTATTCAAACAATATTAATTACTTGCGGAAATGGGAATACCCCTTTAAAGGAAACCTACCAGTTAAAATGGCAGGGGTAAGCAGTAAGTACCGAGCACCAGCTCAGGGTGAGCTGGTGCCGGTACTTACTTTCGTTAGTGTTATAAACCGCTGTATCGTGGTTTTAACACTTTTTAAACTTTAGAGCAGAAGAGACTTCGGCGCTGCGTGCACACAACAGTGCGCGCGCCTACATAGGAAATGCCGGAAACGTTGCGCGCGCACATGCTCTAAAGCAGTGATGGCGAACCTTTTAGAGGCCGAGTGCCCAAACTACAACAAAGACCCACTTATTTATCGCAAAGTGCCAACACAATAATTTAATTTGTGATTTATACTTCCTTCTCTGTCACAGTTTAATTGATACCAGCACCTGAGGACACCAATAAAGCAGAAAATAGTCCCAGGTAGAGCTGTCACTTTAAAATAGCTCAGTGCTCAGCAAGTCTGGGACTGCAGGAAGTTACCTGGAGTCATCTCTGGTGATGGCCTGAGTGCCCACAGAAAGGGCTCTGAGTGCCACCTCTGGCACCAGTGCCATAGGTTAGCCATCACTGCTCTAAAGTTTAAAAAGTGTTAAAACCGCGATACAGCGGTTTATAACACTAAAGAAAGTAAGTACCGGCACCAGCTCACCCTGAGCTGGTGCTCGGTACTTACTGCTTACCCCTGCCATTCTAAGTGGTAGGTTTCCTTTAATGGAGCACATGACCATTCTGCTCCATTCATCTCTGTAAGCTCCGTAGGGATGAATGGAGCAGAACGGTCACACGTGGCCATCTGCTCCTTTCATTTTGGGGAGCGACAAGGGGTCAAACAGAGGTACCTGGGACCCCTTGTTCTCGTGATCTGTGGGGGTCTCATCACTGAGACTCCCAACAATCGGCAAGTTTGGCCCTATCCTGTGGATAGAGCCTAACTTATTTTGTGTGAAAACCCCTTTAACAGATCAGAGGTGTGAATATGAGGAAGTTATTATTTCAGAGTTCTGAGTTTATTAAACTAAAATTACATTTATATTCCTATTGTCTAAAGTTTTGATGACATTTATTCACATCTCCGCTCACCTTTTCCTGAATGTACTGTACACTTTTGTCTGCTGGAGATTATCAGGCTGCAAAGCAGGAACAATGGTTGAAGGCCAAACAGCTCACAAGATAGGAGTCACCTATGGTCATATATGTATCACCTATTAATAATACAATAAAGCGGCGCTGTTGGCATAAGAGGGGGCACAAAAATCCACTTCGACAAAATGGGAGGGCAGCGCTAATGCGTGAGATTGTTACAATGTGTAAAACAACCCTGACACGATTGAGAAACCAAACAAAACAGAAGCATTCAGTTCTAATAAAAGCGAAAAAAATAAATGAAAGCAAACTCAGCTAAAGGTGACATAAGAAGTTCTTTTTTTTTTCAGTCATTTCCCGTGTAAGGGATTGTGTAGGGCCTAATGACTGGATAAAACTACCCAACTGTTTAGCCATTAACCATCTACTACCCCTCATGTCTGTGGTGAACCACCCTTCCAGAGAGTGCATCTCCCGATCGACCAATGCATGTCTTATTTGCACCACCGTGGTCGGTGGGAGTCCAAACAATTCCGGGGTCATGTCTTTCAGAGGGCATCTAGGGTCTAAGAATATTGGGGACATAGGGCCAGGTATGGACATCAACTTGTGGCGTTTCCTCATCATGTCCCAGGTGCCAATGAGCGTTTTATATAGGGGTGTGCGGATCGAGGGTGCACCGTGGCAGAGAGCCATAGGGACGCCCCCAAAGGTGTCGAATTCATGGAGGCTTCTAACATCACCCACAACTTAGAGGGTGAACTTAAAACTGCGTCCACTATGCAGGCTAACATACAGTCTTCATAGTATCCATCTACTGTTTCAGTAAAGATGAGGTTATACATTTGTTTAGGAGGTGATTTCTAGGGCTGGTCCTACACGTGAGATTCCTGTTGGCAGAACCCTCGTTTGCCAGACCACTATCTCTCCCTATCCTCATTTACTCACTGCATGTTGTAAATTGGACATGGACATAGTTTAAATCCACCCATTGAGAGTAGGGAGGCTCCATACAAAAATTAGTTTGGTGTAACAGAGATTTGAAGAGGTCCTTGATTTTGTACAGATTGTACAGTACAACACACGGGATCCGTACAGTTATGGCAGTGATAAAGGATCTGCTAATCTGTGTTTTCTTCCATGTTTTATAGACTGTGATTACCTGGCTGAATGTTTTTACATAGTAAATAATGGTCTTTTATGTGAGACTCATAAACCCATAACGTCAGAGGTCAGGTCACGAAAAGCTATAAATGTCAATGTCACAAATAAAACACTTGAAGAAAATGTTCATCCATTGATAATGATGTAAAACAAATGGGAATGGTGACAATAAGGGACTAAGCTGATTGGATGTGTAAGATTTGTCATTTTTATTCTCAATTCTTTTTTCAATTGACTACAAAAGATAAAACCTTATACAAGTAAGTGGTAAATCCTATAGCTACAGGATGGGTGATCATTTGTAAATCAACAGTGGTCTGACACCTGTCATTGCTTCTAATTTAGCTGCTTAAATCGGCCAGTTCCTTTGTCACCTTCTTAACTGAGCTGTAATACCAACCACAGCCACTGTACAAAGTAGACCAATGTTCTTGGCTGGAGTTGGAGACTGAACTATGTTGTCCACTTTTTTGTGGTGCTCTACTTTTATTATTGATGTCTTTTGGAAAAGTTGAAATAAGGAATTGCATAAGCTATGGCATCTACAACATAGTGTATAGCTGTCATCTTCTACAGTGTCAGGCTTCTGGGGTAGTGAACCCCCTGGACCACCGCTGTTGATGACACAAGTCGACACCTGGGACTAGAATCTAAGTGGCACCCGGTTTTCACCAGAGTCCACTGCAAGGTGCAACTTGTCCGCGGTGGCAGCCAAGGCGAAAAACAGAGTCAGAAGGCAAGTTCTTGGTCTGGAACAGGCTGGAGGTCAACACAGGTGGCAAAGGTTCAGGGTCAGAGACGGAGCAGGAGGTCAGGGCTGGCAGCGAAGGAGCGTAAATGGGAACAGGTCCGGGGTCACAACGGAAGGTCAGTCCACGGGAATAGAGCAAAGGTACAAGCTTTCTCTTAAGCATTAAGCATGAAGATCCGGCGGGGAATGCTGGGAGAGGCCGGATTTTAACAGAATCCGGGAAGTGGCCAGTGCCAATCAGCGGTCCCTTTAAATTTACTAGCGCCGGTGCGTGCACATCCCCGACTCGCGGCTGGGAAGCCAGAATGGAAGCAGGAGCGTGGAGAGGTGAGTGAGGCTGGGGGGAGCGGCCGGAGAATGGCACAGGTGCGCCTGCGACCCGAGATGTGGGTCACTGGAGCACCCGTGACATACAGCAATCATTGGTAGGCATTTATCAAGACTGGTCGTTATACCTCTTTGCCCAGTATAGCGTATACCTAATTCATGACGAGGTGAAACACACGACTCACTACAAATGACTCCAGCATGGGAATGGGGTTAATTATACTGACCTTTCATCCCAGGAAACGGCCTTGAGAATTTATACATTTTTTCCTGCCACTACCTCTTTGGAGGACAGGCAAAAAACTCCATTTGTGCTAACTTTTTGTGAAAGTGGAATAAAAAAGGCCAAAGACCCTTGATAAATGGGTCTGGTGTAAAAACTGCAAAATTGCTAAAATTTGGTGCAATTTCCATTCCACCAAAAAAATTGGCCTGCAAAAAAAAAAATTACTCATATCATGACCCATATCTTTAAAAAAAAATCCAAAGATATATGGCTTTGGGGAACCATGATGAATCCACGAAATGGCCAAATTCCAATGGATGTACTTACTCATTAACGATTGCCAAAAACAATAACATCAGAGACTTACTGGTGGCATTTTTCATCTGGGAGGTTCCAATTGAAATCAATGCAGACAGTTTTCTCTAAAACCGATGGAACAGAGGAACACAGAGACAGACGCGGGTGTGAATGGAGCCTTCAGAGTGTTGTTTACTTTTGAAGGCTTCGGGGTCTGCCGTAAATCTATCCTCTGGAAGCGTCTGCATTGAATTGCAAGGGAACACGAAAAAAAAAACTACACGTCCTGATAATGTAATTACATTACGGAGAGGTACAATGGGTTGTCAGTAAGATAGTGTAAGACATTCAATGGAGGTTGCAGGAGGCATCTGCAAGCAAATGTATTAATGACATCTGAAGGTTGAGCAGTTCTTTAAAGAAAATATCGACAACTAATTACTCTTATAATAGCTTTAGAAATATGGATAATAGCGGTATCACAGAGATACTCTGGGAAATGTGCTACGTGAATCATTTTGCTGGCAAACTTCCATCTAACAAAATTGACAGGGTAGGGTATTAGGTTTGCCAGCAGAGCCTATTCTTTTCTTTCGAGTCCAATGACACACATGAGTAGTCTGCAGCACATATACTACGGGATACACCACTACACAATAAAAGGTGGTGAAGTGAGCGGAAACTTCAGAGGTTTCTCCGAAACAGGTGGCTCCATCTTAGTAAGACGAAAGCCCTTTGACACCTTCCCGATACTTTACCACTCTTATGGTGAGGTGGTGGCCTATCAAGACTCAAATTGTCCTACAAGTAATCTCTTCAGAAGGAAAAGAAAACTTGTGCACTCACCACAAACTGTGAATATCTTTTTATTCAAGCCATACAGGGAGCAAAATTAAGCCAGACACCAGTGAACAACGGACCTTCGCGCGCTGCCTGCGTTTCTTCGGGAATAGGAAGCGCGAAACGGTAGCAGCCATAGCAGCTGATATGGGGCCCGCTGTGTCAGGTGGCCCTGGCATCTGACCTCACACACACTAAAGAATGGAGAATGTGCACCATTATATAGATATTATGCTGCACATTGTACAGAATAATATGTATAGATAGATATAGATAGAGGAAATCTTCCACAGTACACACCATGAATCCACAGCTCATAGAAGAAATGTCTGGGGAGGGGACAGGAGAATAACAGGACTAGAGATCTCTCATCTCTACTTCCTTCTGCCTACTTCACCCATGTGATCAGCAGTTACTTGGAAAAAATCTTTGTAAGTGCATAAATGTGTGTGTATAGGTGTATAAATGTGTGTGCATAAGTGTATAAATGTGTGTGTATAAGTGTATAAATGTGTGACTATACAAATATGTATATTTTCTGAGGGGATAGGGGGCCCATGCAGGCTTATACACAAGTCAATTAAAAAATAAACTTATATGCTCACCCTCCGGCGGCCCCGATGCTCAGCGCGGCTCCTGATGTCATCGGCGGCCACATCATAGTATGCGCTGGCCAGGAAGATAACATGGCCGTGTCCCTGCCGGCTGTACAAAAGGCAGATGAAAGAAGAGGAGCGTGCCGACATCGGTGAACCGCGCCGAGCATCGGGGCCGCCAGAGGGTGAGTATATAAGTTTTTTTTTTAAATGCTGGCTGGCTGTATACTAAAGGGGGCAGTCTGGGCTGGCTGTATACTAAAGGGGCCAGGCTGGGCTGGCTGTATACTAAAGGGGCCAGGCTTGGCTGGCTGTATTCTACATGGGATCTGGCTGGCTATATACTACTGGGGGCTGGCTGGCTATATACTGGCTTTGACCAATGCATTTCCCACCCTTGGTTTATACTCGATTCAATAGGTTTTCTCAGTTTTTGGTGGTAAAATTAGGGGTCTCGGCTTATACTCGGGTCGGCTTATACTCAAGTATATACGGTATATGTGTTTATATGCAAATATAGTGCGCAGTATGTTCAGATATTACATCAAATCAAGTTAAATGTTTTAACCATGTTCTCTTTTCTATACTCTATAAGCACGCACTTGCACTAAGAAGGGTCAGCACTGTGTCGGAAACCTCTACTGTTTCAATGGACGCCGAGGATGATGATGATGAGGACAGATCCGGAGATGAAGTTCCATCACACAAGTCTGGAGAGCAGAAGGTGATGCATGGAGCACGGTGTAACATGCAGATGTATCTCTTTATCTCTTGCATACGGACATTTGATGGCGTTCTGCGCGTCTTCGTACACATCTGTAAATGAATGCTGCACATACCTTCATTCACTCCCTTTAGCTATCCTTCTGCTTTGGGCTAAATTAACATTGATTATGTTTTCCCTGGAGTTTGTCTTTGTTCTGTACATCGCATAGCGCTTGTGATTAAATTTTAAATAGCCTTGTGCGCGTTACAATACAAGCATCAACACGGAGAGGGGAGATATGAGCGGGATAAATCTTTAAATTCATCTCTACTGTTTTCTGTTAAATGGAATTTCTGCTTTTATTCAAAACAAGCTCATAGGGAATCATTAATCAAAGGCTTTGAACTGAAAAAACTAGCGTAAAATAGCTGCAACAGATGTATTGCTTTTTTGTGATCTTTGTTGGTTTTTTTTGTGCTACGAAATTAGTTCTGTTGCCAAAACTGACACTCTACTCCCCATCCCTCTGATTCAGCATCTTTTCACAGCGCTTTGACAAATGGTGGATTAGAAAACTTAATTCCATTCTGTTTAAAGGGGTATTGTCATACTTAGAAATGATAGCATATTACTTTCTGATAGGTGGAGTTCCTGCTATTGGTGGCCCTGCAGATGACCTGACCCAAGAGGGACAACACAGCTTTGTTCTAGTTGGATTGGGACAATGCTCATCAGGGAAAATCATTGTGACACATAAGTTCATTCTGAGTATATGCTGTCATTTGTAATTGTGGGATCTTCTTAAAGGGGACTTGTCACCTCCTCTGACATCTCTGTATCAGATCCTCTCTAATGAAGGAAACTGATTAGTTTTATACAGGCAGTCCCCGGGTTACATACAAGATAGGGTCTGTAGGTTTGTTCTTAAGTTGAATTTGTATGTAAGTCGGAACTGTATATTTTATCATTGTAATCCCCGCGAGAACTTTTTTTGGTCTCTGTGACAATTGGATTTTAAAAATGTCGGGTTGTCATAAGAATCAAGATTAACAATAAAGCTTCATTACAGACACATTTGATTACTATTATAGCTGTTTATTGTAGTCTAGGACTAAAGTACAATAAATTACCAATATCCAGAGGTCCGTTTGTAACTAGGGGTCGTATGTAAGTCGAGTGTTCTTAAGTAGGGGACTGCCTGTATCAGAAATGAATAAAGCAGATGCTAATAGTAAACAGGGAACCCGTCACCACATTTTTCACAAATACAGCTAGTGGCAGGTACACATAGAGCCCTAGTAACCGACACCCTTCTTTTAGGTAATAATAGTTCCTATATATTTAAATTTATAATTTTACTTGAAATCCAAGGGAGTCGAGATAGGCGTTGGCCTCCTTGGGCTGAATGCAGCAGCTCCTCCCCACGCTTTCTGTGCATGCTGCAATAATGTCATGTGACCAGGGTGACATCATCACAGGTACTTTAGCCTTCTAACATTAGCAAACTGTACACCAAGCATATATCTCATTAAATAAAAGCACACTGCACGGAGAGGAGTAGAAGTCCGTGCAGGCATGCTGGGATTTTATGTGAATTCACAGAGCTTGACATTCAACCCGTCAGCAGGGAAAAATAGGGATGTTTCCAGAAAATGGAAAAAAGTCACAGAAAAATAGAAACATCTAAAAGATAACTTTTATTAAAGACAGACTGTCTCAAAATAGACAACCAACATGTATATATAAAAACTAGTTAAGTCCTGGTACCTGTTTTCTTTTTTATGGAAAGGTCTCCATACCGGGACATTAAATGCTCAAATACACTATTTTAAGTATCTTATGGTATTGTCACCACAATAAGATACATAAACTCATGGACCCACTTAACCCTACGCGTTTCGCTGTTCTCATAAAGTGGCTCCTCAGGGGTCTTAATGTGGGGAGATTGAACCAAAAAACGGGTCCTCACAAAAATGATAATCCTGTACACAATATAAATGATAAATTTAAGATAATTATGGTAAATTAAACGTCCAGATAGTCACATATGGTATATGCACTTGCCCAGACAGTTCATAGGTAGCTCATAGTGAACCGTATGCTAGTGCACATATCCTTCAATTAATGGCACCATGTACGGAAATGTACAACTATTATATAATGATAGTCGATGTAAATAATTCATGCATAATTAATGTCAGTAGATATATAGATGTAATTCATAGGGGTATTTTATGTGGTCAGATATGTGCATGGGGTACAGTTTGCTAATGTTAAGAGGCTAAAGGCCCTGTAATGATGTCACCCTTGCCACATGACATTAGGCAACGCCCCTCATTCGACTTTATAGTTCCCTAGATAGCAAGCAAGTTTATAACTCGGATTTTATAGGGATCTGAGGACAACAATTTTCAGCTAAAAAAAAGGTATTCTAGGGCTTTATAGGAACATGCCACTAGCTGTATTTATGGAAAATGTGGTAAATGTTCCCCTTTAGGTAAAGCAGCTTCTCTGTGCCTTTTTCTGCTCCTTTTTTTTCCCTGTAGTGAGCAGGGTATCTGAAAGACTTCTGTGATCAATAAACTTCATACAGATAAGGAAGCTAATGATTAACTCTTTCCATATCTAGATAATATTTTACTTCATATTTAGACTATCCATGGACTCTCTAATGACTTTACTCTTTACAGACACTTTATCAGGTCCCCTTAGCTCTCAGCTGTCAGTGGATACCGGACAGAAAGCTGATTTACATCATCTTAAATAAGATAGAAAGACAGATGAAAAAGCAGACACAGGAACATATTTCTTCAATTTAAGTTACATTACAACATTTACTATTATCATCTGCACTAATCATTTATACAATTGGGGTCATTTACTAAGGGTCTGATTCATGTTTTCCCGACATGTTACCCAAATATTTCCGATTTGCGCCGATTTTCCCTGTATTGCCCCGGGTTTTTGGAGCACGTGATCGGATTGTGGCGCATCGGCGCTGGCATGCACGCGACGGAAATCGGGGGGCGTGGCCGAACGAAAACCCGACGGATTCGGAAAAACCGCTGCATTTTTTTAAAAAAAGGGTCGCTCGGCGCGCACTTACCTTCACTCAGCCCGAGCCGGTGAACTCCAGTGCGTTCCGATGCTCTTCAGCGCAGCAGCAACATCTGGTGGACGTCGGAGGAACTGCCTTAGTGAATCCACCGCAGAGAACGCCGCGGGATCGCGAATGGGCCGGTTAAGTAAATCTGCCCCAATGTGTTTTAAAGTTGAACTAAGCTTTAAAGTTATTCTGCCCTTTCATTCTTGACAACTGTCACAAATTGGATTGGACAATCCTTCATTTTCAGAGATGGCAAATTTGGGGCATGTCCCAGAGACAATAAAATACAGGGCTTACAATATCCTGCCCAAGGTGGACATAACACCAACTTCAAACAACCAACCTATGGAAATGGGCAATCAATGTTCAACTCCAAATGTAGACTAGAGGTGGGCTCAAAATATTTCTATTTTTCCTACTCAAGAGTGAGTATGTATGGAGGGTGGACAGTTTTTTTTTTATTGTGAGTCAAATGGACTATCCAGCATAGACACCAAGATGGATACCCGAAAAAATCCATTATAGCCTATGAGGTCCATCAACTTGATTCTGTCATTGTCTTCCTTTCCTTTTATTCCGCTGTTCCTATGAGGGAGCAGAAAAATGTAAAACCAATGGACCAAAAGATATGGGGGTAGCCTTTAAAAAGCTATAAAAACAAACTATAAATATTTTGAGATAAGAAATCTACTGAAATATGCCGTACAACGTACCATTAATCAGACACACTTAATATGCTGAAGTTTTTGAAAGTTAGAAAAGTGGCTTCCATATTGGAATGTCTCCCACAGATCTTTTACCAAAATCTGATTAAGAAATGTCAGCATTTTTGGGGAGACAACTATTGAAAGGCTTAAACATGTAAGTCCCAGGGTGCAATATTTTAAGTGTAGGCCATCTGTAAGTTTTCTTAGAACATACTGTGATCGCAATTGTCTTTAGTTAGAAACGTAGATTACATATTGACTGATAATTGAATTAGTGTCACAGGTTAGGATGACATTCTCCATTCAGAGCCCCCTGACATAGGAGACTGGACTTCTCAGGTTGCTTCTTTTTTCCAACCAAATTTTTATTGTTTTCAAACCATTTGGATAACAACAAAGGGAATATAAAAATTGATGAGAAACACGAGACCCCGTAACAAAAAGCATTTTCATATCAGTGGGGTCCTTATATGTTATCGTGGAGCAAAACTAAGATGTTTAGTTCTATAGAAGATCTCTAAAGACCCCAAAAGAGAAGCATTGGCACATGTAGAATTGGCCAAGTGTTTATGTTTTCTCTTTTTTTTTTTACAATTTCATTTTGATTTTATTATTTAATTGGCTAAATCATGTTTGTATCAGTTTTCTCTTCAAACATTTGCCAAACTATTAAAGGCTAACCGGTCACTATAGTCTGTGTTCTATCCAGTTGAGGGTGGTCGTATCCATGGACAGCTATCTCACTTCTAAGGAACAACATTGTTACATTTATGGTAAATTATGATGTACTTTATTCACTCTTTAAGTAAATTATTTTTTTTTTTTTTTACTGTTTTAGTGTTTCATTGTGAATTTTGCCAACATACTGATGCTAATGGTGAACATATGCAATCTGTTAATAACACGTCAACCTGCCCTTATTAGGCTGACCATCTAATTTCTCTGGGTGTTTCTTTACTGTCACGTAATGGCTAACGTGAGGGGTAAGGAGGATTGGGCTTTTGACTATTAACTCGGAAGCCTATTAACTTGGCATGCTTGTTGTGTGTATGGCACCGGGTACAGGAAACAAACAGTTAGGGGAATTCTCATCTTTAATTCATCTGCAATATGTATATATTCAATTGGATGTTATTAAAAAAAACTGAAGATAATTTCCCATAAATGTCGCCATGTTGTCCCTTAGAAACAAGATAGTTGTCCTTGGATATGTCCACCTCTGCAATTTTTTTTTGCATCATCCAGGAGATACTATATGTCCCACAGCCGTCCTATGGTAATAAAGTTTGAATCAAGGTAGAAAGGTAGGACTGGCCACCGTTACCAGGGTGTGAGGGTGGTCGTATCCATGGACAGCTATCTCACTTCTAAGGAACAACATTGTTACATTTATGGTAAATTATATTGACATAAGTACATTTAAAAAAAAAAATTCCAATTAAATAAATGTACATGGAAGATGTATTTGAATTCCCTGATGGTAACACCCCTTTAAGTGTGTGGCTAGCCTTTGACACGGGATCCCAGTAATTGCTTAAGTATCAACATAAAGAAGCTGTCCTTCTTTATATTTTCTGTAAGTGAGGCCAAACACATAGACTATAGCCAACTAGACGGCTTTGTCTCATGTCATTAAATCTCACATGATTAATAGGTGAGAAAGCCTGGTGTGATTCAGACAGACTTTATACATCTAATCCCATGTTCTTAACATAATAGCTTGAAAATGAGCGATTGCTGTTACAGGATTAATCACATTGAGCAGTTAGAAATTGCCAGAGTAGCCAGGCCTTTAAATACGGCTTAACAAGAGAGCAGTCCATCGAAGTGGAGACTCGATAATACAGTAACAAGCTTTTATATCATCTCCTGCTTCAGATTCCTATTAAAGAATGCAGTTGATGGCGGATGCTAAGAAGTATAATGCATTTAGATTGGGGCATTGCTTTATCTTATTTCAAGTTATGGCAAAGTGAAGTGTGAGATATCTAAATTCTTTCTAAACCGAGGCATAAGTACTGTGTATTTGTGTCTAACTCTGTATAATATGTAATTCAAAGCCTTTTACACCTTTTGAACCTCATTTGCTGATGTATACTCTAGGGAAGTGATGGCGAACCTATGGCACGGGTGCCAGAGGCGGCACTCAGAGCCCTTTTTGTGGGCACCCGGGCCATCACCCCAGCACACAAGACAGGACTCAAAGAATATTCCTGCAGTTGCAAGCAACTTAAAAGATGCTGCTTTCAGGCATATATTAAAGTGATACTTACTTCGCTACTTGGGAATGTAGGAAGAAGGAGAAGAGACAAATTATCTTTGGAAGACCTCCTGATGGCCCCACGATTCTCTGTGTACAGAGGGACACTGTAAAGAAGCTAAAATGATGCAAATTTTCCACCTTGTCCTCAGGAGGCCAATATGGTTGAACGTTGTTGAGGAACAGGAAGCAATAAGTTAACGCTTTAATTTTTGTTGGCACCTTGTGATAAATAAGGGGGGGGGGGGTTGGCTTGCAGTTTGGGCACTCGGCCGCTAAAAGGTTCGCCATCACTGCTCTAGGGCATGGTGTTTGTAGACTGACACATTGCCAATGTTGTGTTCATGTATTATCTTAAAATGAAAAAAATAAGTTTTAATAGATGGCATGTAACTAATCCAAAACTTCGGAACTTTCAGAGGTGGCCTGGCTGGACTTCCCCTTTCTGACTCTACTGATGTCTCTCTTACCAGAGTTGGTCTTTAAAATCCAGCACATGTTGTATGTAGTAAATTGTACAAGTCACAAGTTGATCCTCAGACTACACATGTGCCGGAGTTATGATAATCAGTTGGGAAAAGTAGCAGCCGGATGGACATCAGTCAAGCCAGAAATCGGAAGAACTGACTGTTTTTGAGTTATGGCTTCTTCTCAATTGACTTTCTCAATGGTTTTATCTCTTTAACTACTTACACTTCCCATTTAACTTTAATGCAGGCGTCCTCCTTTGGATGGTTTAGTTGGTTTCGCTCCAAGCCAGCAAAAGAAACTGCTGTCCCACCACAAGGGGCAAAGGTTCTAACAAAATCCTTACCTCAGGTAATAATTTTATTATATATATATTATATATATTTTTTATATTAAAGGGTTATTTCAATATTATGGATTTTTGGAATATACACAGAAAATGTCAAAAAAGCCTTATAGGCCTTGATCTATATTAACATCTGGGGTCTTATAGGCCCCATCCCCCTAGATGAGATGGCTTTCACTTTATATTCACTTATAGGGTAATAAAGTAAATAGTGGACCTGCACCGGTCCCTGTTCTTAGGGATATGCTTGAAGTGTCTATGATTGGAATATCCCGCTATGTCTCAGGGTCAACTGTTCAAACAAATAGTATATGACTATTCTTTAGGTGTCTTCACTTGAGGACCATGGGCTCTTTTGGCTAATGGAATCTTTTACAAAGCAGATACAAAAATGCACCTGAGGCAAATATAAGACACATGGGAATTTATTTGGCGAAAGTTTGGCTAATGAAGTCTGTGGACATTTCATTGAATACATTTCTCCCAAGGTATTCAGATGTTACTCCTCATGGTAACTAAACTTGATGTTAAATATGTTCTTAGACTGAACCTCCAGTGGGACCTAACAAGTTCCAGCCACCACCTCCACCAACATTGTCTCACCAGCCACCAGAAACCACCAATAATTTGTTTTATACAGGTATGCTCACTTCTTATGATTTTGTTAATACAGTACATGGTAACAGAGATGATTAAATCTATACATAGGATCCGTAGGAATACGTCAAATTTAAGGTACCGGATCGAATATGAATATTTTCGAATTCACTTTAGACTAATCATTTATATATACGATAATAACTGGAGTCTGTTAACCTGTCTTCAGGAGCCCTTTTTCTGGCTCCCCCATGTTCTCATAGAGAATAGTGTACACATTGCAAAAGAGATTTTATTGAAAAACTGTTTTTATCCAAAAAAAACAGATAAGTTAGTTTAAAGTTTACCTTTCTGTATTCAGAACTTTTATCTAACTTATCTTTTTTTAGGAAAAAAGTTTTACTATAAAAACTCTTTGGCAATGTCCACACTATTCTCTGTGGGGACATGGGGGATCCAGAAAAAGGGCTCCTGACAGGGGCCCTTTAAAATGTCCATTGATTTCAATGTACTTTTGATGGTTTTTATTATTGTCCGTTTGCACCACCATCGTTCAGGGTTGCACTAGCCATGAGGCGAGTTGAGCCTCTTGCCTCAGGCAGCACCACCGGCAGCAAGATGGGGGGCAGCATCAGGGGCACGGTCGCCTACTGAAAAAGCATGACCTAAATAATAATGTCTCTTCACACTTGGTTCTAGCACGGGGGCGAGACACTGCATGGAGAACCCACCTACTAAAAAAAAAAATGGCGTGATATATTACTACCGGGTGGGGACGAGGCGGCAGCCGCGGAGTTTAGGTTTACCCCTGCCACCGTTATTATGGTTTTAGTGAAAACTTAATATCAAAAATAACCAAAAAGAGATAGAATATTTTTATTTAAATAAAGGATGTACTTTAAAGGACTATACAGGGTTATATAACAATTTGCATTTTAAGCAACATCGGCGGTACCTCTGACCCGAATTGAATGTTATAGAAAAAGCAGCAATGCTTTAGCAAAGCAAATCTTGAATGATTGGCTCATCCCTACATGGCGGAATGTTTTTGTTTTTTTACATTAAGACCCTATAAAACGGAAATTGTGCTCCAAGCCACATCAAGCTCCGCTTCTCTCCCTCTATTATGTCCTGCTCTCAGATAAGACAGCAGAAATTGCCCATCAGTTTCTTTTTAAATATCATATTCCTGTGCATAGATATCATTACTTAAAGGGATATATTTGTATAACTTGGTTACATATCTAGCCGTGTCTTCCCCTGTGTACATCAGGGCATTATATCTAAGTTATTATAATGTTGCAGCAAAGTGTCTGGCTCTCTATCAGATATTCTACTCATTTGAATGCAGTCGGGAGAAGCCCTTTGGATAATTTATAAGCTGCACGGAACACAATAAGATGTTTTCTAAAAAAAAAAAAAAGAATAATAATAAAAAAAAATACCTTGTGTCAGCGGGCATAAGCGCTGGCTAGCAATATATGTTTATCATGGCGAGGAGGACAGAAAATGGATCAACACAGTAAAATAAACGCCCGCTTGCCCTTTTCTGTACATTGATCCGACTGCCCCAGTGTATTGCTCGAGCAATCTATCAATGGATATACACATAAAAACAGACTACAGGCTTTTTAATTATTGATTGACCACAAACCAAAGTCTACACTTAGCAAAATGCAGGAGTGAAGTAAGAAAGGTTATTTATCAACCTGTAAGAAGAGAATTAGAAGCAGGACCGCCAAGGCGTCAGGCTGAGACCAGCACCACTTGTATTACATTACCCGCCATTAGCTCCTATAATGAATCACTTATGGATTTTACATGGATCCAGGATGAATATATTAATTATTCTCCATGGGCTGATTAAAGACGGATATCAGGCAGAAGGCTTGAGATTTCCCTGGTTTGATGTCGACTCGTGAAGTGTTTGATTTGACTCCCTGAAACTCCTTCATCCCACTGGGAATGAAATAATGACATAGTGTTCACAAAGTACTATCTCTAGAAAGTAGCGTTGCCCTCATATCAAAGCCGAGTCACAGATCCTTTGTATAATGCTCTCTATAACTGGAATTACAGAAACTGAGGATCTGCAGGAGATCAGTAACAGTTCAGTGGCACCAGAGATCGGGGGTCAGAAGGAGAATATGGTAAGTATACAACTGGGGACTGAAGGGTTAAAGGGAGCCTGTCAGCAGGTTTTACCCCCACTAAACTACTAGTCCCCTCAGGTGGGGTGTGAATTGTCCTTTCGAGAATTCCCCCTTTTTTGTGAAATCTCATCCATTTTTCTATAAAATAAAATCCTCCAAAGTCAGACAAATATGATTCTTCCTACCACATTCTCACTTGCGATAAGTCAAGTTCAGAGCCGGTTTTAGACAATGTAGGGCCCTGGGCAAAATTAAGAGTTGGGCCCCAAAATAAAACTATTTTATCGACAGTTACAGACAGTAAGAGGCTCCTTTAGTCCTGCAAAATAATCACACTTTGTAGTTACACACAGTACAGGCAGTCCCCTACTTAAGAACACCATACTTACAGACGACCCCTAGTTACAAACGGACCTCTGGATGTTGGTAATTTACTGTACTTTAGCCACAGGCTACAATAAACAGAAATAACAGTTATCAATTAAGATTTATTGTTAATCCTGGTTGTTATGACAATCCAAAATAATTAAAATCCAGTTGTCACAGAGACCAAAAAAATTCTGGCTGGGGTTACAATAATAAAATATACAGTTCCGACTTACATACAAATTTAACTTAAGAACAACCTGTACGTAACCAAGGGACTGCCTGTAGTAGGTAAGTATCTGTACTATGGGGCTGTAGGAGGATTTTATCAGAGAGAGACAGATGAGAGGGAGATTGATAATAGAAGATTGATAATAGAAGATAAATAGGAAAGATGATATAGATTTATAGATGCAGAAATATAAAGAAGATTATAGATAGAGTAAAAGAGAGATAGAAGATTAATAGATGGATAGATAATAAATAGGTAGATAGATAGAAGATATATAGAAAGACAAAAAACTAGATAAATACATCCTCTGGCCACAAAATTCCACATGCAGGGGACCCCTTTAGGACAGGGGCCCTGTGCAAATGCCCAGTTTGCTGCCCCCTAACACCAGACCCTGGTCAAGTTTAGTGGTTGCAGGGGGAGTACTACTTCTGAAGCCCCTATCTTTGGTTCTGTAGTATCTAGAGACAAGCTTTTTTTGTGTCATATGAAATCCTATAGATTCTGACAAGCTTATGGTTCTGTGATATAGAGAATTGGAAATACATGCAGGTAAAAATAGGCGGTAACTGGATCTTTCTCAGCAGCTTGCATTCCTAACTATGTATTTAGCTGCCTGTATCTCTGGTCCTATTGATCACAAAGCCATAAGCATAATGTGATCTAAAAGATGAGATTTTTTTTATATGACACCAGCAGCATGTTTCTATGTGCTACAGAACAGAAGATTTGACTCATCTGAATGTGAAAATGAGATGAAAGGAGTCATATTTGTATGACTGTGGGGGAGGGGGGGATTAAAGGTGACCGTGTGAGATTTCACAAAAAAGAGGTAATTCTAGAAAATACATTTTATCCCCTATTGGAAGTGGATGGTAGCTTAGTAGGCAAAAACCTGGTGTCAGGTTAAGTTACTGAAGTTCTTGGATACATTTTACTTTTTATTGGTTTTAGGGCAGTTTTCCAAATGTGTCTAGTCAGACCAACCAGCCGAGTGGAGCAGTTCCCCTTTTCAACCCTGCACAGGTAAGTTTTTCGTTATACATCAGTATCTAATTGACTTTAAAGGAGACCCTATTTTCTGTGAAATAAATTTTTGGAAAATATTTTCTTGGAACTTTACACTGTGCAGTTCTTCTATTATTCCACCTTCAAATTTATGAATAAATTGACAACTGAGTGTTACCAACTGTGGGTGTGTCCCTACACTGTTCAAACACTAAAAGGTAACACCCAGTTAGCACATTCAGTACCTCCCCCACTGATGTCAGCTCACACACTGTGAGCTTTGTTCCTGTGTGAGTTAAGGAGCAGGAGGGAGGAGTTGTACAGGAGCTGTACAGAAAACCAAAAGTGGGGGCTGCGAGCTGAGGAGTGAGTGAGCAGCACAGCCATTTGACATGTTTATTTTTATAATGCATCCAAACCAAAACAAACCTGGGACTCATAATGGGTTTGTGGCAGGAAGCCAGGTAAGTCGAAGCACCCAACTATATTGTAATGCAAATGCTCAGAGAAGGCAGAAATACATCTTTGCAATGCAGTTGTAATCGGTTTTGCAACCTGTCTTTAGTAAAAATGAGGTCCCTGGTGACAGGTTCCCTTTGATATAGAAACCAGTCAACCAATGAAAACCCTTGACTATTTTTTTTTTTATTGATTGTGTTGTTACATTTTAACATTTTTAACTTGCAGCCCCCGATCTCATTAATTTGGGGGATCAGTTGATTTTGTCCTTTGCTGTAGTTAGTGGAAAAGTATAAAGTATATATAAACCGTTGCCAAACCATAAACAGTCATCGGACTCCAATCATCAAATTCACATCCAATTTATGAAAAAGTTATTTATGGGATGCATTTTACTCACAATTCCATTTAAAACAACATATGATAAAAAAACAAACCACATCCGACTCAGGTTGTCAGTAAGAGGTGCTGGGCCACGACTCTTGTCTATGCACCGCTGCAGTTTCATGTGTATGGAGCAGCCGAGTGAATTAGCCATGGGCCGAGCGATCGACTGACAGCTGGCTGATGTGTACAGCCAACTTTACAATATTCAGTATTTTCAGGAAAAAATGGAAAACTCTCAGTTTCATGTTCTTAGGAAAAAAATGTAACAAATATTCTTTTTCCTTTCCTACTCAAAATAAAAAATGGCTTTGTGTATCCCATGGGTAGAATGGAATAAAACAGCAGCATTTATCCCCTATCCTGAAATCTGCTGGAGCAATGGGACTCGTTTCCCTTTTGTAGTTTTCCGCCAGCAGCAAAGAGAATAGAATGTGAACTTCAGTTTGACGCCCCATCCTGATGAACTTTTCTCCGAGCTGTGTACAGAGGGTTAAGATGTCAATCTGTACTTCAAGCTGCGGCTTACTGTGCTACCAGCAAAAATCACTGGGTAAATAGTCGTCAGGAGGCCTGGAGTAAACATACCTTATACGTACAAAGCTGTTTCCATACATGATACCAACTCATCCCATAGATCAGTGATGGGAAACCTTTTAGAGACCGAGTGCCCAAAATGATACCCAAAAATAACTAGCTTTTCCCAAAGTGGCAAAATGGCAATTTAGGCAGTAAAAACTTATTGCTACCAGAATCTTTGAGCTCCAATCCGACCCTGTACACACCTTTTCACTCTTTGCAAAGGACCAGGCAGCACAGGATGGGTCACTTTAAAATAGCAGGGCACTACTTGCACTGCCTGAGACTGCAGGAAATGCCATGTCTGGCAAACTCTGTGCCTGGGAGACAGGCCGTGTGTCCACAGAGAGGCCTCCGAGTGCCATCTCTGGCACCAGTGCCATTGGTTCACCACCACTGCCATAGATAATACACCTAGGTAATATAATATAATCGTAACTATATTCTAGTAACATCTGAAACTTGTCATCTTTATTGTCTAGCATCTAAATTCTGCAGTTCTCTCAAAGTTATTGGATAGTAATGTGGCTGAGGTGACTTATTGTACCTCCACTTCTCCATAGTGAAGTTCAGTGAGCATCTTTCTATCTGGTCGCTAGCAAGACAGAATTCAGCAGAGCTTAAAGAGAACCCATCATCAGGCCTATGTTGCCGACAAGCTTTACACCTTCCATGTTTCTTTCATATCCCAGCAAGGTTCCTTCATCCAAAAAAACTACTTTGAATTATAGTGTAAATTGGTTGTATAAAGTCAAGGAGGCGGAGAGTTTATCACCAAAGTCAATTTCTACTTGCCTATGAACACCTGCTCCGCTCTGATTGGCATCATGCACCGGACTTCTGGAGATCCAGTTAGTGATGTCTCTGGGTGCAGGAGCATCAATTACAGTGAAGGGGTGATCGGAGGCAAGGAGAAGTTGACTTCAGTGTTCAAGTCTCCGCCTCCATGACTTTATACAACCAGTTTGCTTCTCACTTCAAAGTTGATTTTCTGGATGATGCCAGCACACTGGACCATGAAAGAAACATGATCTGGAAGGTGTTCAGATGCTTGACAATTTACTGGTAGTGGTTTGTTAGGTCAATTCCTTCTGACAGGTTCCCTTTAAGAGTAAAAAAGCAGATTAGGAGGGAAGGTGTGTTTTCAAAGTGTAAATTTCTGTTTAGATTCAGAATCTCTGTGGTATAGGTCAACCTAGTGTTACAACCTTGCTTATAGGGGTTTGCCCTTGAAAGAAAGTTTTCAAATATTAACTCCCAAGTGATGATTAGTCAATAAAATAAAAGTGTGGGCGGCACTAGCTGAGTAGACTCTTCATGATCCCTCTGTGCTGGGAGATGCTGTGTGCTGACAATGTGCTTAGATAATCAGGGTACAGGGTTTATCTACACTTTTATTTAGTTGCTGAACAGTCTACTGGTGTCTGACACATATAAAAAAGAGATAAGACAGATCAGAGTCATGAAATCTATATACAATACAATGACACCCTCCTGCTCAACTATCTCCCCTATAACACACACAGTCAGCCCTGCTATGCCTCTCTTCCCCTCGGATTATCTTCTGTGTAGTTTGTAGAGTTACTCTCTGCACGCTGCCACTGCAGCACTGCAGTGTGCAGATAAGAGAAGCTATTCATGACCATAGTCAGAAGATTTACAATCGAATCCAGGAACAAGCACATTATAAAAACAGGACAGATAGAGACAGGCAGGACTTAAATGCTGTATTTTTGTAAATAACAGTGAAGTAGAGAATTAGAGAACTGCAGCTCCAATTCTGTAAATCCATTCAATGGAAAGCCATTGATGCAGTACTCCACTGGCCTCCGCTGAGGCTGACTTCTATATATATAGTATGTCACAGGGAGGTCAGTATGGGATCTGTGGAAGGTGACCAGTAAGGCCAATGACTAGGTGCAGTGGTGACTTCCCTCTGCCCACAGTGGATCTATATGAATACATTTCCCCCTATAACAGCCACTTCAGCTAATGGCTCCTTATTAGAGATGAGCGAACACTAAAATGCTCGGGTACTCGTTATTCGAGACGAACTTTTCCCGATGCTCGAGTGCTCGTCTCGAATAACGAACCCCATTGAAGTCAATGGGAGACTCGAGCATTTTTCAAGGGGACCAAGGCTCTGCACAGGGAAGCTTGGCCAAACACCTGGGAACCTCAGAAAAGGATGGAAACACCACGGAAATGGACAGGAAACAGCAGGGGCAGCATGCATGGATGCCTCTGAGGCTGCTTAATCGCACCATTATGCCAAAATTATGGGCAACAGCATGGCCATGACAGAGTGACAGAATGAAGCTAGATAGCATGTAAAACATCCAATAATTGACCCTGACACTATAGGGGACGGCATGCAGAGGCAGAGGCAGCGGCAGCAGGCTAGAGAGTGGCATGGCGACATACCCTAATTGGACTCAGGCTTCAAACCAATGGGTGTCAGAGAGGAACCAAAGGAGGTGAGCAAGAAGCGCTCAAATAATATCGGTACATGATAAAAGTTTGCCAGTATATTTTGTGGATTACACAGCAGGGTGGCGACAAAGTTAACATGGAAGCCATGAAAACAACCCAAAATTCTGCCTGACACAGCTCGTTTGATAAGGGGACCATGTATGCTTACAGTTCATGCCAGTCGCTGCACTGGCTGCCAGTCTCCTTTCGAATACAGTTTAAAATAATAATAACCCTCATCCATAAAGCTCTGTATAATGCTGCACCCCCCTACCTCTCCTCTCTTATCTCAGTCTATCGCCCAACCCGTGCTCTTAGATCCGCCAGTGATCTTAGATTAACCTCTACCCTAGTGCGGACCTCCCACTCGCGTCTCCAAGACTTCTCTAGAGCTGCACCAATTCTATGGAATGCTCTGCTCCGGACTATCAGACTAATACCTAACCTCCAAAGTTTCAAACGTGCTCTTAAAACCCATTTCTTTAGGCAAGCCTATAACACTCATTAACTGCATGAAGTTTTAACTCTTCTACTAACCCGTCCTGTGTCGTCCTCCCATCTGTTATCCAGCAACCAACAGGCACCAGACTTCTCTGCAGTCCCATTCACCCTGGACCTGGTATATAAGATGACGGCTGAGTGGTTCAAGCGACAGCAATTCCATTTATTATATTTTTTTCTATTCCCTAAGAAGAATGGCTTGACCATTAAATATTCTTTTACCTCGTGTTACCCCATCATCTTCATAAACCGTAAGCTCTGGCGAGCAGGGACCTCACTCCTGTTGTTCCATACAAATGTTGTGCTCTGTTACATTACATTTGTATTTGTTTCCTATGATTTGTAAAGCGCTACAGAATATGATGACGCTATATAAATAAAGATTATTATTATTATTATTATGGAGGCAGTGAACTAGTAGTAGATTAAAGGTGCTGCAACTATGTTAGTTGGATCTTGGGATGGAGCTGGCGCTCTGCAGCCAGGCGAGCTTTTGCCAATCCAAGCCCCTGTCTCTAGGCTACTCCCCAAACAGCACTTCTAAGAACCTTTTGTATAAGATCAAGTGTAGTAGCGTTCTTATAAGTTTAGGATATGCCGGGTGAGGGGAATGTAAACAGATGCGCAAGAAGCGCTGAAATAATATCCCTAAATGGTAAAAGTTTGCCAGTATATTTTGTGGATAACACAGCAGGGTGGCGACAAAGTTTAGCTTAGCGACGGCACTGCTGCTGTGCCTAGAGCCACCGACTGATGGCGCCATGCCCACGGATGGTAATTCGGAGGAGGAGGAGGTGGAGGAGGGGTGGGAGGAGGTATAGTAGGCCTTTGAGACCTGGACCGAGGTAGGCCCCGCAATTCTCTGCGTCGGCAGTATATGACCAGCCCCAGGGTCAGACTCGGTCCCAGCCTGCACCAAGTTAAGTGTAGTAGCGTTCTTATAAGTTTGGGATATGGCGGGTGAGGGGAATGTAAACAGATGCGCAAGAAGCGCATGATGCGCATGGAGCTGGCGCTCCGCTGCCAGGCGAGCTTTCGCCAATTCAAGCCCCTGTCTCTAGGCTACTCCCCAAACAGCACTTCTAAGAACCTTTTGTATAAGATCAAGTGTAGTAGCGTTCTTATAAGTTTGGGATATGCCGGGTGAGGGGAATGTAAACAGATGCGCAAGAAGCGCTGAAATAATATCCCTAAATGGTAAAAGTTTGCCAGTATATTTTGTGGATAACACAGCAGGGTGGCGACAAAGTTAACAACTTTGATGTGGAATCCATGAAAACAACCCAAATTTCTGCCTGACACACCTCGTTTGATAAAGGGACGATGTATGGAGGCAGCTATATGGACGACTTTTGGAGGTAGCAATGGAGACAACGTGTGGAGGCTGCTATGGAGACAATTTAATTTGGATAGTGCCTGTATGTGGCAGTCCCAAACATTTTTCAAACCAGAGGAGCAGGTAGGTGGCCCTGCAGTAAAATGGAATAGATTGAGTGCCTGTATGTGGCAGTCCCAAAAATGTTTCAAACCAGAGGAGCAGGTAGGTGGCCCTCCAGTAAAATGGAATAGATTGAGTGCCTGTATGTGGCAGTCCCAAAAATGTTTCAAACCAGAGGAGCAGGTAGGTGGCCCTGCAGTAAAATGGAATAGATTGAGTGCCTGTATGTGGCAGTCCCAAAAATTTTTCAAACCAGAGGAGCAGGTAGGTGGCCCTCCAGTAAAATGGAATAGATTGAGTGCCTGTATGTGGCAGTCCCAAAAATGTTTCAAACCAGAGGAGCAGGTAGGTGGCCCTGCAGTAAAATGGAATAGATTGAGTGCCTGTATGTGGCAGTCCCAAACATTTTTCAAACCAGAGGAGCAGGTAGGTGGCCCTCCAGTAAAATGGAATAGATTGAGTGCCTGTATGTGGCAGTCCCAAAAATGTTTCAAACCAGAGGAGCAGGTAGGTGGCCCTGCAGTAAAATGGAATAGATTGAGTGCCTGTATGTGGCAGTCCCAAACATTTTTCAAACCAGAGGAGCAGGTAGGTGGCCCTCCAGTAAAATGGAATAGATTGAGTGCCTGTATGTGGCAGTCCCAAAAATGTTTCAAACCAGAGGAGCAGGTAGGTGGCCCTGCAGTAAAATGGAATAGATTGAGTGCCTGTATGTGGCAGTCCCAAACATTTTTCAAACCAGAGGAGCAGGTAGGTGGCCCTCCAGTAAAATGGAATAGATTGAGTGCCTGTATGTGGCAGTCCCAAAAATGTTTCAAACCAGAGGAGCAGGTAGGTGGCCCTGCAGTAAAATGGAATAGATTGAGTGCCTGTATGTGGCACTCACAAAAATTGTTTCAAACAGAGGACCGGGTAGGTGGCCCTCCAGAAAAATTAAATGCATGAAGTACTATAGCAAGAGCCAGTGGGCCCTGTCAAAAAATAGCCATTTTCCTCTGCTTTACTGTACAAAGAGGAGGAGAAGGAGGAAAATGAGGAGGAGGAGGAGTGGATCAATTATTCAGGTTGAGCTTCCTTCACCTGGTGGAGATTGGAAATTCTGAGAAATCCAGCCTTTATTCATTTTAATAAGCGTCAGCCTGTCAGCGCTGTCAGTCGACAGGCGTGTACGCTTATCGGTGATGATGCCACCAGCTGCACTGAAAACCCGCTCGGACAAGACGCTAGCGGCAGGGCAGGCAAGAACCTCCAAGGCGTACAGCGCCAGTTCGTGCCACATGTCCAGCTTTGAAACCCAGTAGTTGTAGGGAGCTGTGTGATCATTTAGGACGATGGTATGGTCAGCTACGTACTCCCTCACCATCTTTCTGTAAAGATCAGCCCTACTCTGCCGAGACTGGGGACAGGTGACAGTGTCTTGCTGGGGTGACATAAAGCTGGCAAAAGCCTTGTAAAGCGTACCCTTGCCAGTGCTGGACAAGCTGCCTGCTCGCCTACTCTCCCTCGCTACTTGTCCCGCAGAACTACGCACTCTGCCGCTAGCGCTGTCAGAAGGGAAATACTGTTTCAGCTTGTGCACCAGGGCCTGCTGGTATTCATGCATTCTCACACTCCTTTCCTCTGCAGGGATGAGAGTGGAAAGATTTTGCTTGTACCGTGGGTCCAGGAGAGTGAACACCCAGTAATCGGTGCTGGAATAAATTCTTTGAACGCGAGGGTCACGGGATAGGCAGCCTAGCATGAAATCTGCCATATGCGCCAGAGTACCAACGCGTAAGAATTCACTCCCCTCACTGGCCTGACTGTCCATTTCCTCCTCCTCCAACTCCTCCAACTCCTCTTCTTCTGCCCATACACGCTGAACAGTAAAGGACTCAACAATGGTCCCCTCTTGTGTCTCGCCAACATTCTCCTCCTCTTCCTCCTCATCCTCCTCCACCTCCACCTCCTCCGATATGCGCTGAGAAACAGACCTGAGGGTGCTTTGGCTATCAACAAGGGAATATTCTTCCCCTGTCTCTTGTGACGAGCGCAAAGCTTCCGACTTCATGCTGACCAGAGAGTTTTTCAACAGGCCAAGCAGCGGGATGGTGAGGCTGATGATGGCGGCATCGCCACTGACCATCTGTGTTGACTCCTCAAAGTTACTCAGCACCTGACAGATATCAGACATCCACGTCCACTCCTCATTGTAGACTTGAGGAAGCTGACTGACCTGACTACCAGTTCTGGTGGAAGTTGACATCTGGCAGTCTACAATCGCTCTGCGCTGCTGGTAAACTCTGGATAACATGGTCAGTGTTGAATTCCACCTCGTGGGCACGTCGCACAACAGTCGGTGAGCGGGCAGTTGGAGGCGGCGCTGCGCTGCCCTGAGAGTGGCAGCATCTGGGCTGGACTTCCTGAAATGCGCACAGATGCGGCGCACCTTCGTGAGCAAATCAGACAGATTGGGGTATGTCTTGAGGAAACGCTGAACTATCAGATTTAACACATGGGCCAGGCATGGCACATGTGTCAGTCTGCCGAGTTGCAGAGCCGCCACCAGGTTACGGCCGTTGTCACACACAACCATTCCCGGCTTGAGGTTCAGCGGTGCCAGCCACAGATCAGTCTGCGCCGTGATGCCCTGTAATAGCTCTTGGGCGGTGTGCCTTTTGTCGCCTAGGCTCAGCAGTTTGAGCACCGCCTGCTGTCGCTTAGCGACGGCACTGCTGCTGTGCCTAGAGCTACCGACTGATGGCGCCGTGCCCACGGATGGTAGTTCGGAGGAGGAGGTGGAGGAGGGGTGGGAGGAGGAGGAGGCATAGTAGGCCTGAAACACCTGGACCGAGGTAGGCCCCGCAATCCTCGGCGTCGGCAGTATATGAGCAGCCCCAGGGTCAGACTCGGTCCCAGCCTCCACCAAGTTAACCCAATGTGCCGTCAGAGATATATAGTGGCCCTGCCCGGCAGCACTCGTCCACGTGTCCGTGGTCAGGTGGACCTTGTCAGAAACGGCGTTGGTCAGGGCACGGATTATGTTGTCTGACACGTGCTGGTGCAGGGCTGGGACGGCACATCGGGAAAAGTAGTGGCGGCTGGGGACCGAATACCGAGGGGCGGCCGCCGCCATGAGGCTGCGAAAGGCCTCGGTCTCTACTAGCCTATAGGGCAGCATCTCCAGGCTTAGCAATCTGGAAATGTGCACATTAAGGGCTTGGGCGTGCGGGTGGGTTGCACTATATTTGCGTTTCCGCTCCAGCGTCTGGGGTATGGAGAGCTGAACGCTGGTGGATGCTGTGGAGGATCGTGGAGGCGACGATGGGGTTTTTGTGGCAGGGTCCTGGGCAGGGGGCTGACTAGCAGCTGACACAGGGGAAGGAGCAGTGGTGTGCACGGCCGGAGGTGAACGGGCTTGTTGCCACTGAGTGGGGTGTTTAGCATTCATATGCCTGCGCATACTGGTGGTAGTTAAGCTAGTAGTGGTGGAACCCCTGCTGAGCCTGGTTTGGCAAATGTTGCACACCACAGTCCGTCGGTCATCCGGTGTTTCCTTAAAGAACCTCCAGACTTCTGAAGATCTAGCCCTCGCCGCAAGAGCCCTCGCCACGGGAGCTTCACTAGTTGACACATTTGGCGCTGATGCACCAGCTCTGGCCCTGCCTCTCCGTCTGGCCCCACCACTGCCTCTTCCAACCTGTTCTGGTCGAGGACTCTCCTCCGTCTCAGAAGCACTGTGTTCACCCGGCCTCTCAACCCAGCTTGGGTCTGTCACCTCATCATCCTCCGATCCCTCAGTCTGCTCCCCCCTCGGACTTCCTGCCCTGACAACAACTTCCCCACTGTCTGACAACCGCGTCTCCTCATCGTCGGACACCTCTTTACACACTTCCACTACGTCAAGAAGGTCATCATCACCCACAGACTGTGACTGGTGGAAAACCTGGGCATCGGAAAATAGCTCAGCAGCAACCGGACAAGTGGTTTGTGACTGTGGGAAGGGTCCAGAAAACAGTTCCTCAGAGTATGCCGGTTCAAATGCCAAATTTTCCTGGGAGGGGGCAGACTGGGGGGGAGGAGGCTGAGGTGCAGGAGCTGGAGGAGTGGCGATTTCGGTGACATGGGTGGACTGCGTGGAAGACTGACTGGCGGTGGACAAATTGCTCGAAGCATTGTCAGCAATCCACGACATCACCTGTTCGCACTGTTCTGGCCTCAACAGTGCTCTACCACGAGTCCCAGTAACTTCAGACATGAACCTAGGGAGTGTAGCTCTGCGGCGTTCCCCTGCTCCCTCATCAGCGGGTGGTGTCTCACCCCGCCCAGGACCACGGCCTCTGACCCCTGCAGTAGTTGGACGCCCACGTCCCCGCCCTCGTCCTCTATCCCTAGCCCACGGGTTAAACATTTTTAAAATGAGAGTTATAACTTTATTTTTTTGTTAACTTTTTTTTGTTTTTTTTTGTGTTTTTTGTTTTTTTTTGTGTTTTTTGTTTTTTTTTGAGTTTTTAAAACCAAACAATGCTATCCTATTGCTATGGCTATTTTCTAGCCAAGTATCAAAGCACACTACTATGCCAGATGAGATGACACTGAGTTAGTGCCTAATTGAAATCCAACCCCTACTAAATTTTCCCACTTCGGTCTATGCTATGGATATGTGCGTCACTAAGCGCAGAACACAGCGGTCGCAAGTCTCACTACAAATTGCTCAGAATTGGCTAGTACATGCACTGCAGAAAGTACAGCCACCAGCAGATCAACCAGAAATCAAATATATAGAACGCTACTGTAGGCGTAAGTAAGCTCTTTGTATTCTCCTATGGCTATTTTCTAGCCAAGTATCAAAGCACACTACTATGCCAGATGAGATGACACTGAGTTAGTGCCTAATTGAAATCCAACCCCTACTAAATTTTCCCACTTCGGTCTTTGCTATGGATATGTGCGTCACTAAGCGCAGAACACAGCGGTCGCAAGTCTCACTACAAATTGCTCAGAATTGGCTAGTACATGCACTGCAGAAAGTACAGCCACCAGCAGATCAACCAGAAATCAAATATATAGAACGCTACTGTATGCGTAAGTAAGCTCTTTGTATTCTCCTATGGCTATTTTCTAGCCAAGTATCAAAGCACACTACTATGCCAGATGAGATGACACTGAGTTAGTGCCTAATTGAAATCCAACCCCTACTAAATTTTCCCACTTCGGTCTTTGCTATGGATATGTGCGTCACTAAGCGCAGAACACAGCGGTCGCAAGTCTCACTACAAATTGCTCAGAATTGGCTAGTACATGCACTGCAGAAAGTACAGCCACCAGCAGATCAACCAGAAATCAAATATATAGAACGCTACTGTATGCGTAAGTAAGCTCTTTGTATTCTCCTATGGCTATTTTCTAGCCAAGTATCAAAGCACACTACTATGCCAGATGAGATGACACTGAGTTAGTGCCTAATTGAAATCCAACCCCTACTAAATTTTCCCACTTCGGTCTTTGCTATGGATATGTGCGTCACTAAGCGCAGAACACAGCGGTCGCAAGTCTCACTACAAATTGCTCAGAATTGGCTAGTACATGCACTGCAGAAAGTACAGCCACCAGCAGATCAACCAGAAATCAAATATATAGAACGCTACTGTATGCGTAAGTAAGCTCTTTGTATTCTCCTATGGCTATTTTCTAGCCAAGTATCAAAGCACACTACTATGCCAGATGAGATGACACTGAGTTAGTGCCTAATTGAAATCCAACCCCTACTAAATTTTCCCACTTCGGTCTTTGCTATGGATATGTGTGCCACTAAGAGCTAAACACAACGGTAGCAAGTCCCCCTGCTAATTCCTCACAAAATGGTACTAGATGCAAATTAAAATAAAAAAAGTAGAACGTTATTGTAGCCCTAAGAAGGGCTGTTGGGTTCTTTGAGAATCACTCCTGCCTAACAGTAAGCTAATAGAACACCCTAACGCTTTCCCTGACCAGCAGCAGCTCTCTCCCTAGCGGCATCCAGACACAGAATGATCCGAGCAGCGCGGGCAGCGGCTAGTCTATCCCAGGGTCACCTGATCTGGCCAGCCAACCACTGCTATCGACGTGTAAGGGTACCACGTCATGCTGGGTGGAGTGCAGAGTCTCCTGGCTTGTGATTGGCTCTGTTTCTGGCCGCCAAAAAGCAAAACGGCGGGAGCTGCCATTTTCTCGAGCGGGCGAAGTATTCGTCCGAGCAACGAGCAGTTTCGAGTACCCTAATGCTCGACCGAGCATCAAGCTCGGACGAGCATGTTCGCTCATCTCTACTCCTTATATACAGAAGTATTTAAAAGACTATGGATGCATCTAGAAGACCTTAATGCTCCTGACATATTCTGATTTGCTTTTGCAGCAGCTGCCTGGTACTGGTTGCTGAAGAGTATCCCATTAAACACTAATATCCCCAGTTCCTCTTTTATGTCAGATTTACCTAATTTCTTCCATTTAATATGTAGTGATTGCATTTGTTCTGTCGTCTCGAGTGCATGACCGCAAGTTAAACTTCATTTGTCACCTCTCTGCCCGGCCTTATAATTTCTCTAAATCGACTTGTAATATAATATTATCCTCATCTGTGTTAATTACGCTACATAATTTAGTATCATCTGCAGGGTTGCAGATAAGCAAATCAGTCCTTCCTGTTCATGGTTTACAATCCATAACTAGTAATATACACTGGGAATCCTTTGATTTAGTTCATGTTTTAGCTTTGGTATACTAAAAGCCGAACATCTAGTCATTCTGTAGCTAAGCCACATAGTTATAGTCTAGTGAGGACTGTGAGTTTTTTGGATCCACCAGAGGTAATTATCTCAGGTCCTATCTCCAATCCATATACAATTTCACAGATACAAGTCCAACCTGTCTCTATCAGTCCTGCTGTACACAATTTCAGTTGCCCTTAGAGATGACCCTGTAACTTCTGACTTTAGGGTTGGCAGCCATCTTGCCTGAGGCCCCCCCCTGCAGTCCAGGACGGAGCTCACAGACACATTCACTGACATCCTGCCGGCAGCAGCATGGGAAGTACTACAATCTACAGACAATTAAGTTCTTTATCTGGGGAGGCACAGCATATCTAGTGGGTTGTGGGATAGCACAGATGTAGGAGAGCTGACTGTGTCATTGTGTGTAATAGTCATCTAATGCATCTCATCTCTCTTTCTATGTGTCAGATACTAGTACATTGTTCAGAAGGTAAATGAAAGTGTATATAAACCTGTACCCTGATAATTTAAGCACATTGTCAGCTCACAGAAATAGATGGATCCTAATGTGTCTGCTTAGAGAGTCCCCGCCCACACTCTGCAATTTTGCACTGAGCAGCCTAGGGAGTGGTAGAAACTAAAGCAGCAATAAAACTGAGTAAAATTGTAAAGTAGAAGGTTAAAAATGATCTCTATTGTGTAAACATCACTAGGGGATTGAGATTTGAGAATTTTCTTTCATGGAAAACCTCTTTAAGTTTCAGTGTAATAATTGTTATTGTCAGTGTACAAACAGGACAGAGTGTTTTATTTTATATAACTTTACTGGAGCATTTGGCGTGTCCGGGCAAATGCTGGGGCCCATTGCTTCCAGAGGGGCCCACAACACTCTTCTCATGGTTTATTCTCAACTGAGCTGCTTCGCAGATGCCATTGCAAAGCAAGGGGGTTGCTGGCTCTGGCACAAGGGGACGGTGCCACTGGGTGAAGGCGCTCACAAGAAGCAAAGTTTTACCTCTGTGAAATGGCCGGGATGGGACGAGAGCTACTCACTTGCAGGGAAAGATTCCATTCACCAGCAAACTCACTTCGGCGGGGTGAGATAACTGTACTGCTTTAGATTCAACACACTTCTCAGTGCGTGCAGGCAGGGTTGTGACACATGATAACAAAGCTAAAAGACCCAACAGATAAGCGTTTGGGCCATAAAGATAAGATAAAGATAAACTAAGCCGGACATCTGCCTCTATGACATCTCCGCTTTCTATATAAGAAACTGCAGTGTTAACAAAGGTTGCTACTTTGACCAATGTATACATTTTTAAAAACTCTTACATCAGAGCGTCTAATATGCTGATGAGGATAGCGGGAGCCCTGAAACCCGACCACCATTTATAATCTGCTGCCAACATGTTGTAAAGAAATGAACCTTGCTTTCCAACATGCCTTCATTATCTCTGTCCATTATACGATTTCTGAGATATTCCCAGTTTAATCCATATGCTAATGAGGCAGTCACCGTACCCAGTATTAAAGATGAGTGGGATAACTAGGTCCGGGGTTCGGGTACATTCATGTACATATTGCTGCATTGGCAGCCACGAGCCAATTACGTAAATTGACGCCCCTACCTACCTGACCAATCACAGGTATGAATAGCAGATAGGTGCATCAATTCTGTGGATTTGCTGCACAGCCGTGCAGAGTCGTGCAGGACGCACCAGAACCCTGGACCTGAACTTAAAGAATATCTACCGCCAGGATCAAGTATTGTAAAGCAAGCACACTTCTACCCAGGATGTGCCCTCAGCACCCGGAGCACTTCTACTCCCATCTGAACCACTTCATTTTCTTCCCAGTTTCACCCCTGGCTTCTCACTACACAAATTTTCTGCTTATCTGACAGAGAAAGTGGTGGTTTTTGCAAAAATTGCAGTGCTGTGGGTGCTAAGGACTTGCCCTTGGTGTTTCTAAAGAAAAAACAAAGGCAAATTGGATAGAAACACTGAAGGTATATTATGCATCACACTGCATTTCCTTACAACACACTGGTTATAATGGTTGGGGAGATTGTAGACTCCCTGTAAGCAGTCATGTGGTCGTTCTCAATCCTGTAACTGCTGACTATTCCAGCCAAGCTAGAGGTGTATAAAAGATCCCTGGGGACACGGTCCTGGAGTAAAGAAAGTATTTACTGCCTTTATTAGCCCAGGTCTCACATGAAGATTTCAAGAAAATCTGTAAAGAGTCTGGAACAGTTGAAGCTTCTCTTTTCTTCTGGTGGCCTGACCCTGTAATAAGCGGTCTTCCTATCTTGCCCTTCCCCGGGTGGGAGTTACAGTAACAGTCTCAAGTTCCTGTTCTAAGCCATTTCCATAGAAGAGCCAGGGATAAAATTAGTTTCATCTCATTTGTGAACAGATAAATTGGGAGTGACCTTTCACATCTTGAACTATCATCTCCAGTTTTTTTGTGGTGGGGGTGGGTTCAGTTTTTTACTTTAAAGGAAACCTACCACTATGGATCTACTTATTAACGAAGATCCGGTGGTAGGTGCATCTAACATATGTAAAGATAGTGCTTTTTAGGGCTAATCCTTTACTCCCCTCTACTGGGCTACTGGGGCGTGGAGTAGCCAGAGCTGAGGCTACATGGCGCGGCTACTCCACGCCCCAGTAGCCTCTTTAATCCTCCTACCCAGACATTTTTAGCTCTTTGTAGCTGCGCGCACTCGTCCACGAAGCTGGATACCTGCACATGCACAGTAGCTCCAGCTTCCGAGCCAAGATCGCGCAGCCACTGGCCTGTGTTCTGCGCATGTAGCTGCGCGCTGAAGATGTCTGGGTAGGAGGATCAAAGAGGCTAATGGGGCTTGGAGTAGCCTCGCCGTGTAGCCTCAGCTCCAGCTACTCCACACCCCAGTAGCCTCTTTAGAAAATTTGCATATTACCCTGATTAAAGATTAAAAAAAATAGAGGGGACTAAAGGATTAGCCCTAAAAGGGCTATCCTTACATACGTTAGATGCACCTACCACCAGATCTACCTTAATAGGTAAGTAGATACATAGTGGTAGGTTTCCTTTAAACAGGAGCATATTTATTAATGTTACTTTATGAGAAGCTCCACAGCATAAAACTAAATGTACAGTACATACATATACAAGCTGTGCCGTGCACAGCCCTAATGCCCCCGCCGTGGATTTCCATTTCTCCTGTTTACAAACATGTGATTTGATATTGTTACTTCTCATATTTTGTACCTGCCTCATCTTATCAGTATTACTAAGAATCTGCACTTCCTCCTAGTACGATGAACCTTCTTTCTTTCTTTTTTTTTTAATCCTTGATCTTGCCAATACTTTGAAAAGTTTGGCTTTGAATGACACACAACTTTGCTCTGCTTGGGTTCCTTATTAAGTTACAAATCATATTACCGCACCTTGTGCTGGGATTTCAAACTGCTGGAGGACAGAACAGTAAATTCTTTGAAGAACGGGAATTCTGCACTTCCCAATGAATTTTACATTATACAATAAATCATACAAGTCGGCGTAGCAATATACGTTGAAAAAAAACAATAACTTAGTACAAGTTATATAGGTAACAGTCTCATCGCTTTAACTTAGGTTAACTTTAGATTCATCTTTTTGTCACATTCTTCGTTAATTAAATTGCATCTGGTTACGATTTACAAGATTCACTGATACATTCAAAATCTTCTTATTTGTGGTTCCAGACATCCTCAGTATAAATGAGAAGTCATGAACAGAGTAAAGGGAAGAGCATTGACTCAAACAGATCATAGAGAATAGAGAAAATCATGATATATTGCAAAATAACCAAACCAGGAGAGGGTGGGGGGGTGTTGAGTAAATTGAGTTGGGACACCGGGTCCCATGAGGCTTAGGGGCGTCTTTTTTCCCTGAGTGGACTATTGCTATACATAATATAATTAGGGTCCTGGTTATGCGAATTTTTGCATTGTTTTTGCCATAATTTAAGTTATCACTTATGACCTCAGCTTAGCATTACCGTTGACCCACCCATTTGCATTGACGTTTGGATCAGTCCCAGTTTGGACAAATAAATCGGATATGGAAAACTGTACTATACTGAGCCACCACCGCACAACATGACATCACCGTCCTCTATATAATAACAATATATGAGAAAATGGCTCATAATGTTGCAGAAAAATCCCATTGCCTCTAAGCAGCTGTAGATTAGATACAGAGCAGCCAAAAATGTTGTGTCTAATTTGCATAATTTGGGGTGTTTTTCCTTCCCCCTGCTGGTTACTGTAAATTCTCATTTTCTTTATTTCAAAAGATGAAAGATTATGCTTACATTTAAGCTACTTTTCTAGCTTACGCTACAACCATATGCAGTTGTTGGATGTGTCACATGTTTCCGTGTTGTAGAAATAGTTGAAGCGACTCTCCAGGCTCCATCTTATTAAGACTCATTTCCTTTAGTATATATGCAGCAATGACTTGATGTTCTTCCTTTCCTCATTAGTAGTCATGTTGTCTTTGCTGTGATGGAAATCATCTCTCCATGCATATACTGCCTTGTGGGACATAGACTTGGGGGACAATCTGAAAACCCAGTGGGGAGAGTAGCCACTTGAACTAATGATGAAGCAGAAGGTGGGTTTCAGGCTACCTGCACTGTAGATGAACGAAGGAATATTTTTTCTGTAAAATTAGGGGGCTGTTATATAGATCCCTAAGTCGTTCTGCTTTACCATTGGAATAAAAAAAAGGCAAAACAATGCATAGAGCCATTGTAAGATTAGCAGGAGTGAAACCTAGACTCCGATGAAACACAATGGGGCACATTTACTTACCCGGTCCTGTGGCGATCCAGCGGTGCGTTCTCCGACGAGGATTCGGGTCTTCCAGCGATTCACTAAGGTCGTGCGCCCGATGTCCACCAGGTGTCGCTACTGCGCCGAGGTCCGCCAGAGTTCACCATCCTATTCCTGGTGCATGTAGGTGTGTGTCAAGCGACACTTTTTTTTTTTTAAATAGCCCGAATACGTCAGTTTTTCCGACGGCCACGCCCCCCGTTTTTCGTCGCATGCAAGCTGGCGCCGATGCGACACAATCCGATCTTGTGCGCCAAAAACCCAGGGCAATTTGGCGCAAAACGGTAAATTGCGGAAAACCGCGATTCGGACCCTTAGTAAATGTGCCCCAATAAGTCCTGGCAAACTGTCTGTGGGCAGGGTAATCAGGACTCACTGTCAATCACTGTGTGTGGGCGGGATAATCAGGACTTTCACTGTCAATCACTGTATGTGGGTGGGGTAATCAGGACTCTCCCTTTGAATCACTTTGTGTGGGTGGGGTAATCAGGACTCTCACTGTGAATCACGTGCAGATATGGATGGGGTTAATCAACATTCTCAATACCAATCACTGTGTATGGGCAGAGTAATCAGGATTCCCATTACCAATCAGTGTGTGGGTTAATCAGCATTCTTACTATCAATCACTGTGTGAGAACGTAGAAATTAGGATTCTCACTATGGATCAGGGTTGGCTCCAGGTTTCAGTAGGCCCCTGGTGACAGAGATTCAGTGGGCCCCTTTGCAGTGGACTCATGTGGCAGCATTCAAAATTGAGAAATTAAAACAGTTTCTTGTCCTTAAATATTTCCTAGTACTTCCCTAGTACTTCATCATTCCAAGCAACCCCTCATGGTTATTTTATATAAATTCCCCCTCGCCCTCTGTGGATTCATTAGATACAGCCCCCTCTCCCCCATGAATTTCTTATGTACAGCCTTATGTGGACCCTCAGTAGCTCTGGGCCCGACACCTCAGCCAAATGCTGCTACTGATCACTGTGTGTTGATAGGGTAAATCCAGGTATCTCACTGTCAATTACTGTGTGTGGGCGGAGTAATCAGGATTCTCTGCCAATCACTGTGTGTGGGTGGCCTAATGAGGATTCTCACTGCCAATCATTGTTTATGGGGGGAGTAATCAGGACTCTCACTGTCAATCACTGTGTGTGGGCGGGGTAATCAGGACTCTTACTGTTAATGAGTGTGTCTGGGTCTCACTGTCAATCACTGTGTGTGGGCGGGGTAATCAGGACTCTTACTGTTAATGAGTGTGTCTGGGTCTCACTGTCAATCACTGTGTGTGGGCTGGGTAATCAGGCTTCTGTCTCACTGTCTTTTTCTTATTAGCACAGGGCAGCATACTGATAAAGGATGTAGATTTCAGATTAATTCACTCAAATGAGGGACAAGGTTGCCGGCAATGTAAATCCTGTATTATTATTGGTTCAACATTGGTTCTTTGCCCTTAATTCTTACTCTGCTTATTCTGATTCTGATCACAAAATCACTAGGAAGTCAGTGTATAGAAAAATTTCTATTAAACGAAACCTAACTGTTCTGTTCTCAGCAAATATCAGATTCACATTAAGGCATGAAAATATGCTTCAAGATCTCGATCATTATGATGTTATTATCATGATTTAATGTATTCCATATATATATATATACACACACATGTAGATTTTATAGTTTATATTTATGATTTTTATGTATTTTTAAATATTTACTAATATATATATATATATATATATATATATATATATATATATATATACAGTATATATCTCCTTTAACCCCTTCACGCTCCGTGGCGGATATATCCGCCACAGAGCGCAGTGACTTAGCGCTCAGTGGCGGATATATCCGCCACGGCGCTTATGCGGGCTCGGCTCTGGATCAGAGCCGAAGCGGCATCGGGAAACACGGAGTGCTGGCTGTAACTAATAGCCGGCACCCCAGTGTAACACCCGCGATCGGAGTTGTCTCCGATCGCGGCTGCTTAACCCGGTAAATGCCGCGGTCAGCGCGACCGCGGCATCTAACATGCATCTGTGGGATCTTTCCCCCACGATCGCCCCCCCCCCCGGACCGTTTTCGGGGGGCGCCGATCGTTGCTATAGCAACTCTGGGGTCCGATCTGGACCCAAAAGTTACTTGCAAGAATTGCCGGTAAGATGGCGTCTGTGACGTCATCTTACTGGCACAGTGCCAGCCTATGCAAGTGTATAGGCTGACACTGATAATACTCTGCAATACATCAGTATTGCAGAATATTATCATGAAGAAGCAATCAGATGATTGCTTGTTCATATCCCATGGTATAAAAGTGAAAAAGTTAAAAAAAAAAAGTTATTCAATAAAAAAATAAAGTCATAAATCACTAAAAATGCCCCAAACCCCCAAAACATATAAAGAGACATATAACTCAAAAAAAAGTCTAAATCATAACACAAACCCCACATATATAGTATCACCGCGTCCGTAACAACCCGTAGAATAAAAGTAAATCACTATTGAACCCCCACGATAAACGCCGTAAAAAAAAACTGTTATAAACCCTCCAAAAATTATGATTTTTACCTTTTCAATCCCACAAAAAATGCTATAAAATGCGATCAAAAAACCATATGTACTCAGACATGATACTGTTGCAAAGTACAACATGTCCCGCAAAAAACAAGCCATCAACCAGCTCCGTAGCCAAAAATGTAACAATGTTATGCCACTTGGAAGACGGCAATACATAAATGATAGATTTTTCCCCACATTAGGGTTTTGTTTGACAAATTTAGTAAAACGTAAGAAAATATATTCATGTCTGGTATCCCCGTAATCGTATCAACCCATAGAATAAAGATAACATGATTATTAGTCTATACGGTGAACACCAAAAAAAAAAAAGTAAAAAATCCAGTACAGAATTGATGCTTTTCTACTCCCTCAAAAAAAGTTCCTAAATTTTCAACAATAGGTGATACCAACCCCAAAATGGTAACAATGGAAAAAGCATCTCGTCCCGCAAAAAAAATGCCGTCACATGGCCCCAATAACGAAAAAGCGAAAATTTTATAGCCTTCAAAAGGGGCCAATGAGGAAACTAAAATCCTGGCAGCTGCAGCGCCCTCCTTCCCTTCTGCACCTCGCTGTGCCCCCATAAAACAAGTCACAGCCACATGTGGGGGGTCTTTGTACTCAGGAGAAATTGCAGAACAAATTGTATGGTGGGTTTTCTCTTTTTATCTTTTGGAAATGTGTAAATTTTAGTGCTAAATGAACGTATAAGGGAACAATATGACCATTCTAAATTTCACCTCCATTTTGATTCAATTACTATGAAGATCTCAAGGGGTTAACAATCTTCTTAAAAGCTGTTTCTGATAGTTTGAGGGGTGCAGATTTGAAAATGGGTAGATTATATAGGGGGTTTTGATGCTAAATATGTAAAATTTCATTCAAAACTGTATTTATCCCCAAAATAGTCAATTCTGAAAATCCGGAAAAGCGATATTCTATTTGTAAGCCGCGTGACATCAAAATAAATTATCCAGACATTTCAAAAATTATGAAAATGTAAAGTAGACAAATGGGAAATGTTATTCAGCAACTTATTTAGGTTGTAAATCTATCTGCCTGAAAACGCAATGATTTAGAATTTCGAAAATGGCAAATTTTTCAAAAAATTTATCATATTTTCTTTTTTTTTGTAAATAAACGCAAAACTTATCAGCCAAAATTTACCACTAAAATGAAGTACAACATGTGGGGAAAAAACAATCTCAGAATCGCTTTGATAAGTAACAGTGTTCAAAAGATATAACCATATAAAGAGACGCAAGTCAGAATCCAAAAAATCGGGCTGAGCCTTAAGCTACAAAATGGCTGCGTCCTTAAGGGGTTTAAGAACCAATACAATGTAATACAGTCTTCAGCATTGAACTCATCTTAAGTTACCAGAGATCCGGAACTATTTACATAATTTTAAAGAAAGTATAAAAAGGGAAAGGACATTGCGCTTTATACCGTCATACTGAGAAATGTGTTTGCTTTCATTCCCAGCTTTACCTTAATGTCCAAAAATAACATAATGAAAATAATGGCAGCAAATTGCCTTCTGTGCAGATTCTGTACAAGAGATTTATATAACAAGTATACAAAAACAGGAAATCTGATACCAAATTGAGCAGATTTCTGGTAATCACATGCATTGTGACACCAGCGGGGAAACATCTCTTAAGACTTAAAAGCCATTTCGTAGAAGCTTCTTGATCAGTTCTTCATCATCAATGAACTTCATGGTCTTGTACGTCTAGGACAGGTTTTAATTGGCAAATGTTTCTTTTCTCAATGGACAGAGAATATACATAGAAATTCCATTTATTTTCTTTACAGCTGCTATCAGATAGAAATTGTGATCTACTATTAAATCCTTTCTTAAAGGTGCCTGTATAGTACAGCATCAGCTTCTGTTATAAGATAGAGGACCTTGCGTATGTCTTGAATCTGACTTTATGTGCTGTTCACAGACTGACTACCATTTCGGCTTATTGCTTATCATATGATACAGTTTACCTAAAACAGCATGTTGGCTTTCCATATGGATAGTCTCATTACACTGGTTTTTCTCTGCTCTTCTGTATAAGGCAAACATGTATAAGAGAAATATGTGATAATTATACCTGCCTCATGCTTTTGTTAGTTTTTCCCGATCGGCTTTTACAAGCAGGAGGCAGAGCTGAGCATGAAAATAAACTGGATAATCTCCACTTAGAACTCACAATTGGATAGTATATATTTATATAATTTATCATACGCTGGAGCTCGTGCATTGGCGTATGATAAAGGCCATGCCCCCCCTCCCCTGTCGCGGCACATACATCAGGAGGCAAAGGCCTCCTATGCCATATGTTGGGCAGCCACATGGCCCAGCAAAGCAGGGTCCGACCTGGTAAAGTTTTGCGTAAAAACCTGCAGGTATTTAGAAAGTATGTAGGCACAAATCGGAAACACCCTCCACGCCGTGGTGTAGCCACAAAAATAATGTGCACTGCAAGAAATTGTGACTATTTCAGTCTTCTATGCCAGAAAGGGGTGTAGAAGCACTGATACATAGTGTGAGTCAGGGGATTGTTTAATATCTGTGGACTCACCTTCCATTTGAAGAGCCGAGGGAGTGAGGAGGGCTCTGATGGATTGTGATGTTATACTCTAGTCCCCAGGAAGTCAGCCCGCAAAAGGAAAGACAGATATTGGCGCTCATTTACTAAGGGTCCGAATCGCGCGAATCCGTCGGGTATCCCTACGATTTCCGATTTGTAACAAATTCCGCCAGGATTTTGGCGCATGCGTTCGGATTTCGGCGCCGGTTTGCATGCGCCGGAAATCGGAAAACCCGACGGATTAGGAAAAACTGCGGTATTTTAAAAAAAGTGTCGCTTGACACACACTTACCTGCACCAAGAAATAGAAGGTGATCTCCGGTGAACTCCAGCGGACCTCGGCACAGCAGCGACACCTAGTGGATATCGGCGCACCTTAGTGAATCCCGCCGCTGGATCGCGACTGGACCGGGTAAGTAAATGTGCCCCATTATATCTACACAGCAAGCGTGGTCACACCATTGATCTTCGGATACTCAAGCACAAAGCTAGAATATTGATGGTGAATTAGTATATTATGTCCAGGGTGAAGACAGCCAAGATGGCATCAGCAAACTTTACCAAAATCTTGTAGTAGTGTGGGGTAAAATCCCTTTAAACCCTACATGCTTTTTTATGGTGAACCATCCTTTTTCAATTCAACAGTGCACATGCACACTTGGCTTATCAATCTTTCATGTATTAACTATAGGAAGTGAGATGCTCCAAGACTTCTCAGATTGCAAGACTCTTCCTTTGTCCAACATCTGCTATTCAATGAGTCTCCTGTCGACATGTACGTTAGTTGGTTCTGTAGGTCATTTCCAAATTCTGAGACAAAAACAGGAGTGAATAAGAAAAAGTTTCTTTCAGGGATTTTCACATACAGGGGCACATTTACTTACCCGTTCAGAGGAGTTTCCGAAATTGCATTGTGCGATTCAATAACATTGTGCGCCCGATATCCTGCATCTGTCGCTTCCCCGCTCAGGTCTGACGGAGTTCACCATCTTCTTCCAGGTGCATGTAAGTGCATTGTCTTGTGACATAATTTTGAACTTAAATTCCGCGCTCAGTCTGAATCAGTCGGATCGTCCGGCGGCCCGCCCCCGATTTCTGACACATGAAAGCTGGTGCCGCTGCGCCACAATCCGATTGCGTGCGACACAATCCCCTTCTAAATACCTGTCCCAACGGCCATGCACAGTCCGACAGAAATGTAGTAAATAAATGTAGTAAATAAGCCCCACAGTGTTTGTTTTATAAGGTTTTACATATTTTTAACCATTGTTGATTGAGTATCTTTTGGGAAATTTAGTAACAAATCTGATGCAGTTCCCTAGTGGCACCCGGAAAGGTCTGGCCCTAATAGCTCTAACTCCAGACATAAACACCTCGGGGGCATGTATTATTGACTTTCCAACAGTAAACATCAACTTTCCCCCTGCTGCGCCTTATTTATGTAGTGTCGACGCCACAATATTGGTGCTTTTCTGACACTCACTGACACTTTTTATCTTCTTTTGGGTGCTGCTTCGAAATCCAACACTCTTCCTGCACCTCTAGTTTTCCAACACGTTCTTTTGGTTCAATTTGGCGCATTTTGATACTTTTTTTTTACCTTTTTGCTATTTGCATCAAGGAACATGCTTCAAATAAATTTTCCAAAAATTAGAATATGTAAATATGTTTGGTTGGATCCACATTTGAATTTGGTCTCCAATATAGTACAAAGGCTTCATGTGTGATGCCAGCCTACATCTCTTCCAGCTGTGGTCCAGTCCCGTTGCTTTGAGCAGGTACCATTATGGGCCGCTACTAAATTTTGTAGTCTCTGCTCTACATACACAATAATAATCAGTGAGAATGTTCTTCTTGTCGAAATAATTGACTCTTAACTGTTTGGCATATGGTTGGAAATATTCTTTTCAATTGCTTTCACCTTGTTTTAATTTGCTTTGCGTCTCTACATCCCCAGAACCCGGTAGCGCTCCGCTAATGAATAGATCATGAATGAATATGTTATTTACAATATATAGAGCCACAAACAAGGCAAATTTGTTGTTGTTTGCTTACCTTACTGCCGAGCTTTAATTATTTGGTAGCTTCTCCTGAACGTTGAAAAAAGAGAAAGAAAAAAACAATAAATGGTGGTTTTATATGAGGATCAAAAATATGCAGAGATAGCGGTATTATAGCAGTATTATAAATGCTAATGAAGCCATCACTAGATGTGCAAACATAATTAAGAAATCAAGAAAAAGCAATCATATTAAATTAATAGCAAAATAATCATTCTGCCAGGGACCAAAATGTGCAGCCTGGTGGGGGTGGGGGGGGGGGGAGGTGCGACTTATCACTGTTCATCACAAGGTCCATTAATCACTGCCGAAGGGGTCAGATGGCCTCTCTATTCAATAACCCACTTATTTTGGTTAAGAATTAGACATTTCTCTAAAGTGTAACATGATTAGGGACACGTTTTATTAAAACCCTTCAACTTCTGTTGTTGATAATTAAACAAATATATCCTTAATTCATGTTGTTGTTTTTTTAGCGCTTCATTGCGCTTTCGCTTTATTTTTTTCCCCCAATTAAGTTCATCGTTATGGGAATTTGACTAATGGCATTTAAGTGTAAAAATATTAAAATAATATGTTAAAGCTTATGGACTCCCTGTCCATTTATACTGAAAAGACCATATGAGTATTAGAGATGGAGCAACCTCTTTTGGGACACCATCCCTATTTACGACAGGGGTGGATACAAGCAATAAATGCCTCCTCTTTTACCGTCTCCAAAACTTGCTGCTTCTTCTACTATAGGCAGTACCCGGTTATGTACAAGTTAGGTTCTTTAGGTTTGTTCTTAAGTTCAAGTTATAATTGTAACACCAGACCAAACTGTTTTTTGTCCCTGTGACAAAACAATTTAAGGTTTTGTCCTGTCATGGTAACAAGCATTATCAATAAAATTTCACCTTACAGCTGCCCTCTGCATGTATACACAGTTTCCTCTCTCATTGCTCCAGCCCGTCCTCATGGCATCTCCTATTGTGTCTCTCTTTTCACTGTCCATCTTCACTGATGGGGGCTGGGAGAGCAGAGGGAGCAGGATAAGTCATAACTCTGGGGTTGCAGCTCCTCCTATTCATCAGAGCTCACACATGTAAACAAAGAATCACTAAAAGTCTGCACACAGCGAAAATATAAGTAGCAGGAATGCTGAATCACTTGATGAACATTCTGGGATTATTATTAAGGCAGTAAAGGCACATGGGCAACTTATGTAAAATAGTGACCAATCCTTTTAAGGCAATGTTTTTGTTGCTGTTGGACGCTGTAGCAATAGAGAAAATAAAATTTAATTCTATTTTGACAAAAGTTTGATGGGTGATACTCAAGCCAGTGAGCTATCCCAAATTCTGTAGCTTCTTTTATTGTTCAGTATAGATTGTCTATAACTTCTCTTCTTGAACTGATGTTGTGTATTCAAGATCCATTTCAGAAATAGAACAAAGGGTCTATTGGGAAACAATACCTTCTTTCTATATGAATGCCAGGAGCACTAATGTTCATCTCATGCATAGATGTATAAGTCCAACCTAATCATGTGGAGTATAACATGGCTTGTAAAGGCCTATCTTATCTTTCCCAAAAAACTCAAAATTGAAATAAAAACTTGAAGGTTCTCCTCCTGATTAAAAGAACACTCCAATCACAGCAGATTCATTAAATTATACCTTGTGCAGGGCCTGAAGGGAGGAATAGGACTCTAGGTTCTGGCAAAGTGTTAGGAATACAATGCAATCGAGTCCTGCTCCTCCCTTCAGGTCCTGGGCCATGTATTATTCAATGAATTAGCTTTGACTGGATTGTTCCTTTAAGGCTTTTACTGCTCAAAAATCCTTAAAAAGTTCCATTAAGCCAACCAATGTTGTCCCAAAGGTGATTAGGGACGGGGTGATGCTTAAAACTTAAATGTCTGGTATCTTGGCTGCTGCATCTGCTCATCCATCTGTCCATAGGAGTCACCATTAGATCTCTAGTGCTTTACTTTGTTTAATATTAGCTATGATTCTTCTGATGTGCCCACAGAATAGTAGAGCGGGCGAAACGCATTGAGGCAATGAACTGAGATAACGAATGAGTGTAGCATACCTCACCAATCACCTCTGACAGCGAATACATGCTTTGACTTGGTGCATTTACGTACCCGGGCTGCGGAGTTCCCCGAAAATGCAATGTCCGCCAATAATGCACTGTGCCACGATTCACTAAGATTGTGCGGCCGATATCCTGCATGTGTCGCTTCCCCGCTCAGGTCCGACAGAGTTCACCTTCTTCTTCCCGGTGCATGTAAGTGCATTGTCTTGCGACACATTGGCACCAATGTCCATAATAAGAGTGAGGTAATAACACATTAATCGGGCGAGGAAAACCTGTAACTTGTACGTACATTCAAAAGCCAAAAAAGTCCAGCTCACGACACAATCCAGGAGTTTCATAAAAACATGATGATTTTCTTTATTCCATTCCTTTTAAATCCATATTACACAAAATGTCAGGATCGGAGGTAGTAGATCTTCTGGACGATGGTGTAAGCCGACACCTGGGACCGGAGTGTAAGTGGTACCCGGTTTTCACCAGAGCAAACCGCAAAGTGGTTTGGACTTGCTGCGGCGTGGTATCACAAGGTCGTTCCATAGGCGCAACTTTGTCCTCGGTGGTAGTCCAAGGTATACTGTAGTACAGAATTGTCAGGCAAACTCGTGGTCGGGGACAGGCAGGAGGTCGAGACAGGCAGCACGGAATCGAAGTGAGGAACGGAATCAAGGTCACAACAGGAAATCAGGATAATCGCAAAGGGGAAGGCATAGAAGCACAAAGATCTGGCATGGGACACAGGAAGGGGCAGGAATTTATCAGCAATTATTAGCAGGGGCCTGTAAAATCTTACAGCAAAATGCAAATTGGATGAGGAGAAGAAAAATCCAATTTTGGTGTGACCACCCTTCGCCTTTGAAACATCATGTTCCTTTAAGGCTTTTACTGCTCAAAAATCCTTAAAAAGTTTCATTAAGCCAAGCAATGTTGTCCCATAGGTGATTAAGGACGGGATGATGCTTAAAACTTAAATGTCTGGTTTCTTGGCTCTGGCATCTGCCCATCCATCTGTCCATAGGAGTCACCATTGCAAATTGGATGAGCAAAAGAAAAATCCAAATTTGAAAACATCATCATTTCTTCTAGGTACATTTCCAAACCATTTTTTAAGGAACTCAACAGAGAGTTTGTTGAAGACATCTTAGAGATATCACCTTAGATCTTCTGTCGATAAAGAATTGCTCAAATCCTTACGTCTCCTTATGTTATCCTAGACAGACTGGATGATGGGGAGAGCAGGTTTCTGCGGGACCATATCATCACTTGCAGGGCTTCTTGTCTTCTTTTTGTTCTTAATAATATTGGCCATATTTTTTCTTTAAAGGGGTTGTCCAACAGTATAAAAACTGTTGAGGTGGCTGGGCAAGGGGACTGTACAAAAAATCTACACCGGTACTTACCTTTTCCGGTGCTCCCATTGCTCCAGATGTCCCGCACCACTGTCTCTTGTTGCCATGCTCCTGTTATATCAGGCGCAGGGATAGGTGGGTGTGCCAGGTGGGCGGAAGTGGTTGGAGCCGAGGCGCCAGGCAACTGGAGCATGGCACTGAGGCTTGTGGTGCATGATACCCCCCCCCACACACACACACACAAATGTAGATTTTTTTAAAACAATTCTTCAAATGTGGCTTTAGTCTATAGGGAGCAAATTTGAGGAGTAGTTTCTCTCTCCCCTCCAACCTTCTCACCTCACCCCTCCCCCCTCATGGAGTATTTAATTCTCTACACCACATCTGAAATTTCTTCTGGTCATCACCAGCCTTTTGCTCCTCTAATATATGCTTGTCCACATCTCTTAGTTCACATTTTTTCTCAACCTCATTTAACTTTCCTATTTATTGTCTAATTCACGTAACATAAATAAGACAACCCCATTGATTTTGGGAGTAAATACAGCCACATTAATATTGGGAGGAGGTTTTGTGTCTCTTAGAAGAGTATGAAACAATCTAGAAGCAGAAACAATCATATACAGCACTAGATACGAATCTATGCAATTAATATATTCAATTCATACAAACTCTGCCCTAAGATCTAAGCAATCAGAAAACCTTAGATTGACATATGCAAACTTACTTTTGATTCATCGAATCATGAAAGGGAACATGTCACCACATTTTCACATATGCAGCGAGTGACAGGTTCTAATAACTAACTGACACCCTTCTTTTAGCTAAAAATTTTTTCTCACATCCACATAAAATCAACCTTAGGGCTCATTCAGACGAGTCCAAAAAATGTGGACACGTGATGTGCATGTTCACTCCATATTGAGCCTGCATTCAATGGGGCAGATTTACTTACCCGGTCCATTCGCGATCCAGCGGCGCGTTCTCTGCGGTGGATTCGGGTCCGGCCGGGATTTATTAAGGTAGTTCCTCCACCGTCCACCAGGTGGCGCTGCTGCGCTGAAAAGCATCGGAGCGCACTGGAGTTCACCGAGCCGGGCTGAGTGAAGCACGGGGCAATTCAGGGGAAATCGGCGCAAATCGGAAATATTCGGGTAACACGTCGGGAAAACGCGAATCGGGCCCTTAGTAAATGACCCCCAATGTTTTTCACGTTTGTATGTCATCTGTTTTTTTCACATCCAAATTGATGTGTTACTTACCTACTTTTTATTCTGCCTAGTTGGTTGCCTAGCATTTGAGAAAATACTAACCACATATGGATGTTATCAGTGTGCCGGCCGTTTTTTTTTCCAGATCTTTTGACTGCACATCTGTGAAAAAACAGACACAGAGGGGCAGATTTACTTACCCGGTCCAGTCGCGATCCAGCGGCGCGTTCACTGACGCTGATTCGGGTTCTGCCGGGATTCACTAAGGTCGTGCACCCGATGTACACTAAGTGTCGCTACTGCGCTGAAGTCTGCCGGAGTTCACCTCCTCCGTCTCGGTGTATGTGAGTGCTATTCTTGCGACACAAATTCTTTTTTAAATTCCGCTGTTTTTCCGAATCCGTCGGGTTTTCCGACGGCCACGCCCCCCATTTCTGTCGCGTGAAAGCCGGTGCCGATGCACCACAATTCAATCACATGCACCAAAATCCCGGGGCAATTCAGCACAAATCGGAAAAATTTGGGAAACCCAACGAAAATGTGCGATTCGGACCCTTAGTAAATGAGCCCCAGAGAGTCCGTATGCCATCCGCAAAAAAAACAGATAGCATATGGACCTTAAAAACACTCATCTGAATGAGCACTTAGTGTAATATTACCTGGCATCAGAGGGGGCATATCCTGCTTGGCCAGCCACTCCCATCTAAATTCCTCCTAATTCCTTATGCCTTCATTATTCAGTACTCCATGTCATGTGACAAAGGGGTTGTCATCTAAAGTCCTTTTCCCACTACAAATTGCCATATCTACCCCATGTATGTATCTGATCACATGAAATCACAGAATCCTTCCATGGACTTTTAATTCTCCCCATCAGTCATGGGGGCATGCTGTGATTTCATATCAGACACATATATGGGGTATATATGCCAAATTTAAGAGGGAAAAGGACCTTAAATGACATAACATTGGTCACATGACATGAATGTAACACAAGGCAATGTGTAAAATATTTACTATAATTAAACAGAGCTTTATATCTCTGTTGTTGAATACTGACAACCGGTCCCTAAGTTCTAGCTCCATACAGAGACATGTCCTACCAGCGAGACTTTTCAATCTGAAACAAGGAGGTAGGGCAGTGCCAGTGATTTGAAGAAGCACAGAGCTGTCAGTCGAAATAAGGGGGCGTGGCTCACTGACAGCATGGGAGTAAACAAGAGTCATATCTTATGGCAGCTAATTTGAATATCAGAAAAACGGCTCAAATTAGGGTACAGTGCCTCATAGCAGCCAATTTTAGCTTGTAACCCTTTACCAGCAGGCATTGTTGATTTAGGGGGTAAAATTTCTGGTAACAGGTATTCCGGTGAAAAACCACCTGACTGTTTCCTTTTAACCCCGTAGTGACATCTGCAGTATTAGTACAACGCATTGTCAACAAGGGTGTAAGGAGAGAGATCACGAGCTGAGTCCTCTCCACATGGTGCCAGAGTTTCCCACCATTAACTGCAGTAATCGGTCCTGGCGGTCCAACCACAGGACTTGAACAGCGTTGGTCCACCACCATATTGAATTGATTGCCACCCCCAGCCGTCTACATCTTTTGCTGTGACATTTGGCAGCTTCTTAGAGACTCCCAAGCCTTTCATTTGGTAAACTCTACTACACCCTGCCAGAAGCAGAGTGTAATAGGCAAGAGGTATATTCACAATATACTGCAATAGAGCTTGAATTAAGTGTCCAGACCACCTAGAGTTTAAACACCCTAGGGCAGTGATGGCTAACCTATGGCACTGGTGCCAGAGGTGGCACTCAGAGCCCTTTCTGTGGGCACCCAGGCCATCACCAGAGATGACTCCAGGTATCTTCCTGCAGTCCCAGACAGCCCAGGACTTGCTGTGCACAGAGCTATTTTAAAGTGACAGCTGGACCTGGGACTATTTTCTGCTTTATTTGTGTCCTCAGGGGCTGGTATCACTGAAAACTGTGACAGAGAAGGGAGTATAAATCACAGATTACATTTCTGTGTTGGCACTTTGCGATAAATAAGCGGGTCATTGTTGTAGTTTGGGCACTCGGTCTCTAAAAGGTTTGCCATCACTGCCCTAGGGGGCCTGAAAAAATTCTGAATTAAAATAATATAATATTTGTACTGATTGTAGAATGAAAATATAAACTAACAGGCAAAATCATTAACACATTAGGTAACTCTGCCTATAAAAGTGCCCAATACATCTCCTAGATATACACATAATAGAAAGTGCTTACAATTATTTTACAGACTATAGAAACTTAACCTAAATCACAAAGCGGCATAGCGGAAATCCTCTGCGGTAGAGCTCAGCTCACAATGTCCTTGCCAAAATTAACAACGACTTACATGCACACAAATGCACGTAGTGCACAGAATTATTGGACATGTATGAAATCAATGGGAAATTCCAATATAGTACTGCTCCCAGGGGCTGGAGATTATCCAGTGGTTGCAGTTTTATTACCACTAAGCTCTTACAGATGGGGGAGGGGAGAGTGTTCATTAAAAGAGAAGTTAAAGCAGATAGAAAATACCCAGCGGTGTCGTACATCTCCCCTGCAACGTCCTGGCCTCGTATTATTTCTGCTGTAGTGTTACCGGAGTCTCCTAATGGTCTTGATGAAATGTTCAGCTCGTTTCACTAAAGCCAGACCCATTGCAGAGAAAGTAGGTTACCGATTCCCGAAAATATATGATCTATTGCCTTTAATCAAAAGGTGCAGTAAACAGGAATGTTGCAACCATGTGCATCAGATGTTAAATATACAGAAAAAAACTGCGTTATATAACATGCAGTACACCTGATATCCAGAGTGGAGATTTAAAGGGATCTCATATTGTACCTTAAAGGACATCTACCACTGGAATGCAAAACATTCTATGGGGATGAGGGGATGACACAAGAGCTTACAGTCTATGAGGATGAGGGGGTGACACAAGAGCTTACAGTCTATGAGGATGAGGGGGTGACACAAGAGCTTACAGTCTATGAGGATCCGGGGGTGACACAAGAGCTTACAGTCTATGAGGATGAGGGGTGACACAAGAGCTTACAGTCTATGAGGATCAGGGGATGACACAAGAGCTTACAGTCTATGAGGATCAGGGGGTGACACAAAAGCTTACAGTCTATGAGGATGAGGGGGTGACACAAGAGCGTACAGTCTATGAGGATGAGGGGGTGACACAAGAGCTAACAGTCTATGAGGATGAGGGGGTGACACAAGAGCTTACAGTCTATGAGGATGAGGGGGTGACACAAGAGCTTACAGTCTATGAGGATGAGGGGGTGACACAAGAGCTAACAGTCTATGAGGATGAGGGGGTGACACAAGAGCTTACAGTCTATGAGGATGAGGGGGTGACACAAGAGAGCTTACAGTCTATGAGGATGAGGGAGTGACACAAGAGCTTACAGTCTATGAGGATGAGGGGATGACACAAGAGCTTACAGTCTATGAGGATGAGGGGGTGACACAAGAGCTTACAGTCTATGAGGAGGAGGGGGTGACACAAGAGCGTACAGTCTATGAGGAGGAGGGAGTGACACAAGAGCTTACAGTCTATGAGGAGGAGGGGGTGACACAAGAGCTTACAGTATATGAGGAGGAGGGAGTGACACAAGAGCTTACAGTCTATGAGGATGAGGGGGTGACACAAGAGCTTACAGTCTATGAGGATCAGGGGGTGACACAAGAGCTTACATTTGTCTAGGAGTCGTACCGCACACCTATGAATAGGCTTCTCAGGTGCTCTGGATAGGGTCCCAATCCCCTTAGTAAATGAAGTATGGAATCCAGTCACACTGATTGGTGATTTTTAAGGTGAATATGCGTTTATTTTGCAAACAAAAACAATGGTGTGACGTTTTGGTCAATCACTGACCTTCATCTGACACGGTTTGCAATATGGTAGAGCGTGCATGGCTGCTGTGCTGGCGCTTGGAGAAAATGGCGGAAAGCCGCTCTGTGTAGGAGAAGCGCTTCTCCTACACAGAGCGGTTTTCCGCCATTTTCTCCAATTGCCAGCGCCTTAAAAATCACCAATCAGTGTGACTGGATTCCATACTTCATTTACAAGAGCTTACAGTCTATGAGGATGAGGGGGTGACACAAGAGCTTACAGTCTATGAGGATGAGGGGGTGACACAAGAGCTTACAGTCTATGAGGATCATGGGGTTACACAAGAGCTTACAGTCTATGAGGATGAGGGGGTGACACACGAGCTTACAGTCTATGAGGATGAGGGGTGACACAAGAGCTTACAGTCTATGAGGATGAGGGGGTGACACAAGAGCTTACAGTCTATGAGGATGAGGGGTGACACAAGAGCTTACAGTCTATGAGGATGAGGGGTGACACAAGAGCTTACAGTCTATGAGGATCATGGGGTTACACAAAAGCTTACAGTCTATGAGGATGAGGGGGTGACACAAGAGATTACAGTCTATGAGGATGAGGGGTTACACAAAAGCTTACAGTCTATGAGGATGAGGGGGTGACACAAGAGCTTACAGTCTATGAGGATTAGGGGGTGACACAAGAGATTACAGTCTAGGAGGATGAGGGGGTGACACAAAAGCTTACAGTCTATGAGGATGAGGGGGTGACACAAGAGCTTACAGTCTATGAGGATCATGGGGTTACACAAGAGATTACAGTCTATGAGGATGAGGGGGTGACACAAGAGCTTACAGTCTATGAGGATGAGGGGGTGACACAAGAGCTTACAGTCTATGAGGATGAAGGGAGTGACACAAGAGATTACAGTCTATAAGGATGAGGGGGTGACACAAGAGCTTACAGTCTATGAGGATGAGGGGTGACACAAGAGCTTACAGTCTATGAGGATGAGGGGAGTGACACAAGAGCTTACAGTCTATGAGGATGAGGGGTGACACAAGAGCTAGTCTATGAGGATCATGGGGTTACACAAAAGCTTACAGTCTATGAGGATGAGGGGGTGACACAAGAGCTTACAGTCTATGAGGATGAGGAGGTGACTCAAGAGCTTACAGTCTATGAGGATGAGGGGGAGACAAGAGCTTACAGTCTATGAGGATGAGGGGGTGACACAAGAGCTTACAGTCTATGAGGATGAAGGGAGTGACACAAGAGCTTACAGTCTATGAGGATGAAGGGAGTGACACAAGAACTTACAGTCTATGAGGATGAAGGGAGTGACACAAGAGGTAAAAGAGATTTTATCATCGTTCAGCCATTCTTTATAAGGGAATAATATAAAATAATTTAATAAATAAAAATTCTGCTGCTTGAAGCAGCCATCAGCTGCTATCTTATTTACAAGGTCCAAGGTTACAGTGACTGCAGAGAAGCCTGGAGCTTGGTATATATCTGGTCTTTGCCAGATAACAGACTGGAGATAGACACAGGATGGATTAGTAAAGGGAGATCTGATATTTCAAGCAGTTAGCGAGTGTGATAGGCTGCCTAAAGAGATGGGTTTTAAGAGCACGATTGAAACTTTGAAGGATGGGGATTAGTCTGGGAGTCCGGGGAAGGGCATTCCAGAGAATTGGTGCGACTCGGGAGAAGTCCTGGAGAAATGCATGAGAGGTTTGATTAAGGTAGAGCTTAATTTAATATCACTGGCAGATCGAAGAGCATGGGAAGGGTGAGATGAAGACAGGGAGCTTCAAGAAGGGTCTAGATGCCTTGAAACATCTAAATAACATTCATTGTTATGTTATAATATGGAATTGTTTACCTTAAATCTCTTCCTCATCCAATCCCTTCTCTTCCGTGGTTGAACTTCATGGACATGTTGTATCTCTTTTTTCAACTATATAAACTATATATCTATGTACCTATCTATAAGAGAAGCAGCCTTGGTGTTTATCTCTTATCTATGTTCTGGTTAGAGACACTCATTTAAGCTGATTTATTGTCAGGCTGAATTTACTATTAATTTGTATCCCGGGCCACTCGGGAGAAGATAAATAAGAGATATGCACCAAGATATCTGGCTGCTTCTTCGAAGGATTTCACTGCATAAGTGAAACAACAGTCTGCAGTAAGTGAGTAAGAAAGTAGTAAGTATCTACAGAAGACTTTCTGGAAATCTACCATCAAAATCCATCATGATATAGGATAAACTCATAGTTCTAGGCACTATGACTTTGGTAATCTTCTTATATTTGTTATCCATTGCTTCCTTCCTTCTAAAATCAAATTTTAAAGTCAGAAGGGCTCAGAGGGTGTTACTAGAGCCCTTCCATGTTCTGGCTACACAGGCTTTTACACTGTCTTGCCCATTTTCTGCACCCTATTGCTTGATTTTGATGGTAGATTTGTTTTAATTGAGCTTTTGAATTAAACCAAATTTAAGTGGCCCAAATCACCCTCACAGATGTCCTTTAGGGGTTAACCACCCACAGGACCTTATAGACCGATGTTTTAGTGTCCCATATCATCCTTAAGCAAGTCTCTCTGTGCCCCCAATTAAAATAAAAAAAACCATTATACTTCTCTTTCTGGAGCTTCCCAAGTCTGAACAGTCACACAATGAAGTTGGCGTGCTACACCCAGACCTTATTACGCATGCATCGTAGGTGTGTTGCTTGCTTTATGGAGTTGAGGTTCACTGCTCTGGCTTCATTAAATTACAGCGCAGACGTGGGAAGCACCAGAGATGGGTCGGATATGCCTCATCAGACCAATTTCTAGATATGTATAGGGTTTCTTTTATAAAGAGCACAGCGGAACTTGCTAAAAGGCAATTTGGGACACTAAACCACCGATCCACAAGTCCCTGTGGGTGCTTTAGTGCCCCAAATGATCTTACAGGTCCTCCTATACCATGGGCACATAAACCAGGTAAGGAAAAACCAACATATGTCTCTAATGTCCTGCATTCATCTCCAACATTTGACCTTTTTGAAGACCGTGTAGCTGCCCTGGGCACTGGGATGATGAGGAGATGAGGAGCGCAGCAGAGAAATTTACTGCTCCTTCTCCCGTAGACTTTCAAAACCAGCCCCGATCCACACAGAGATATAGCCGGCTCTGCAGCTCTGAGTGTGGCTCGTGACCGGAGTCTCTTGGACCTTGGTCCTTCTTAATAGTCAGTCCTTTCTCTTATGTAAGATTTCTGCCCTTGCTTTTGGGAGCTGTCCAGCATAGAGAGGGGGATGGGACACAAGCATGGAGGTAGAAGAGGACATGGGAGGAAGAGAGCTGCTAGTTTCTAGATGGTATTTTCATCTAAACAAAATCAATCAATATCTCCTTGTTCCTAGTAATAATCCTATAATGAAGAGCGCTCTTGTGGGAATCCTTCCATTCTCCACCATTAAATACATAACAAGGAGCCCTCTGCTAATGACCTTCAGTAGGGTTCACCCTCTATGTACTACAAGAGATATGATAATACGGATAATTGTATGGATTTTTGTTTTCCAGTTCTGTAATAGACTTAAGTAATATAATGTAAGTAATGCATGGAAATGTACTTTTTCACTTCAATAATAGAATCTTGAAGAATGTGCAGTTAGTTCTCTGTCTATTTATTGTAGGTACTACAATACAGAGTGGGCCATTTATATGGATACACCTAAATAAAATGGAATGGTTGGTGATTTCAACTTCCTGTGTGTGGCACATTAGGATATGGAGTAGGGGAAACTGTTCAAGATGGGTTTTGACCATGGCAGCCATTTTGAACCATCGTCTCCTACAGCTTATAGCAACACCTTAGAAGAAATGCTAGCACAGGCGTCCAGTATCCCTTGTTTCAGATGCTGAACATCTCATATCTTCACAGCATAGACAATTGCCTTCAGAGGACCCCAAAGGTCCAAGCATTCCTACACTAACATTTCACTGGAAAGTAGATTGGTCGTCATGTCAAAAGTCAAAACCAAGCACCCCATTGTAAAATTCTCAATAAGTTTGATGTGTTTGATTTGTTTTTCCCCAGTGGAAAAAAAGTTGGATCCAAAATAGCCAAGTTCAAAATGGCTGCCATGGTCTACCCCCATTTTAAAAAGTCCCCCCCCCCTCCTGTATACTAATGTGAAACAAACAGGCAGTTGACCAACCGTTCCCATTTTATTTAGGTGTCTCCATATAATTGGCCGACCCTTTATATATTTGTTTAAAATTTAAAATGTTTAATGAGGTTTAGAAGGAGCCTACCATTCAGATCATACAGCATTAGGTATTGGCCCTGGAGATCAGTGTAACCATAACTTTCTGTGTGTAGATAGTAGCAGCAGGACTGTGAAAGTGGATTTAAATGAGATTTAAATTAAAGTGGATATAAATTTCAAGATTATGGCTTCTCCAAAATAAATAGCGCATGTCCTTACACTCTGCACTAGGCTGCCACACAGACATCCACTGCTTAACCACTGAAACTCTAGCTAACATGATAGTGGGTTTATTTCTGAGCACTTTCTGCTCTGAGTAAAACCTGTAGCAGGTCTCTGTTTTGATGATCATGTAGAGAAACCACTGGTTGTGTGTGAGCAAATGGGAGGGGTTATGGGGCAGTTGATTGCAGAGACCTCAGGGAACAGCAGTGTGAGGACACGCCCTCACTGTACTTGGGAGTAGCTACATTCCTGGAATGTACATTACAGTCTGCAATTCTCTGAATCACTGCCATATTACGTTTTATTACACTGGTTGGACACAACTTTTCCAAGTAAAGTCACTTTTTCATTGACAGGGGCCATAAACTGATAACCTTGATATTTGCTATTTGAAAGGGTCGTATCTAAGAAATAATTTAAGGGTTAACAAATAGTTATAACAAGGTTCCAGAATAAAGAATATAGTGTCTAAAGCAGTTACTTGTAGGTCAATGTTTGACCCTTTAATGAGTGCCTACAGGTGAGTTTGGATACTAACATGAATCATGTTAATAGACCCTTTAAAGGGGTCAGATAAGGGGTCAGGTTTCTTCCATCCAAAAGTCCTAACAATGGAAATAGAAAATTGTTACTTCTTTGGTTATGCCGGTGTAATGTGCAGTTTATGTAGCATGCAGTGTTCGGATACAGTAAATGTATAGCAGCCTATGGACTGTAGCCGGGGGTTATCTTGGAAGGTTTGTTTCCTTGGGGATTCGCAATGAGTTTATCGTATATTGCATTGCACATTAGATAATAGGATAATGTAACTCTGTAGGCTTCTTATGGCCAGGGGATAGGTATTGCTAATGGCGAGCTGTGCTCTAGCATAATATGTATACAGCAGTGAGAAGCCATGATTTCAGAGGTCTAATGAATGGCACTTCGGTAATATCTGTAGACCTGTTAGGAAACAAGTTTTGCTTTTATCAGTCATCTACTCGGCCTCCTACAATCCATATAGCCTGAGGCGTAGATATCAGCGTGCTTACTGCCGGCAACACTACGGCTCCTAGGCTCCCAGTGTTAGGAACCAGCATGTATACACATAGTAAATAACTAATGGAGTCATAGAGAATTCCTTTTACATCCAGCCTTGTAGAATAATATTGTCTGCACTATTGCAAACACTGTTCTCCCATACAACAAGGGACTAACATACAGGGTCAGGTTACTATGGACAGGATGGAATGGGCATTATGTACAGTTTCATGCACACGACCTTGTACTTCATCGCGTCGTAACCCGGGCAAAGCACACAGCTTCATGTACACGACCTTGTACTTCACCAGGGCATAATCCGGGCAAAGCCGAACGGAGAAGCGAAGGTGAGTGAGTACTCCTAACCCACCCCACTTTCCACACCAAATGTAGGGCCTACTATGTCTTGTGGCATGGCCGCTCTGCTCTTCCATGGTGCGGTGAGACACAGTTTACTCGCCGCACCATGAATGGGTGTCATAGACCTCTATGGGGGCCGTGATCTGGCCACAATTTGTGTGACTAGAAAATGTAGATATGACAAGCGTAGCAATAAAAAAAAAACATTGGGGGGAAATATATCAAACTGTCTACGGAAGATCTGGTCTAGATCTGCAATGGTCTAATTACTGACACTTTCACTAATCCCCCCCCCCCTTCCCGACAAGTGAAGAAATCACAGTCATGTATTGAGACTTGTTATCAAGACAATGATCCTTGTTAAAAATCTCCTATTAGCTCATGATAGTCAAACCTGAGAAGTCTTTCCCTAGACAGCACGGTTTCTGGGTGTTTGCCCCTCATCAGTACAGAGTAGGGTTACTGAAAGGCTGGATGAACTGCCTTAGATATAGCTTGTGAAAGTGGAGGATATAATGTTTTTCATTAGGGTTTGGCTGGTATGAATTTATTTGCAATCTTTCGACAAATGTAGATAAGAACTCAACATTTCAATGGCTGCACAAATGATTCGGGGGTTAGTGCTGGCTAAGAGTCCAATTTCATCCAGCCATCCTGTAATCCTGTCCTGTACTGATGAGGGGTAAACACTCTGACACCTTACAGTCTACTGATGGCTGTAATGAGTTTATTTGCATTCTCCATACAAAGGTATGTAAGAACCGATGTCAACGCCTACAGTCAGTGATTGGGGATAAAGGGGAGTTAGTGCTGGCTACAAGTCCAATTTCATTCAGCCATCCTGTAATCCTGCTCTGTACTGATGAGGGGTAAAAACCCTGGAACAGGCTTGTAGACGAGAACCTATAGCAGTGGTGGCGAACCTATGGCACGGGTGCCAGAGCCGGCACTCAGAGCCCTTTTTGTGGGCACCCAGGCCATCACCCCAGCACACCAGACAGGACTCAAAGAATCTTCCTGCAGTTCCAAGCAACTTAAAAGATGCTGCTTTCAGTCATATTTTGATATGGGACTTGGGACTGTAGGAAGAGGGAGAATTAGACAGGGCTGAATAATCTGTGTACAGAGGGAAACTGGAAAGAAGCTAAAATGATGAAAATTTTCCATCTTACTATTTTGTTGCTCTCCTCAGGAGGCCAATATGATTGAAAGTTTTTGAAAAAAGAGCAATAAGTTACTGCTTTAATTTTTGGTTGGCACCTCGTGATAAATAAGCAGGGTTTTGGGTTACAGTTTGGGCACTCGGCCTCTAAAAGGTTCGCCATCACTGACCTATAGCTTTGCTTGAATTATTTGCATTCTCTATACAAAGGTGGGTAAGAACTCCACTGATCTGCAACCAATGTTTAGGGATAAAGGAGGTAAGTGCTAGAAACAAGTAAAATTTAATCCAGCCATCCAAAAACCCTGCTCTGTACTAATGAGGGACAACCACCCTAAAACAGATGGGTGCCTATGGTTTGGCTAGCATTAGTCTATTTGCATTTGTAAGTAAGGACTACACATTTCAATGGCTACAACTATTTATTGAGGATGGGGGGGTGATGGCTAAAAGTTAAATTGATTTTTGCAGAGCAGTGATCTGTATACACTTCTCTTTATGTGCCTTATAAACGTAATTTATACTTTGTGTATAAACTATAACTCCTGCTTACAGAGATGTAATATAATGATCATTAACTTTTATCTTTTGTCCTCTAGTTCATGCAAGACCCTGGTCAAGCCACAAACAAGTCCGGTCGTCCTCCGCGAGGACGATATCCGCTACAACGCCGATGACCTATGACCTCGAGCATTACCACTCAGGGAGAGCCATATGGACAGTCATTAAATCACCTCGTCTTTCCCCTCATCACGGGGCGAAGCGCAAACCGGTTTCTGCTTCTTCTTTTATAGATTGTTAGACTCCTAGAGTTCTTCTTAAGCTGTTAACCCATTCCATTCCATGGAAGTAGAATTTATAATTACATTTTTTAATTTGAATTTACAATGATTTATTTTGGTTGTCTGCTATGGGAACTGGATAGGAACATCTATACAAGTGGCGACAAACCTCGCCCCGCAGATGGAGTAGACTCTGGTGTGTAAGATAAAGAAAAAAACTATAATTTGGATCTACCGAAAATATTTTACACGTATCTTAAATGATAGTATTGTGTATAAAGGTAGGATTACAGCAATCCCCTATTCAGACTATTTTCCCAGTATGTAAAAGGAGGATTTATCATTTCCAAAATTGTGGCACTGTGCACTTAAACGTGGTCAGGAGTACAGTGGGGCAGATTTACTTACCCGGGCCTGTCGCGATCCAGCGATGCGTTCTCCATTCAGGATTCGGGTCTTCCGGCGAATCGCTGCTGCTGCGCTGAAGTCCGCCGGAGTTCACCTTCCTATCGTGGGTGCAGGTAAGCGCGTGTCAAGCGACACAATCCGACCACATGCGCCAAAAACCTGGGGCAATTCAGCACAAACCGGAAAATAGCGATTCAGGCCCTTAGTAAATGACCCCCAGTGAGTAGCCATAGATCATATGTCTTCTCCTAATCCACAACCACAATGTGGTACAATACACAAGGATGTTATAGAGCAGCGAGAGAAGCATACAAGCAGTGATGTCACAATCCTGAATAATAGATAACATTATTAGACATAACATAATGTTACATAACAGAGATAATGCACAGTGATGTCATAATGTAGAGAAAATTCACATAATGAAGTAGCACGATGATAATCTCAGTAAACTTATAGCATCGCAGCTATGCAAACTGTAATGTCATAATATAGAGATGATATGAGAGATGTAGTACAGGGGTAAATTCCTCTGCAGTTACTGTACATGCACCATACAACAGTAATATCACAGTACAAGAATAGAAATGTCAGGGCAGAGGCGTCGTTAGGGCCGGGGACACTTGTCCCGCTGTCCGGGCAAATTTCCCCACTCTCATTGCTATCTAAGTAAGTAAGTAGATAGCGATGAGCAGTGTAGTAGAGAATGGAGCCGTCGGCTCCGTTCTCCACTACAGAGAGCAGGAGATGCCATCACACAGCGCCCCCTGCTTCATGCAGCTCACAATAGCGCCTGGAGCAGGAGGCGCCAGGTGATTACGTCACCGCGCCTCAGTGCTGGAGTGAATGGTGAATTTTGGGGACATTAATGGGGACGTTGGAGACATTACTGGAAGCTGGGAAGACATGGGGGGGGGTGCCAAGACTTTGGGGGGTTGTTATCGACATTACAGGGGATTTTGGGGACATTAAGGGGTGCTGTGAAGACGGTGGGGGGGGGGGGGGCGGGCTGTGAGAGAAAATTACAGGGGGCTTTGGGAACATTACTGGGGGGGCTGTGAAGACATTTGGGGCTGCGGGGAACATTACTGGGGGGGCTGTGAAGACATTTGGGGCTGCGGGGAACATTACTGGGGGGCTGTGAAGACATTGGGGGGCTGTTGGGGACATTACTGGGGGCTTTTGGGACATTACTGTGGCTGTGAAGACATTGTGGGGGCTATGAAGACATTGGAAGGGCTGAGGGAACATTACAGGGGGCTTTGGAGACATTACTGGGGGGCTGTGAAGACATGGGGAGGCAGTTGGGGACATTACTAGGGGCTTTGGGAGCTGTGAAGACATTGGTGGGGGCTGTGGGAGACATTACAGGGGGCTTTGAGGGACATTACATGCGGCTGTGGAGACATTGGAAGGGCTGCTGGGAACATTACAGGGGACATTACTGGTGGATGTGAAGATTTTTGGGGAGGTTGTTGGGGACATTACTGGGGGCTGTAAAGATATTGAGGGGGGTTGTGGGGGACATTACAGGGGACTTTGTAGACATTAGGAGGGCTGTGGGGAACATTACAGACGGCTTGGGGGACATTACTGGGGCTGTGAAGATTTTTGGGGGGTTGTCAGTTACATTACTGGGGTCTGTGAAGATATTGTTGGGGCTGTGAAGAAATTGGGGGGGCTGTGGGGGAAATTACAGGAGGCTTTGGGAACATTACTGGGGGCTGTAAAGATTTTTTTGGGGGTTTTTGGGGACATTACTGGTGGCTGTGAAGATATTGAGGGGGGGCTGTGGGGGACATTTCAGGGGGCTGTGGGGGAGTTCTTATTAGGGGCTGTGGGGTACACTGCTGTGGGCTGTGTGGACATTGCTTTGTGTAGGTGTTAGGTGAGGACATGATTATGCTGGGCATTATTTAATTTAGGGTTGAGAGCTAATTAGTGGGGGGGCCACAGGTATAAAGTGCAGATTGCATTCTTACTTGTTGGTGCAAGATTAGGGAACATAATTAGGTGGGTGGCACAATGAGGGGGTGTAATGTAAATTATTGGGCCTTATACTTCGGTGGGACAGTAATTGTCAACTTCATTATAAAGTGTGGGGACCACAATGGGGACATGCACTGTGTGTAAAGTAGAATGTATGTATAATATGTATAGGTTTTATGGCTTTTCCAACACGTTCTTCTATAGCTGTATGTGCTATGTATAGGTTGTGTACAGGAGTGGGCATTACTGACAGTTTGGTACATATGCATTAGGGCCCGTGCCCCGGATCTTTTACCACCCTAGCAATGCCCCTGGTGCAGGGATAAAGCTATCACCACACAGATGTAATACACACCATCATAGTATAGGGGTAAAGGATGGAATAATGAATACCGTAGTAGCAGGGCCAGCTCCAGGTTTCAGTAGGCCTCTGGGTGACAGAACCTCAGTGGGCCCCTTTGCAGTGAACTCACATGGTGGCATTATTTTATATATTATATATATATATATATATATACATGTATATATATATATATATATATATACATATATATATATATATATACATATATATATATATATATATACACTCACTGGCCACTTTATTAGGTACACCATGCTAGTAACGGGTTGGACCCCCTTTTGCCTTCAGAACTGCCTCAACTCTTCGTGGCATAGATTCAACAAGGTGCTGGAAGCATTCCTCAGAGATTTTGGTCCATATTGACATGATGGCATCACACAGTTGCCGCAGATTTGTCGGCTGCACATCCATGATGCGAATCTCCCGTTCCACCACATCCCAAAGATGCTCTATTGGATTGAGATCTGGTGACTGTGGAGGCCATTTGAGTACAGTGAACTCATTGTCATGTTCAAGAAACCAGTCTGAGATGATTCCAGCTTTATGACATGGCGCATTATCCTGCTGAAAGTAGCCATCAGATGTTACAGGGTACATTGTGGTCATAAAGGGATGGACATGGTCAGCAACAATACTCAGGTAGGCTGTGGCGTTGCAGCGATGCTCAATTGGTACCAAGGGCCCAAAGAGTGCCAAGAAAATATTCCCCACACCATGACACCACCACCACCAGCCTGAACTGTTGATACAAGGCAGGATGGATCCATGCTTTCATGTTGTTGATGCCAAATTCTGACCCTACCATCCGAATGTCGCAGCAGAAATCGAGACGCATCAGACCAGGCAACGTTTTTCCAATCTTCTACTGTCCAATTTCGATGAGCTTGTGCAAATTGTAGCCTCAGTTTCCTGTTCTTAGCTGAAAGGAGTGGCACCCGGTGTGGTCTTCTGCTGCTGTAGCCCATCTGCCTCAAAGTTCGACGTACTGTGCGTTCAGAGATGCTCTCTGCCTACCTTGGTTGTAATGGGTGGCGAGTCACTGTTGCCTTTCTATCAGCTCGAACCAGTCTGCCCATTTTCCTCTGACCTCTGGCATCAACAAGGCATTTCCGCCCACAGAACTGCCGCTCACTGGATGTTTTTTCTTTTTCGGACCATTCTCTGTAAACCCTAGAGATGGTGGTGCGTGAAAATCCCAGTTGATCAGCAGTTTCTGAAATACTCAGACCAGCCCTTCTGGCACCAACAACCATGCCACGTTCAAAGGCAATCAAATCACCTTTCTTCCCCATACTGATGCTCGGTTTGAACTGCAGGAGATTGTCTTGACCATGTCTACATGCCTAAATGCCGCCATGTGATTGGCTGATTAGAAATTAAGTGTTAACGAGCAGTTGGACAGGTGTACCTAATAAAGTGGCCGGTGAGTGTATATATATATATTATGGATTGATTAGATCCAGCCCTAATCACGCCCAGTGATCCCTTATGTACAGCCTCATGTGGGCCCACCCACCCAGCAGCTCTGGGCCCTGGCACTTGCCCTGGTATGCCCTGTGCAGTAGCAGGCAGCTTTAAAGTCCTTATAGAGCCCCTCTCATATAGCCCAAGGACATGAGTGCCTCTACTTCCAGGAACTATTCTGTATTGTTATATTTCATCTTCTCTGAAAAACAGCTATAAACATATACTATATACTGTAAATACCCCCAAAATAAGAATATATTCTCTCTGGCACAGCTTTACCTCAGGAAACTAGTTGGCCAGTATCCTATGCGGGAACAGCCATATTGACAATGTAATAGACCATAATTATGGAGAGAATAACAAACAATGATAAATATGTATGAACTGGGAGTCATTTATTACACTTGGAACTTGACAGAAATGGAGCAGAGAAATCTCTCTACAGAATCTGTGGTGTCTCTGCGAGACATATACTGTACACCAAACTTTTGCAACTTTTATCAATGTTATAATTTGCATTTTAGTTTAACTGCTTGAAGACAGAGGACGAGACGAGTCGTCTAAATTAACCAGCCATTAAGGCATTTAGACGATCTATATCGTCATGCAGTTAAGGTAAATATTTTCCATATATGTTTTTACAAAAACAATCAGTGCCCAACCTTATAATACTGAATGAAAAATCCGAGCAGGTGCAGGATGACGGCGGCCGTATCCTGTATCCGATGTGTCAGTTTCCTCTTCTTAAATCCACTAATATTATTCTAATAATCTTCCTGGTAGGGGGTCTTATGCCCCCTCTCTCTCCCCTGCTATTGATGTTATTATCTGACTTACAGCAATGACATTTATAAATATCAAAAAAAAAAAAATAATAATAATATTTCTCTTTTCCCTATGAATAAATCAGAGCCGTGTGACTTTCCCAAATCGACACATTAAAGGTGCGCGGCTTGGGTGGAAGACTACGCTGGATACTGCGCATCTACAATTATAATGGCATTTCTTTGCACAAGATTAACAGCGAGGGAAATGTAATAAGTGTCCTTCTCTGTGTGATTATTACATATTCATATTTGTACAGCTGTCAGCGCTCGCACATTCCCGGAAGAAAGGCGGAAAACATTGGGATTTTTATTTAGGGCGACTGTAGTTGGCGGCAAGTAATGAGGCCTTGTCTCAGAATTTTCTTTTTTTTTTTTAATATAATGTATAATTTTACCCAAATTCTAGCAGACGTTTACAATATAGAACGTGACCTACATGTACTTTATAGGAGGTGCTGCTGGTGGCTCCCGCGCCATTCCTGTTTATTGATCAATTACATTGGTAAATATCAACAAGACATTTGGAAGCGCAAATAAAGGCAGGATGCGTATCCCCGGCTTACCATGAATTATACATGCTTTTATCCTTCGGGTTTACTCTTTTCTTTTATTATTTATGGCATCTGCCCTGTAGATGGCACACAACAAACTCGGTTTCTGTGCACTTTCAAAATGAAGCTCTTATCAGAATATCATTTTTTCCCCCCCTGCTTTTGCTTTTTCAAGCACCGAATCTTAAGATACTGGAGAAATTCACATTTGTCAACTCGGCTTTCTGTTTAGGTAATATACATATACTACGGATAGGATTAGAGAAATAGTACTGTGACAGCGCAGTGTATTCGCCCTAATAGTAATAATAATCTTTATATAGCGCCATCAAATACCGTAGCGTTCTACAAATCATAGGGGACATACAAATACAGTACAAATAGTCATATGGAACAATAGGAGTGAGGGCCCGTACCCTCTTCCATATTGGTAGTATCAGGCAAGGGAAACCAGAATATACTTATTTTTACTGAAATTATAGTTTAGGAATTCCTCATTATTATTATTTTTGCTTAAAATCATATTTTAATTACAAAAGTTCAGTATTTGGTTTTTGTACCCGAACTATACATATACCACATAGCAAGGCGCAGGATACCACTCACAGACATATACATGCACCATATAGCCAGCTGTAGGATGCCATTCACTACAGTATATACACCACATAGCAAGCTGCAGGATACCACTCACAGTATATATATATATACACACACCACATAGCAAGCTGCAGGATACCACTCACAGTATATATATATATATATATATATACACACACCACATAGCAAGCTGCAGGATACCACTCACAGTATATATATATATATATATACACACACCACATAGCAAGCTGCAGGATACCACTCACAGTATATATATATACACACACCACATAGCAAGCTGCAGGATACCACTCACAGTATATATATATATATACACACACCACATAGCAAGCTGCAGGATACCACTCACAGTATATATATATATATACACACACACCACATAGTAAGCTGCAGGATACCACTCACAGTATATATATATATATATATACACACACCACATAGCAAGCTGCAGGATACCACTCACAGTATATATATATATATACACACACACCACATAGTAAGCTGCAGGATACCACTCACAGTATATATATATATATATATATACACACACCACATAGCAAGCTGCAGGATACCACTCACAGTATATATATATATACACACACCACATAGCAAGCTGCAGGATACCACTCACAGCCGTGTATATACACACACCACATAGCAAGCTGCAGGATACCACTCACAGTATATATATATATATACACACACCACATAGCAAGCTGCAGGATACCACTCACAGTATATATATATATACACACACCACATAGCAAGCTGCAGGATACCACTCACAGCCGTGTACATACAGCACATAGGAAGCCATTCCCCAGCACATTGGTCATAGTATACATAATGGACTGCGATTCCGTCGGGTTTTCCCAAATATGCCCCAGGTTTTTGGCCCACGCAATCGGATTGTGGAGCATCGGCGCCGGCTTGCACGCAACAGAAATCGGGGAGGGGGGGCGGGGGGTGGCCGCCGGACAAAGTGTGGAATTAAAAAAATTAATTGTGTTGCAAGATCAAGCACTTACATGCACCGGGAAGAAGAAGGTGAACTCCGGCGGACCTCGGTGCAGAAGCGACGAATGCAGAAAATTGGACGCACGACCTTAGTGAATCGCACCGGACCCAAATCCTTGTCGGAACAACGCATTACGGGATCGCGACAGGACCGGGTAAGTAATTCTGCCCCAATATGTATGATAGGGGGTTTATGTGTTTTAAGTGTGATGGGAGCTGATTTGCAATAACCTGGTGTGACCACTACACAGAGAACATTGCTGTCTGCTTCTTGTTTCATTCCCTGTTCATCAGCGGCTGAGCACAGTCGATCTTTGGGTACCAGACCCTCCCCCCCCCCCCCATACTAAGGTGTCCATAGGTTTGAAATAAAAATTATTAAGCTAAAAATGTGAGCAAACTTTCAGTTACTTTTAAGGTATTCACATTGTATTTGGGCAGGTTAACAATTACAAATACCTTAGTTATTTATTACCTTATTTATTATTACAGATATCTATCTACAGGCAGTCCCCGGGTTACATACAAGATAGGGTCTGGAGGTTTGTTCTTAAGTTGAATTTGTATGTAAGTCGAAACTGTATATTTTATAATGGAAGTTCTAGACAATTTTTTTTCTTTTGCCCCAGTGACAATTGGAGTTTCAAAATTTTTGGTGTAATTGGACAAGAATTATCAATAAAGCTTCATTACAGACACCTCACAGCTGATCATTGCAGTCTGGGACTATAGTAAAGCATCCAGAGAGCTTCACCAGAGGTCACAGTGGGCAGAGGGGTCCGTCTGTAACTATGGGTTGTCTGTAAGTCGGGTGTCCTTAAGTAGGGGACCGCCTGTATACAGATAACATAATGCTATAAAATATTAATCTGCCAACATTTGCTGTTTTGGAAAAGTGATAATAATTATATGATTATACTGTTCATTATCAGAGGTACATTTGTTTTCTGTAAAGTTTAGGGTCTGTGGATAAAATTGATTCATGACCACAACCCACTTGAAAATGATGTTTGGACACAAATAGGATAATTAATTTATAGATATATGTGTGATCACTTAACTGGTTGTAAAATGGGAAGCAATTCTTAAGGGGGCTCTTAAAAGTTCTCTGTGCTATAGGACCGAGATGCTGGAAGATACAGATCCAAATCCCACCTTTGTATTTAACAACTCAAATGTAATGCCTAGAACTGCAATCTTTAAAACGACACCAGAAACATAGCTCTAAGTGCCACAGAGCCATTATAGTGATCGTGATTGTTTTCCATCTTCTCAGGTCGAATGATACATTTTGAAGAAGAATCTGTAATAGAAACATATATTTCGCCTCTTCCTTTTTTCCAATTCCTTCTTCCTTTCCTCCATTCAAGCCATGTTTATCATCTTCTAAATTTGGAAATTCTTTTGTGTAATTTTGTGCACACTACTTCCATCATCAGAGTGGAAACTACTGCCCTATTACACTGGAGGAGGCAGGCAAGCACAGGGCCGGAGGAGTGAGCGCTCCTCACTCACCTTCCTCCATAGGAAGATGAGTGACCCAACTGGGTCATGATGTGCTGACATACAGGGGCAGATTTACTTACCCGGTCCATTCGCGATCCAGCAGCGCGTTCTAAGTGGTGGATTCGGGTCTTCCAGCGATTCACTAAGGCAGTTCCTCCGACGTCCACCAGGTGTCGCTGCTGCGGTGAAGTCCGCCGAGGCCCGCCGGAGTTCAAGATCCTATTATTGGTGAAGGTAAGCGCGTGTCCAGCGACACTTTTTATTTTTTAAATGCGGCGGTTTTTCCAAATCCGTCGGGTTTTCGTTCGCCCACGCCCCCCGATTTCCGTCGTGTCCATGCCGGCGCCGATTGCCACGGAGAGAGGCGGAGGTAGCAGCGCTCACCCCCTCCTCCTCTCCCCGTTGCTGACGTGTGCCCTCCGTGCTACGGTATGGCGGGCACACGCGTGTGAATGTAGCCTAAGAGAGATTTATCATCCAGACTCTTATATTAATCTTGGGTAATAGAAAACTACCAAGTACAACTCTGTCTAGTACCCTACTTTTCATAAATCTGCCCCATTGGGGCACATTTACTAACGCTCAGCGGACGGCATTTTCGTCGGGTTTCTCGACTTTTTCTGTTTTGCAACGCATTTAACTGGGGTTTTTGGCGCATGCGATCGGATTTTGGCGCCTACTTTCATGCGACACAAATCGTGGGGCGTGATCATCGGACAACTCGACTGATTCAGAAGAAGCGCAGGATTTAACATTCAAAATTGTGGCGCAAGCCAAGCACTCACATGCACCAGGAAGAAGGTGAACTCCAGCGGATCTCAGCAGGGAAGCGACACATGCAGGAAATTGGACACACAATCTTAGGGAATCGCGGCTGCTACGAATCCTCGTCAGACAACGCACCTCAGGGATCGCGATGGAATGGGTAAGAAAATGTGCCCCATTGTCTTTACTCTCTTCTTCATTCCATCTTACTATCAAAATGGACAGAGAATCACAGGTATCAGATTACACACAGAAGCCGGATGGGAAGGGGAGGGTCAGGAATGAGTCTCAGATTCTAAGAAGATACAGACTGCTGGAAAATACAGAATACATATCTGTATCTACTCTTCAAGTATCTGTCCTGGAAGATGGCTGAGCATGCTACTTTACAACAGCTTTGGACTATCTTATGGCGAAATTCAATGCAAACTTATTAAAATGTGGCGTGGGAGGATTACATCGTGTTCTTTTGTATAGATAAGGGAAAAAAATTAATAAAAATGACATTTTGCAATTCAAATTCTTTTACACTTTCTCATTAAATAGATCACACATAAAGCGCTATAAAAAGAAGACACCAAGATATATGTTACACGTTATACAATTAAACTGCTAGTTCTGTTTGTTGAAAACGATGCATTTTACTTTTTTTTTTCCTTAAAGGGAACCTATCACCAGATTGTCCACAGATAAAACTACAGTATTCCTCAGGTAGGGAATGAGATTATAGCATGCTTTCTTTTATGTTTTGCTTCGTGCTCAAAGTTTGGCACGAACTGCCATTTGGGCCCTTATCACTTCATCTTTACAACTCACAAACTCATTCAAGTTCCTCGACAATGCTGGTCACCCTTAGGCTACATTCACAGGATGTATGCCCGCCGTACCATAGTACGGCGGGCATACATCGGCGCTGCGGAGAGGAGCAGGGGATGAGCGCTGCTCACCCCCGCCCCTCTCCATAGGGAGATACAGCGCACGGCGCCGTAATACGGGGAAAGATAGGACATGTCCTATCTTTTCCCGTGCTACGGAGCGGTACGTGCCGCACGTGTGCTGCACCGTACCGCTCCCGTACAGGGCCGTGAGCTCATAGGAGTGTATGGGGGACGTATATCGGCCGTATATACGCCCCCCATACGTTCGTGTGAATGTAGCCTTAAAAGACAAATACAAAAGAGGACAGGATAATGCATAGAATCTCCATGGGTAATCGTTTTCCAGCCAGCACCTGTAGTTGCTCGCCAGTTCAGCAATAATCAGGCTGAGGATTTGTCTTCTCATGCAGTGCCTCAACATTTAAGAGCATTTGGACTGAAAGCCCACTTTGCAGTGACCAAACCTTTCATAAGAAGAAAGAATCAAAAGGCTAGACTCACTTTTGGTGAGGAGCATGTTGTGTGGACATTGGAAAAGTGGTCCACAGTTCAATGTAGTCATGAAAGCAGGTTCATTTATCTGGATCTTATGGGAAACATTGGGGCACATTTACTAAGGGTCCGCACAGCGCATTTTCGTCGGGTTTACCGACTATTTCCGATTTGCTTTGCATTTAACTGGGGTTTTTGGCGCACAATCACGCTGACTTGCATGCGACACAAATCGGGGTGCGTGGCCGACGGACAACCCGACTGATTCGGACTAAGCGCGGGATTTACAATTCAAATTGTGTCGCAAGACATGCACCCACATCCACCGGGAAGAAGTAGGTGAACTCCGGCGGACCTCAGTGGGGAAGCGACATATGCAGGATATCGGGCGCACGATCTTAAAGAATCGCGCTTCATCCTCGTCGGAGAACGCACCTCGGGGATCACGACAGGACCGGGTAAGTAAATCAGCCCCATTATGTTCAAAGTGTGTAAAGAAGTCAGTAAAAGGTGGTGGAGAAAATGTCATGGTTTGGGGAATGTTTTCTGCAGCAGGAGTTCTTCCATACAACTACATGGAAGAGTGAATGCAAGTGTGAACCAGAACCTTCTTACACAACAGGCGGCTCCTTCCTTGCATTCATCACTCATCCACCAATTTTCATGCAGGACAAACCCAATAGAAAACCTCTGGAAAATCCTTGGTGGAAAAGTAATGGCCAAGAACCCACAATACAGAACTATGGAAGAGACAGGAAGAAGAGTCCATCAAAATCACATCAGAGCAGTGTTTGACTAGTGATGATTGGACCCAAACCCACAATGTCCCCTTGAACCTGGACTTTGGTCAGAAGTTTGGGTGAAGCTCACCCTCTCACCATTTAACATCATAGATTGCGGGTTTTAACTCTTTAAATGCCCACGGCCAAGCCTCTGGGAGAATTTAAATGCAGATGGCATGATTTCACAATGACAATCAATGGAGATTACATTATTTCGGAAAAACCAAGCGATCATACATTGTTATTTAATTTTGATTACACCGTTTTCCCCCATCCTCCCCCCCATGCACGAGTGTCTAGGGTAGCCCCTCAGGCTCATTAGCATAATGTTAAAAGTTGATTCTAGAAGGAAGGAGGCCATGGATTACAAATATAAGAAGATTACCGCAATCAGGGTGCCTGGGTTTATGAGTAAGTGTCCTGGGTTTATCATGTCTGATTTAGTTGTTAGATTTCTTTTAATTGGGATCAAAAGGTCTGTTGGGGGAATTTGTTAGTGGGAGAAAAGATTACTTTTTTCCATGTTCCGTTTTAGGAAATAATTGTAGCCATACTAATTGAAGGTCTATAGTCCTATAATACTGCAGCCACTTATACAATGAATGTCACTTTGGAACGTTCTCTGTCACTAATTTCATTGCTGTGACACCACAACTCTCAATATGGCGTGTGCATGCAGTAAATAAGTTAAACAGCTAATAAAATCTAAATTATATGTATGAAAAAAAACAATCCATGGACTATTCCCCAACCTGCCAGACGGGTCCTAATTAGCTGCTAATAGATGTCTGCTGTTGGCCTGCATAATGCTGTTCTTGGCACTTAAACCTATTTATCATGAAAATAAACATAGGCTATTTACATGGGCAGAAGAATAAGCAAAAGTGACTGTTTGACGTGTGGACACAAGGTCATAGTGGGTGAGACGCAGGAGAAGGAGGGTAATGAGTCTGATAGGCCGGTCGTGCCGAGATTCCTAACAGAGATGCCACTCCTGCAAAGTATCATAACAATTCTTTATGAAAAAAAGCTTCTAGGATGGAAAATCTCTGCAATAGACCATTTCTGTTCGGTTCCTTAGGAAAAAATGTTATCAAATTGCCTTTGTAGAGGCATAACAAGGTGTAGCAGAGCCATATAGTTTACAATACAGTAGGTGCCAAGTTATATAATGAGTCTGTAATGCCACTATGACGGGGGGCATCCTATTCGTCTAGACCGTTGGTGGAGAACCTATGGCACTGGTGCCGGAAATGGCACTTAGACAAGGAAAGTAGCAATCCACCGGTATACAACATATATATATATATATATATGTTCAGAAGTTAGGAAGTTAGAAGTTGGTACTCGCGGCCAATGTCAATTAATTTAGCAGAAGAAGCCACAGCACTCGTAGATTTTAAATATAACCTTGTATTCTTTGTTCACCCAATCATGTTACAAGCAACGTTTCGATTCACCAAGAATCTTTATCAAGCATTGATGCCAGAGATGGCACTCAAGACCTCTTTGTGGGCACGCAGGCTGTCTCCTGGGCCCAGAGTTTGGCAGACAGAGTTGGCATCTTCCTACTATCTCAGGCAGTCCAAGTAGTGCCCTGCTATTTTAAAGTGACCCATCCTGTGCTGCCTGGTCCTGTCCCAAGAGTGAGAAGGTGTGGACAGAGTCTGAGTGGAGCTCAAAGATTCTGGTAGCAATAAATTTTTTACTGCCTAAATTGCTGTGTTGGCACTTTGGGAAAAGCTAGTGTGTTTTGGGTCTTATTTTCCGAACTGGATCAGAAGGTTTTTCTATTATCATAAAAAGATTTCTTTACTGTAGGGCAATGAAACGAAGTAATATGCTGCCACCGAATACTGCAATGGTAAACTGGACAAGTTGAAAATGAATCTGGAAGCCTTTATTATGAGTAAAATTATCAAATGTGTTGAAACTAGATATTTCAGATGTGCTATAGTTGGACTTGGTACCCTATTTCGGATCAAATGGCACAAGCCTTATAAGAGCTTTCATCTCCCTAAGTTTTTAAATTGTATAAACCGCTTTGGGGCTTGGCAGGGGCGGCAAAAAACTTTTCTTACCCTGTTCTGGCTTTTAGTTACCGCTCTGTGTTAGTACTTCCAGTCTTCAGCTGCTGTGCCTGACCTGAAGTGTAGGCAGTGTATGGATCTGCTTTGGGCAATCCCTGGCCTCCTGGAACCAGAGATCAGAATGTGCCATGGGAGCTTTGCTAAGCAAATTATCGAATGGAGCAGTAGGACGCATGCTCCGCCTCCGCTCAACCTAGGACAAAGGAGCCCTCATACTTCTAATCCTGTGGATAACAATTAAATTTAGTGCAACCCCAAGTTTAATCTGCCATGGTAATCTACCATGGCTGGAATGTGTACTTGGTCCATGGCCAGAATGGAGATTTCTTGTGAGGAGTAGCTCTGATTGTTTGTGACCCACTGCATAAACAGGAGTTCCAAGACCCACATTACGGATAACATTTCATAAAGCCCTTTTTACTTGTCTTTTTCTAAGGTTGTGAATCCTCTTGATGAAATCGATAATACTTTGGCTCACCTGCATCAAGTAATGATGTGTGTCTCCATAGGTCAGCCATGCCATCCATCTCTTTCTATCCAATGCAAATTATGAAATACCAATGATTTCCTCGTCTTCTTGAAGCCATGATGTTACTGGAATCAATGATTTATTTTATGAAACGACTATGATTAGACTCCGGATGCACGCCTTGCATTACCTTCTCTGAGCTACAGTGCTCACCTGAGCCATACCTGTGCATAGTATACGACCGGGTGCAAGAGGGAGGTGGGGTGACTGCTCTTCACCCATCCCCTCTCCATTGGAAGACGGGATGCCTCGCCAAAATAAAGATATGAAATGCCCTATCTTTTGCAGCACCACTGCACTGCTTTGATACGGTACAGTGGCCAATACAGTCATTCAAACAGATGACCGTATTTTCCTCTGAAACCATGAGGCCATATAAAAGGGGCTAGAGGAAAACTACCATCATAAATCTACCTATTAAACTAGATCTGATGGTAGGTGGCTCGTAATATGCTAAACCTTAAGCTATTTTTACCTAATCCTAAAATACGTCCTAAACTAAACTTTATCTAATATGCTAATTATAGGCAGAGGCTACTGGGGAGTGGACTAACCATTGCTCCCACTAACTAGAAAGACTTTTCCACACCCAGTGGCCTCTGCTGAATATTAGTATATTAGTTAGATAAAGTTTAGTTTAGGTTTAGGTAAAAATAGATTAGGGTTTAGCATATTACTAGCCTTTTCCCATCAGATCTAGCTTCATAGGTTCTGGTGGTAGGTTTCCTTTAAACAGGATACTGACTCAAATCTGACTCATTTCATCACTAAAAACGTGTTGGCTCAAACTATTTGTACACTGTTCTAGTCTCCGGAGCTTCCACAAATGTAAATCTAATATGTGATCGTTGCAGGTTAGCTGGAATTTGGTTAAGGTCTATCATTTCTTATGAACCCACATAAATACAATATTGGGACATACAGTAGTAACAAAACTGAAAGGCTGCAATTTATGAGACGGAGGTGACACATATATGATATTGCATGGAATTAGTTTGTCGAACACACAATTGTGGATGATATATCCAGTTATTTTGAAGGCCTTTGTATGGGGAGGTCATGGTTAGACCCAACCCTACTTTACTACATGCAACACGTAGAATATGTGGCCATTGTATCTACCCATACATTTGGGTAGTACATTATGTCCAGACACTCTACATTGTATGTTGCATCAATCCAATGTAAATTACACCCAATGTGATCATGTATTACACTAACACATACATATTGAATGAGATTATCTTGTGTTTTCCTCCTTCAATGTCAGGCCGCCCTTCGAGTACAACTATGTTAACATTCGTACATTTTCTTCATGTATCCCCCGGTACAAAGCACTAAAGCCAAATAGTTCTTAAATAAATTACAGCTTTCTAATAAGATGAAGGACTTTGCTAAGCAATCATTGTACTAAACAATTTCTGGTTGTACAAATATTTGCTTTGCGAGTACATAACATTAGAGGATTTACTGCGTTGGCCGCGGTAATGACATTTATAATACTGTATATGATATATAAATAGGAACCCAACTATGAGGACAAATAAACACTGGTACAAAATGTCCGGATTCTATTACTTGGAGAAATAAATTATTGCGAAGAGCCCATGGGCGTTTCGAGTTTCCCTCTACTGGTCGCTGCAGGAACTCAGAACTTTCTTCTACAAAGGGGTTGTTCTAGGATAGAATTTTTTTTCCAAATCTGAAAGACCACAATCAGTAGCGTCATGCTGCGGCAATTTGGTCACTAGTCTCTACATCCCTGCTGCTGAGTCAGAAGTCTATGTCACTTCACACTCTCCTAAAGTTATCGCTGTGGATCCTAGCCAATGTGCCACTTTCTATTTAAGGTTTTTTGCTTTTTTATGTTTTATTCATAAGCAAAAGGTTCATTGTGATTCCTACCGTCCACTAAGGATGTTGTTCCTGAATTTGCTTTTACCAACTAAACATTTTTATTTGACCTTGCATGTCTATGTGCCATATGGCATGACCTCTGTCTGACTGTCATGGTTGATGGAGCCCCACCTGTCTTGACATTGGTGCTAAAGATGAGTAGATCTGATGGTTGGGTATTGCCAGACTGGCGACAGAACAGCCAAACCAGCAAATTGATGCCTACAGCAACTTCCCTTGGCCAATCGTACCAATGGCCAGTTGCTAGGGCCATCAACAGGTTTTCTCATCTTTAATTTGCACAATAAAAAAATCTAACTACACCAGCTATGGTTTCCGATCCCTGGTGTCTTTTGTCAAAGTATTCACCAGCTATTTGCTAGTGAATACTGAAGGGAGTATCCCGAAAATTCCTTGTCGGAAAATCAAATTCAGAAATTACGGTTGAAGAACCTACACTAAGAGCATCCAGCTCAATTCTTGTTGCCCATTGTTACTGCCCCAAAACCATTCAAAGGAGGAATATTAATAAGAAGTCCTTGTGTTGAGAGATCAGCTTAACCAGGGACCTACTTTCATGGGTTTCCTGTAGTGATGAGCGGACCTGAACCAAAATAATGGGGGTCATTTACTACGGGCCCGAATCGCGTTTTTCTGTTGCGTTACCCGAATATTTCCGATTTGCGCCAATTTTCCCTGTATTGCCTCGGGATTTTGGCGCACGCGATTGGATTGTGGCGCATCGGCGCCGGCATGCACACAATGGAAATCGGGGGGCGTGGACATTAGAAAACCCGATGGATTTGGAAAACTCACCGCATTTAAAAAAAAGAAGTGTCGCTTGACACGCGCTTCCCTGCACCCAGCGTAGGACGGTGAACTTCAACGCAGCAGCGACACCTGGTGGACATCGGGCGCACTATCTTAGTGAATCGCCGTAAGACCAGAATCCTCCACAGAGAACCCGCCGCTGGATCGCGAATGGACCGGGTAAGTAAATCTGCCCCAATGAGTTCTGTGATGAATATTGCAGGTTTGGCTCCCTGAGCCCAAACCCAAATTTCATCTAGAAGTTCAGGTTTGGCATTCGTCTCACCCCTATCAGTAACATCCATGATTGGTGTCGGCACTGATCATGGGTGTTAGTTCTTTAAATGCCACCAGTGACATGTAAATGTCCAATACCATTATAGCAACGGCATTTAAGGAGTAACATCCATAGTTGGTGCCAGCACCGAACATGGGTTTTATCTTTGTGGGTGAACGTTCATGTATCCAAACCTGACTGGGAACATTCAGGGGCGGTTGAGTGGATCCGCTCATCCCTACTTACCTGCTGTAGCTGTAGCACTGTAATTACAGAATAGCCAATCTATTAGTTGGTTCGTAGACTTGGTACAAATCTGGCACCAAATGAAATCCAAATCTTTTAGTTTTGCTTTGGACAAATATTTCAAAATGACAGCCTGCTAATCATCAGAGCATAGGAAGGGTTAATGGGCAAGGAAACTGAAAACATCTGTAAAAAATTAATGAAACAAGATTTACTTTGTATTAAAATCTATGTTTTAGAAGAATAGAGGTGGTTACATACCAATTTCCAGAACAACTGGACCGATATTGGTTTTGACCAAAACCAAATTTTACAAAAAAATTTCTCAGAATTGAAAACTTCTACGAATAAAATCTTGGATGAATCTTGAATCTTGGATCTCCAACTGTAGTGTTACAAAAAATACTCTGCCTGGTTTTGTAAAATTTTTAAAACTGTTGACCATCACTTATCTGGATTAGGGAAAAAGAACAACCAACAGAGGCTACTGGTTTATTGAAAATGCAAGTGCCCAAAAAATCGCACACAAAATTCTGGTCTCCTATTTTTGTTGTTGCGACAAATTGGAGGTTTATAAGTCACGCTCATTCTGGTGCAGCCATTTATTGGACCTCAGATGTGCTGTCCATTCAGGGAATAAGACATTGGTTCAAAGGTCACGTGCTGAAAATGTCAGAACCTCCAATAGAATAGGACGAGAACCTCCGAAGACCAAAGAGTCACCACAAATTCTGACCATTAGGGGCTTTACTGAAAAAAATGCACCCATGGAAATGCTCTAGATTATGTACCCCCCCATATTTATAATCCAAAATATTTTAACAACATAAAGGGAAATGATAAATCCGTTGCTCCTTTAAATAAAACGGTAGAAATTGCTGAAATAAGAGCATTTTAATAAAGCGCACTCTACCTTATTTCATTAAATATGTATTAAACCTCTGAATATGGATGCTCCTCTCTCCTCTGTGTACTCACAAAACGTTTATTTTTAAATTAGCTGTTCTGGTGCAAATGAGATTTATTCTGACCCCGTCCTGGAATGAAGATATTAAGAAGGAAGGTGAAGTGTAGGTGTACGTTCATTTTATAGGTTTATATTTGGATAAAAAATTCATCTGAAAAATATGTAATTAAATTCTTATAGAATTAGCATTGAAACATTTTGTTTTCAAGTAAAGAATTTCTTCTTTTGCTACATCAGATTTTTTTAAATTGCATTGTTTAAAAATAAATAGTCGCTATCTTAAAATAAACCAGAAAAGTTAGCAGCGCTACGAAAAGTAATATCAAACAGGTCACCGGAAAGTAGTGTAGATTACCATAAATTGCAGATAGTTGCTGTGTAGAGCAGGTTTATTAAAAGGGTCAAAGGTTCAGGGGATCAGTTGCCCATAGCAACTTATTAGATTTGAGATTTTATTTTGAGATTGTAATTGTTAAAATGGTATATGACAGCTCAAAATGCTATAAATAAATGAATTTTAAAAAACGCATTAATCACAAAACGGGCTTAAATAGTTTTCTTTTATGATTCACAAAATTTTATGAGATTTCTAAAGTAGGCAGAGTTATCTTCAAGATGGCCGCCACTGGATACTACAACTCCCATGACCCCTCTGTTCTCAGTAACAGCTCCTTCCTTTTATGTTCTGCTCCCAGTGAGGATCTAACAGACTACCCTGCTCTGACTGCACTGCCATCACTACACATTGGGGGTCATTTACTAAGGGCCCGATTCGCGTTTTACCGACATTTTACCTGAATATTTCCGATTTGCGCCGATTTTCCCTGAATTGCCCCGGGATTTTGGTGCATCGGCGCCGGCATGGAAATTGAGGGGCATGGCCGAATGAAAACCCGACGGATTTGGATAAACCGCCGCATTTTAAAAAAAAATGTGTTGCGAAAATTGCACTTACCATCACTCAGCCCGGCTCGGTGTATTTTGTTCCGATGCTCTTCAGCGCAGCAGCGCCACCTGGTGGACATCGGAGGAACTACCTTAATAAATCCCGGCCGGACCTGAATCCACCGCAGAGAGCGCGCCGCTGGATCGCGAATGGGCCGGGTAAGTAAATCTGCCCCATTGCCTCATTGAGATGACGTCTCATTATGACACCGGCCATACTGGATGTGCTGTAACCAACCGACTACAGCCAAACATAGTGCTGATCACATGACCTGCCCAGGCAGGTGCAGGCCATGTGATGTGGACGTGTGACTAGCGACTATCTTCTGTCCTGTGTCTCCTCAACAGGGACACAATCAATGGACTGATTAAAGGTCCAGTAGCATTTTAATTCTTCATTATAGTTAATGTCCACAATATTTTTCTGCTAAGGGGAGCAAAAATTTAAGCTACAACTAATTACATATTAGCTTATATTTTAATGACCAATTTGAATCTGAATTATAAAGTCCTCCTGCAAAAATATAAAACTACTGCCTTTGTAAGGGTGGGAGTTCTGAAGGAGAATAGAAATAATTGTAGTCTATAAAAGGATAGTTCTTTGCCGACACGTGTTTGCACCAGTTTTCTGTCTAACCTTGCATTGAAGAGGATGTGCAAACTACTTGTACATGTATTTATAAAGTGTTTGTGCCAATTTTGTGTTGTGGCTGCTCTGTATCCACTGTGACACAAAATTCTGCACCTAAAGGGGCAGGCGCCACATTTATTACTACGACTCAACAGAATTATGTCACACGCTGTATGTCAGAAGTTCACCAAAGAAAAGATGCACACACAGATCAATGAAGACCGTACGCCAGTGCTCAACAATCCATGTATTCCATAAAGAACCTTTTTTTTTTTCTTTCTTGTCAATATTAATCCAGTTTGAGGGGTGTTGTATATAACAATCCTTGTATGTGCTTTATTCTCAGATTTTTATTTAAAAAAATTGGGGGACATTTATTAATCTGTCTACGACAGAACTCTGTCATAGTTTGCACTTAAAAACTGTCTGCACCACATTTATAAAGGACAGTTTTCTGGCTCTCCTACGACTAGCTCGACAAAAAAAGGCGTGGCTGTGGAAAAGGGGCGTGGCCATGTACCAAAAATGTCCGTGCGCCAGAAATAATGTAAGCCAACTAATAAGAGGTGCACAGTATGACTAGACAGTCTTATATTGCACCAGATTTATCATCCAGCATTAGACACTTTTATGAATCTAGTGCAGAATAATTCTGTCTAACCTTAGGACACTTGTTATAAATCTGTCCCATTGTATTTTTTTGGCTAATGAGCTGATTAAAGCTGTTAAATGTTATCAATTTATGATTTATTGGTCACTTTGCTGATATTGACATCGCAACTTCGAGGTGGCACAGATTGATGCTTCATTCCTTGTTTGGCTTTTTGTCAAATTCTTTACATAGAGGATAGGGAGCGCACAGAGAGGGGCCAGAGAGCAAATGGGGAAGGGGCCAGGGAGCACAAAGAGGAGAGACCGGGAGTGCATGGAGAAGAGTCTGGGGAATGTATGGAGGAGAGTCCATGGAGCACATGCAGGAGAGTCCATAGAGCAAATGGATCATGGGCCGAGTACTGTATGTAGGATAGTCTGGAGAGCATGGAGGAGAGCCAGAGCACACATGGAGGTGGGTCCAAAGAGCACATGGAAGAGAGTCCAGAGATCACATGGAGCAGACTCCAGGGAATGCATAGAGGAGAGTCCAGGAATGCATGGAGGAGAATCTAGAGAGCACATGGAGGACAGTCCAGGGAGCAAATGGAGCATGGGCCGAGTAGTGTATGGAGAATAGTTTGGAGAGCATGGAGGAGAGCCAGGGAGCACATGGAGGTGAGTCCAAAGGGCACATGGAGGAGAGTCCTGGGAATGTCTAGAGGAGAGTCCAAGGTGCACATGTAGAAGAGTTCAGAGAGCACATGGAAGTGAGTGCAAAGAGCACATGGAGAAGAGTCCAGAGAGCACATGGAAGTGAGTGCAAAGAGCACATGGAGAAGAGTCCAGAGAGCACATGGAAGTGAGTGCAAAGAGCACATGGAGAAGAGTCCAGAGAGCACATGGAAGTGAGTGCAAAGAGCACATGGAGAAGAGTCCAAGATGCACATGAAGAAGAGTTCCGAGAGCACATGGAGCAGGGGCTTTACTATCAGGCAAAGGTCCACTATCAGGATTTGGAGCTGTACACAACAACAAAATAGTTTTAGATATTGTAAAGATGAAAAGATTCCTCCGTTTGCATGGGGGAGAGAGAGCTGTGACAGGTTGCCCGGCTATTCACATACACGCAAACATAAAAAAAGGTATTTTATTTAATGACTTCCTTTAAAAAATATGATATTTTCACCACACATTCCCTTTAGGTCTCTGTTCTGGTCTTTTTTATATAACCTTTCACAGCAGCAGTTTTGTTGTATGATGGATTCCACTGATGCTCGGTGCCCTCCATTCATGCTGCACTGTTACTTATATCAAATGTAAGGAAATTTACATTGGCGCTTTCAATGAGAATGTGAACAAAGCCTAACACTCAGAGAAGAAGCACCGAGGCATCTCATATTATTGCTTTAATATCAATGCAGACGGCAACAACTGCATCACCTTTCCTTTAACTATTTCCATTTCCCTACCCTCCTCTTCACTCCAAGGTCCCTCGAGCCGAGCAAATCCAATACATTATCAAGTAGTACATTGCACACATAAATCCTGGATGCGACGCACAAACAACAGCTCTGAGGCTGCATTGTATTGTCCCTGATATTGTTTCCATACGCAGGATCCGACACCTTTCCTGACATGTCTGACAATGAAGTAAAATACTTACCTTCTCCATGAAATTACTATTCCGGAGCATCTTTGCATTCTACATTGTGCTATTAGAATGCCTATAGAAATGTGAGACCGGGTATATTTTTTTACATGTAAAACACAAATGCTGGAGTTAATGTGCTTGTATTTTACATGTTTTTACTGTCCTCATCTGAGCATTACCGTAGAACATTTTTTTTATGCTGAAAGTAGAGACCTACAGTAGAAATATACCTCACAACTTATGTGATGGCAAGAGCCCCACTAATTTCAAAACCTCTTAACCCACCCCCTTGCCATTCCCACACAGTATAATAAGCACTATAATGCCCCCTTACTGGGCCCCATATAGTAAAGTGCCCACTTTCCTATAGTTCACCAACACTGTATAATGTCCCCTTCAATCCTTAGATTTATCCCCCCCCCCCATTTATAATGCACTACCTTTTTTTACTCCCCAACCACTCACATTGTGGCCTCCCTCCTTCTCCTTACATTGTGGGGAACTGCTCCCCATCACATTGTGGCCCCCTTTCTCCACCTTACATTTTGCCCACCCTCCTCCTATTTACAATGTGGCCCTTTCCTTTTTATATTGTGGTCTTCTTAAGCCTCCATAAATGATTCCCTCACATTGGGGCTCCCTCTTCCTCCTTACATTGTGCCCCCCCCTTCCTTCATACAGTGTACCCATCTCCTCCTTCATACATTGTGCTCCTGCTTCATACATTGTGCCCCTCTCCTGCTTCATACATTGTGTCCCTCTCCTGCTTCATACATTGTGTCCCTCTCCTGCTTCATACATTGTGTCCCTCTCCTGCTTCATACATTGTGCCCCTCTCCTGCTTCATACATTGTGCCCCTCTCCTGCTTCATACATTGTGTCCCTCTCCTGCTTCATACATTGTGTCCCTCTCCTGCTTCATACATTGTGGTCCTCTCCTGCTTCATACATTGTGTCCCTCTCCTGCTTCATACATTGTGCTCCTCTCCTGCTTCATACATTGTGCCCCTCTCCTGCTTCATACATTGTGCCCCTCTCCTGCTTCATACATTGTGTCCCTCTCCTGCTTCATACATTGTGTCCCTCTCCTGCTTCATACAGTGTGCCCCTCTCCTGCTTCATACATTGTGTCCCTCTCCTGCTTCATACATTGTGCCCCTCTCCTGCTTCATACATTGTGTCCCTCTCCTGCTTCATACATTGTGTCCCTCTCCTGCTTCATACAGTGTGCCCCTCTCCTGCTTCATACATTGTGTCCCTCTCCTGCTTCATACATTGTGCCCCTCTCCTGCTTCATACATTGTGCCCCTCTCCTGCTTCATACATTGTGCTCCTCTCCTGCTTCATACATTGTGTCCCTCTCCTGCTTCATACATTGTGCCCCTCTCCTGCTTCATACATTATGCCCCTCTCCTTCTTCATACATTTTGCTCCTCTCCTGCTTCATACATTGTGCCCCTCTCCTGCTTCATACATTGTGCCACTCTCCTGCTTCATACATTGTGTCCCTCTCCTGCTTCATACATTGTGCCCCTCTCCTGCTTCATACATTGTGCCCCTCTCCTGCTTCATACATTGTGCCCCTCTCCTGCTTCATACATTGTGCCCCTCTCCTGCTTCATACATTGTGCTCCTCTCCTGTTTCATACATTGTGTCCCTCTCCTGCTTCATACATTGTGCCCCTCTCCTACTTCATACATTGTGCCCCTCTCCTGCTTCATGCATTGTGCCCCTCTCTTGCTTCATACATTGTGCCCATCTCCTACTTCATATATTGTGCTCCTCTACTGCTTCATACATTGTGGGCCTCTCCTGCTTCATACATTGTGCCCCTCTCCTGCTTCATACATTGTGCCCCTCTCCTGCTTCAAACTTTGTGCCCCTCTCCTGCTTCATACATTGTGATCCTCTCCTGCTTCATACATTGTGCTCCTCTCCTGTTTCATCCATTGTGCTCCTCTCCTGCTTCATACATTGTGCTCCTCTCCTGTTTCATACATTGTGTCCCTCTCCTGCTTCATACATTGTGCCCCTCTCCTGCTTCATACATTGTGCTCCTCTCCTGCTTCATACATTGTGCCCCTCTCCTGCTTCATACATTGTGCCCATCTCCTACTTCATATATTGTGCCCCTCTCCTGCTTCAAACATTGTGCCGCTCTCCTGCTTCATACATTGTGATCCTCTCCTGCTTCATACATTGTGTCCCTCTCCTGCTTCATACATTGTGCCCCTCTCCTGCTTCATACATTGTGTCCCTCTCCTGCTTCATACATTGTGCCCCTCTCCTGCTTCATACATTGTGCCCCTCTCCTGCTTCATACATTGTGCTCCTCTCCTGCTTCATACATTGTGTCCCTCTCCTGCTTCATACATTGTGCCCCTCTCCTGCTTCATACATTGTGCTCCTCTCCTGCTTCATACATTGTGCCCCTCTCCTTCTTCATACATTTTGCTCCTCTCCTGCTTCATATATTGTGCCCCTCTCCTGCTTCATACATTGTGCCCCTCTCCTTCTTCATACATTTTGCTCCTCTCCTGCTTCATACATTGTGCCCCTCTCCTGCTTCATACATTGTGCTCCTCTCCTGCTTCATACATTGTGCTCCTCTCCTGCTTCATACATTGTGTCCCTCCCCTGCTTCATACATTGTGCCCCTCTCCTGCTTCATACATTGTGCCCCTCTCCTTCTTCATACATTTTGCTCCTCTCCTGCTTCATACATTGTGCCCTTCTCCTGCTTCATACATTGTGCCCCTCTCCTTCTTCATACATTGTGTCCCTCTCCTGATTCATACATTGTGCCCCTCTCCTGCTTCATACATTGTGCCCCTCTCCTGCTTCATACATTGTGCCCCTCTCCTGCTTCATACATTGTGCCCCTCTCCTGCTTCATACATTGTGCCCCTCTCCTGCTTCATACATTGTGCCCCTCTCCTGCTTCATACATTGTGCTCCTCTCCTGCTTCATACATTGTGCTCCTCTCCTGTTTCATCCATTGTGCTCCTCTCCTGCTTCATACATTGTGCTCCTCTCCTGTTTCATACATTGTGTCCCTCTCCTGCTTCATACATTGTGACCCTCCCCTGCTTCATACATTGTGCTCCTCTCCTGCTTCATACATTGTGCCCCTCTCCTGCTTCATACATTGTGCCCATCTCCTACTTCATATATTGTGCTCCTCTCCTGCTTCATACATTGTGGGCCTCTCCTGCATCATACATTGTGCCCCTCTCCTGCTTCATACATTGTGCCACTCTCCTGCTTCATACATTGTGCCCCTCTCCTGCTTCATACATTGGGCCCCTCTTCTGCTTCATACATTGTGCCACTCTCCTGCTTCATACATTGTGCCCCTCTCCTGCTTCATACATTGGGCCCCTCTTCTGCTTCATACATTGTGCCCCTCTCCTGCTTCATACATTGTGCCCCTCTGCTTCTTCATACATTGTGCCCCTCTCCTGCTTCATACATTGTGCCCCTCGCCTTCTTCATACATTGTGCTCCTCTCCTGCTTCATACATTGTGCCCCTCTCCTGCTTCATACATTGTGTCCCTCTCCTGCTTCATACATTGTGCCCCTCTCTTTCTTCATACATTGTGCTCCTCTCCTGCTTCATATATTGTGCTCCTCTCCTGCTTTATACATTGTGCCCCTCTACTGCTTCATACATTGTGCCCCTCTCCTGCTTCATACATTGTGATCCTCTCCTGCTTCATACATTGTGCCCCTCTCCTGCTTCATACATTGTGCTCCTCACCTTCTTCATACATTGTGCTCCTCTCCTGCTTCATACATTGTGCCTCTCTCCTGCTTCATACATTGTGCCTCTTTCCTGCTTCATACATTGTGCCCCTCTCCTGCTTCATACATTGTGCCCCTCTCCTGCTTCATACATTGTGATCCTCTCCTGCTTCATACATTGTGCCCATCTCCTACTTCATACATTGTGCCCCTCTCCTGCTTCATACATTGTGCCCCTCTCCTGCTTCATACATTGTGGTCCTCTCCTGCTTCATACATTGTGTCCCTCTCCTGCTTCATACATTTTGTCCCTCTCCTGCTTCATACATTGTGCCCCTCTCCTGCTTCATACATTGTGATCCTCCCCTGCTTCATACATTGTGCCCATCTCCTACTTCATACATTGTGCCCCTCTCCTGCTTCATACATTGTGCCCCTCTCCTGCTTCATACATTGTGCTCCTCTCCTGCTTCATACATTGGGGTCCTCTCCTGCTTCATACATTTTGCTCCTCTCCTGCTTCATACATTGTGCTCCTCTCCTGCTTCATACATTGTGCTCCTCACCTTCTTCATACATTGTGCTCCTCTCCTGCTTCATACATTGTGCCTCTCTCCTGCTTCATACATTGTGCCTCTTTCCTGCTTCATACATTGTGCCCCTCTCCTGCTTCATACATTGTGCCCCTCTCCTGCTTCATACATTGTGATCCTCTCCTGCTTCATACATTGTGGTCCTCTCCTGCTTCATACATTGTGCCCCTCTCCTGCTTCATACATTGTGGTCCTCTCCTGCTTCATACATTGTGTCCCTCTCCTGCTTCATACATTGTGTCCCTCTCCTGCTTCATACATTGTGCCCCTCTCCTGCTTCATACATTGTGATCCTCCCCTTCTTCATACATTGTGCCCATCTCCTACTTCATACATTGTGCCCCTCTCCTGCTTCATACATTGTGCTCCTCACCTTCTTCATACATTGTGCTCCTCTCCTGCTTCATACATTGTGCCTCTCTCCTGCTTCATACATTGTGCCTCTTTCCTGCTTCATACATTGTGCCCCTCTCCTGCTTCATACATTGTGCCCCTCTCCTGCTTCATACATTGTGATCCTCTCCTGCTTCATACATTGTGCCCATCTCCTACTTCATACATTGTGCCCCTCTCCTGCTTCATACATTGTGCCCCTCTCCTGCTTCATACATTGTGCCCCTCTCCTGCTTCATACATTGTGGTCCTCTCCTGCTTCATACATTGTGTCCCTCTCCTGCTTCATACATTGTGTCCCTCTCCTGCTTCATACATTGTGTCCCTCTCCTGCTTCATACATTGTGCCCCTCTCCTGCTTCATACATTGTGCCCCTCTCCTGCTTCATACATTGTGCTCCTCTCCTGCTTCATACATTGTGATCCTCCCCTTCTTCATACATTGTGCCCATCTCCTACTTCATACATTGTGCCCCTCTCCTGCTTCATACATTGTGCCCCTCTCCTGCTTCATACATTGTGCTCCTCTCCTGCTTCATATATTGTGCTCCTCTCCTGCTTCATAAATTGTGCCCATCTCCTACTTCATACATTGTGCCCATCTCCTGCTTCATTCGTTGTGCCCCTCTCCTGCTCCATTCGTTTGTGCCCCTCTCCTGCTTCATACATTGTGCCCCTCTCCTGCTTCATAGATTGTGCTCCTCTCCTGCTTCATGCATTGTGGCCACTCTCCTCCTTAAATTGTCGCCCTTTTACTTCTTCTCACATTGTGGCCCCCTCCTCCTACTCATATTACGGCCTCATTCATTCTCCTTACAATGTGACCTCCTCTTCCCCATCATATTGTGGCCTCCTGCTTCTCCTAAAGGCTACCTCCATGCCCAAAACATTCAACTCTTGTCTCTTTTGGGAGAGGCCAAAATCCAGGACAGGATCCAGCATGGTTGGGAGTTATGGCAGACAGGGAGGGTATAGGTAAAATTTCCCATATCCAGAGTAGAAAAAGATCTCCAATTCTAATGAAGTGCCCTGACTACCTCCAGATAGATAATAAAATCACCCCTACTGTGTCCAAAAACACGTTCTTTTCAATATAGTGTAACCCTACATAGTCTCGAACAGTCAGGACATATTTGATATCGTTTTGACAAGGTAAATGGTAAGAAACAAGCGGAACTACATAATATATTCCACGAGAAGATGACGAGTTAGGTAAAGCACTCATAGAAAACTTCTCTGAGAAAAAGACGTAGAACGGTTTCAATGGAAGTGACGGACAAGTTCCTAATGTCCTTCAGTGTTACCGGGTATATTAATAGTAATGGAAGTTGGGACTCCACATCCCATCATTATTAGGCAAATTGAACTGGAAATGTTTGTCTCCATCAGGAACAAGAAATACTATAAATGAAAGCACTAATAATAACACTATTACATATGCATTTAAGAAGTCTTAAGACCTTGGCATCTCAGATACTTAAGGTGCATTCAGAATTATTTCTCCGGGAGTCAGTGACTCTTGACTCAGGACATGTCATACAATCTCCAAAACAACAAGAAGCAGATAATGAACTCCATAGGGAAAGCGATGCACATAAAGTGCAAAGACCAGGTACCGAAGCAAAGAATGGTACAAAAGGAGAGAGAGCCTGCTACAAGAGGTCACGCTGTGCCATGGGAGTGTGAGAGAATCTGGGAAATTATTGTTATGGAATAGATCTAATGGCAAGAAAGGTGAATTCAAGGTGTAGTCACCAAGCAACCGTGGTCAGGTCCATTTTCTTCATGTATTGATTTGTACTTAACATTCAATCTCAGGGATAATGAGGAAGACACATAATCCTTCCACAACAAATATTTTTGGAATAAATAGTTTAAAACAGATTTAGAATTAAATTCTTATCCAAACATACACATTCAAACATTTCTTCAATTTCTTCTTATTAAAAAAAAATTGTACCTGTGTGAAGATAATTTCCTATAAATGTGGCCATGTTGTCCCCTAGAAACTAGATTATTGTCCTTGGATATGACCACCCTCTGCAATCTGAGTGCGATGGCCAGGCATGCTTTATTGAGGTGTCCAACCATCTGGATTCAGGGTTCATCACCACAGGACGGCTGTTAGACATTCAGTAACTTTCAGACATTTTATATCCAAAAACTATTTGTTTCTTTGTGCAATCTCTCCAGCAGTGGTGGTTGTATCCAAGGACAACAATATTGTTTCTAAGAGAAAACATGGCTACATTTATAGGAAATTATCTTCGACAGAGACAATAACATCAAGTTTAATAAATGTTTGTATATGATTAAGATGATGATTTATAGATAAATTAAATGTGATTGTCCAGGAATAACTCTTTAATGGATTTTGTAGCAAAGAAAAAAAATACTGATTCTCAAACAGCTTGGTCCTCGAAACAGGAAGTACATATATAATCTTTTTGTGTATGAAATTTTATTTAAAAAGTAAAAGTCAATCTTACCATAGACACCGACAAATTACTACACATTTCTACACATTAAACATACCCTCATTGCATAATCAGCATGACCTCACCTAGGGGACGAGCGGGTGAGAAGGGTAGTGGGGGGGAAGGGAGTGGGCGTTCCCATGCCCTTTCAACACTGGCACTGCTGTCTATCAGTGACTATGGCTCGGCCGCAGCACGAGTCAGGTCATTATAGGCTGACGAGGATTTAAAGAAGAACCAATGGAGCCAGGTTTTCTGGAAACGTATGACCCTGGGATCTAAACTCAGTAGACTCTCCATCCGGCAACTATTCCCAACCACTGGAATACTGTGGGTGGGTCGTTAGATCACCAGTAAGCTGGAATGCAAGGTTTGGCTGCGATCAGCAAGTGGCTGACCAGGGATCGCCGGTATGTAGCAAGGAAACAGTATTATGATGCAGGAGGACGCAAGCAGGATCCTCAAGTATGGAACTCCAAAACAGAGTGATCTTCGGGCAACTCCAGAAGACATGTAGAATTGTCCCCTCTTCAGTCCCACATCGCCAGCAGAGTGGGGGAACCTGTGGTAACATTTTATGTAAAACATAGGGCACCCTGTACCACCTACTAAATATCTTATAGTTGGTTTCCTGATATGTCATGCTCAGTGTTGATTTATGGGCCAGAAGGAAGATCTTTTCACGCTGTTCCACAGTAAGATTAACGTCCAGGTCCTTCTCCCACTTCGGCATGTAAGGTGGGACATAATCCTGTCGAAGGGAAACTAAAACTTTTTAGGAGGAAGAAAGTCTCTGTCTCTGATGGATCCCTTCTGTGTGCAGAGTCCCTCAAACACAGTTCACTGTCTCGTGAACTAGTAGGGGGTTGGTAGTGAATGAAGGAAGTGGGAGAGTTGTAAACCCTGCCATTGGAAGCCTATGTCAGGAGTGCCGGTTAGGTTCTCTCCTCTATACCATTTGCCATCTGTTATAAAATGACTAACCCTGAAGCGGTCAGCCGCTAGCCCCTCCACAAGGAGGAGTAGAAGTCACAACCAGTCTTGGCGATCCCCGCTGGGGAGGTGACCACTGTACCATTACTAATATTGATGTGCAGGACATTATTTTTGTCTCTTTGAGTTCTGAGGGTGTTTTCCAGGATTCTACTGGGTTTATTGCTGATAAAGGGGGGTTGGGGTTGGGTTTCTGTTCAGGCCTCTAGGCTTCAGTGGTTCTGTCCAGCCCCTTAGTCTGTGCTATTTACCATAAGCACCCACTCCAGTCCTTCATATATCACAGGAATAACATACAACCCTCGCAGATACTTATATACAAAAAGACTTTACTAACAACATACATGTGACAAAGTAACTACATAAAATACAATACAAGATACATAGAGAACACAACTACACACAAACCTCTTTTCCGGCCCTTTCTGGACCCAGTAATGTGTATGTATTTACAATATAATCTAACACTACAGCCGCTCCTGGATATACCCTGAAGCAGGAGTCACATCCAATACCTGACCATATACATGTACATATAGAGACTCATGCACAATAGCTTCTATATATCTACTCCAATACACGTGTAATTACTCTTATAAAGTTATATACATACACAGAAAGCACACACAATATATGACCTGTTTCCTTAGGTAAGTGCTGTTCATCCGGGAGGGGGTGGGGGGAGTAGGAGGCAAGAGGGCTTGATTTCTGCTTCTTCCACCTTAAATATCCTTGTGTGTAGTCCCTTCCCACCCCCTTATAACTCCACCCTAAGACCCTCTCAGGATAGACCCCAGTGTGTGCAGGGAATCTCACACCTGGTTCATGGTGGCTTCTTACTGTTCAAAGCCTTTTGATATGTTAATTGAGATGGGAGAGTGATCTGAGAGAGAGGACATTTGGATGGTAGTATCTATCACTCTATCCAGATGGAAGTGGTAGATCAGAAAATACATCGATCCTGGAGTATATGTCATAGGTGGAGGAGTTGCTAGTAGTGTAGATTTGTACCGTGTTAGCCATAGAGAGCAGAAGAAGAGTGAAGAAATCAGGCAATACCTTGTTGAGGCTAACCGAGTATATTTGATGGTGATCTTTTGAGAATACTAGTTCCCTTCGTCACACATGATGTTATGCATGAAACATGGAGAAGTAGTGTGTATAGTCCCAAGAGCTTGGGAACATGGTCCTCCAAACATCTACTACCTGATGGGAGCATCCATGGTAACAGAATGTAGGTATCCAATGGAGTCACAGGCGATGCATCGGCGCTTCGGAATCCCAAAATAAACCTTTCTAGAAACCAAACTTTTTAAGTTCCAAAAGCTGTCAGGTTTTATTTACTTATATGGATTGGAGTATAAAATTTAAGATAAAAGTAGTACAACGCGTTTCGGCTTAGTACTTAAGCCTTCGTCAGGTATAAAAAGGTAAAGATCCACAAGTGTTTATATACATAAATCCCAAGTGTTTGATAGGCGCCCGGGAATAGCCCGGGAAAACAAGACACCGGGTTGCATAAGAAAGAATTTCTAAAAAATATTAAGAATAATAATAAAATATCATAACAGGTTTAGAAAGGGGTCATTTTCCATACAGTATCAATACAGTGATCAGAAGAAAAAACAATATACAGCGGAGTGTTAAAATTTACTTATACTCGGGAGACCGGAAGGACCGGACATGTGATGTTATCAGAGTGATGAAGCCGCAGGTAGGAGCGAGGAGCGATGATAGCGTCCAGTATCCTGGCAACGAGGATTACCATGTCGTGACGTAGATAATCTACGGAAGCCTGGTGGGGTCAATATTAATGAGACTACGTAACGCAAAGACAGGAGACGGCCGGATCGCCGTGCTATGTCTTGATGTGAAGAAGGGGAACTGTGTTGTGACCAGACCGTGATTGTATATAGGTAGTATGATTGGAAGGTTCTTATTTTGTATGTGTATAAACACGGGGATGGGTTAAATGGATTCCAGTACTGCATTTAATCCATCAGGAAAAAGTGTTCTTAATTTGAAAATCCAGTAGGATTCTCTTCTATTCAAAGTTCTTATCCTATTTTTACAGTCATCTGGTACCTGTTCGATTGGGGTTAGGGTGAGTAAGAGAATCCTACTGGATTTTCAAATTAAGAACACTTTTTCCTGATGGATTAAATGCAGTACTGGAATCCATTTAACCCATCCCCGTGTTTATACACAAACAACCGGCTGCTATATGCTTTATTACTCCCTGGATAAGGTGAGTGGCGACACTGCCATATTTCCTTACTTCTATATGTTAACTAGATATACCTCACGAGGTTAGCGCCTCTTGTCTCTCTCTCTCTCTACCCTCCTTATATCTCGCTGGACCCACCGCTCCCGGAGCTTATGAGAGGGTAGGCTTCCACCAGACCCCTATAATGGTAACAGAATGGGAAGCACCATCTGGAGCGTCTCTGAATCCTGTTTTTACGAAAATGTGTCTCTTGGAAAAAGACCACCAGCGTCCTATGCCATACCATTCATTCTCACCCTTAGGGTCTCAACAGTGCGACCTACATATTGGAAAAGAATTTTACTTATGAAAAACTCACCCTAACCCCGATCGAACAGGTACCAGATGACTGTAAAAATAGGATAAGAACTTTAAATAGAAGAGAATCCTACTGGATTTTCAAATTAAGAACACTTTTTCCTGATGGATTAAATGCAGTACTGGAATCCATTTAACTCATCCCCGTGTTTATACACACACAAAATAAGAACCTTCCAATCATACTACCTATATACAATCACGGTCTGGTCACAACACAGTTCCCCTTCTTCACATCAAGACATAGCACGGCGATCCGGCCGTCTCCTGTCTTTGCGCTCCGTAGTCTCATTAATATTGACCCCACCAGGCTTCCGTAGATTATCTACGTCACGACATGGTAATCCTTGTTGCCAGGATACTGGACGCTATCATCGCTCCTCGCTCCTAGCTGCGGCTTCATCACTCTGATAACATCACATGTCCGGTCCTTCCGGTCTCCCGAGTATAAGTAAATTTTAACACTCCGCTGTATATTGTTTTTTCTTCTGATCACTGTATTGATACTGTATGGAAAATGACCCCTTTCTAAACCTGTTATGATATTTTATTATTATTCTTAAGATTTTTTAGAAATTCTTTCTTATGCAACCCGGTGTCTTGTTTCCCGGGCTATTCCCGGGGCGCCTATCAAACACTTGGGATTTATGTATATAAACACTTGTGGATCTTTACCTTTTTATACCTGACGAAGGCTTAAGTACTAAGCCGAAACGCGTTGTACTACTTTTATCTTAAATTTTATACTCCAATCCCTATATGTAAATAAAACCTGACAGCTTTTGGAACTTAAAAAGTTTGGTTCCTAGAAAGGTTTATTTTGGGATTCCGAAGCGCCGATGCATCGCCTGTGACTCCATTGAATACCTACATTGCTTCACCACTATCCCGCCGTCTGGATCGGGTAAAGGGGACATCAGGAAACAACCGGCTGCTATATGCTTTATTACTCCCTGGATAAGGTGAGCGGCGACACTGCCATATTTCCTTACTTCTATACGTTAACTAGATACACCTCACGAGGTTAGCGCCTCTTGTCTCTCTCTCTACCCTCCTGATATCCCGCTGGACCCACCGCCCCCGGAGCTTATGAGAGGGTAGGCTTCCACCGGACCCCTATAATGGTAACAGAATGGGAAGCACCATCTGGAGCGTCTCTGAATCCTGTTTTTACGAAAATGTGTCTCTTGGAAAAGGACCACCAGCGTCCTATGCCATACCTTCTGCTAGCTCCTCTGTTCTTGGGCGTCTGTAGGGGCGCTCTGTGTCCTGGCCTCATGGCAGTGAGGCTCCAGGTGGGGTCAGAGGGAGAAGCTGGCACCTGGTGCACCTGAGCCTGTGTGGACCTGGAGGGCGCAGGGGTTCCCTTCGTGGCAGCTTGCTTCTTGGGGGTAGAAGAACTGCTCACCTCCCGCCCTGTAGTTGGTGGAGATGAGGAGGTAGCGCCGGCTCTGCTGCTTTTCGGCATCCTGGCCAGCAGTTGCTGTTGCGAGGCTCCAAAAGGGGAAGCAGGAGAGACTGCGGCCATCTCTGGTGCCACGGCTTCAGAACTCTGGCATGGCCACAGATATCTAGCTAGCGGACATCAGTGTGCTCCTTCACTGTGGTGATCGCTGCAGGGAAACTAATCACAACAATAAAGTTTACTAGTTCTGCTGAAGGGAATCTTGTGATTCTTTTGTCAGAAGAGGAACCATGTTGCAAAAAGTTCTACAGTCTATCGTCGGATTTGCTGACATCTTTGGGATTTGTGCCGCTATAACAGGTATTTATCTGGGGATTATGACGCACGTGATCGGATTGTGGTGCGGCTGTGCGGGCTTTCATGCAACAGAAATCTGGGGGCAGGCTGTCGGACGATCCGACTGATTCGGACTGAGCGCTGGATTTAACTTTCCAATTGTGTCGCAAGATCAAGCACTTACATACACCAGGAAGAAGAAGGTGAAATCCGGCAGACCTGCCAGGGACACATGACGGGCGCACGATCTTAATGAATTGCGGAAGAGTGCATTATAGACGGACAATGTGAACTCCTCCGGATGGGTAAGTAAATGTGCCCCACTGTTTTAATCAGGAATATAAAAATCTGTCAGTAAGCGTTAAGAAAGGAATATCCTGTGTCTGTTACGGAAAATAAGCTTAAAACATAAACTATTGTAAATGAGATAATTCACGGAAGTGATTTTGTCTGTATTATACAGGTTTATATCATTCTAGATGAATCACAGCAGCCGTGGAAATAGTGCAGTCAGCAAATAGGTAATAATCCAGCCTTGCAGATTCCCATATGGCTACTATCCCACATTGATCTCGGTCCTGATGGATGTGTTGCATTACTTAACCCTGGTCTTGGTTACAGTATGATGAAAGTTGTCAAGGTATAATGCCAGCGCCATTCCTGTCTGTGCCAAACATTACTATTGGCTGATCAATGTGGGGTTTATGTCAATGTAGACCCCAAAAACATAGACGTGCAACAAAATTAGAAAATCAGATGAACTGTGTACTAGAAAGGTGGTCTCCCGCGTCACCATTCAGGAAGTCATTAGAACGGAGGTGCCGTGCCCCTATAAATAAACAGGGGCACAGCTCCGCCAAACAATGGCACAGGAGACTGGGAGCACCGGAGGAGGTAATAAAAATCTACCATCAAAATCCACCATGATAAGCCAGGGACACTTACTCATAGATCCAGGCAGGGCCGGCGCTATGGGTAGGCAAAGGTGGCAATTGCCCAGGGCCCCCAGGGAGAAAGGGGAGAATCTCTTCTTTCAAATGAATCTTGAATTGTGTTTCTAGGTGCTATGGATCCAGAGATATTCAGGTTTAAAGTGAGAATATCAGGTGCCATTTTTATATATAAATATCTCCGTTTTCCTACATTTTAGAAACACAAATTTAGATTCATATAAAAGAGGAGACTCTCTTCTTTCATAGGAAAAAAAAAGTGAGGTTCTATGAGTCACAGAACCAGAGATATAGCCCCCTGAAGTGTCTCCCCCATCTCCAGATTCTTAGCCATCAGGCTGCGGGAGCATTTGCTGCACACAGGAGCTGCTGCACCTCACAGATAATGGAAATATTCACTTTATATGTTACTAGTACTACATTTTGAGAAGGGATAATATCAACTAATATTCATGTTTTTAACCCTTCTCTATGCAAATCTAAGAACACACTTTGGGCCACATGTATCAATCGTTTTTTCTGTTGTTTTTGCGCCTTTTCATTCAGGCGCACCGTTTTTGTGCCATTTTTGCAACTAAATGCCAAACTAGCTGCGCAGCAAAAATAACCAGCTTTCCCTCATTTATCCTAGCAATCCAGATGTTTTGATGCGCCTAATGATATTCATCACTTGCGACTTTTCATTTAGGCGCAAAAACGGGCAGAAATACACTCCAGCCCGAAGCTGGCGTTAACTGAGAAGAAAGCACTGAGCCCCTTTGCAGAACAGCTCATTTCTAGCAGCAAAGCTCAGCCAGACACTGGAACATATAATAGATACATTAGATACTCTGCAGACAGGAGCTGCAGACTCTATTTACAGTTCATAACCTTCTATTTACAAAACATTCTGCAGAATCCTGAGCTCAAAGCAAGAGAGAAGAGAACGTTACAGAATGTTGCACATAGTACTGACAAGTGTCCCCCATGTAATTCTGCACAGTATCACCAGTGTATCTGAGGGGGATACTGTGCAGAATTACAGGGGTGCAGCAGGAGACCAGCACTGGGGGATCCCCTCCAGGAGAAGCCCCTGCTGAGGAGGTCACTGGGTGCAGGGTGTCACACACCTGGGTGCTGCTGTGAGTGTTATCTTCATTCTGGGATGTGGTAGAAGCAGAGAGGAGCTTGTAGCAGGATCACATGGAAGTGCCTGAATCTAACATTACGCCTTAACTGCGCCAAAATTGCGCCTAAATTGTGTTAAAGTAAAGTGATTAATAAGAGGCAGGAAATTACCTTATCACAGATGGTTGTAGCTTGTGATAATTCTGGAAAACAGTGCGCCAGAATTTAGGCGCAACTACTACTCTTAGGCGCACAAAAGTGATAAATGTGGCCCTTTCTCTCTTATTCCCTTTTATTTTGTGAGGTTTTTTTTGTTGGGAAAATTGACTGATACGATGAACATTGAATCCTCTTCACCGCCTAAGGTGACTACACCGCGACCAGAACATGTCCATAAAGTTATATGTAACACCAAAAACACACACATGTCCTGGAATAAAGTTTTTATTTCCCACCATCCTCCATTACTTACACCTATGTTATGACATTCTCACTCTCATTCTTATGAAGTGTGAAGGATTCTGTTATTGTGCAGCTAATACAATGGCACACATCTAAACGTGACTTTTATTATCACATTAGAGAGGTTTATGGATATATAGTTATTTATTTGGGTTACCATTGTGTAAGGAACAGACAATGATAGATCTGTGTGAATTTTCTGCAGTTCCCTTTGCTGCATATTTTGGTGAATATACACATGTGGGGTATGTATGATCTCCTCACATCTTACTGTTTTAGGAAAGTAGATTTTCTTTATATAAGTATTCTGGATTTGTACATATTTTAGAGGAAATTTTGAATGTTAATTGCCAAATGCATCGCCTGGTTGTCTGCTTTCAAAATTCTATAGGTTTTATGGCGCCTTTACTTTTTATTCTGTTTTATTGATATATTTTGCAGGTTGTGACTGTCTAAAAATGTCTAGCTGAAAAGTAGATCTCTAGTTATTACAGTTTTAGTGATATTATGTGGATTTATTCATGTGAACATATCAATAGGGCACATTTGTGAACTCTACAAATGTCCATGTTTGGATCAAATTTTTTGCCATCAAAGTCAAATTTTAAGTATTTTTAATAAAATGTTTCAATTTAAATCAAAATTGCATGAAGGCGCCTATGTCTATAAAATCTTTGATGCAATTTTGAAAATGGGGCAAGTGTCTGCTTTCAGAAAATATCGGTCCCTCTCCCCAATGGGCCTCACAGTTTAATCAACCTACCAGTAATTTTTTGGAGTGTGGGAAGAAACCGGAGGACCCGGAGGAAACCCACGCAGACACAGAGAGAACATACAAAATCTTTGCAGATGTTGATTAGCGCTGCAAGGCTGTAGTGCTAATCACGGAGCCACCATGCTGCCCATAAATCTCCCTATCATTTATCATCTCCTATAAAATTCTCCCATATTACAGTTTGTTTTACCATACTAAAGGAGCCTCTTGCTGACTGTGCCTGGTCATAAAATAGTTTTATTTTGGGGCCCCACTTCTAGTTTTGCCCAGGGCCCCACTTTGTCTAGAACCGGCCCTGGATCCAGGCACTGCTACTGAGCATGAATGGCTCCCAGGGTGTTACCAGAGCTTCACAAGCCGTTACACACAAGCTCTTACTCCCACCCCCTCCTCCCCTGTTCCCTCAGCACTTCCCCCTCCCTCTGCCTGCTGTAATCTAACTGCAGGAGAGGAAATCTCAGCAGAAGGGGGAGTGTTCCTGCACATTGTAACAGCCAGTGAGGAGCTCCGGTAATATTGGCATGGGCGCCTTTCTGGCTCATTAGCATAATTTTAAAAGTTGATTTCAGACGGAAAGAGGCAATGGATAACACATTAAGAATATTACCACAGTTACTGTGTCTGTGTCCCTGGTTTATCATGATGGATTTTGATGGATTTGCTTTAATTAAAAAAATGTATTTTATTCTACCTCATTCCACCACAGTTGTTGACGCAGGTTATTGTAAATTTGGCCTTTCAAGGCATGCTCCTCACATCGGAGCACCTTGTTCCATCATCCGACATCTGCTTGCTGTCCTGCTATAGAAAGCTTCTATATTTACTTCCAGTAGATCTGTCCCTGGTCATGTGATGTCACACAGGAGCACAATTCATTATATCCCTGGTCATGTGATGTCATACAGGTGCACAACTCATTATATCCCTGGTCATGTGATGTCATACAGGTGTTCGACTCATTATATCCATGGTCATGGGATGTCAAAAAGGTGCTCGACTCGTTATATACCTGGTCATGGGATGTCACACAGGTCCACAACTCGTTATATCCCTGGCCATGTGATGTCACAAAGGTGCACGACTTGTTATATACCTGGTCATGTGATGCCACACAGATGCACGACTCGTTATATACCTGGCCATGTGATGTCACACAGATGCACGACTTGTTATATCCCTGGTCATGTGATATCACATAGATGCACGACTCGTTATATCCCTGGCCATGTGATGTCACACAGATGCATAGCTAGTAGAGATGAGCGAGCACTAAAATGCTCGGGTACTCGTTATTCGAGACGAACTTTTCCCGATGCTCGAGTGCTCGTCTCGAATAACGAACCCCATTGAAGTCAATGGGAGACTCGAGCATTTTTCAAGGGGACCAAGGCTCTGCACAGGGAAGCTTGGCCAAACACCTGGGAACCTCAGAAAAGGATGGAAACACCACGGAAATGGACAGGAAACAGCAGGGGCAGCATGCATGGATGCCTCTGAGGCTGCTTAATCGCACCATTATGCCAAAATTATGGGCAACAGCATGGCCATGACAGAGTGACAGAATGAAGCTAGATAGCATCTAAAACATGCAATAATTGACCCTGACACTATAGGGGACGGCATGCAGAGGCAGCGGCAGCAGGCTAGAGAGTGGCATGGCGACATACCCTAAATGGACTCAGGCTTCAAACCAATGGGTGGCAGAGAGGAACCAAAGGAGGTGAGCAAGAAGCGCTCAAATAATATCGGTACATGATAAAAGTTTGCCAGTATATTTTGTGGATTACACAGCAGGGTGGCGACAAAGTTAACATGGAAGCCATGAAAACAACCCAAAATTCTGCCTGACACAGCTCGTTTGATAAGGGGACCATGTATGGAGGCAGTGAACTAGTAGTAGATTAAAGGTGCTGCAGTTAAAACTATGTTAGTTGGATCTTGGCATGGAGTTGGCGCTCCGCTGCCAGGCGAGCTTTCGCCAATCCAAGCCCCTGTCTCTAGGCTACTCCCCAAACAGCACTTCTAAGAACCTTTTGTATAAGATCAAGTGTAGTAGCGTTCTTATAAGTTTAGGATATGCCGGGTGAGGGGAATGTAAACAGATGCGCAAGAAGCGCTGAAATAATATCGGTAAATGATAAAAGTTTGCAAGTATATTTTGTGGATTACACAGCAGGGTGGCGACAAAGTTAACAAGTTTGATGTGGAATGCCCTGTAATAGCTCTTGGGCGGTGTGCCTTTTATCGCCTAGGCTCAGCAGTTTGAGCACCGCCTGCTGTCGCTTAGCGACGGCACTGCTGCTGTGCCTAGAGCTACCGACTGATGGCGCCATGCCCACGGATGGTAATTCGTCGGAGGAGGAGGTGGAAGAGGGTTGGGAGGAGGTATAGTAGGCCTTTGAGACCTGGACCGAGGTAGGCCCCGCAATTCTCTGCGTCGGCAGTATATGACCAGCCCCAGGGTCAGACTCGGTCCCAGCCTGCACCAAGTTAAGTGTAGTAGCGTTCTTATAAGTTTGGGATATGGCGGGTGAGGGGAATGTAAACAGATGCGCAAGAAGCGGCTGATGCGCATGGAGCTGGCGCTCCGCTGCCAGGCGAGCTTTCGCCAATCCAAGCCCCTGTCTCTAGGCTACTCCCCAAACAGCACTTCTAAGAACCTTTTGTATAAGATCAAGTGTAGTAGCGTTCTTATAAGTTTAGGATATGCCGGGTGAGGGGAATGTAAACAGATGCGCAAGAAGCGCTGAAATAATATTGGTAAATGATAAAAGTTTGCCAGTATATTTTGTGGATAACACAGCAGGGTGGCGACAAAGTTAACAACTTTGATGTGGAATCCATGAAAACAACCCAAATTTCTGCCTGACACACCTCGTTTGATAAAGGGACGATGTATGGAGGCAGCTATATGGACGACTTTTGGAGGTAGCAATGGAGACAACGTGTGGAGGCTGCTATGGAGACAATTTAATTTGGATAGTGCCTGTATGTGGCAGTCCCAAAAATTTTTCAAACCAGAGGAGCAGGTAGGTGGCCCTCCAGTAAAATGGAATAGATTGAGTGCCTGTATGTGGCAGTCCAAAAAAATTTTCAAACCAGAGGAGCAGGTAGGTGGCCCTCCAGAAAAATTGAATAGATTGAGTGCCTGTATGTGGCACTCCCAAAAATTGTTTAAAACAGAGGACCGGGTAGGTGGCCCTCCAGAAAAATTGAATAGATTGAGTGCCTGTATGTGGCACTCCCAAAAATTGTTTAAAACAGAGGACCGGGTCGGTGGCCCTCCAGAAAAATTAAATGCATAAAGTACTATAGCTAGAGCCAGTGGGCCCTGTCAAAAAATAGCCAGTTTCCTCTGCTTTACTGTACAAAGAGGAGGAGAAGGAGGAAAATGAGGAGGAGGAGGAGTGGATCAATTATTCAGGTTGAGCTTCCTTCACCTGGTGGAGATTGGAAATTATGAGAAATCCAGGCTTTATTCATCTTAATAAGCGTCAGCCTGTCAGCGCTGTCAGTCGACAGGCGTGTACGCTTATCGGTGATGATGCCACCAGCTGCACTGAAAACCCGCTCGGACAAGACGCTAGCGGCAGGGCAGGCAAGAACCTCCAAGGCGTACAGCGCCAGTTCGTGCCACATGTCCAGCTTTGAAACCCAGTAGTTGTAGGGAGCTGTGTGATCATTTAGGACGATGGTATGGTCAGCTACGTACTCCCTCACCATCTTTCTGTAAAGATCAGCCCTACTCTGCCGAGACTGGGGACAGGTGACAGTGTCTTGCTGGGGTGACATAAAGCTGGCAAAAGCCTTGTAAAGCGTACCCTTGCCAGTGCTGGACAAGCTGCCTGCTCGCCTACTCTCCCTCGCTACTTGTCCCGCAGAACTACGCACTCTGCCGCTAGCGCTGTCAGAAGGGAAATACTGTTTCAGCTTGTGAACCAGGGCCTGCTGGTATTCATGCATTCTCACACTCCTTTCCTCTGCAGGGATGAGAGTGGAAAGATTTTGCTTGTACCGTGGGTCCAGGAGAGTGAACACCCAGTAATCGGTGCTGGAATAAATTCTTTGAACGCGAGGGTCACGGGATAGGCAGCCTAGCATGAAATCTGCCATATGCGCCAGAGTACCAACGCGTAAGAATTCACTCCCCTCACTGGCCTGACTGTCCATTTCCTCCTCCTCCAACTCCTCCAACTCCTCTTCTTCTGCCCATACACGCTGAACAGTGAAGGACTCAACAATGGTCCCCTCTTGTGTCTCGCCAACATTCTCCTCCTCTTCCTCCTCATCCTCCTCCACCTCCACCTCCTCCGATATGCGCTGAGAAACAGACCTAAGGGTGCTTTGGCTATCAACAAGGGAATCTTCTTCCCCCGTCTCTTGTGACGAGCGCAAAGCTTCCGACTTCATGCTGATCAGAGAGTTTTTCAACAGGCCAAGCAGCGGGATGGTGAGGCTGATGATGGCGGCATCGCCACTGACCATCTGTGTTGACTCCTCAAAGTTACTCAGCACCTGACAGATATCAGACATCCATGTCCACTCCTCATTGTAGACTTGAGGAAGCTGACTGACCTGACTACCAGTTCTGGTGGAAGTTGACATCTGGCAGTCTACAATGGCTCGGCGCTGCTGGTAAACTCTGGATAACATGGTCAGTGTTGAATTCCACCTCATGGGCACGTCGCACAACAGTCGGTGAGCGGGCAGTTGGAGGCGGCGCTGCGCTGCCCTGAGAGTGGCAGCATCTGTGCTGGACTTCCTGAAATGCGCACAGATGCGGCGCACCTTCGTGAGCAAATCTGACAGATTGGGGTATGTCTTGAGGAAACGCTGAACTATCAGATTTAACACATGGGCCAGGCATGGCACATGTGTCAGTCTGCCGAGTTGCAGAGCCGCCACCAGGTTACGGCCGTTGTCACACACAACCATGCCTGGCTTCAGGTTCAGCGGTGCCAGCCACAGATCAGTCTGCGCCGTGATGCCCTGTAATAGCTCTTGGGCGGTGTGCCTTTTATCGCCTTGGCTCAGCAGTTTGAGCACCGCCTGCTGTCGCTTAGCAACGGCACTGCTGCTGTGCCTAGAGCTACCGACTGATGGCGCCGTGCCCACGGATGGTAGTTCGGAGGAGGAGGTGGAGGAGGGGTGGGAGGAGGAGGAGGCATAGTAGGCCTGAAACACCTGGACCGAGGTAGGCCCCGCAATCCTCGGCGTCGGCAGTATATGACCAGCCCCAGGGTCAGACTCGGTCCCAGCCTCCACCAAATTAACCCAATGTGCCGTCAGCGATATATAGTGGCCCTGCCCGGCAGCACTCGTCCACGTGTCCGTGGTCAGGTGGACCTTGTCAGAAACGGCGTTGGTCAGGGCACGGGTGATGTTGTCTGACACGTGCTGGTGCAGGGCTGGGACGGCACATCGGGAAAAGTAGTGGCGGCTGGGGACCGAATACCGAGGGGCGGCCGCCGCCATGAGGTTGCGAAAGGCCTCGGTCTCTACTAGCCTATAGGGCAGCATCTCCAGGCTAAGCAATCTGGAGATGTGCACATTAAGGGCTTGGGCGTGCGGGTGGGTTGCACTATATTTGCGTTTCCTCTCCAGCGTCTGGGGTATGGAGAGCTGAACGCTGGTGGATGCTGTGGAGGATCGTGGAGGCGACGATGGGGTTTTTGTGGCAGGGTCCTGGGCAGGGGGCTGACTATCAGCTGACACAGGGGAAGGAGCAGTGGTGTGCACGGCCGGAGGTGAACGGGCTTGTTGCCACTGAGTGGGGTGTTTAGCATTCATATGCCTGCGCATACTGGTGGTAGTTAAGCTAGTAGTGGTGGAACCCCTGCTGAGCCTGGTTTGGCAAATGTTGCACACCACAGTCCGTCGGTCATCCGGTGTTTCCTTAAAGAACCTCCAGACTTCTGAAGATCTAGCCCTCGCCGCAAGAGCCCTCGCCACGGGAGCTTCACTAGTTGACACATTTGGCGCTGATGCACCAGCTCTGGCCCTGCCTCTCCGTCTGGCCCCACCACTGCCTCTTCCAACCTGTTCTGGTCGAGGACTCTCCTCCGTCTCAGAAGCACTGTGTTCACCCGGCCTCTCAACCCAGCTTGGGTCTGTCACCTCATCATCCTCCGATCCCTCAGTCTGCTCCCCCCTCGGACTTCCTGCCCTGACAACAACTTCCCCACTGTCTGACAACCGTGTCTCCTCATCGTCGGACACCTCTTTACACACTTCCACTACGTCAAGAAGGTCATCATCACCCACAGACTGTGACTGGTGGAAAACCTGGGCATCGGAAAATTGCTCAGCAGCAACCGGACAAGTGGTTTGTGACTGTGGGAAGGGTCCAGAAAACAGTTCCTCAGAGTATGCCGGTTCAAATGCCAAATTTTCCTGGGAGGGGGCAGACTGGGGGGGAGGAGGCTGAGGTACAGGAGCTGGAGGAGTGGCGATTTCGGTGACATGGGTGGACTGCGTGGAAGACTGACTGGTGGACAAATTGCTCGAAGCATTGTCAGCAATCCACGACATCACCTGTTCGCACTGTTCTGGCCTCAACAGTGCTCTACCACGAGTCCCAGTAACTTCAGACATGAACCTAGGGAGTGTAGCTCTGCGGCGTTCCCCTGCTCCCTCATAAGCAGGTGGTGTCTCACCCCGGGCAGGACCACGGCCTCTGACCCCTGCAGTAGTTGGACGCCCACGTCCCCGCCCTCGTCCTCTACCCCTAGCCCTCGGGTTAAACATTTTTAAAATGAGAGTTATAGCTTTAATTTTTTTTTAACTTTTTTTTGTGTTTTTTTTTTTTTTTTGTGTTTTTGAGTTTTTAAAACCAAACAATGCTATCCTATTGCTATGGCTATTTTCTAGCCAAGTATGAAAGCACACTACTATGCCAGATGAGATGACGCTGAGTTATTAAACAAAATAAACGTAAAATAAAAAAGGACAAATGGCAGACTATGCCTAATTGAAATCCAACCCCTACTAAATTTTCCCACTTCGGTCTTTGCAATGGATATGTGCGTCACTAAGCGCAAAACACAGCGGTCGCAAGTCTCACTACAAATTGCTCACAATTGGCTAGTAGATGCACTGCAGCAAGTACAGCCACCAGCAGATCAACCAGAAATCAAATATATAACGCTACTGTAGGCGTAAGCCGTTTGGGTTCTCCTATGGCTATTTTCTAGCCAAGTATGAAAGCACACTACTATGCCAGATGAGATGACACTGAGTTATTAAACAAAATAAACGTAAAATAAAAAAGGACAAATGGCAGACTGTGCCTAATTGAAATCCAACCCCTACTAAATTTTCCCACTTTGGTGTTTGAGGTGGATATGTGTGCCACTAAGAGCTAAACACAACGGTAGCAAGTCCCCCTGCTAATTCCTCACAATATGGTACTAGATGCAAATAAAAAAAAAAAAAGTAGAACGTTATTGTAGCCCTAAGAAGGGCTGTTGGGTTCTTGGAGAATCACTCCTGCCTAACAGTAAGCTAATAGAACACCCTAACGCTTTCCCTGACCAGCAGCAGCTCTCTCCCTAGCGGCATCCAGACACAGAATGATCCGAGCAGCGCGGGCAGCGGCTAGTCTATCCCAGGGTCACCTGATCTGGCCAGCCAACCACTGCTATCGACGTGTAAGGGTACCACGTCATGCTGGGTGGAGTGCAGAGTCTCCTGGCTTGTGATTGGCTCTGTTTCTGGCCGCCAAAAAGCAAAACGGCGGGAGCTGCCATTTTCTCGAGCGGGCGAAGTATTCGTCCGAGCAACGAGCAGTTTCGAGTACGCTAATGCTCGAACGAGCATCAAGCTCGGACGAGCATGTTCGCTCATCTCTAATAGCTAGTTATATCCCTGGTTATGTGATGTCACACAGGTGCTCGACTAGTTATGTATCTGGTCATGTGATGTCACACAGATGCACGACTCGTTATATACCTGGTCATGTGATGCCACACAGGTGCGCAGCTGGTTATATATCTGTCCATGGGATGACACACAGGTGCACAACTCGTTATGTCCCTGGTCATGTGATGTCACACAGGTGCGCAGCTGGTTATATACCTGGTCATGTGATGTCACACAGATGCATAGCTAGGTATATCCCTGGTCAAAAAATTTTTTTGCAATGGATACTTTAATTTTTTGTTATTTTTTTGGCCAACCATATTCGATTTCATTCGTAAAAATTTCCAAATTATAGACAAAAAATATACAAAAACAAACCATCCTTGGATATATTTAGCACAATAGAAACATTTACCTGATTGTCATTTTTTGATTATTGGATCCACAATTCCGCGTCAATCTGATGGGTGACACGACCTACTGCAAGTCACCAATTAGCGATACCCCATAACGGTTTTTAATTGGTATCCGGCTGCTTATTAAGTAGCACCAGAAGTGAGATATGTTGCTGATCTCCCTACCATGACTAAAGCATAAGAAAGTTGTGAAAATTATTTACGAATTGTTGCTAGGAGACATCCGGATCCTAATGAAGACGTTTTTTCGGAGCGGGTACCTCGCACATTATCAGAAAACGGACAAGGCGAGTCACAACCTTGTCACGTTACAATGGGAATCTCTGCTATTCTTTCCCAAACACAACTGCAGCTGACAGTCTATGCGATTCTATGGCTATTTAATCACTTCAATGATGTTTAATTAATAGCTAATTATAATGAGGAGCGCTGACAGCTGGAGGATTGGGAATAATTGTGTCACAGGCGCCGAGCAGGAATACATTTCTTTGTACTATTTTGGGATATTGTATCATTTCCATCATGGAGTAAAGTTCTAAATGGAAGATTGTTGTATGTGGAGCGCGGAATGTTGGGGCACCAGACGCTGGTGATGGATTATACAGCTATTTTTTTTTGGCTTTGTTTAACTTTGTCTTGTGGTTAAGTTCTATGTAAAACAGCGACAGTAATTCCGGAGGAAATGGATAGAAGCCAAATGACTCCTTATTCCCTATGTGCTGAATGACGGGAATCTTGTTGTTTGTCGTCTATTGTTTGATCAAATAATAATAAATAGATCATTTTATAATCATGTTTTGCATGTGGCTCCAGTGATTGGAACCCGGGTATAGCACAGGCCTGGATATGGTGATTACTACTCACCCCTCCCCTCTCCATTGAAAGCTAAGTGACCACAGCTGCAATCCGGTAAAATTTGGGAAAGGTCCCATAGGTCACAGTGTGATTGGATGGCCCAGATATCTATGGGGGACATGATCTGGATATACATTTTGAGTCCAAATACATTCACACGACCGTATGATTTCTCCAGTCCCGTATTTACGGGCAATATGAGCCTGTATATACGTGACGTTTTTCATCCGTATGCAGCACGAATGTAACCCGTATTTTATACGTCCTCATAGACTTCTAGGGCATACGGAACTGAAATACGGGAGAAAATAGGACATGCTCTATATTTTTATACGGCCAGTATACGGTCCGTACACTCCAGTGTCAAAAACGGCAATATAAATGGTTGGACGTATTGTCCATTGAAATGAATGTGGCCGTATGTAACCCGTAAAAAAACGGTACAGATACGGCCGTTTTCATACGGCCATGTGAATGTAGCCTTATAGACTGTGATAATCTTCTTATATTGATTAACTATGGCGCCTTTCTTCTAAAATAATAATAAAAGCTAAAATAAAATTTATGTATATAGCGCCATCAAACGCTACAGCGCTTTACAAATCGTAGAGGACATATACAAATATAATAAGACGTTACAGAGTACAAACAGTCATATGGAACAATAGGAGTGAGGGCCCTGATCACAGGAGCTTACAGTCTATGAGGATGAGGGGGTGACACAAGAGATTACAGTCTATGAGGATGAGGGGGTGACACAAGAGATTACAGTCTATGAGGATGAGGGAGTGACACAAGAGCTTACAGTCTATGAGGATGAGGGGGTGACACAAGAGCTTACAGTCTATGAGGATGAGGGAGTGACACAAGAGCTTACAGTCTATGAGGATGAGGGGGTGACACAAGAGCTTGCAGTTTATGAGGATGAGGGGGTGACACAAGAGCTTACAGTCTATGAGGATGAGGGGGTGACAAAATAGCTTACAGTCTATGAGGATAAGGGGGTGACACAAGAGCTTACAGTCTATGAGAATGAGGGGGTGACACAAGAGCTTACAGTCTATGAGGATGAGGGGGTGACAAAATAGCTTACAGTCTATGAGGATGAGGGGCTGACACAAGAGCTTACAGTCTATGAGGATGAGGGGGTGACACAAGATCTTACAGTCTATGAGGATGAGGGGGTGACACAAGAGCTTGCAGTTTATGAGGATGAGGGGGTGACACAAGAGTTTACAGTCTATGAGGATGAGGGGGTGACACAAGAGCTTACAGTCTATGAGGATGAGGGGGTGACACAAGAGCTTACAGTGTATGAGGATGAGGGGGTGAAACAAGAGATTACAGTGTATGAGGATGAGGGGGACACAAGAGCTTACAGTCTATGAGGATCAGGGGTGACACAAGAGTTTACAGTCTATGAGGATGAGGGGGTGACACAAGATCTTACAGTCTATGAGGATGAGGGGGTGACACAAGAGCTTACAGTCTATGAGGATGAGGGGGTGACACAAGAGCTTACAGTCTATGAGGATGAGGGAGTGACACAAGAGCTTACAGTTTATGAGGATGAGGGGGTGACACAAGAGCTTACAGTCTATGAGGATGAGGGGATGACACAAAGGCTTGCAGTCTATGAGGATGAGGGGGTGACACAAGAGCTTACAGTCTATGAGGATGAGGGGGTGACACAAGAGCTTACAGTCTATGAGGATGAGTGGGTGACACAAGAGCGTACAGTCTGTCAGGATGAGGGGGTGACACAAGAGCTTACAGTCTATGAGGATGAGGGGTGACACAAGAGCTTACAGTCTATGAGGATGAGGGGGTGACACAAGATCTTAGTCTATGAGGATGAGGGGGTGATACAAGAGCTTACAGTCTATGAGGATGAGGGAGTGACACAAGAGCTTACAGTCTATGAGGATGAGGGGTGACACAAGAGCTTACAGTCTATGAGGATGAGGGGTGACACAAGAGCTTACAGTCTATGAGGATGAGGGGTGACACAAGAGCTTACAGTCTATGAGGATGAGGGGGTGACACAAGATCTTAGTCTATGAGGATGAGGGGGTGATACAAGAGCTTACAGTCTATGAGGATGAGGGAGTGACACAAGAGCTTACAGTCTATGAGGATGAGGGGTGACACAAGAGCTTACAGTCTATGAGGATGAGGGGTGACACAAGAGCTTACAGTCTATGAAGATGAGGGGGTGACACAAGATCTTAGTCTATGAGGATGAGGGGGTGATACAAGAGCTTACAGTCTATGAGGATGAGGGAGTGACAGAAGAGCTTACAGTCTATGAGGATGAGTGGGTGACACAAGAGCGTACAGTCTGTGAGGATGAGGGGGTGACACAAGAGCTTATAGTCTATGAGGATGAGGGGGTGACACATGAGCTTACAGTCTATGAGGATGAGGGGGTGACACAAGAGCTTACAGTCTATGAGAATGAGGGGAGTGACACAAGATAAACCCTCTACCCTGATAATCTAAGCACATTGTCAGCACACAACATCTCATAGCACAGATGAATCATGAAGTATCTGCTTAGAGAGTCCCCGCCAACACTCTGGAGTCTTACTCTGACCAACACTGAGTTATAGGAGCTAAAACAGCAATAAAACTGAGTAGAATTGTTCAGTAACAAGGTTAAAAATGTTCTTTATTGTGTACACATCACTAGGGGATGATAACTTCATGGGCAAACCCCTTTTAGCTGAGCTACAATGCCAGACAAAACCATTAGACAGGAGTGGCCCTTTCCTAATCTCGGCCACTCCCTTTAACTGCCCCTTTACCGTCTAATACAATTAAAGTGACACCACTGCACATGACTTATTGCAGATTTTTTTAGCTTTTACACGACAATTCAACTAAAGTGCTGTTTAGCTGTCACGTGCAAAGACTAAAGAAGAAAAAAGTGAAAAATGTTCTCCGAGAAATTAACATGTTCAGAACTCGCTGACTGTTCCAACCCTGCAAAGAAAATGACTGAATGTAGAAATCTTCATAATTACTGTTAATGATATAGTAAGGGAATTGGCAGATATCCACAGAAAACAAGATGATATGTTTTCTGTATTACAGTAATAGCTCTGTACTTACGTCCCTCAGCGCCGTGTGTCTCTCATTGAACACTTACATCTACATTCATGTAATCTTGACCGAAAATTGAAAAGACTGTTGTGAACTGCATCTTACCGCACCTTCCTATGACCGGGGGTCTTACGTGTGCAGCTGGCAAAATCCCAATATTCTTGGCTCTTCTCCCATTCTGCTGATGCGGGGGGAACTTGTAGTGTTACATTTTCTGCATCTCCATAGCAATGGGATGAGTTCACTGTATTTGATCTCATAAGGAGTTTTTAGAGGGGGGGGGGGGGGGAATGGTTTATTTGGGAATTCTTAAAGGGATATAACAGTGATGGAGAACCTTTTAGAGACAAAGGGGCACATTTACTTACCCGGTCCAGTCGTGATCACGTGGTGCGTTGTCCGACGAGGATTTGGGTCTGCCGGGATTCACTAAGATTGTGCGCCCGATATCCAGCAGGTGTCGCTGCTGCACCGACGTCCGCCTGAGTTCACCTTCTTCTTCCTGGTGCATGTGAGTGCTTTATCTTGCGACACAAATCGTTTTTTTTTAATTAAGCGTTTTTTCCGAATCCCGGGGCAATTCGGCGCAAAATGGAAATATTCGGGAAACCCGACGAGACTGCAGAGTTTGGACCCTTAGTAAATGAGCCCCATGGAGCCCAAGCTACAACCAAAACCCATTTATATTTCGCACAGTGCCGACATAACAATTTAAGCAGTAACTTATTGATCCCTCCTCTATCACAGGTTTCAATCGTATTTGCATCCTGAGGACACCAATACAATAGAAAGGTGATGGAGAAATTTGGATTGTAGCTTTCCTTCAGGCTCCCCTGAAGAGGAAGAATCAGGGGACCAAGAGCAGGATCTCCAATGACAATCCCTCTCTATCCACACCTTTTTACTCCTCCTAAGGTCCTTGAAAACAAGGATTTCGCTTAAAAATGTTATTGAGCGTGGCACGCCCTGGGCTGTATTGGATCACAGGAGCAAGCCTTGAGTCCTAGCTGGCAAACTCTGTGCTGGTGTAAAGTCCTGGGTGCCCACAGAACCGGCTTTGAGTGCCACCCGAGATGTTCTCATTGCCATGAGGTCTAATCTCTGAGAGACCAATTGATCTCAATTGATTCAGTTGTATATAACTCTATATTTCCGTGATAGCGGCATATAGAGTGATAGTAAAAGAAGTCCTTCTTATAACTTCTTCTTAGGACCTTTAACCCCTTAATGACCGCCACATCGGGTTTTTACGGCGGTCATTAAGGGTACTTCTTCTGACGCGTATGCGTACGCGGGACACCGGGTCTCGCTGGTGCCGGTGTCGGGCTGTGATATCACAGCCCAGACCCGGCACTAACACCCGGGATCGGAAAAACTCCTATCCCGGGTGTTTTACTCCTTACACGCCGCGGTCAAGCATGACCGCGGCGTGCAAGTGTGTCCCCCGTGGATCGGACCCCCCCGGTGTGCTTACCGGGGGATCCGATCCCTCCTGCCCCTGCCCCGGGTCGCGACGAGTGACCCGAGGCTGTCGGCTTCTCTCCCCGCCGGGTTAATTGTATAAGAAGGTAAAGGGGCAGTTAAAGGGAGTGGCCGAGATTAGGAAAGGGCCACTCCTGTCTAATGGTTTTGTCTGGCATTGTAGCTCAGCTAAAAGGGGTTTGCCCATGAAGTTATCATCCCCTAGTGATGTGTACACAATAAAGAACATTTTTAACCTTGTTACTGTACAATTCTACTCAGTTTTATTGCTGTTTTAGCTCCTATAACTCAGTGATGCTCAGTGTAAGACTCCAGAGTGTTGGCGGGGACTCTCTAAGCAGATACTTCATGATTCCTCTGTGCTATGAGATGTTGTGTGCTGACAATGTGCTTAGATTATCAGGGTAGAGGGTTTATCTTGTGTCACTCCCCTCATTCTCATAGACTGTAAGCTCTTGTGTCACCCCCCTCATCCTCATAGACTGTAAGCTCTTGTGTCATCCCTCATCTTCATAGACTGTAAGCTCTTGTGTCACCCCCTCATCCTCATAGACTGTAAGCTCTTGTGTCACCCCCTCATCTTCATAGACTTTAAGCTTTTTTAAGCTTTTTACACTATACACTGCAATACATGTGTATTGCAGTGTAAAGGCTTGAATAAGCGATCGGATGATCGCTTATTCAAGCCAAGAAGTAGAAAATGTAAAAAAGTAAAAAAAAAAATTAAATCTTTTTATAATATAATTAAATAAATAAAATTAAATAAAAGTCCCATTATCTCCCCAGTAACACATAAAATGCAAATAAAGTAAATAAAACACAAAAACATGTACATATTTGGTATCACCGCATCCATATTAATCTGTACAATAAATCTAAATCAATATTGAACCCGCTCGGTGAACTACGTAAAAAAAAAACTCCCAATAATATACAATTTTTCATCAAACACCATCACAAAAAATGTTCTAAAAAGTGATCAAAAAAAGTTATGTTACCAATATGATATGACTGAAAAGAACAACTGTTTTCGCAAAAAATAAGCCCTCAACCAGATCTGACAACAGAAAAATACAGAAATTATGGCCCTGAAAATTTGTCAATAGTAAAAACAATGCGATTTTCTCCAATATTGGTTTTGCTCAGGAAAATTGAGCAAAAATAAGAAAAACTATATAAATGAGGTATCACCGCAATCATAGTGAACCAGAGAATAAAGATTAAATATTATTTTTACATTACGGTGAGCGGGGAAAAAAAATGCTAACAATCCAAAATAAAAATTGATGATTTTGTTTGTGTCCCCCTTGAAATAGTTAATAAAATCTCATGAATAAGCTTTACCCAAAATAAATTATCTATACATTGTATCTCATCCCATAAAAAATAAGCCCTCATATGTTTGCATTACCAAAAAAAATAAAAATGTATAGGTTGTACAATGTGACAATACAAATCTGCAGTGAATGGCGCCTCCATTCATTCTATACTTGGCCGTGCGCCCGTACAGCAGTTTACCACCACATCACATATGGGGTATCAGTACACTCGGGAGGAATTGGGCATCAAGCGTTGCAGTGCGTTTCATCATTTAATTTATTCTGAAAATGTCAGTTTTGGCCTAAATGAATGTATTTTCCCAAAAAATTCTATAGTTTCTAAATCGCAAGTCCATATTTTTTAACCCATGTGAAACACTTAAAGGGTTAATAGACTTAATAGAAGTTGTTTTACATATGTTGAGGGGTGAACGTTCTATAGTGGGGTCATTTATGGGGTTTTACTATTATTTAGGCCTCTCAAAGTCACCTGAAAGCTGAGTTGTCCCTCAAAATGTGAGTTTTGAGGATTTTCATGAAAATAAGAAAAATCGCACCTAAAGTTCTGCACCTCATAACATCCTAGAAAAATGACCGGAAGCATAAAATATCATCCCAACATAAAGCAGATATTCTGTAAATGTTAATTATCAAACTTTTTGGGTAGTTTTACATCTTGTCTGGAAACCAGAACATTTCAAACTTGGAAAATGTTTCACTTTTTTTCAGAACAAAACGCAAAACTTATCACTTAAATTTTGTAACTAACATGAAGTACAATGTGTCACGAGAAAACATTCTCAAAATCACCCGGATATGTTAAAGTTATAACCAATTATCGTGAGACATGTCAGATTTGAAAAATCGAGTCTGGTCATTGAGCTGAAAACTAGTGTCGGTGATAAGGGGTTAATACTAAATGGATAAAGGTCCATTTCACAGAGACATCTCATCTCATCACAGGAACAGCAACACTGCACCCACAAAGTGATTCAGCCTTTGGGGGAGATTCCTGCATGGTGGGAGGACTCTTTATTATGAGGAGTCCTGGCAGATAAATGTCACCTGTGATAACTGTTACAGCTGATTATTGTAGCCTGAGGCTAAAGTACAGTAAATTACCAATATCCAGAGGTCCGTTTGTAACTAGGGGTCGTCTGTAAGTCGGGTGTTCTTAGGTAGGGGACTGCCTGTTTTTTGTTGCTAATTTTGCAAATGATTGTATAATACCTGCACATCCAGGTCAGTTTTTTTTTTACTTTTGTTCTTCTCTACTTCAGTTGACAATATCTTTGGAACAACTTTACATCTCATAACAATTTTGACTCTTTTTTTTCATGACATGTGAGACTTTAGTCACATTAGTTTTATTAAAGCAAATCTACCTTTTGATCTCATGCATTATGAAACAAACATACCTTGAGAATGCTGTAGCTACAATGATGCAGAAACATTTCTTGTTTAATCCCAGAATCCAGTGGTTTTGCTGGAAAAACAATTATAAAATTATGATAATGAGGCTCTGTCACTCCTGTGGCTCCCCTAGCGCTTTCCCCCCACCCTAATTATACACTGCTTAACCTTGACCTGCCCAGCATAAGCCGAGAATAGGTCATCACTGTGTTGTCCCTGACAGGCAGAAGTAATCAAGTGCTGCACCATCCCCCGGCTGCTGTGTATGAGTCATCTAGCTTGGGTTGATTAGTCACGTCTGGACAGTTCAGGCAACTCCTGTATAAGTGGAAGTAATGTGCAGACAGCCTACACCCAGCTTTCCCAAGGTCCTGAATTTTATAATTGTTTTTGAGCAAAACCACTCAGTTCAGGGATAAAACAAGATATGTTTCTGCATCAGTGTAGCTACAGCATTCTCAAGGTATGTTTGGTTCACAATGCATGAAAACAAATGATAGACTTCCTTTAAATAAATGTTTATTTTTCATGTATAGCGTTAGCAGACAAATGACTAAAATGTGAAAAATATGCTTTCGTGTCATTTTCCCCCTTTAAAGAATACATAAAAATTTAAAAACAAGTAAATAATGAGTGTTTATAGTTCTAATAATAATTCATTGCAGTTCTTTAAATAATCTACTTTATTTAGAATATGTAATAAAAACTACACAACAATAAATACACATAGTCATACATCTGATGTATCCAGCATAACATGCACACACCATTCAACCAAATTCATATGTTACATCAAAGTAATATACACAGACCCGATAGCTATATAAGTCTAAAGTGCAAGTGCTATATAACGGGGAGAATACCTGTTTTATAACACACTAGAATCAACCAAACTGGTTGGAAAATTCATATCTTGCCCATAGTGTAAAATCACTTTAGGTAATGGTGAGGTATATGGAGGTTATGAGGTGTCACAGAAAAGGAGATATCAACTGTTAAATTTACAATCGGTTGTGGAAAATGTATAGAAAACTTGCATTTTTCACTGCAACTTTAATAGTCTCCACCCTGGGGCTCCTAGAAACACAATCATTGTGTCATATAGGAAAGATTCTGCGCTGTGACACCAGAACTGTGTTCCTAGGTGCCACAGTTCAAAAGATATAACTCTTTGAAGTAGGACATTGTCATGATGTCTATAAACATGCTATCTGTATGGGCTACATGCAATTAGGATGTGTTTAACCATATGGCTGTGAAGGGGTTAAAATAAATACAATTTTAAGTTACAACAAACTTGTAGTCAGATAACGTGTAGCCAAGTTTGCAATAAATTTTAAACCCTTATGGACCATCCAATTTTAGCTCTTAAAGGGGTATTCTAATGAAGACAAGATTCTTCAATATACTCAGGATAATAAAATAACACATTGGTCATTTACTAAGGGCCCGATTCGCGTTTTCCCGACGCGTTACCCGAATATTTCCGATTTGCGCCGATTTCCCCTGAATTGCCTCGGGATTTTGGCGCATGCGATCGGATTTTTGGCGCATCGGCGCTGCCATGCACGCGGCGGAAATCGGGGGGCGTGGCCGAATGAAAACCCGATGGATTCAGAAAAACCGCCGCATTTAAAACAAAAAATGTGTCGTGGAGCTTGCACTTACCTTCACTCAGCCCGGCCCGGTGAACTCCAGCGCGTTCCGGGGAAGTTCAGCGCAGCAGCACCACCTGGTGGACGGCGGAGGACATCTGATGGCTACTTTCAGCAGGATAATGCGCCATGTCATAAAGCTGGAATAATCTCAGACTGGTTTCTTGAACATGACAATGAGGTCACTGGACTCAAATGGCCTCCACAGTCACCAGATGTCAATCCAATAGAGCATCTTTGGGATGTGGTGGAACGGGAGATTTGCATCATGGATGTGCAGCCGACAAATCTGCGGCAACTGTGTGAGGCCATCATGTCAATATGGACCAAAATCTCTGAGGAGCTTCCAGCACCTTGTTGAATCTATGCCACGAAGAATTGAGGCAGTTCTGAAGGCAAAAGGGGGTCCAAACCGTTACTAGCATGGTGTACCTAATAAAGTGACCGGTGAGTGTAATTCAAACCTGTCTCTATCAGTCCTGCTGTACACAATTTTGGTTGTCCCAGGATACGACCGTAAATCTTCTGACTATGGTTGGATTCTTTTCATGAATAGCTTCTCTTATCTGCACACTGCCCCCTGACCCTCCCCCTGCAGCTCAGGCACAGGCACTTCTTGACGGCAAACAGCAGTGTGCAGAGACTTACATTACAAGCTGCAGACAGAAAAACAGAGCTGACTGTATCATTGACTTGGTTAGCAGAGCTGACTGTGTGTGTTATAGGTGAGGAAGCAGATATGAGAGTGTCATTGTGTTTTTATATCCATCTCTTGGATCTCATTATTTCATCTACATCATTTCATTTTCATAGTCAGATACTAGTAGAATGTTCAGAAGCTAAATGAAAGTGTAGATAAACCCTGGACCCTGATAATCTAAGCACATTGTTAGCACACAGCATCTCGTAGCACAGAGGAATCATGAAGTGTCTGCTCAGCTATTTCCCCCCACACTCTGGATTCTTACAATGACCATCAATGAGTGATAGGAGCTAAAACCTCAATAAAACTTAGTAAAATAAATGTAAGGGGTTAAAAAATTATCTTTATTGTGTAAACATCACTAAGGAATTAATATTTTGAGAGCTTTCTTTTATGGGCAAACCCCTATAAAGTTTGAAGCAGATGTCCAGGGATGAAAACCTTTTTATATAATGGTTGGCAAGGCTGTAAAAATAATAAATACTCATACTCTCCTCTCTCCATGCTACAATCCTGGCTGTGGCCTTAGGCTGTGTCTGTGACATCACTGCCGGCATATTGCCGGACAACCCCTATAAGTACTTGACAAAACCTCACTTTTCTTTGTTGTGGGCGCTTGTATTTTAGTTGCAACTTACATTTTTTTATAGCCTCATGTTGTGGTACACAGTATTTATTGACAAACTGTTATTGGACTTTTGCGTTTTTTGATTAATATTTCATGATGCGGTATATATGTTCATAATAATAATAATAATAATAATAATAATAATTCCTTTTTTTATATAGTGCTCACAGATTACGCAGCGCTGCACAGAGCTTGTCAAATCAGTCCCTGTTCCCATGTGGTTCACAATCTAATCATCCTACCAGTATGTTTTGGAGTGTGGAAGGAACTGGAGGACCTGGAGGAAACCCACGCAAACACAGAGAGAACATATAAACTCTTTGCAGATGTTGACCCTAGAACTTGAGCCAAGAAGTTCATGGTGCGGTATAGATGTACATGACGTGGTATAGATGTTCATGGTGCAGTCTAGAAGTTTATAGCACGGTTTAGATGTTCATGGCGCGGTATAGATGTTCATGGTGCGGTCTAGAAGTTCATGGTGCGGTCTAGAAGTTCATGGCGCGGTATAGATGTACATGATACAGTATAGATGTTTATGGTGCGGTCTAGAAGTTCATGGTGCGGTATAGATGTACATGATACAGTATAGATGTTCATGGTGCGGTCTAGAATTTCATGGTGCGGTCTAGAAGTTCATGGTGCGGTATAGATGTACATGATACAGTATAGATGTTCATGGTGCGGTCTAGAAGTTCATGGTGCGGTCTAGAAGTTCATGGCGCGGTATAGATGTACATGATACAGTATAGATGTTCATGGTGCGGTCTAGAAGTTCATGGTGCGGTCTAGAAGTTCATGGTGCGGTCTAGAAGTTCATGGTGCGGTCTAGAAGTTCATGGCGCGGTATAGATGTACATGATACAGTATAGATGTTCATGGTGCGGTCTAGAAGTTCATGGTGCGGTCTAGAAGTTCATGGCGCGGTATAGATGTACATGATACAGTATAGATGTTTATGGTGCGGTCTAGAAGTTCATGGTGCGGTATAGATGTACATGATACAGTATAGATGTTCATGGTGCGGTCTAGAATTTCATGGTGCGGTCTAGAAGTTCATGGTGCGGTATAGATGTACATGATACAGTATAGATGTTCATGGTGCGGTCTAGAAGTTCATGGTGCGGTCTAGAAGTTCATGGCGCGGTATAGATGTACATGATACAGTATAGATGTTCATGGTGCGGTCTAGAAGTTCATGGTGCGGTCTAGAAGTTCATGGTGCGGTCTAGAAGTTCATGGTGCGGTCTAGAAGTTCATGGCGCGGTATAGATGTACATGATACAGTATAGATGTTCATGGTGCGGTCTAGAAGTTCATGGTGCGGGCTAGAAGTTCATGGTGCGGTCTAGAAGTTCATGGTACGGTATAGATGTACATGATACAGTATAGATGTTCATGGTGCAGTCTAGAAGTTTATGGCACGGTATAATGTACATGATGCAGTATAGGTGTTCATGGTGTGGTATAGATGTACATGATGCGGTATAGAGGATATAATGGGGACATTTATTAATTGCTTTCCATCAGTTTTAGCTTCTTTCCCCACACTCACTCATTTTATTTTGTCGCTCAATTTGGGTGCAGCTCTTCAGTCCTGTCACTTTTCCTGCACTTCTAATTTCCAGACTTAGAAACTTTTTTGCTGCATTGCTTGGCACAAAATGAGACCAGCAAAAAGTGAATCTACCAACTTCTAAACCCTTTCTTGATTGCGGTTTGATATTTCTGACATGGTGCACAATATATCATCACAGTGCAAAATGCGAAAATCAGGCACCAAAGAAGACCAACTGGTGCCAAAAATAATGAATGCCCCTCAATGGCTTTATCTTCCAGGTCTCTTGGATTCTGACCACAATTATAGACCACACCTTGTGAGTGCACATCCCACTGACTAGCTGCACTGCTAGGTGGCATATACTACTGTATAGACTAAGGTAAAAAATTTCACTGCCGAATGGAGAATCCACCGGCTAAAAGGTGTTGTGGACCAGGATTATTTGCGTTTAGATGGCGCCGGACTACATTTATTCATTATATCGAGTTGTATATATATTGAAATACATACAAGACTAGATTTGCTATCCAATCCAATTTGCTGGAATTATTCAGTAGTGGATTATAATATAGGCAGGTTGGGTGGTAGCCCGGGGCACAAACCTTCTAGGGGCCCATGGCCACCAAAACCCCCTACCAAATTTTATACTGAGAAGGACATTCACCCATGAAATCCTCATACATCTGGTCCTGTTGGCAATGGACATGTACACAAGAGATATTTCAGGACCATGGAAAGTCCTCCGAAGGTCCTAAAACCACAAATTGAAAGCAGGCAAGAAGTTGACTCCAGTACGATATGTATGAAGTGATTCTAGATTTTCAGGGGCGATAATATTCATAAATCCCTGGAAGGCTTAATCCGTCCCTGGGATCATTGTGTGGGGGGCATTTATTGTCACTTAGGGTCAGATATATATTTTCTGTTGATGGTATTTGTGAGTTCATCACCTTCCTGTGTCTTCTGTTGGTTATGGAGCCGCGCAGGTACAAGACAGCAGGTGCAGAGAATGGCGCTGTATACAGGAATGGGAGCAGTGGCGTAGCCTCCTCTGAAAGGTTCTCTGCAGGCTTTGTCTATCTGGATTACAATGTAATACGCAATAATCTGGTGAGATTCCATACATCATGTATAATTGGCCGCCGATCAAGAGCAGGTGCAGGTAGTTAAGTGCTCGGTGTGTTACTGAGACTTATTTATGTGTACAGCGCTGGGGGCAGAAGCTGTCACTCCAAATTTCCTGGGAAGAAATGAACCGCTAGGAATATTTTTTTATACCAAATATCCACAATTCTGCTCACGCTGCCTGTACGGCTTCTCACAGAGGTTGGATGGTTCCCTAGTTTAATGATAAGTAGCCTATGAGTGCAAACGTCTCTACTGGCTGCTGTACAGTTCACTTTAACCCTTTCCTTACAAGGCGCTTTCTCATTTATCCCATTTCCGTCTTTTTAATCCCCTCTTTCCACAAGCTGTATCTTTTTTTTCTTTCCATTTTCAGAGACATATAAGGGCTTGTTACAGTATCTGCGGAACAAATTATAATTCTTGGTGGCACCATTTTATATTTTACACGTAGGTAGCGAAGAAAAAATACAAAGCTCACACCTCCTTCCAGAAAGTGATACCAATCACATCCTAAGGCCGCGCAATCGGGTTGGTTGTTCTGGTGTCAACAGAGCAATTGTTTGGAGAAAAAAAATGGATCCTGGCACTGGGCTAAAAATATTTTTTCGAAACCGTATTAGGTTACATTAAAACATGGCTACATACAGACTTAGAAGCTGACAAGTTTCGGGTGTAGAAATCGCCCCTTCTACATGCACACTGCGGAGAGGAGCAGGGGATGAGCGCAGCTTACCCCCGCCCCTCTCCATTGGAACACAGAGCGCACGGCACCGTATCCGTGAGCCCATAGATGGGTGTATGGGGGATGTATATCGGCCGTACACACGTTGGCCGTATGTACGTCCCCCATACATGTGCGTGAATGTAGCCTTAAGCAGGGCGTGTCTGTATGTAGCCATGTTTTAGTGTAATCTGATAATTCTGGGATTCATTTTTCTTTTTCAAGCATTTTATGTTCAGGGTAAAGTGAAGGTAAAAAGAATACAAATGCGTTAGAATTGACATATTCCTACAGGCTTTGTTTTGACATTTTTCCTTGTGCGCTCCAATTCACACCTCTACTTTATTCATTGGGTCGGTTTTATCACAGAGATACCAAATTTATATTGTTTTAATACTAAAAATGAATGAAAATCTTTTGTCCAAAAAAAATCTTAATTTTGCCATAATCTTACGTCGGCAACTTTTTTTAGAAAAGTGCTGAGCCCGGGCACAGAAGCGACAGAGCCTCATTATCATAATTTTATTGATGTTTTTCCGCAAAAACCACTCAGCACAAGGATTAAACAAGATATGTTTCTGCATCAGTGTAGCTACAGCATTCTCAAGGCATGTTTGGTTCACAATGCATAAAAACAAATGGTAGATTTCCTTTAAACATCTGCACACAAAAGTAAGAGGAGTAGCAACTCGGTAATCTGGGAGCATGGCTGCAACAAGAACAAAAGCAGTCAAGGTGAATAAATCACACGGCTTACATTCCCGCACATGTCTAAAGCCAAATAAATATCTAAATATAAAATATAAAGGCCAATAAATGAATCAGTGTGTCCAGAGAGGACTAGTTATATCCAGTTATATAATACGCTATACATACTGTGCCGTAAATCACTGTGGCATATGTGAGGAATATAATAATTATGCTAATGAACTGCCTTACCCTGAAGTCACACTGTATTTCACACAGACTGGATGAATACATAGAAACAATTGGACGTGAATTGTGGCTACAGACCTGCGAAAATGTGAACTCAGTCCTGTGGGACATATTATGCATTGCCCAGGGAACCTGTTACATTATATGTATGGCCCTTTATAGAGGAAGTATGTTATAGAACAGGAAAGGTGAAATAAATAATATTTAAAGGGTTGTATGCAAATGAGCCTGAGGAGCTCCAGGCTCCATAGATTTTAAAGGAGCCTGGATCCCCTGAGGCTCATTTGCATACAGTCTTTCATCCTGGTGGTAGAAGTGCTTTACTTTCGTTTGAAAAAATATTTATTATAACCATTGACGTAACCTACTCTGTTCACTGAGATTTATGATACACTGACTGACACATATGCAGTTTTCCTATAAGCACTGACATAACCTACTCTCTGCACTGATATTTATGATACACTGACTGCCACATATGCAGATTTATTTTAAGAAGATCACCAGCCTTTACATAACAAAATAGCAGAACAGTACATAGTTAAAGGAAATCTACCATCAAAATACATCATGATTAACCAGGGGCATTTACTTTTAAAATTATGTTAATGAGTCTCAATGGCTCCTGTGTGTGTTACTGGAGGATCTCTGGGCTGAAGATTCACTGGCCATTACACTGTGCTGGAACTGTGTACAAATACTTCTTCTGCTGCAGTGACATTACATCAGGGGGAGCGGGAAATGCTGAGAAGTGACGGAGAGCCTGTGAAGCTACAGCAAGGAGGGGCTCCGTTAGCACCCCTTGGAGCCCTACTGACTCATTAGCATAATTTTAAAAAGTTGATTTTAGAAGGAAGGAGGCCATGGATATCAAATATAAGAGGATTACCCCAGTCACAGTGCCTGGATCTATGAATAAGTGTCCCTGGTTTATCATGCTTGATTCTGATTTTTAGATTTACTAAATAAAAATCAGAGATGTAGTTGTAAGGGTTATGTGAATCTCCAATTTTGAACTGTGGTACCTAGAAACACAGTTCTGGTGTTTTTTTTTTTTTAAAGAAGAGAATCTTCCCTAAATTACCCACAAGGATTGTGTTTACAGGTGCCACAGAACAGTAGAAATCTACAGTTTTAATTCTAGATGGGAGAGTGAGTTTCATGCATAGTTGCTACTGCCGACTGCAAATTTAACTGTGGATATCTCTCTGTCTGTGGGAACTAGAAACACTGTCCTTATGTCACTGCGTTCCTTGGACTGACTCAATGGGGCACATTTACCTACCCGATCCCACGGAGTTCACGAAAGTGCATTGTCTGATGATAATGCACTCTGCCTCGATTCACTGTGCGCCACAATCCGATCGCGTGCGACACACTCCCCTATTAAATACCTGTCACAGCGGCACAAATCCCGAAAATGTTGGAAAGTCCAAAGAAAGTGTGATCCGCTGACCCTTAGTAAATAAGCCCCTATATTTGAATCCTGGTGTTATGCAGTGTTCAGGGGGAACCCAGGTGCCATAAAATGTTTCAGTATCCAGCAGACCCAAGATGAGTCACAGTTAAGATCATAAGCACAGTTTGTCTCCCTAGTGTCATCCACTGATAATTGCCACCTATGTGCCGGGCTAAGCATCTGCACATCACAGGTGAACATATGCAACCACTGCAATATTATATTGATATATTCCGGCCGGGCTTTGTTCTAGTTTACACTCGTGCGGCTGCTCCGGTGTTTACATCTCATCCCTTATTTATTTTCTGCAAACGGAATACAATATTTCACCTTAGTAAGTAGATTGCTTCCTGGTTATGCTCCGGGGAGACGCTGAATGTAACTGTGTGACCCAGAAACCATTAGTCCCGTTGGATAATAAGATGATACTTTGTTGCATTGGGCACATTTCTATGGAGAATTATTTTCCTCCTCCTTAAATTTACTTTCTAGGGGAGAATATGTGTAGTACTGGAGTATACTGAGAAACAAAGGAAGTGCCTACAGCTCCATCGTACATAGATACAGCACTTTTTGGTTATTTAAAGGACATCGACCTCTAGTTTTATTGAACTAACAGATTGTTACCTGTTCCAGTGGAAGGCACTGGTTTTCAATAGTTCCAGGATGTCCGTATTGCTGGGGAAATAACTTAATAAAAAATATGCAAATGAACCTGAGGCGCTTCGGCCGACGTCACCGGAGTACCTCATGGCTCCAGCCGCTCGTAAATTATGCACTTCCCCATATTAAATATTGTCCCCCGGCCCGCCTGTGTCGCAGACAGCCGATGATGTCATGAGTGAGACTTGTGTCAGCAGCTGTCTGCGGTGCAAATGGGTGGCTTAGTGGTTAGCATTACAGCCTTGCAGCACTGGGGTCCCAGGTTCAAGTCCCATCCAGGTCAACATCTGCAAAGAGTTTGTATGTTCTCTTCATGTTTGCGTGGGTTTCCTCCGGCTCCTTCAGTTTTCTCCCACACTCCAAAATTTACTGGTAGGTGATTAGATTGTGAGCCCCATTGGGGACAGGGACTGATTTGGCAAACTCTGTGCAGCGCTGCGTAATCTGTGTGCGTTATATAAATAAAGAAATTATCATTATTATTTTGAGGCACTCTAGTGATGTTGGCCAGGGCACCTAAAGCTCATTAGCATATTCCTGTAAAGTTATTTCCCCAGCAATACGGCCATCCTGGAATTATTGGAAACCAGTGCCTTCCCCTGGAACAGGTAACAAGCAGTGAGGTGAGGGCGGTCTATCATCAGTACATGTCCTTTAAGGCTTTTTCATCCCCTGGACATTGCATGAGTATAATGTAAAGCTTGTAGTGGCGCTGCTGACCATCTGCTGCTGCACCTGTTCTACCTTCCTTGATCTTTAACCTATTATACCAGTAAAGGAAAACTACTATCAAAATCAAGCGTCATAAACCAGGGATAAACCAGGGACACTTACTTTGATGCACTTTAATAAATTACCAGTAACACAATTATCAGTAAACTTTAACAGTATAAGTTAAATGGGTGGAAAATTAGGTCACAAATGTATTTTTATTTATATATATATTAACCCTTAATATACAAAAATCAGGCACTTAGGACAGAATAACACAATTTTAAGCCCTGTAAGCTGTCTGCCCAGCTGGACTCCCAGCTGGCAAGTCAACCAACCGAGCAACCACCATCTGAAATCTTCCACCATTCTGCCTGCTGTGACTTGAAATTAACTATAAAATATAAAGGTAAAACATTACAAAAAAACATAACATAGGGCTAGGGAACAGCTTGAGTGTCACCTCAAAGAGGGAGAGGAAAATGAGAATCAGCCATGTAAACCCACCTGTAGGAGGTTGTCATGAGGTAAGCAAAAGGGAGAGAGCCCATCTGTGTCATCCCTGCAGGTCATGTCTGGGCTGTGCATCTGTGACACTAGATCCATTTTGGTCCAGCATCTCTATTAGGACTTTTTAAAGGGTATGTATGCTCTTGCAACCAGATCCCCGTTCAGGGTCCAAATGGTGAATGTCCCGCTTAGACATCATGATTTGGACAATCATTTTATCGAGAGTATCCTCATCCTACATAACAGTGTTCCCTAAGCTTTATAAATAATGAGGCAATAGTTCTTTCTTGCTACATGATATCATTAGAAAGGGTACAATATGCCTTGAGGCAGGGTAGCTGCCACTAAAGCAGGCCTTGGGCATGAAATGCATAATTTGCCCAATGAAAAGCTGAGTAGAAGGCAGACATGGGAAAGTTGGGTCTGTCTGGTAAGTTTAAATAGCATCCAGATGGAAAGAAGTACCTGGAGCAGACTTCTCACCCTGGGGAAGTGTTAGGCCATGCCAAAGGCCTGTGGAGCTGAGGCAGTGATCTGATACCATGAGTGTTTGGGGTGCCGGGCAGTGGGCCAGCACCTGGTGAGGTAGGGAACCTCGATGTGTAGTTAGTGCTGGAGAGGCTTAGGCTTTATTTTGTTGTACTTTAATCATACCGTGTGGACAGTGAATTACTGGAGTGCTGGTGAATTGTGCCTGTCTACCCCAGGAGCCTTAAATGATATAATCCAATCTGCATGTCAAGAAATCTGTCAAGAAGTATGTGATCCAATGAAGTGGTTTGTAATCTTATGTATGATTAAAGAAAATCTACCATAAAAATCCATCAGGATAAACCAGGGACACTTACTCATAGATCGAGGCACCGAGACTATGGCTATCTTCCTATATTTGTCATCCATGGCCTACTTACTGTAAAATCAACTTTTAAAATTATGCTAAAAAAATGTAATAATAAGCTTTATTTATATAGTGCCATCAAATTCCATAGCGCTTTATTGAGCTCTCTCCCTTCTCCCTCTGCCTGTGTAATCTAGCAGCAGCAGGAAGTGCAGGGGGAGGGGAGACCTGCCCTGCTCAGTGTTACAGCCTGTGATGCTACAGAACTGAAGGCTATTTAGCATAATTATAAAAATAACAAATTTCCAAAGTTAAAAAAAAAATATTTGGCTTAGTGTGCATATTTAATGCCTATATCGTAGGTGTGTTGTAAAATATTGGGATCATGTGATAGATCCATATAGAATGAGTTGCTAGATTGTGTGAAGCATGATGACATGAGATGAAAAATGGCCACTGTTCCACGTTAGTGAAAGAAGCCACAGCAAGCCTGGCTGCTCCAAGACTTAAGTGAAAATAGATATTTGTTAACTGTTGAAATCAAGAGGATATCACTAAGCAGAAGTGAGAGCCGTGTCTATTCTTCTCACTCTCTTCGTGCACAGATAAACCAACTTTGGAGCACAATATAGTGTTGTACTGGGGTTCCAGAATGCATTTATCTGCTGGAGCCATCCATTATCTCTTAGGTAATAGACCAGAAGTAAGTTAGAGCAGGGGCCCACCGGAGGATCCTCCAGTACTCCGGTGGGCCAGTCTGTTAATACAACTATGCATACCAGAAGGAAGACTAAGTGATTTTAGGATCAGAAACCAATGTTCAACATTTTTTTAACCAATTTAGTGCAGTGACCCAAGATGAATAAACTTCAGCAGTATAACTCATTGAGTCTCCAGCCACATGCTGTGTTTTCATGCACTGCCTACATATTCTAAGACCTTCCTCACAGATCAGACACACGGCCTGAGGCTTTACATGTCCAGACTTTGGGCTACGCAGCCAGGATTCTCCAGAAGCAGCTCATTGTTTCACATCATGAGAAAGAAAATTTTTGCATTCATACTTATTGTTATGGGAGCTGACTCTGAATTCTTTCCATATAACTAAGGCCTCATTCAGACATTATGCAGCCCATGCTCTGGACGCTTGATTTGTGACCAGATCATGGCCCTCATAGACTTCTGTGTTTCCCTGTGACTGTGCGGTGAGCATATGGTATCTCGCCGCAAAGTCACTGGGGCACATTTACTTACCCACTCCAGTCACGATCCTGGGGCACAAGGATTCGGGTCTACCGGGATTCACTAAGGTCCGTGCGCCCGATATCCAGCAGGTGTCGCTGCTGTGCCAAGGTCCGCCGGAGTTCACCTTCTTCTTCCATGATGCTACATGTAAGTGCTGTTCTTGCGACACAACTCTTTTTTTAAATACCGCGCTTTTTTCCGATTCCGTCGGGTTGTCCGACGGCCAAGCCCCCGATTTCTGTTGCGGCACCAATGCGGCACAATCCGATCACGTGCGACAAAACCTGGGGAACTTCAGCGCAAAACAGCGCAAATCGGAAATATTTGCGAAAACCTGAGGGAATCGCGACCGCGGGAAAATGTGCCCCACTGAGTCAAATATAGGAAGTGTTTTGTCAGATTTGCGGTGCGGCCGCTCTTCTGCCTATAGAGAGAGGAGGGGTGAAAAGCACTCCCCCTCCCAAGGTTTCGGTACAGGCGAGTACACGCCTGTCTTCCATAGAGAAAAATGTACAGTAGCCATGCGTGTTTCTAAAAAACAGGATTTGGGAATGGGGTCAGTGGACACCTGTTTCCAATTTCCATAGGATGATATATCCATATGATGTGGATATGTCATAAATAGTCCACTTTAAGTGGTGGTGAAAAGTCTTTTTGACCCGGTATCCAAATGGAAACCTGAGACTCAATCTCCTGGTCTAATAGAAAGCCAAACCCTTTGAATGGTTCGGGATTTATGACAGAAGCTAATGCCAGGGGCATTAGTAGTAATGATTGGGTGTCATAGAGAGGGGCATTACTAGTAATGATTGGGTGTCATACACAGGGGCATTAGTACTAATGATTGGGTGTCATACACAGGGGCATTAGTAGTAATGATTGTGTCTCATACACAGGGGAATTACTAGTAATGATTGTGTCTCATACACAGGGGAATTAGTACTAATGATTGTGTCTCATACACAGGGGAATTAGTACTAATGATTGCGTGAACATGCAAAAAAAGCCAAGAGAAGTGTGTATAGGCCAAAAAAATATATACAAATCTTTATTAATTCTTGACACCTCACATAACAAACAATTAAAAACACCTAAAACGTACATACGTACATATATCTTAGACCCATGTATTAAGATCACAATAGATCCATACACAACACATCACCCAAATGGACAGTAGAAATGTTGTCCAAAAGTTCCTATCAGAAAAATAATTAGATGGGAGTTAGAGTAAATACATCAAAAAAGGTTAGAAAAATACATGTATGATTTCCCTTCTAAACAATAAGCATATGATGCTGAAGGAACAATCGGCACACTCTGTGAAAGATAATTTGATCAAAGGTACATATTTACTAGAGATGAGCGAGTATACTCGTCCGAGCTTGATGCTCGTTCGAGTATTAAGGTACTCGAAACGGCTCGTTGCTCGGACGAGTATTTCCCCTGCTCGAGATCGAGCATTTAATTAAAAAAACACAGTGAAGAACAATGAAGAATAGAATAAAAACAGTGAACACTGTGAACACAGGATCATTTAAGTGAAAAACACAGTAAAGAACACAGTGAAGAATAGATTACAGATGTTCGGCACATCTGCTTACTTGTCGGAAGATACGCGCGGAACGGTGCGAACAAAATAGCATGTGAAGAACAATATATATGTGTGTGAAGAACACATTGAAGAACACGGTGAGCAGGACAGAGACACCGGGGAGCAGCACAGAGACACCGGGGAGCGGCACAGAGACACCGGGGAGCGGCACGGAGACATCGGGCAGTGGCACGGAGACATCGGGCAGCGGCACGGAGCGGCACGGAGACATCGGGCAGCGGCACGGAGCGGCACGGAGACATCGGGGCACGGAGACATCGGGGCACGGAGACATCGGGGCACGGAGACATAGGGGCACGGAGACATAGGGGCACGGAGACATCGGGGCACGGAGACATCGGGGCACCGAGACATCGGGGCACCAAGACCTCGGGGCGCGGTGACATCAGGCAGCGGCACGGAGACATCAGGCAGCGGCACGGAGACATCGGGGCATGGAGACATCGGGGCATGGAGACATCGGGGCACGGTGACATCGGGGCACGGTGACATCGTGGCACGGAGACATCGGTGCACGGAGACATAGGGGCACGGAGACATCGGGGCACGGAGACATAGGGGCACGGAGACATCGGGGCACGGAGACATCGGGGCACGGAGACATAGGGGCACGGAGACATAGGGGCACGGAGACATCGGGGCACGGAGACATCGGGGCACGGAGACATCGGGGCACGGAGACATAGGGGCATGGAGACATAGGGGCACGGAGATATAGGGGCACGGAGACATCGGGGCACGGAGACATAGGGGCACGGAGACATCGGGGCACGGAGACATCGGGGCACGGAGACATAGGGGCACGGAGACATCGGGGCACGGAGACATCGGGGCACGGAGACATCGGGGCACGGAGACATAGGGGCACGGAGACATAGGGGCACGGAGACATCGGGGCACGGAGACATAGGGGCACGGAGACATAGGGGCACGGAGACATAGGGGCACGGAGACATAGGGGCACGGAGACATAGGGGCACGGAGACATAGGGGCACGGAGACATCGGGGCACGGTGACATCGGGGCACGGAGACATAGGGGCACGGAGACATCGGGGCACGGAGACATCGGGGCACGGAGACATCGGGGCACGGAGACATAGGGGCACGGAGACATCGGGGCACGGAGACATCGGGGCACGGAGACATCGGGGCACGGAGACATAGGGGCACGGAGACATCGGGGCACGGAGACATCGGGGCACGGAGACATCGGGGCACGGAGACATCGGGGCACGGAGACATAGGGGCACGGAGACATCGGGGCACGGAGACATAGGGGCACGGAGACATAGGGGCACGGAGACATCGGGGCACGGTGACATCGGGGCACGGTGACATCGGTGACATCGGGGAGACTTCAGTGGAAGAAGAGAAGCGGATCCCGGAACAGCGTATCTCCCGACAAGTAAGCAGATGTGCCGAACATCTGCAATCTATTCTTCACTGTGTTTTTCACTTAAATGATCCTGTGTTCACTGTTTTTATTCTATTCTTCACTGTTCTTCACATCTGCTAACTTGTCGGGAGATAATATACGCGCGGAACAGTGAAGAATAGATTGCAGATGTTTGCATACATCTGCTAACTTATCAGAAGACATTCTTTTTCAATTAATTAACACATTTTATTCCCGAACCATGGTCCCTTTGAAAAATGCTCGAGTCTCCCATTGACTTCAATGGGGCTCGTTATTCGAGACGAGCACTCGAGCATCAGGAAAAGTTCGTCTCCAATAACGAGCACCCGAGCATTTTAGTGCTCGCTCATCTCTAATATTTACCCATTCAGGAAAGATTGAAAATAAACAGAGCATGCATGGAGGGTGATGTGGGCAAAATACCCCACGCGTTTCGTCGCAAGCTGCGACTTCCTCAGGGGTCCCTATTGTTTTGTCGGACTTCCGTCCGCCATATATACATATGTGGTCCCCCCCAGGGTGGATATCTGACCAATGACGTACCTCAGGTAAATGCCGCACCTGTGTGGTGTTGGCAGCGGAGCGCACATTATCATGAGTGGCATGTGTCTAGCACGCCTCTCGCGAGAATAGTGAGCGGTCACGTGAATAGTCACGTGACTGGCATCAAGTCGCGCGAGACTTGTAGGCCGGCGAGATAGTACAGGTAAGTGACAAGTCGCGCGAGACTTGTAAGCCGGCGAGAAAGTGCAAGTGAGTGACAAATCGCGCGAGACCTGTGGGCCGGCGAGGTAGCGCATGCGTGCAAGTCTCTGCAATCTTAGTTCTTGTAATCCTGTTTAGTTATGCGCTAGCGCCCGTGATCATTTAAATAGGTGAGGAAAAACAAGGGTACTGCAATTTGTCAGAGGTCTATAATACATTTACGTTACCACCCTGGGGAGGAAATTTAAGAATAAAAATATTACCTGGGGTCAAAAAAGGTTCAACGACGTCAACATTTACAAATCATAAATATATAAGACAAGTAATAATAATGCATAATCGTGCCATCCAAATGATTGCGTCTCATACACAGGGGAATTAGTAGTAATGATTGTGTCTCATACACAGGGGCATTAGTAGTAATGATTGTGTCTCATACACAGGGGCATTAGTAGTAATGATTGTGTCTCATACACAGGGGCATTAGTACTAATGATTGTGTCTCATACACAGGGGCATTAGTAGTAATGATTGTGTCTCATACACAGGGGCATTAGTACTAATGATTGGGTGTCATACACAGGGGCATTAGTAGTAATGATTGGGTGTCATACACAGGGGCATTAGTAGTAATGATTGGGTCTCATGCACAGGGGCATTAGTAGTAATGATTGTGTCTCATACACAGGGGCATTAGTAGTAATGATTGGGCGTCATACACAGGGGCATTAGTAGTAATGATTGGGTGTCATACACAGGGACATTAGTACTAATGATTGTGTCTCATACACAGGGGCATTAGTAGTAATGATTGGGTGTCATACACAGGGGCATTAGTAGTAATGATTGGGCGTCATACACAGGGGCATTAGTAGTAATGATTGGGTGTCATACACAGGGGCATTAGTACTAATGATTGTGTCTCATACACAGGGGCATTAGTACTAATGATTGTGTCTCATACACAGGGGCATTAGTAGTAATGATTGGGTCTCATACACAGGGGCATTAGTAGTAATGATTGGGTGTCACACACAGGGGCATTAGTAGTAATGATTGGGTGTGATACACAGGGGCATTAGTAGTAATGATTGTGTCTCATACACAGGGGCATTAGTAGTAATGATTGGGTGTGATACACAGGGGCATTAGTAGTAATGATTGGGTGTCACACACAGGGGCATTAGTAGTAATGATTGGGTCTCATACCCAGGGGAATTAGTAGTAATGATTGGGTGTCACACACAGGGGCATTAGAAGTAATGATTGGGTGTCATACACAGGGGCATTAGTAGTAATGATTGGGTGTCATACACAGGGGCATTAGTAGTAATGATTGGGCGTCATACACAGGGGCATTAGTAGCAATGATTGGGTCTCATACACAGGGACATAATGGGGTCTCATACAAACTAGGTGAAACTTTTTTGCTGCTTGAGGCGACCTATAGATATCTGAGCAAATGAGGGATCCTGCACAGCGAAATATCAAAAGAGTGGGTATATGGACACTGTTAACAACTCATGAACAATTCCCAGAAAAGATGTGCCATAATAACCCAACGGTGAATTGAAAATATAGCCTTTATTAATTACAAAAAGACCAGACACACAATATAAAATCACTTAAAAAAGTGTACTATGACACTCAAGACTCGGTGTGGTGAGTAAAATAAAGTCACCAACACTCAACCTCTGATTGCACAAGTCAAGACAGTGTGAGCTCAACAATGGTTATAACATATAAAACCAGTAGACAGTATATGTGCAGTTAATACATATCAAAAGACAATGCAGTATAAATCAAAGTAACCAGGACAAGATAAAAGTACAAACATCAAAGTCAGAAAAGTCATGGCTACTAAACAAGAGCTCACAACAGAGCAAACCAGGGTATAGGCATTACCATCCCACGCGTTCCGTCACTCAAGGTGACTTCACCTTGTAATTAATAAAGGTTATATTTTCAATTCACCGTTGGGTTATTATGGCCCATCTTTTCTGGGAATTGTTCATGAGGCGACCTATAGATGTCACTCTCCTCTCCTTACTATTTCAGGTAATGAAGTGGGGGAAGACAGAAGCGGTAGGCGCACAACGAGACCGGATATGGAATTACTCCAAAAGGGTTTATTGGAAAGTAAGAAATGGGTCACAAAGCATCACAACGCGTTTCGGGGAATAAAAATCCCCTTTTTCAAGTGAAAGAAACTTCTGTAAAATTGATAGGGAACAAGGGACAAATGTACATCAAAAGAAGGATAAAATGGTGGTACAATATACAATGCAATATAATACAATAAAATACATGACATAGTGAATTAATAAATAGTAGGAACCAGCTGAATCAAAGAATGGCCTATAGTTGCTAAAAACAATGGTGCATATGTAGAAGAAGCACATAAAAATAGATAATTCATGTAAAGAAGTCTATGTATATATATAGTAAATACGCCAAAATAAACATATAGAGGAAAAATACATTCACGATGGGAAGATGTGGTAGTAAATGGATGTGGGTATATTGAATGTACCTATATTTAATGAGAGATACAGACAGCTATGTAAATGATGATGTTTGTCTTACCAGTCTCCGGATGCTAATGAAGCGTGTGTCCGGAGTGTGGGCGCGCGTTGTGGCGCACGGAGTTAAATACACGCAGGAGGAGGAAGCGCGAGAATATGCGCATGCGCACTAAGTGGTACGGGCAGATAATGTGACAGGAAATGTTCAATTGATGTGTATACACGTGGGGCCGTTGCCCAGGTGATGTAAACACAAGGAGCGATGCCTCAGGGAATGAGACTGAGGTGGATATGGGAGCGGTGTATAAAATACCGCTGGGAGGAGGAGAATTTAAGCTTAGGTTGATGTATAGCTGACTGATATTGGGATAAAATTATAGACAAGGGGACCAAAATAAAAGTATGAATGTAAATTAAAGATGTTTGGGGGGGGGGGGAAGGGGAGGGAAAGGGAGGAATTTAAAAATACAATTGGATTAAAAATTGTCTTCAAACATCTCGTTCAAGCCTGCTGGGTGCAGGCTATTAAGTTTAAAAATCCAAAACATCTCCCTTTTTCTTAGCTGTTGGTGTCGGTCATGTTGTGTTTCTGTAATTTTCTCAATGGGTATAACAGAGAAAGTGGTAAAATCTTTATTGTGGCACGCTAAAGCATGTCTGGAGACACTATGTTTTGTGTATCCATTAGAGATGAGCGAACACTAAAATGCTCGGGTACTCGTTATTCGAGACAAACTTTTCCCGATGCTCGAGTGCTCGTCTCGAATGACGAACCCCATTGAAGTCAATGGGAGACTCGAGCATTTTTCAAGGGGACCAAGGCTCTGCACAGGGAAGCTTGGCCAAACACCTGGGAACCTCAGAAAAGGATGGAAACACCACGGAAATGGACAGGAAACAGCAGGGGCAGCATGCATGGATGCCTCTGAGGCTGCATAATCGCAACATTATGCCAAAATTATGGGCAACAGCATGGCCATGACAGAGTGACAGAATGAAGCTAGATAGCATCTAAAACATCCAATAATTGACCCTGACACTATAGGGGACGGCATGCAGAGGCAGCGGCAGCAGGCTAGAGAGTGTCATGGCGACATACCCTAAATGGACTCAGGCTTCAAACCAATGGGTGGCAGAGAGGAACCAAAGGAGGTGAGCAAGAAGCGCTCAAATAATATCGGTACATGATAAAAGTTTGCCAGTATATTTTGTGGATTACACAGCAGGGTGGCGACAAAGTTAACATGGAAGCCATGAAAACAACCCAAAATTCTGCCTGACACAGCTCGTTTGATAAGGGGACCATGTATGGAGGCAGTGAACTAGTAGTAGATTAAAGGTGCTGCAGTTAAAACTATGTTAGTTGGATCTTGGCATGGAGCTGGCGCTCCGCTGCCAGGCGAGCTTTCGCCAATCCAAGCCCCTGTCTATAGGCTACTCCCCAAACAGCACTTCTAAGAACCTTTTGTATAAGATCAAGTGTAGTAGCGTTCTTATAAGTTTAGGATATGGCGGGTGAGGGGAATGTAAACAGCTGCGCAAGAAGCGCTGAAATAATATCGGTAAATGATAAAAGTTTGCCAGTATTTTTTGTGGATTACACAGCAGGGTGGCGACAAAGTTAACAAGTTTGTTGTGGAAGCCATGAAAACAACCCAAAATTCTGCCTGACACAGCTCGTTTGATAAGGGGACCATGTATGCTTACAGTTCATGCCAGTCGCTGCACCGGCTGCCAGTCTCCTTTCGAATACAGTTTAAAACAATAATAACCCTCATCCATAAAGCTCTGTATAATGCTGCACCCCCCTACCTCTCCTCTCTTATCTCAGTCTATCGCCCAACCCGTGCTCTTAGATCCGCCAGTGATCTTAGATTAACCTCTACCCTAGCGCGGACCTCCCACTCGCGTCTCCAAGACTTCTCTAGAGCTGCACCAATTCTATGGAATGCTCTGCCCCAGACTATCAGACTAATACCTAACCTCCAAAGTTTCAAACGTGCTCTTAAAACCCATTTCTTTAGGCAAGCCTATAACACTCATTAACTGCATGAAGTTTTAACTCTTCTACTAACCCGTCCTGTGTCGTCCTCCCATCTGTTATCCAGCAACCAACAGGCACCAGACTTCTCTGCAGTCCCATTCACCCTGGACCTGGTATATAAGATGACGGCTGAGTGGTTCAAGCGACAGCAGTTCCATTTATTATATTTTGTTCTATTCCCTAAGAAGAATGGCTTGACCATTAAATATTCTTTTACCTCGTGTTACCCCATCATCTTCATAAACCGTAAGCTCTGGCGAGCAGGGACCTCACTCCTGTTGTTCCATACAAATGTTGTGCTCTGTTACATTACATTTGTATTTGTTTCCTATGATTTGTAAAGCGCTACAGAATATGATGACGCTATATAAATAAAGATTATTATTATTATTATTATGGAGGCAGTGAACTAGTAGTAGATTAAAGGTGCTGCAGTTAAAACTATGTTAGTTGGATCTTGGGATGGAGCTGGCGCTCTGCAGCCAGGCGAGCTTTCGCCAATCCAAGCCCCTGTCTCTAGGCTACTCCCCAAACAGCACTTCTAAGAACCTTTTGTATAAGATCAAGTGTAGTAGCGTTCTTATAAGTTTGGGATATGGCGGGTGAGGGGAATGTAAACAGCTGCGCAAGAAGCGCTGAAATAATATCGGTTAATCATAAAAGTTTGCCAGTATATTTTGTGGATAACACAGCAGGGTGGCGACAAAGTTAACAACTTTGATGTGGAATCCATGAAAACAACCCAAATTTCGGCCTGACACACCTCGTTTGATAAAGGGACGATGTATGGAGGCAGCTATATGGACGACTTTTGGAGGTAGCAATGGAGACAACGTGTGGAGGCTGCTATGGAGACAATTTAATTTGGATAGTGCCTGTATGTGGCAGTCCCAAAAAGTTTTCAAACCAGAGGAGCAGGTAGGTGTCCCTCCAGAAAAATGGAATAGATTGAGTGCCTGTATGTGGCAGTCCCAAAAATGTTTCAAACCAGAGGAGCAGGTAGGTGGCCCTCCAGTAAAATGGAATAGATTGAGTGCCTGTATGTGGCAGTCCCAAAAAGTTTTCAAACCAGAGGAGCAGGTAGGTGTCCCTCCAGAAAAATGGAATAGATTGAGTGCCTGTATGTGGCAGTCCCAAAAATGTTTCAAACCAGAGGAGCAGGTAGGTGGCCCTCCAGTAAAATGGAATAGATTGAGTGCCTGTATGTGGCAGTCCCAAAAAGTTTTCAAACCAGAGGAGCAGGTAGGTGTCCCTCCAGAAAAATGGAATAGATTGAGTGCCTGTATGTGGCAGTCCCAAAAATTTTTCAAACCAGAGGAGCAGGTAGGTGGCCCTCCAGTAAAATGGAATAGATTGAGTGCCTGTATGTGGCAGTCCCAAAAAATTTTTAAAACAGAGGACCGGGTAGGTGGCCCTCCAGAAAAATGGAATAGATTGAGTGCCTGTATGTGGCACTCACAAAAATTGTTTCAAACAGAGGACCGGGTAGGTGGCCCTCCAGAAAAATTAAATGCATAAAGTACTATAGCAAGAGCCAGTGGGCCCTGTCAAAAAATAGCCAGTTTCCTCTGCTTTACTGTACAAAGAGGAGGAGAAGGAGGAAAATGAGGAGGAGGAGGAGTGGATCAATTATTCAGGTTGAGCTTCCTTCACCTGGTGGAGATTGGAAATTCTGAGAAATCCAGCCTTTATTCATTTTAATAAGCGTCAGCCTGTCAGCGCTGTCAGTCGACAGGCGTGTACGCTTATCTGTGATGATGCCACCAGCTGCACTGAAAACCCGCTCGGACAAGACGCTAGCGGCAGGGCAGGCAAGAACCTCCAAGGCGTACAGCGCCAGTTCGTGCCACATGTCCAGCTTTGAAACCCAGTAGTTGTAGGGAGCTGTGTGATCATTTAGGACGATGGTATGGTCAGCTACGTACTCCCTCACCATCTTTCTGTAAAGATCAGCCCTACTCTGCCGAGACTGGGGACAGGTGACAGTGTCTTGCTGGGGTGACATAAAGCTGGCAAAAGCCTTGTAAAGCGTACCCTTGCCAGTGCTGGACAAGCTGCCTGCTCGCCTACTCTCCCTCGCTACTTGTCCCGCAGAACTACGCACTCTGCCGCTAGCGCTGTCAGAAGGGAAATACTGTTTCAGCTTGTGCACCAGGGCCTGCTGGTATTCATGCATTCTCACACTCCTTTCCTCTGCAGGGATGAGAGTGGAAAGATTTTGCTTGTACCGTGGGTCCAGGAGAGTGAACACCCAGTAATCGGTGCTGGAATAAATTCTTTGAACGCGAGGGTCACGGGATAGGCAGCCTAGCATGAAATCTGCCATATGCGCCAGAGTACCAACGCGTAAGAATTCACTCCCCTCACTGGCCTGACTGTCCATTTCCTCCTCCTCCAACTCCTCCAACTCCTCTTCTTCTGCCCATACACGCTGAACAGTGAAGGACTCAACAATGGTCCCCTCTTGTGTCTCGCCAACATTCTCCTCCTCTTCCTCCTCATCCTCCTCCACCTCCACCTCCTCCGATATGCGCTGAGAAACAGACCTGAGGGTGCTTTGGCTATCAACAAGGGAATCTTCTTCCCCCGTCTCTTGTGACGAGCGCAAAGCTTCCGACTTCATGCTGATCAGAGAGTTTTTCAACAGGCCAAGCAGCGGGATGGTGAGGCTGATGATGGCGGCATCGCCACTGACCATCTGTGTTGACTCCTCAAAGTTACTCAGCACCTGACAGATATCAGACATCCACGTCCACTCCTCATTGTAGACTTGAGGAAGCTGACTGACCTGACTACCAGTTCTGGTGGAAGTTGACATCTGGCAGTCTACAATCGCTCTGCGCTGCTGGTAAACTCTGGATAACATGGTCAGTGTTGAATTCAACCTCGTGGGCACGTCGCACAACAGTCGGTGAGCGGGCAGTTGGAGGCGGCGCTGCGCTGCCCTGAGAGTGGCAGCATCTGTGCTGGACTTCCTGAAATGCGCACAGATGCGGCGCACCTTCGTGAGCAAATCTGACAGATTGGGGTATGTCTTGAGGAAACGCTGAACTATCAGATTTAACACATGGGCCAGGCATGGCACATGTGTCAGTCTGCCCAGTTGCAGAGCCGCCACCAGGTTACGGCCGTTGTCACACACAACCATGCCTGGCTTCAGGTTCAGCGGTGCCAGCCACAGATCAGTCTGCGCCGTGATGCCCTGTAATAGCTCTTGGGCGGTGTGCCTTTTGTCGCCTAGGCTCAGCAGTTTGAGCACCGCCTGCTGTGCCTAGAGCTACCGACTGATGGCGCCGTGCCCACGGATGGTAGTTCGGAGGAGGAGGTGGAGGAGGGGTGGGAGGAGGAGGAGGCATAGTGGGCCTGAAACACCTGGACCGAGGTAGGCCCCGCAATCCTCGGCGTCGGCAGTATATGACCAGCCCCAGGGTCAGACTCGGTCCCAGCCTCCACCAAGTTAACCCAATGTGCCGTCAGCGATATATAGTGGCCCTGCCCGGCAGCACTCGTCCACGTGTCCGTGGTCAGGTGGACCTTGTCAGAAACGGCGTTGGTCAGGGCACGGATGATGTTGTCTGACACATGCTGGTGCAGGGCTGGGACGGCACATCGGGAAAAGTAGTGGCGGCTGGGGACCGAATACCGAGGGGCGGCCGCCGCCATGAGGTTGCGAAAGGCCTCGGTCTCTACTAGCCTATAGGGCAGCATCTCCAGGCTAAGCAATCTGGAGATGTGCACATTAAGGGCTTGGGCGTGCGGGTGGGTTGCACTATATTTGCGTTTCCGCTCCAGCGTCTGGGGTATGGAGAGCTGAACGCTGGTGGATGCTGTGGAGGATCGTGGAGGCGACGATGGGGTTTTTGTGGCAGGGTCCTGGGCAGGGGGCTGACTATCAGCTGACACAGGGGAAGGAGCAGTGGTGTGCACGGCCGGAGGTGAACGGGCTTGTTGCCACTGAGTGGGGTGTTTAGCATTCATATGCCTGCGCATACTGGTGGTAGTTAAGCTAGTAGTGGTGGAACCCCTGCTGAGCCTGGTTTGGCAAATGTTGCACACCACAGTCCGTCGGTCATCCGGTGTTTCCTTAAAGAACCTCCAGACTTCTGAAGATCTAGCCCTCGCCGCAAGAGCCCTCACCACGGGAGCTTCACTAGTTGACACATTTGGCGCTGATGCACCAGCTCTGGCCCTGCCTCTCCGTCTGGCCCCACCACTGCCTCTTCCAACCTGTTCTGGTCGAGGACTCTCCTCCGTCTCAGAAGCACTGTGTTCACCCAGCCTCTCAACCCAGCTTGGGTCTGTCACCTCATCATCCTCCGATCCCTCAGTCTGCTCCCCCCTCGGACTTCCTGCCCTGACAACAACTTCCCCACTGTCTGACAACCGTGTCTCCTCATCGTCGGACACCTCTTTACACACTTCCACTACGTCAAGAAGGTCATCATCACCCACAGACTGTGACTGGTGGAAAACCTGGGCATCGGAAAATTGCTCAGCAGCAACCGGACAAGTGGTTTGTGACTGTGGAAAGGGTCCAGAAAACAGTTCCTCAGAGTATGCCGGTTCAAATGCCAAATTTTCCTGGGAGGGGGCAGACTGGGGGGGAGGAGGCTGAGGTGCAGGAGCTGGAGGAGTGGCGATTTCGGTGACATGGGTGGACTGCGTGGAAGACTGACTGGTGGACAAATTGCTCGAAGCATTGTCAGCAATCCACGACATCACCTGTTCGCACTGTTCTGGCCTCAACAGTGCTCTACCACGAGTCCCAGTAACTTCAGACATGAACCTAGGGAGTGTAGCTCTGCGGCGTTCCCCTGCTCCCTCACAAGCAGGTGGTGTCTCACCCCGGCCAGGACCACGGCCTCTGACCCCTGCAGTAGTTGGACGCCCACGTCCCCGCCCTCGTCCTCTACCCCTAGCCCTCGGGTTAAACATTTTTAAAATGAGAGTTATAGCTTTAATTTTTTTTTAACTTTTTTTGTGTTTTTTTTTTTTTTTTGTGTTTTTGAGTTTTTAAAACCAAACAATGCTATCCTATTGCTATGGCTATTTTCTAGCCAAGTATGAAAGCACACTACTATGCCAGATGAGATGACACTGAGTTATTAAACAAAATAAACGTAAAATAAAAAAGGACAAATGGCAGACTGTGCCTAATTGAAATCCAACCCCTAATAAATTTTCCCACTTCGGTCTTTGCAATGGATATGTGCGTCACTAAGCGCAAAACACAGCGGTCGCAAGTCTCACTACAAATTGCTCACAATTGGCTAGTAGATGCACTGCAGCAAGTATAGCCACCAGCAGATCAACCAGAAATCAAATATATAACGCTACTGTAGGCGTAAGCCGTTTGGATTCTCCTTTGGCTATTTTCTAGCCAAGTATGAAAGCACACTACTATGCCAGATGAGATGACGCTGAGTTATTAAACAAAATAAACGTAAAATAAAAAAGGACAAATGGCAGACTGTGCCTAATTGAAATCCAACCCCTACTAAATTTTCCCACTTCGGTCTTTGCAATGGATATGTGCGTCACTAAGCGCAAAACACAGCGGTCGCAAGTCTCACTACAAATTGCTCACAATTGGCTAGTAGATGCACTGCAGCAAGTACAGCCACCAGCAGATCAACCAGAAATCAAATATATAACGCTACTGTAGGCGTAAGCCGTTTGGATTCTCCTTTGGCTATTTTCTAGCCAAGTATGAAAGCACACTACTATGCCAGATGAGATGACGCTGAATTATTAAACAAAATAAACGTAAAATAAAAAAGGACAAATGGAAGACTGTGCCTAATTGAAATCCAACCCCTACTAAATTTTCCCACTTCGGTCTTTGCAATGGATATGTGCGTCACTAAGCGCAAAACACAGCGGTCGCAAGTCTCACTACAAATTGCTCACAATTGGCTAGTAGATGCACTGCAGCAAGTACAGCCACCAGCAGATCAACCAGAAATCAAATATATAACGCTACTGTAGGCGTAAGCCGTTTGGATTCTCCTATGGCTATTTTCTAGCCAAGTATGAAAGCACACTACTATGCCAGATGAGATGACACTGAGTTATTAAACAAAATAAACGTAAAATAAAAAAGGAAAAATGGCAGACTGTGCCTAATTGAAATCCAACCCCTACTAAATTTTCCCACTTTGGTGTTTGAGGTGGATATGTGTGCCACTAAGAGCTAAACACAACGGTAGCAAGTCCCCCTGCTAATTCCTCACAAAATGGTACTAGATGCAAATAAAAAAAAAAAAAGTAGAACGTTATTGTAGCCCTAAGAAGGGCTGTTGGGTTCTTGGAGAATCACTCCTGCCTAACAGTAAGCTAATAGAACACCCTAACGCTTTCCCTGACCAGCAGCAGCTCTCTCCCTAGCGGCATCCAGACACAGAATGATCCGAGCAGCGCGGGCAGCGGCTAGTCTATCCCAGGGTCACCTGATCTGGCCAGCCAACCACTGCTATCGACGTGTAAGGGTACCACGTCATGCTGGGTGGAGTGCAGAGTCTCCTGGCTTGTGATTGGCTCTGTTTCTGGCCGCCAAAAAGCAAAACGGCGGGAGCTGCCATTTTCTCGAGCGGGCGAAGTATTCGTCCGAGCAACGAGCAGTTTCGAGTACGCTAATGCTCGAACGAGCATCAAGCTCGGACGAGCATGTTCGCTCATCTCTAGTATCCATTTGTCACTTTACTTCTATGTCCGTTTATTCTTAGATTTAAACTCTGGCAGGTCCGACCAACATATTGTAGTCCACAAGTACATTCTAGGAGATAAATTACAAAGGTGGAGGAACAATTAATGAATTGTTGGATTTTAAATACCTCCCCAGTTTGGTTGCTGGTGAAGGTTTTTTTCTTATGCTGGATGTTGAGACAACATTTACAGTTTACACGACCACATTTGTAGCTGCCTACCGTATGTGGAAAAAGGCTTAGTTGTTTAGTTGTTTCCCTTTTCACCCGTAGTTTAGTAGGAGCAATTAAGCCCTTGAGTGTTTGAGATCTTCTATAGATGATTTTTGGTTGTCTCGGTAAATCTTTTTTCAAAAAGGGGTCGTTTAAAAGGATAGGCCAATATTTTTTGAAAATATTGGTGAGGGTATGGTGGTTCATATTGTAATTCGTGATAAAAGCTGGAATGTTGGTTGTAGTTGTGGGATCTTTTTTTGTTGTATTGGTGGACGGTTTTAAGCAGTCTGCTTGAGTAAGGGAGAGAGCTCTATTGAAAGCTGCCTCAACCAAAGGTTGAGGGAAGTTTTTCTCTTTGAATCTCTTTTTTAGCAGTTGGCTTTGTTGTTTATACATATTTGTGTCTGTACAGTTTCTGCGGATCCTTCTAAATTGACTAAATGGAATGTTGGACTTCCACTTGTTGTGATGCGCACTTTTGTAGTCCAGATAACTGTTTGTGTCTACTGGTTTAAAAAACGTGCTAGTGGAAATTTGGTTGTTAGTTGAAGAGAGGTGGAGATCCAGGAACTCTAATTCAACTGGAGAGAAATTAGCTGTAAAGGATAGACCACAGTTGTTGTTGTTTGGACCATTCCAAATCAGTAAGAGGTCACATGTATAAGAGGTATATAGATGACCTCTTACTGATTTGGAATGGTCCACCTACTTCCATTGAAGAATTCATTAAGTACCTCAACAACAACAACTGTGGTCTATCCTTTACAGCTAATTTCTCTCCAGTTGAATTAGAGTTCCTGGATCTCCACCTCTCTTCAACTAACAACCAAATTTCCACTAGCACGTTTTTTAAACCAGTAGACACAAACAGTTATCTGGACTACAAAAGTGCGCATCACAACAAGTGGAAGTCCAACATTCCATTTAGTCAATTTAGAAGGATCCGCAGAAACTGTACAGACACAAATATGTATAAACAACAAAGCCAACTGCTAAAAAAGAGATTCAAAGAGAAAAACTTCCCTCAACCTTTGGTTGAGGCAGCTTTCAATAGAGCTCTCTCCCTTACTCAAGCAGACTGCTTAAAACCGTCCACCAATACAACAAAAAAAGATCCCACAACTACAACCAACATTCCAGCTTTTATCACGAATTACAATATGAACCACCATACCCTCACCAATATTTTCAAAAAATATTGGCCTATCCTTTTAAACGACCCCTTTTTGAAAAAAGATTTACCGAGACAACCAAAAATCATCTATAGAAGATCTCAAACACTCAAGGGCTTAATTGCCCCTACTAAACTACAGGTGAAAAGGGAAACAACTAAACAACTAAGCCTTTTTCCACATACGGTAGGCAGCTACAAATGTGGTCGTGTAAACTGTAAATGTTGTCTCAACATCCAGCATAAGAAAAAAACCTTCACCAGCAACCAAACTGGGGAGGTATTTAAAATCCAACAATTCATTAATTGTTCCTCCACCTTTGTAATTTATCTCCTAGAATGTACTTGTGGACTACAATATGTTGGTCGGACCTGCCAGAGTTTAAATCTAAGAATGAACGAACATAGAAGTAAAGTGACAAATGGATACACAAAACATAGTGTCTCCAGACACGCTTTAGCGTGCCACAATAAAGATTTTACCACTTTCTCTGTTATACCCATTGAGAAAATTACAAAAACACAACATGACCGACACCAACAGCTAAGAAAAAGGGAGATGTTTTGGATTTTTAAACTTAATAGCCTGCACCCAGCAGGCTTGAACGAGATGTTTGAAGACAATTTTTAATCCAATTGTATTTTTAAGTTCCTCCCTTTCCCTCCCCTTCCCCCCCCCCCCAAACATCTTTAATTTACATTCATACTTTCATTTTGGTCCCCTTGTCTCTAATTTTATCCCAATATCAGTCAGCTATACATCAACCTAAGCTTAAATTCTCCTCCTCCCAGCGGTATTTTATACACCGCTCCCATATCCACCTCAGTCTCATTCCCTGAGGCATCGCTCCTTGTGTTTACATCACCTGGGCAACGGCCCCACGTGTATACACATCAATTGAACATTTCCTGTCACATTATCTGCCCGTACCACTTAGTGCGCATGCGCATATTCTCGCGCTTCCTCCTCCCGCGTGTATTTAACTCCGTGCGCCACAACGCGCGCCCACACTCCGGACACACGCTTCATTAGCATCCGGAGACTGGTAAGACAAACATCATCATTTACATAGCTGTCTGTATCTCTCATTAAATATAGGTACATTCAATATACCCACATCCATTTACTACCACATCTTCCCATCGTGAATGTATTTTTCCTCTATATGTGTATTTTTCCTCTATATGTTTATTTTGGCGTATTTACTATATATTTACATAGACTTCTTTACATGAATTATCTATTTTTATGTGCTTCTTCTACATATGCACCATTGTTTTTAGCAACTATAGGCCATTCTTTGATTCAGCTGGTTCCTACTATTTATTAATTCACTATGTCATGTATTTTATTGTATTATATTGCATTGTATATTGTACCACCATTTTATCCTTCTTTTGATGTACATTTGTCCCTTGTTCCCTATCAATTTTACAGAAGTTTCTTTCACTTGAAAAAGGGGATTTTTATTCCCCGAAACACGTTGTGATGCTTTGTGACCCATTTCTTACTTTCCAATAAACCCTTTTGGAGTAATTCCATATCCGGTCTCGTTGTGCGCCTACCGCTTCTGTCTTCCCCCACTTGATTCTCAGACTTCAACCGGCCTAGTCCCCTGTGATTGGAGACCACACTGAAGCACCGGCAGCCACTGACCTTTGATATTGCACACTAATACTGGAGTTGTGCCTTGGTGAGCACAACCCGACCAGGTGAGCAAACGACTCAACTTTATAACTCATCCACTACCTTACAATATTACCCTATGAGCGCTTCTTGTTTTCACTATTACCCTCTATTTCAGGTAATGGGTTCTCCATGAAGTGTTTCACACCCATACTGTCATAAGTTGTGAAGAAGAACTATTTATAGGTGTCAGGTCCTGCTCTGTAACTTGTGATTTCACTCCACATGCTGCCTGAGGCAAAAGGCTCAACTTATGAATGTTGCACACTTTTGGCAATGCATAACTATGACATCATCTCATTGCACCTGCCAACCTCAGGGACACCCAGCAGAGGCAGAGGCGTAGTGAGGGGAGCCTATGGCTCTCTGCTCCACCATTGCAGGCAACTCTAGGGGCAGACGCTGGAAGAGTAATCAGGTGCAGCTTGTCTACTTTTAGACAGTGTTTGTCCATCTAGCTAATTATTGTGTATACAGGCAGTCCCCAGGTTACATACAAGACAGGTTCCGAAGGTTTGTTCTTGAATTTGTATGCAAGTCGAAACTGTATATTTTATAATTGTAGTTCGAGGCAATTTTTTTTTTGCCCCAGTGACAATTGGAATTTGAAATTTTTTTTGCTTTAATGGGACCTAGGATTATCAATTGAACTTCATTACAGACACCTTACAGCTGATCATTGCAGTCTGGGACTAAAGTAAAGCATCCAGAGAGCTTCACCAGAGATCAAAGTGGGCAGAGGGGTCCATCTGTAACTAGGGGTCGTCTGTAAGTCAGGTGTCCTTAAGTTGGGGACCGCCTGTATATCCAAGAAGAAAGAAAAGGAGGACACTTTTGTAAATTCATTGTTTACCTATGACCACCATAATCATGTGAAAATACCTGCTATTATTAGTCCAATAATTTTTCAGTAGTTTTCCCAAAAAATTCAATCTACTCCACAATTGGCCCCTGTGACGCACCACAATAGGCCTTGTGTATCGATCGGCGTGATTCTAGTTCTGCGTCACCGCGCCATTGTCTTATAGAGAATCCTGCAGAGTGACTAAAAGATGGCAATAATGCGAAGGAGTTTCATATAGATTGGAAAGACGTTGTTTTCACTGAAGTATTTTATTAGCTTTTTAATGGCATAACCATTTACAATAAAGCAACGATTTACAATAAAAAGTAAACACAGTGAATTTATGGTCTTTAGACACGTTAATAGAAAAGGTCTAGCAGCGGCACTTTATCAGAGGAATAAATGTGTGAGCTCATCTAAAATTTACTTACATCTTTTACTAAGATATATCTTTATTTATTTTTTTTCGAAAACAAAACTTGATTAGTTTATGGTTGCCTGGTTATTCCTTAAATGAGAAAAATAGATGTTTGCTAAATATAGGCCAAAATGTAAAGTAGTTGAAAAAGACAAAAGGACAATCCAAGGACCTTAAATCAACTTTGTTCTCTAACCTGGCATACAGCTGCAAGTCAGAGGGGGTGTGGTCTCTTTTGCCAAGTCCAGTTGCTCCTCCCCATATCCCATGACTCTTCTCAGCACTCAGTACTTCGTGTCAAGTGACCAGGGTGATTTCATCTAAGGTCCTTTAACTATTAACATTATAAAAATCCCATGTATGTATCTGATCACATGAAACCACTCTGACCTCCATGGACATCTCCCCATTCTCCATGGATGCTGCTGTGATTTCATATGCCAAATGATGTAATGGAGCTCTCTCAATGTTCCAGCAAGGCACCATTTGACACAGTTTTTTTTTACCCCTACTAATAAGTAAACAGAGATGTATATGTCTGTAGTTGAATATTGGCAGACGGTCCCTAAGTACTAGATCCATAGTTTTATAAAGTTTTCATAGTTTTACATGAATTATTTATTTTGCCTTGGTTTGTTTGAATGTCAGGTTCCTTTTAACGTTTAGAAAATAAATCCAAATACTTGTAAATTTTTTGCTTAACCCATTCACGTGCTATGGGGTGAGCCCTCTCAATACAGATGTAGGGCTTGCTGCATATTGAGGATGAGGAGGTGACACAAGAAGTAAAAGAGCTTTATAATGAGATGGGTTTTAAGAGCACATTTGAAGCTTTGGAGGCTTTTATTAGTCATATAGTCATGGGAAGGGTATTCTAGAGAATTGGTGCAGTTCAGGAGAAGTCCTGGAGACATGATTGAGAGGCTCAAATGAGGGTAGAGAATAATCTAAGATCACTGGCAGTTTAAAGAGCACAGGTTGGATGATAGACTGCGATGAAAGAGGAGAGGTATGAAGGAGCAGCACTGTGCAGAGTTTTGTGGATGAGGGTGATTTTAACCAGTCTTTAACTGTAATTTGAAGTAGACGGGTAACCAGTGCAGTGACTGCCACAGACTGGAGGCATCTGTGTTTGGCCTGAAAAAATAAGCCTGGATGCTGCATTAGGCATAGATTGAGGAGGAGAGAGTTTAGTGTTTAGAAGACCGATTACCAATGGATAGGTCACGTTGAACATCACAAAACGTAAAAAAAATGTAGACAATTTACATAATGTGGAAACCCAGTGATGTATAATTAAAGTTCTCCAACTTTGATGCACTTGCAGCTGGGACCCGTTAAATAACTGACTGACTCTATGAATGATCACTACAGACATCATTTTGATTGGACAGCATGTACGTAATCCAGAATAGCGCTGACCTGATTTTCCAGCTGCATGTTGGCGGCTGTGTTTTTTAATATTTGATTACGCAATATATTCGGTGGATACGCCGTGTACAGCTTAATAACCGGTACACCAGCATTTGGCAGCTCCCAGAAGACTTCTCCTTCTCCTGTGGCTGGTTATAAACCATGAATAATAAACTGTTTTTCCAGACAGTTACATATACAATGGACACAAAAATTACAGCTGAAACATTCCGGCTAAATGTGGAAAGTAGTGTAGACTTTGACATAACTGTGATTAGAATATTTATGCCTGGGAATAGTTTGCCGTAGACTGTGCCCTATTTAGCCGTAATATACAAACTCTGTCAAACCGACATCAGGCAATGCACAATAAGCTCTGATGACTCACTCCAAAATCTCCAATAATAGGTCCAATTAAAAAAGTTTACACTGAATGAATTCCCGTAAAGACAGCTTGTGCTTCATAGATAAAAATCCCAATGTTCCTTCTAGCGTTCAGCTGAAAGGGGGCATTAGGAGTTGGAATCCTGACGATTTCTGTTTTCCTTTTGTACAACATGTTAGATAAACCAAGCAATTAGGAAGAAGTTGTTTCTTAAGTACTTGGTTAAGATATTTGCTGACTCAAAAACAACTTGTTTTAAAGAGCAATTCCAGACAAGAATTTTACTTTTCCCTATCTCAGGCAGAACCAGATGAACAGTCCATATGTAGGAATCTCACAGCACTTTGTAGCTCAGATTGTGCTGGTCCCATTAAAGACAAGTTTCTTAAATATACTCAGGATAACAAAATAACACATTCTGTGATTCACTGTTATTAACAAAAATACAGCATTTCACAGATATAAGTCCAACCTGTCTGTGTCAGTCCTGGTGCACACATTTTCAGTTGCCCCTCGTTTTCCGTTCCTGGATCTTCTGACTTTAGCGTTGGAAGACATCTTTTCTGGATGTTTTCTGCTCTCTACCTCTAGTCCCCTCCCCCCTGTATTCCAGGACGAGCTCACACACACACAATGGGGCAGATTTACTTACCCGGTCCATTCGCGATCCAGCGGCGCGTTCTCTGCGGTGGATTCGGGTCCGGTCGGGATTCACTAAGGCAGTTTCTCTGACATCCACTAGGTGGCGCTGCTGCACTGAAGTTCCCTGGAATGCACTGATCTTCACCATGCCGGACCGAGTGAAGGTAAGTGCGAGTCCTGCGACAATTTTTTTTTTAATGCGGCGGTTTTTCCGAATCCGTAGAGTTTTCGTTCGGCCACACCCCCCAATTTCCGCCGCGTGCATGCCAGCGCCGATGCGCCACAATCCGATTGCGTGCGCCAAAATCCCGGGGCAATTCAGGGGAAATCGGCGCAAATCGGAAATATTCGGGTAACACGTCAGAAAAACGCGAATCGGGCCCTTGGTAAATGACCCCTATTGTCTCCCTGGCGGCAAACAACAACACATCACATCGTAAGCTACAAACTACAGGCATATCAGTTCTTTATCCAGGTGAGGGGGAGGGAAGCACATTGTGTGTAGTAGGCATCTCATGGATCTCATCATCTCTGATCTGTCTCAATTCTCTTTCTCTGTGTCAGATAGTAGTGAATGTTCAGAAGGTAGATAAAATTGTAGATTAACCCTGTACACTGATAATCTAAGCACATTATCAACACATAGCATCTCACAGCACAGAGAATTTATGAAGTGTCTGCTTAGTGTCTGGAATATTTCACTGACCATTACTGAGTGATAGGAGCTAAAACATCCATAAAATTTAGTAAAATTGTAAAGTAAGTGGTTAGAAATGATCTTTATTCTCTAGGGGATTGAAATTTGTGAATTTGTCATGGGCAAATCCTTTTAAAATAGGAATACTCAACTAGAGTTAGTAATCCAAGCGCTTTATTGGTTATTACGATCCACAAAATTTTTTATATGATGTTCATAGGATATGGGTTGAAGGCAAATAGAGGTATTTTGTGGAAAGGACCTACACTGAAATGGTCCAGTGCTCCGGGTATAGTGGCGAGATATAGCTGTTTACAAGTGAAGACAGTCTGGGGTCTGTCGTAGAGGTATCTCATACCTGAAATGCTGTATCATCATTATTGCCTAGTGATGCACCATTTCAGGTATGAGATAGCAGACCCCAGACCCTAGACCGACTTCACTTACCTGTAAAATATACAAATAGGTTTTCCTAGATAGGACAAGGAAAACAGCGCCTCTTTTGCAACCTTGTAAGGCAGCCCCCATCAAGCATGACTTTCAGGAAGCCTAATGACATAAAGTGGGATTAAAGTCAAACCATTATATCTATTCCAGTAGGAAAAGTTTCCCAACTGTAGACAGTGCTGTTTCAACATGGTTGCATCTCTTCAGTACAGTGTAGGAAACTGGTTTAGCTGAGTGAGAGGTTTTTGACTAGGGTCAGGGAGTAAGAGTTCTCCTTATAGAGAGCTTGCCAATTAAGACCGCCTTGCAGATATGTGGAGACTTACAGCCATTGATGCTCCACTAGGGGATTCTGGGGAATATACAAAGAAGTTCACTTACCTGTAAGCTGCTGTATCTCACTGCTATACCCGGATGGACCGTTTCCAGTGTAAATTCTTTCATCAAAATATCTCTATTCACTTACAATCCGTATCTGATGAAGTTCAACCTAGACCTAAATGTTGTATGCAAAATGTTGTAACAAAAACGATTTTGGACCACTAACTATTCCATATGTGCCATAGTGCCACAGTCCTACTTCTAGTCCATACAAGTGTCTTGACAAATTTTAAAAGCACACAAAATTTTAACTCAAATCTCACCTTCCTACAAAATTTTCACAAGTAGTTTCCTGTATCTGATTATCATCTGATGTGTAATCTACATTTTCTTGCTGAGTCTCTGCAGTCTCTGTCCGTGTATATGAAGTTTACATTAAATTGGTGGGTGGAGAGTTTACTCTTTGTTCCCCTATTAAAAAGCTTCTCTGTAATCTGACACCTAGGTTTCTATTTAAAGGGAACCTGTCAGCAGAAACATACCTAATAGACCACTACCAGTATATTGCCAAGCAGTTGAACACCTTGCAGGTCATGTTTCTTTTATGACCCAGTGTGGTGGCATCATCCAGAAAATAAACTTTTAAGTGAGATGTAAGTCGGTTGCATAAAGTCAAGGAGGCGGAGAATTTAACACTGAAGTCACGCTCTCTCTGCCTCAGAAAGTCCCCTTCATTGTAATTGATCATCCTGCATCCAAAATCATCACTAACCATAGATCTTCCAAAGTCCGATGCATGAATTCTATCACAGAGGAGGAGGCGTTCAGACTTTCCCACTTTGACTTCAGTGTTAAACTCTCCTCCTCCCTGACTTTATACAACCAATTTACATTTCATTTCAAAGTTAATTTTCCTACAGATGCGACCACACTGGGCCATAAAATAAAAAAAAAAAACTAGAAGGTGTTACGCTGCCTGACAATATACTAGTAGTGGTTGCTGATGGCCAGTTGCTGATGACAGCTTCCTTTTTAATCTTGTCAGCAAGATGAAATTCAGCACAGGTTTCAGAGTGAAAAGCAAAATAAATGGGGGGAAGATGAAAAGAGGGAACTTAGGTTCACCATATTGCCTTGTGCTTTGGCCTAAAAGGTTTTTTTTTTAATGAAGGTGACCTGAATGTGTGCAAGTGACCCACCCACTATTTTAGATGGGATAGTAACTGGCAATTGTAAATCTAATGATGGCACATATGAGTTGCCTAGAAGATAAAATGATCGTGTTGTGTCACAGCATGCTGAAGTGTTAGTGCCTTAGCTTGGTCCGATCACCAAGTTTTCTGAAGAGTTGGAAGGAATTCAAGTTCACTGTAACTTTGGATCTGTTCTACAATTAGGAGAATGTCAGCAGGAACTGAAATCCTTGAAGAGGTTTTCCAGATTAAGAAAATAATTTATATATAATCCTCTGGGGAGGGTATAAAAATAATTAACATCTCATACTGGAACTGAAACTCCCATTCAGCCATGGCACTTACTGTGACATCATGTGGCCGCTACAGCCTGAAACTGCTACTGTTGCAGACGTGTGGCTGTCAATGCCGTGTCATTGGTGGTCTCAGTTGCTGGTAACTCAGTGATGGCGAACCTATGACACGTGTGTAGCCATTTTTGGTGACACGCGGCCGCCCAGCGCCCGCGGTCCACCCCCCTCATTGTGTAATGTGCTGCCCCTGTGTAATGTCCCGCCCCTGTGTTTCTGCCCCCTGCTTACCTGTCTGGCACCGCGTTGGTCTGCCCACCATCTGCAACTCCTCCGGCTCCTCCAGGCTGCAATGCGCACTGCTCGGCACGTGACTGACATCAGGTCACTACAGTCACGTGACCCGAGGCGCGCGGTGCAACCTGGAGGAACCGAGCCGCCATTATCGTCAGACCTGCAGTAAAGCTACAGGGAAGAAGACATCACTGGGTAAGTATATAAGTTTATTATTATATTATATTTAAAGGGAGGCGGCTAGGGGTATTTTAGAAGTAAAGGGAGGCGGCTAGGGGTATTTTAGTAGTGAAGGGAGGCGGCTAGGGGTATTTTAGTAGTAAAAGGAGGCGGTTAGGGGTATTTTAGTAGTAAAAGGAGGCCGCTAGGGGTATTTTAGTAGTAAAGGGAGGCCGCTAGGGGTATTTTATTAGGGAAGGAAGGTCGCTAGGGGCATTTTAATCGTAAAGGGAGGCCGCTGGGGTATTTCATTAGGGAAGGAAGGCCGCTGCTGGACATGTTATTAATAAGGGGAGGCCACTGCTGGACATGTTATTAATAATTGGAGGGCGCTGCTGGACATGTTATTACAAAATTAGTTTTTTCTCTAAAGGTGACACAGCACCCGAGTTATCCTCGGTTTTTCAGCGAATTTTGATACACCAAGCTCAAAAGGTTGCCCATCACTGTGGTAACTGGTGGCATCACAACTCAACAGGTGGGTCAGAGAAGGTGAGTATGAGATATTTATTATTTTTATAACCCTTAAAGACCTAGAAAACTCTTTTATATGTGTTATGACATTATTATTTGTATTAAAAAATAGAGTCTCCAATTTAAACTATGCTGCTGTCTGTAACTGGGAACTTTTGACCAATGAAAAACAAAGGGCATAGTTGCAACCGGACGGAGGAGTCCAGATGACCCATTAGTATATGTTCCCTATATGTGTAGACCAGGCAGTCCCTGGGTTACATACAAGATAGGTTCCATAGGTTTGTTCTCAAGTTGAATTTGTATGTAAGTCGAAACTGTATATTTAATAATTGTAGATCCAGACAAAAAAATTTTTTTGCCCCAGTGACAATTGGAGTTTCAAAATTTTTTGCTGTAATTGGACCAAGGATTGTCAATAAAGCTTCATTACAGACACCTTACAGCTGATCATTGCAGCCTGGGACTATAGTAACATCCAGAGAGCTTCACCAGAGGTCACAGTGCGCAGAGGAGTCTGTCTTTAACTAGGGGTCGTCTGCAAGTTGGGTGTCCTTAAGTAGGGGACCGCTTGTACTATCAATGACTAAATGATAGGTGGTTTTAAAAAGGTTTTGTAATGAGACCTGTGCATGTCCTAGGCCACTTTACATATGGAGCCTTAATTTGATCTTCCCTATATAATAAATATATACCACCAGTCTTACCCTCAGGATGTTAGCCAGTATATAGAGAATGTACTTACACATTTAGGATGTTTCCAGAATACGATTCGACATCAGGGCTCCAGTAATTTATTAACTCTTCTGTGCCTGTGGCTTTCATCTATATATAATGCAGTATCAGACATTCTACATTAGACTTCCAGGCATGACACTACATTTGGCATGACTTGTCTTGACATCCTACAATACAGAAAAGCTGCCATTTTAAGATTCATGAGACAGTGGGAGTGCTGTCTGGGGTCATTGATATGCTTGAGGAGCACAATATGTCACCGGGTGCATGTTATGTGTATTAAAGAGCTCTCTCCGATCCTGGAGGAGCTAGGTGGTGGTGTATTCACTGTAAAATCAATGTGACATGAAAAAAAAAGAACCAACGCCGGGGGCAGGAAACAGAGAGTAATGGCTTCCAGCAAGAGAATGCGAGGATCAAATATACTCACATTTAGTCAGTAGGAGAAATGACAACCTCCTATGAGTATAATCAATATAACCCAGGCAAATGTGTGTGCTCCGGTCCGCTGCACCATCCTCATCCGGGCAACGTCAGCCCTTACGAGATCAAAGTAAATCCAAAGCTGAGATCATGGATCACTTATGGATGAAAGAAATTGTGCGTTAGACCTACAAAAGAGATAAGATATGGATGTAGTTCAACACCTAGATGTAAGCTACTATGGGCCACATTTATCACTTCTGTGCGCCTAAGTGTAGTAGTTGCGCCTAAATTCGGGCGCACTGTTTTGCCAGAATTATCACAAGCTACAACCATCTGTGATAAGTATATTTTCTGCCTCTTATTAATCACTTTACTTTAACACAGTTTAGGCGCAGTTTAGGCGCAATGTTAGATTCAGGCACTTACATGTGATCCTGCTACAAGCTCCTCTCTGCTTCTCCCACAGCCCAGAATGAAGATAACACTCACAGCAGCACCCAGGTGTGTGACATCCAGCACCCAGTGACCTCCTCATCAGTGGCTTCTCCTGGAGGGGATCCCCCAGTGCTGGTCTCCTGCTGCACCCCTGTAATTCTGCACAATATCCCCCTCAGACACTGTGCAGAATTACATGGGGGACGCTTGTTTGTAGTATCTGCAAACTTCTCTTCTCTCTTGCTTTGAGCTCAGGTTTTGCAGAATATTTTGTAAATAGAAGGTGATGAACTGTAAATAGAGTCTGCAGCTCCTGTCTGCAGTGTATGTAATGTGTCTATTATCTGTTCTAGTGTCTGGCTGAGCTTTGCTGCTAGAAATGAGCTCTTCTGCAAAGGGGCTCAGTGCTTTCTTCTCAGATAACGCCACCTTCGATCTGGAGTGTTTTTGCGCCCGTTTTTGCGCCTAAATGCAAAAGTCGCACGTGATGAATATCATTAGGCGCAGCAAAACATCTGGAATTGAACGATAGATGAGGGAAAGATGGTTATTTTTGCTGCGCGGCTAATTTGACGTTTAATCGCAAAAATGGCGCAAAAACGGTGCGCCTAAACGAAAAGGCGCAAAAACAACAGAAAAAACAAGTGATAAATGTGGCCCATTCTGCAAAACCTGAGCTCACAGCAAGAGAGAAGAGAAGTTTGCACAAGTTTGCAGAATTTTGCAGATACTGCAAACAAGTGTCCCCCATGTAATTCTGCACAGTGTCTGAGGGGGATATTGTGCAGAATTACAGGGGTGCAGCAGGAAACCAGCACTGGGGGATCCCCTCTAGGAGAAGCCCCTGCTGAGGAGGTCACTGGGTGCAGGGTGTCACACACCTGGGTGCTGCTGTGAGTGTTATCTTCATGCTGGGATGTGGGAGAAGCAGAGAGGAGCTTGTAGCAGGATGACATGTAAGTGCCTGAATCTAACATTGCGCCTAAACTGCGCCTAAACTGCGCCTAAACTGTGTTAGAGTAAAGTGATTAATAAGAGGCAGAAAATATACTTATCACAGATGGTTGTAGCTTGTGATAATTCTGGCAAAACAGTGCGCCCGAATTTAGGCGCAACTACTACACTTAGGCGCACAAAAGTGATAAATGTGGCCCTATGTATACTATTTTATATAGTGGAGCGATAGATAGATAGATAGATAGATAGATCGATAGATCGATAGATAGATGATAGATAGATATGTGATAGATAGATAGATAGATAGATAGATAGATAGATAGATCGATAGATCGATAGATAGAAGATAGATGATAGATAGATAGATAGATAGATAGATAGATAGATAGATATGTGAATGATTGTTCATCCAGACAAACAAAAGTCAACAAGAGATATTGGAGCTCATTTACTTACCCGGTTCGGTTGCAATCCTGTGGCGCATTCTCCAACGCTGATTCGGGTCTGCCGGGATTCACTAAGGTCCATGCGCCCGATATACAACCGAGGTCCGCCGGAGTTCATCAGCTTCGTCCCTGTGCATGTAAGTGTTGATCTTGCGACACAATTTTTTTTTAAATTCTGCATTGTTTTCCGAATCTGTTGGGTTGCCCGACAGCCATGCCCCTGATTTCTGTTGCATGAAAGCTGGCACCGATGCGCCAAAATCTGATCGCGAGCGCCAAAATCCCAAGGCAATTCAGGGCAAATCGGAAATTGCCGGGAAAAACAACGAAAGTGCACAATTTCGACCCTTATTAAATGAGCCCCATTGACTTGTCGGATCATTGATTAGTAGTCGTTTTGGGCAGATTATACGGATTTGTGTAGCAATTTTGATTAAAAGGTGTCCTCATCATGTAACCATTATATTAGAATTGAACAATGAGTTGAGCACTCTCACTTGAGCATTGTTATTTTTATTGAACAGTCCTGTAGCCTATGGCTTTTCTCCTCAGCAGTACTTGCTGCCTTTTTTACTGCCTCTCGCCCCACAGCGGCTCATCATCATCCTCTTCCACACCTTGCTATCCGTGTCGGAAGAACATGTATAGTAAAGACCGAAACGTTACACGAATTTGGATTGTCATACTTTGTACACGAGTAAAATTCTGTGCTTTTGCATCAGCAAATGGAGTGCCAAGTGTTTTTTTTATTATTATTATACTTAACAGACTGATATCCTACTTGAACACCCTCTTGCACACCCAGTGGGGTGCAGTTTACCTTACTTTACTTACAGAAGTTGACCAAGTTTGGCCAACACCATCTTGGTTGACACTTCCATACACATGTTGTCATCTGTGCCCATCAGGGGTGGATTAAGACTGCCATGGGTTTTGGGCTGTATGTGGTACTAGAATCAGCTTCTTGGGAAATGGAGGATATGTCCCTTATGCCTGTGGTTTCATGACCCTGTAATGGCTCTTGTGCCCTTATGTATTGAGAGCAGGAACAGATTATGAGGATTTCATGGGTGTAGGTTCTTCTCAGTATGAAATTTGGTGGGTAGCGTGGGTAACCATGGGCCCCCTAGAGTGCTTGGGCCCCGGGCTACCACCCAAACCTCCTATATTTTAATCTACCACTGGTGCAAATAGTCTGATGAAGTTCTAAAACCCACAAGCCAAACTTTTACATTTTGGAGCAGTGAGATTTGCACATATGGCGATAAACCAGAATAACATTGTCCCTTAACCATAGAAACCTGTAATAATGAAAAGAGACAATGCTTGCAGTTTTCTGCAATTTTCTATTATCACATTTTATATAGAAGTCAGAAACTATTCATAAACCATTCTCTACGTATTATTAGTGACATCTGACATCCTTTTCACAGCTCTATAGGTGTGATCCTATGGTCGTTTAATCAGGATTTGACCCAGAGAGATGAAGATCCAGGGCATCTGTGCAGATTGGCTTCCTACATAGAATGAAATGATAGAAATCCATAGGTTAACCTATTTTCACCGCATTAAGAGTCGTCACATTTTTACCCTGCTGCCTCCCTTTCAGTACCGGAGCTTTGATCTGTCTGTGAGGACACGATCTGGAAAACAAAAGTTACTTGAATCGGGTCTCTCTTGTCCTTTGTTTACTTGTTGCTTTCACTTTGTAACATTTTTCCTACCGTGAGTTTAGAAGCACAGCGCTTGTACTCTCAAAAATTTACCTTGTTTTCAAGGTTCATGGTGACTCGCTGCCCTCAGGCCCTTATTTCGCTCTACATTTGCCCTCAGGTCCTAATTTCCCTCTACATGTAGCTGCGTTACTTCCCAAACTCCAAATCATGGAGAATATACAGACACAATGCTTAGTAGTTATAGGCTCATTGATATATACAGCTTAGGCTAAGTTCACACTAATGCTCAAACCTCGGTTAAAAAAAAGGTAAAGAATGAAGGTTAAATGTATCAGTTAAAAATCCCATTGACATCAATGTAAATTTCATGTCACCCGTTATGGTCAGTTTGGCAAGTATCCGTTATCCATGTGTTTGTTTTAAAGTACCGCTGCCACCATAATTTTTTCTGTCCAAAAAAACGCATGCCTAAACGGAACATAACGGATTGCATAAAATTTACATTGATGTCAACAGGATTTTTAATTGATACATTAAACATCAGTTAAAACCTCAGTTAAACTCATTAAACCTCCATGCCTTACTTTTTTGAACAGATGTAAGGAACTGAGGTTTGAACGATAGTGTGAACTTAGCCATAATAGTTACAATCAGTGGCACAAAGCTCTGAACAGAAAAACAAGCTTGGTGGTTACAGCCTTCAGTAGTACAAAAAAAAAAAACTTGTTGGTTTCTATCTGTAGTTGGTCAGACGTTGGTGAATTGAGTCTCTAGTAGGACATAGCTTTGTGGATATAGGGGCATATTTGTAAGGGCCTCCGCACCACGTCAGGTGCTGAAATGCTAGCTTATTGCCAGTGGGGCGTGAAGGGGCGTGAGGGGGGGGGGCTGCCTGCCGTAGAATAAACACTGCGCAGCAGTCTGCCGTGATATATCAAGTGGCAGAAGTCTCCTGATGTATGCTGCTGCCAAAATGCAGCGGAGGGGCAATTATACGCTGGCAATGTGTTCTTCACACATATTGTTCTTCACATACTATTGTCTGTTCTGCACTGTCTTCCGATAAGTTAGCAGATGTACAGAACATCTGCAATGTGTTCTTCACTGTGTTCTTTCAATGTGTTCTTCACTTAAATGATCCTGTGTTCACTGTTTTCATTGTATTCTTCACTGTTCTTCACTGTGTTTCGTTAAGTAAATGCTTGATCTCGAGCCGGTGAGATACTCGTCCGAGCAACGAGCCGCTTCGAGTACTCTAATACTCGAACGAGCATCAAGCTCGGACAAGTATACTCGCTCATCTCTAGTCTTAAACTAGGCAGGAATAAGCGCTTGATTGCTGGATGCGTCTCTTTAAAATAACCCTGAGAGCACGTCCTGGGCTGCCTGAGGCTGCAGGATGAGACCTCGAGTCCTGTCTGGCAAACATTGTGCTAGTCACTGGCATGGGTGCCCACAGCGAGGGCTCTGAGTGCCACATTTCTCACTTGTGCCATAAGTTTGTCACCACTGATCTAGGGTCGGATCGCACCTCCATTTGGACCTCTTTTTGTTGCTGCAACAATAACAATGGAGCAATTGAAATTTCCTTTAATTTCAATGGTTTCCATTTTTGCCCATTTATATGACTTCCATTAGGCTTCAGTTATTTAAGACTGAAAAAATACCGCTGTACCTTCCATCCAAATTTTGGCTTAAAAACGAAAGGGATAAAGGAAGTGGTGGAACTGGACACTAACAGAGGCTATTATAAGTCTATCGAAACCTATGAACATTTTAGTAGAGTTCTGTTATTGTTTAAGTGACAGAAGATAATGATGGAGGTACGAACGCAAGTGTGAACTGGGCCTTATTTTATGTACATTTTCCCTTTTGTGATTTCTCATACTGTAATAAGTGATAGTTTTCATTTTGTAAGGATAGTCTATAGTCAGTGCTAACTTTACTTTTATTAGTTTACTTTTATTTTGCGAGTGGTAGAAGACGTGTTTTTAACTTTTTAGTTTTAAAGCTCCTGAGTATTTTTCAACACTTTAGTGGCATCGACAATGTTTAAGCATCTCATGTGATTTCTTCTGGCTGTTCGAATCATTTCACAATTTTGTCACATTTGGGGATTTATCTGCTGCTTTCTTCTTCCCTTTATATATAGTGATACTTTTGAACTTGCTGTTTTGGCAGGTTCTGTACTTTTCTAAGCAGCTTAATCTGCTAAAAAAATAAATGCATGTGTTTTTTTTATGTTATAGAAGGCAGTTCGCTAACTTTCTGCTCAAGTTTTCCTTTTATGACTTGCTCCATGTGGTGCTCGAATGATATTTTTGTAGGTTGGAAACAAAATGCGTTTTAGTTGTAGATCAATGTAATATGGAAATTATTAATAGATTCAGATGAGAAGGGAGAGGGATATGATCCAAGTTTATGTGATCCATGAAAATGAGGTCGGCTCCATATCAACATCTACAGGACAAGGCAGCTCGATCTATTGTCTCCATTTGCTATTCTTTGCTTCTGGGTGCTTGGAGAGCGTGTGGGAAGCCTGAATTTAATATGTGAGTATCCAGCTCTGGAGATGGAAGCCTGAATTCACAAGTGGTACAAGTTTCTTGACATCTAGAAGTCCAGCCAAGATTCCTTGAGGGCAATAAACTATATGAGATGCATCATGGAGGAGCAAACCAACAAAAACGTAGCTTATCCTTATTGATGATTGTTTGTATGTACCTTAGGGGTGTCTACCTCCTCCCCAGAACTGATATTCTATCCCATGTTTAGTGTAAAATAACCTATAACTTCTTGTCCCATTGTGCTGGTGAATATATGAGGTGTTGGACCTTAGTGCTAAGGTCTAGAATAAATGCCTTGACCAAAAACACTACAGTTGTTCTTCGGAAAGCCGAGGGGGCACTGGAAGCCATTAATGATTCAGGGGCTGTAACATAGGTCACAGAAACACACAAGGGTTACTATAACATAGATATAGCCTCTGCTATTACCATTAGATGTCACCATAGCCTCTGCTATCTCTGGGGGCTAGGGCTATAACATGGTCCCAGTAGCGCTACAGAGAAGCCCCTTGTGCGTCTGTGATGATTGTGACATCCACGGGTTTGCACTTGTGCAGCGCCTTCCATTGCTCCGGGAGCTTTACTGATTCCCTCTGCATGGTGATGCCCCCGTAGCCCCTGCAGCAATTTAGCCTATTATAAAAGATAGCTTTTAGGGACAAAGGCTGCCATACCAAGCTATATCAAACAAACGTTCTGGATCACACATTCCTGGTACCAGAATCCTCTGTATTGATTCGGGTTTTTCAATTGTGAGCCTAGTGATCTCACTCAGGACTATTTTGCCGAGTGGGTTTGCTTGCAGCCTTGCAGAGTTGATTTCCTGTTATAAGCTGGGTGTCTGTTTTAAGGAAGCTGGGTGATGTCATTGTCTAGGCTCTGTGTGTTTCTCTGTTGGGGTTTGAGTACTGAAGGGCCTAACCAGTCAGTTGCTGGGGGCGGCATCCAGGGGCTGGAGAAATTGCTACTCCCGGCCCCAGCCAGAACCCTGTATATCCCAAGCCTGAGCCAGAACCCTCTGTACAGGGGACCAGCAGAGACATAAACATTGCTGAATCTCAGAAACAGTGTGAGAGTGGTTGAAGCAAACTGAGAAGGAGCATTTTCTTCTTTATGAAGAAAGACTTAACATCAATAAAGACGGGACAAAAAATATCATAAGCAGCTTTTAAGAAATCATTTTAGAAAAGTGTTTAAATTGCATAATGAAAATAAGCTTTTTATTGGAAACAATATTTTTAGTTCTGGAGAACCTCTTTAATTGTGAAGAACATCTAATCCCTAGTTTACAGAAAACATGCTGCTTACTGGGCTCACTGCCAGCCTGTTGGTCTTCTGACCTAAAGTATGTTTTATACATATGCCTCTAAGATGGAAACAGCCTGTCCTTCATATTTGTTGTCCACACAAAGGAACAAAAAGCTATATTTAATTCTCTTCACTTTTCAATTCAAATTTTTTTACCAGGAAATGGACAAGAATTGGCAGTGCCACAACCCTATTGCATTGTGGGTCTAGGCAGCCCCTTACTCTCTTCTAGTGCCGAGTTGGATAGAACATTGAGATGAACCTGTTGCCCATTGCATGTTTGTAGAGAGTGAGGACTGTACAGGTAGAAGCCCATGGGGATAAGGTCTTGTTTAAAGATGGGCAAATCCATTGTTTGGTTCAGTGTGAATCTGGTTTGTATCACGGAATGTCACGCCGTACCCGTGATCCGTACACCCGTGCCATCCGGTGTGGCGCGGTCAGCCCCCTGTCCGGCTCCTGGCTCTGCGTCGGTCCCGAGTAGGCCACATGTCTGGTTCTGGACTAGGCCGCTCGTTCCCGCTATTAGGGCGCACGTGTGTTGGCTCGTCCTGCCTTAAAGGGCCAGCGTCCTCCTAATTGGCGCTGGCTAATCCGGCATGCCCTTATAATCTGGCACCTCCCTTCACTCTCTGCAGGATTTTAAAGTCATTCCACTGAAGTGAAGGCCTCCTGTGTTCCTCCTGTTCGTTTCCAGACGTCTCAGTGTTTCCCGTGTTCCTGTGGTGTTCCCGTGTTCCTGTGACTGTCCTGTATTCCTGTGGCGGTCCTGTATTCCTGTGGCGGTCCTGTATTTCCGGGGGTCATCCTGTATTCCCGGTGGTCATCCTTAGGTCCTGCCATCCTTAGGTCCTGCCATCTTGAGGTCCTGCCTTCCAGAGGTCCTGCCTTCCTGAGGTCCTGCTTTCCCTTTGTCCCTACCTTGGCTGCCACGCGGGCCTAGTCACACCCATGGAACGACCTGGTGGCACCCAGCCGCAGCAAGACCATCCGCTTTGCGAAGACCAGGGGCCATTTAGACTCCGGTCCCGTTTTGCGGCTAGTACCATCATCCCCACAGTGGTCCAGGGAGTCCACAGACTCTAGCCCCAAGAGACTCTCCCACACCCCTGTGTGTGACATCGAACAAATTGATCCCAAATATTTTCTGATTTGCTCCCGAGGGATTTTTTACAAATCGAGGTGAGTTTTAGAGGAATTGAGGAGTTTTTATACCAATTTCCAGGACAATTGGAGTGACAGCGTTACATACTAATTTGATTTGGACCTAAATCGAATACTTAAAAAAATTTGAAAAAGCTTCTACTAATCATCGAATTGAATGATTTTCTCATGTCTAGTCTTGTTTGAGATGTGATTTTAGAACTCGTGGTCCCAGAGCAATGCACTGCTGTCTCCATGGTTTATTTGCTCTTTTCCATCGATAGTTCTCTAATTTTTTAAGATGTTTTTGTTCTACATTCTCTCTTCACACACTTTGTATACTGGCCAGTCGGACCCAAGGCACCTGTCCTTTCCATTGACGTTCGGCTTTATATAAATGTAATTTAATCCCCTTGTGCAGTGTTGCAGAACGGATTGGCACTTTATAATTAAATGTTAATAACAGTTTATCTGACTGATTTCTATGCGAATTGATGTTTGTTTTTCAACTAACTAGAGACGTTCATTTAGTCGTTCACATGGAAACTGAGGTCTGACTTGATGCTGCATTTAAAATATCATTGTTAGAAGCCGCACCTTATGGTATACAGTTCAAGGGGATATTTTTACCTATACAATTTCTGCTACAATCACTGCAGATAAATGTTGATGGATACATCTAGAAATAACACCTAATATTCTCCTGCCTCCGGTGAGACGCTCCATCTCTCATACACATGTGTCCACCTTTACCTTTGCTGCATTATATTTAGATAAAGGCTCCAATTAATGACTAAAAAAATCTATAAAACATCCAATTATGCTAGCGAAAACCTTCACAGGCACTCGATGGCCCACAAACAGAAAAAGAGTTTTGTCTTTAGTAAAAGCATCTTGAATACTACATCAAAAAAGAAAGACAGGACCTTTTAGTCAGTTTAAGAAAGAGATTTAAAGGAAATCTACCATTTGATTTGATGCATTATGAACCAAACATACCTTGAGAATGCTGTAGCTACACGGATGCAGAAACATATCTTGTTTCATCCCTTATCCAAGTGGTTTTGCTAAACCACTCAATTCAGGGATTAAACAAGATATGTTTCTGCATCAGTGTAGCTACAGGATTCTCAAGATATGTTTGGTTCACAATGCATGACAAACGGTAGATTTCCTTTTTTAACATCCCAGCAGTGCAAGGACTCATTCCCAAAGTCCAGCTACAATCCTGGAATATAAATACATTTTCTACCATCCTACTGCTATAACATTATACACCAAGGTATGGTTACCCAAATCTCCAGGGTAAATGCCTAACATATACCTTCATAAATATGGACCCAAATCATTGGAGTAACTAGAATTGATTGGGCACCATAGCAAACTTTTGGCTTTCCTCAATTCTATTGCAGCAGCCTCCACTTCTTCTCTGAAACTTTTAGTCGGGTGCAATGTCATCAAGTTGTGTCTACTGACCGCTGCCACACACCACAGCGACAGAGGTTCAACCATGGAGCCGGAGCATTCCTCTCCCTTCTTCATCTATGTTGTCAACTGTATATGTACTGGGCAACCTATTTGGGCCCCTTAGGCACCAATATAGCCTAATGGGCTATAAAGTAGTAGTTTAACCAGTGGCCCAGAAATACCTATTTTTTGTTGCTTCATTTAACATGGATATTTCATACTTGTTTCATAAAACTTGTTTCTTCCAGTAGCGATGTCCATTGTAGATTTCTCAAGTCACAGAAGTGTCCATCAGCAGATTTATACTGGGGTACAGCTAAGCAGACATAGTGAGGGCTGTGTAGTGAACAAAGGGAAGGATTATTAATTGTAAAAACAATATGTTCTTAGAAGGGTATCTAACTTTGTGGGAAGATACTCCGATTGCTTGGATTTCTCCGCTAGTGAGGATGAAATGCTACCAATTTACTTTTATTCTATCCGTTTCCTTTGGTCTCATTGTACATTATACAGGAAGCACATTATAAGCGCACTCCGACCAATGTAATTAAAAAGTTTCAAAGACTTATAAAAAGACTGGAGGTTCACACTCCTCCGCTACCATGATCAATTTTAACACATAAAGAGATTAAACTGAGCATTATTTTTTTACAGAAAGTGAACTTTTCTTTAACAGAGACAGTTTTTTTGTTAGATTTTTTTGGGAACAATATAGTAATTCATTATTGCATGTTTTTTTTCACGTCTTTTCAGCAGCTTAGCCGATTCTGAAGCTTCAGCTGTGTTCACACTTCCATCCCCCTATTACAGTATTCATAATAGAGCAGTATATAAGTACGTAATATTTTTGGACAAAAAAGGTTAAAATGGACTTTTCCAAAAAAAGATATGTATTTCTAAGGGAACTTAGAGTTACGTGCAGTAACAGTGCGTCATGGAGCCAATGCCAATTCAGCTTACCACCAGAGCTGAACAGGCATCAAAAAACACGGGATGTTAGCTGCAATTTACAATGATCTCCGATCGCCGCTGGTGTTAACCCATTAAATGCCTCCACAGTATTTAATTCCTACAGGTAGATTCCCGGCCTGATCAGCACCCCCCAAAGTGCTTTTGGGGGTGTTGATCATTGCTGTCCATAGGGCTGTCCATAGCAAATGCCTGTAAGGTCCTGTCACAAACAGGACCTTACAGACAGTGGGGCACATTTACTTACCCGGTCCTGTGCGTTCCCCAAGTGGAGTGGAGTGTCCGACGAGAAGGAACTCTGCCGCAGACATTGTGCGCCTGATTTCCTGCATGTGTCGCTTCCCCGCTCAGGTCTGCCGGAGTTCACCATTTTCTTCCTGGTGCATGTAAGTGCTTGGGCTTGCGTCACAATTTTAATGTTAAATCCTGCGCTCAGTTCGAATCCGTCAGATCGTCGTCCCGCCCCCCGATTTCTGTCGTATGAAAGCCGGCGCCGATGCGCCAAAATCCGATTGCGACACAATCCCCTGCTAAATCCCTGTCCCTAAGGCACGATCCCCAAAAAGTTGGAAAACCCAATGGAAATGCAGTCGTGGGACCATTAGTAAATAAGCCCCAGTGTGCAATTGCAAAGGCTGACAGTGTTTAGTACTATATCAAATGATAACTTGTTCATGTTTATAGTGGGACAGATAAAAAAAAGTAAAAAATAGTTTAAAAAAATTTGTATACACTATATTAACGTATAAAGTAACATCCCTCCAACATCCCTCCAATCCCTCCAATGTCTCGTTACATATAAAATTTACACATAACATAGAAAAGTGAAAATCACCATACAAATTCCATATACATATATATATATATATATATACAGTGGGAAAAAAAAGTCAACCACTAATTGTGCAAGTTCTCCCACATAAGAAGAATGAGAGGCCTGTAATTGACATCATAGGTTGAACCTCAACTATGAGAGACAAAACGAGAAAAAAAATTACAGCAGGATTTAGAGGGAGCTCAGTGTTGTTTATTGAGTGCAGAATTGTGAGCTTATGTAAATCCAGCAACTTACACACAGCGCCTTTGGTCGGAGGGATTCCCTATCATATTCTTCTATCTGGAGGACACATCAGCTTCTTCCAGCCAGAACTCGGCTCTAAAGAATAAGCAAAAAAAAAAGTTAGGTTCCTCATCTTATCATCATCTCACACCAGTCACATGGTCATGACATCATCGAAGCTCATTTAGCTAATATTGTTCAGACTGTTCCAGTACTACAGCCGTATCCTAGCCCCAGGTTAGTGTGCTCCACCAGGGTGTCTCCGTAAAATTGCATGACAAATTTTAATATGGGTTTCTCATTTATCTTTTGCGAATGTGTTAATTTTAGGGCTAAATGAAGGTATTACTGACAAAATGTTTTATATTGTGAGGGGGATGTGGTGGAAATTTTTCTGATATACTTCAAGAACAAATTCTGCTTAGTGTCTAAAATAAAATGAGCTATTACATGCCATAGAGATGCATATTCCAGCCTGTACCCTGTGGGTCCATTCGCGATCCAGGGCGCGTTCTCTGCGCTGGATTCGGGTCCGGCCGGGATTTAATAAGGTAGTTCCTCTCCCGTCCACCAGGTGGCGCTGCTGCGCTGAAAAGCATCTGAACACGCTGGAGTTCACCGGCTCGGGCTAAGTGAAGGTAAGCGCGTCCCGAGCGACACATTTTCAGTTCTTAAATGCGGCGGTTTTTCCGAATCCGTCGGGTTTTCGATCGGCCACGCCCCCGATTTCCGTCGCGCGCATGCCGGCGCCGATGCGCCACAATCCGATCGCGTGCGTGCGTCCCGGGGCAATTCAGGTACAATCGGCGCAAATCGGAAATATTCGGGTAACACTTCGGGAAAACGCGAATCGGGCCCTTAGTAAATGACCCCCTGTGTGTCTATGGAGGTGCATAGAGACACAGCTGTGTAACAAGCAGGAGAGGAGACAGAGATACAACTTCAATCTGGGAGACAGATTTGCCATAGCAACATAGAAGGAACATTGTTACTAAGGAGCACCTTAGTGTTTCTTTACAATCTATGCAGAATTTCTTACAGAAGTATATAAATTTTTTTTTTCCAACACTCCTTCCCGTCCCCTCACAGTATCAAAAGTCATCTGAAATAACAGATACTCTTTAACTTAGAGTGCAGGGACTCCTTGTAACTGGATGAGTCCCTGCACAGCACATAGTTTGGAGATGTTGCAGTATTATTAATTTTGTTGCATCTTTGGGCTTTGTAGGGTCTCCATGTACAGTTTGGCAAATTTTGGGGCTTCTGAAATAGTCTGTATATTTGATTCTCAGCATATAGAACCCTAGAAACCCTAATCAGGTCAGTATATTTTGGTTTTTATATATTATTTTATTATATTATTATTTTTTATTTTTTGAATCATATTTCTCTTTCATAGGCCTGTTTTATTGGACTTTGTGGATGACTGGGATTTTTCTTTTCATAAATTGGTCAACCAGGGCAAGCAGGTTACCTCCATGAACAAATTTTTATAATCAAAGAGAGAGATGGGAGACAAACAATTAAGATTGTTGCAATTATGCTTCAGAATGCGTCCCTAAAGTCGCTAAAGTATTGAATATGGGCTTGTAAATTACAGGCAAATTAAAGAATAATGTAGACTATATACCATATTACAGTAGCCATAGCCATGGTATATAGTGATAACAGGGTCAACATCTGCAAAGAGTTTGTATTTTCTCTCCATGTTTGTGGCTTTCCTCTAGGTCCTCTGGTTTCCTCCCACACTCCAAAAAAAACATACTGGTAGGATGATTAGATTGTGAGCCCCATTGGGGACATGGACTGATTTGGCAAACTTTGTGCAGTGCTGTGTAATCTGTGTGCGCTATATAAATAAAGGAATTATTATTATTACTAACTAACTAAGGAACTATTATTACCACCTAGCCAGTATGCTGATTTTTTAGCCATTGCTTATTTTATGATTGTAATCATTAGATGACAATATTTTTTGGGTGTGCAACTACCAATTTGCACACAAAAAAAAAACAAAAAAAAACCAACAAAATTTATATTTCAAAATCAGAACAAAGTCAAATGCAGGTTTGTCCCTTTAAATGCACTGTCGGCTTTGAGCTTCATGTATGTTTAGCTGGCTTAGAGCTTATAAATTCCCACTAATTACAGTGTCTCCAATTAAAATATTGCTGGCACAAGCACGACAGAGAGCTGCATGTTGCTGACAACACTAAGCCCAGGGTTTATCTTAATGGTAATTTGGTGTATGACTGAAGGGTAACAGCAGGAGCACTGCCAAGTTATACCATATTGTTCCCACAACAGATCTGGAATAATTCTTACAAATCAGACCCTTGTTTTTGATGTCAAGATAAAACAGATTTCGCTTTCTAAATCCTTTCAGGGAGACTAAATTTTGTATTTCGCTCAGCAGACGGTTAGGAGAGACAGCGAGATTTGAAGACGGACCTAGCAATGCTCTGCCATCAAAGCTTGAGGGCTGCATAAGAGATGGGCTCCAGGAACACAAGTCGCTCCAGGCATTGTTTTTGTAACGGGGGTTTTGAAGACCTGGTTAATGTGTTCAAAGGCACATTGCCCGGGACCCTTAACTTTGGAAACAGTGTGACAGGTTTCCTAGGTGGAACTTGATTATTCTTCCCAGGTGACCTAATAAGAAAAAAGGTGTGAGACTGATCAAGAAAGCGGGAAAGAATCGCTTTGGCATGACGTGTATCTTGTACATTAAGGGTGAAAATTGCCCCAATTACAGCCCAGGTTTGGTAATTTAAGATACATTAGTGAGTTCACGTGTTGAGCTGCAAGCGGAAAGAGATCTTTTAGCGCATTAAAGCAGTTACATGACATCAATAAGTATAATAGGGTAATTTGAGGTCACTGTCAACTTCCAAGATGTTGAATCCATAGGGGAGATTCGAGAAGCTCAGTAATAGAGCAAGTCCTTCTTCAGAGTCAGTGGGAGTCATCAATTTATTGTATTATTAACACATAATAATTTCAAGGATGATTTACCCTGAAACATTACAGGACGACCTGATGGGCAAAGCGCTATCAAAAGTTATAAACCTGAACTCGAAAAGTAATCCACGTACCGGAGCCCTCCGTCTAATCACAGAGGTCAGGTGATATGCCCCCCCTTAGAGATGGCACAAGTAGATTAATTATCTATAAATTGTGTCTGAATATGTTCTTTTGCTTTCAGCCCCAGAATGGTCCCTGATTATCGGGCATTAATTTTGGCTCTCCTGTACCGTAATCAGCGGTATTCATCCGCTACCGGGGGACTGAAAAGCTTTCCGATTCAGCCACAACATAAAGATACCAAAGTGGTACAATTGAGACCACTCAAGTTCCCACTTTTAAATTGCTGTTTTCTCAAACCACCAACAAAAGTTATCATAAATGGTTTAACCTTTCAATCTCAGGAAGAACCAACAGTTGTAAGCCGAATGATTTTATTCATATTTTTTCTTCCGTGACAAACAAAAAGTTAAGTCTTCTGGTCTTCTAGTGTTTCTCCAGCGTATGTAATGTCAACATTATCTGCCGTGCTATATAGACGTTGTTGATACTTACTTTCCCTCTTGCACACAGGATATGTTATGACTACATGTAGATTCAGGACATTAACCTATTATGAGAATGATACCAATGACCCCCGAACCAGGTTCTAGCTGAGCAGAGAGTTGTCCACGCATGGGTGGCCATTCTCCATTCAGGTCTATAGTAGGACCAAAAAAAAGCCAACTATTTCTATTGTTACCAAAGAATTGAATGGAGGGTGGCTACGGGAAGGGGGTCAGTCGGTAGAAAAGGTCACAATGTCTTATGGCACTTCTTGTGGATATGTCATAAACATTAAGCATGAGAATACCCCTTTACGGTTGGGGACATATGCCAGAAGTAATTAACCAACCATAACTCGATTAGGAGTTAGGAGGATATCTCCATTTCAGCCACCATCAAGGCAAGTTAACTAAAATGACATAATGTTGACCAATGCTACTGATATTTCTGGACATATGGCCTGGTCTGATGAAGTACATTTTTTCCCAATATGGTATTTCTGGTATTTTATATCACTAGCATGTTTGCTTCTTGTTATTCTGCTACTGTTTGGGAAATCAGGCCATCTTGTATCCTAAGAGTGAGACAATCCAATTGGAATAGTTACATGAAGTGTAGCTGCTTAACAAGTCAGAGCCGGTGTGTGGTGACTGATGAACTGACACCCTTCTTGTAGGTAAAAATTGTTTCCCTCATATATCCATAAAATCCAATTTAGAACATTGCCTGGTATCCAGGAATATCTTTAGCAATCCCTCCTGGCCTTTCCAGGCTGAATCCAGCAGCTCCACCCCAATGCTTTCTCTGCATTCAGCAAGTAATATCATGTGACCATATAAGGTCCTTTAGCCTCTTAACATTAGCAAACTGTACAGCATGGATATATCTGATCACATGAAATCACAGCACAGTTCAACCTCCATGGACTGCTGCTCCTCCTAATCCACTATGGAGGCATTCTGTGATGCATGACATTATTGCTGAATGCTGAGAATGCATGGGGAGGAGTTGCTGGATTCAGCCCAAAGAATCCACGATCCCCCGACTTGCTACAGATATCCCTGGATATCAGGCAAGGTTATAAAAAAAAAAATTAGCTAAAAGAAAAGTGTGACAGTTAGTTAATATGGCTCTGTGGGAACTGGTCACTAGCTGTATTTGTGCAAAATGTGGTGACAGGTTCTCTTTAATTGGAGGGGTTTGTTATGAATGGGGCCCAGCTACACCACTGGGTTATGCTATCCCATTTTCACAATGGTGACACCAAACGTTAAAAACATAACATTTTAGGCATAGGAAAAGAAATTGGAGTGTTGGCCAAGATGAGTGATATGAATAGCTGCAAAGCCAGATGGGAACTGAAACACCAGCAACCTAGATACTGAGCGCTGGGACTTTGTGCTTTAGCTACTGGCAACCTGACCGGTTCTGTGCTCTCATTAACACTCTCTCTCTCTCTCTTACCATCAGGCTGGTTGCCTCTTGTACAACTCTTGTAACCAATGAGTTACCTAACATTATTTGATCAAAACAGAAGAGTTCAGGGATTAAACAAGATATGTGCCTGCATCAGTTCATAATGCATGAAATCAAGTGGTAGATTTCTTTAAAGGTGCACCAGAAAAATGTTGGTCCACTCTGTCGGAGTAATGCAGGGGGCGCCAGATTCATGTAGAACATGCGCCAGAATCTGGCCCCCCTGCACATTACACAGGCAAACTGCATTTAGTACAGTTTGCCCCGTTCTTAGTAAATGTGCCCCATTGTTTATGACTCTAATGGTTTTTTATAGACTACAAGGATACACAGTGCACAGTGCAACTTGTTATCTTCTTGGAGTATATATATATATATATATATATATATATATATATATATATATATATACAACAGGAAGAAATCCAATAGTCCAAAATGGTGGGTGCAAGCTCAATAAGGACCAGGCAACGGACCTTCAAAAATATCCAAACGAAAAAAGCTGCACTCCCACAGGCAAGGATGAAGAAAAGTGGACCCTTTGAGGGTTTTTTTTGGTTTGGATATATATATATATATCTTGAGGGGGGGCCCATAAGGTCTCACTTTCCAATATGAGAAGACAAGTACTATAGTACTATAAACCATACAGTACATTATAGTCGGGGGCCTGGCACAGACTTTGCACTGGGGCCCATCAGCTTCAAGTTACGCCACTATATGTATATATATAAATACTGCTGTCACACTGCACAATATCTTACCTAGGTATAAATCAAGATGCAAAAAAACCTACAAGCGTTCTGCAGCATTCAGCTACATACCTTCTACTGCATTGTCTCTGCTTTTTTCCATTGACCAGAGATCAGAATATGTGCTTGACTAGAGATTTATTTTAAAGACAAAACTGTGTAGGTAGAAAGCAAAATATGAGGACAGCAAACAGCAAAAACAGAATAAAACCTTTTTGATCAAAGCAGGGTTAGACTTGCAGTTCAGTTTCAACAAGCCTGGATAAATTACTGTAGCGCGGTTGGAGTGTGACTGTTATTCAATGTTTGCAGTCACAGAGATGCGGCTCTCATCTGGAGACAGGAGCTCTGCTGAGCGAGACTACAGCTCCTTACAGACAATGACACTAGTGGCTTATACACAGCAATGGCGGCTCTACATAGAAGACAAGAGTAACTGCAAGCACATACCGGAGCCCACAGCATTAAGACATTGTCAGTTTTTTAAGAGGATAATATTCTTTACTGAATAATCTTTGATTTTGTGTCTCTGAGAGGACTGCTGTTTGGATTGAGGCCCATACAGATGTAGCTCTCCTCAACTGGGATCTGAAAACTCACTGTACTGTAATGACACAAAACAAAAAGCCTTAAAATCAATGGAAAAAGTCAGGTTAGAAAAATCCATCAAAATACCCAACCTTTTTCTTATTGATTTCTACATACTATATGTAACACACCTACTGTACAATGGACAACCTTTAAATTTTGCTCGATTGTTGATGATTGTGGAGAGTCACATTATTATGTCTCTTCATTTTAGCATTATTCATTAATGTTTTATGGCTTTTTTCATGTTGATGGCAATATCAAAAAAGTTAGTAATCCAAATAATTCACCTCCCTGCATGAAGACCTCTATATAGATAACACTGACCCATCATTACATCACTACTGACAATAGATGGTGTCACAGCTTATCTCCTCCCCCTCCCTGTACAATGACCTCTATATAGATAACACTGACCCATCATTACATCACTACTGACAATAGATGGTGTCACAGCTTATCTCCTCCCCCTCCCTGTACAATGACCTCTATATAGATAACACTGACCCATCATTACATCACTACTGATAATAGATGATGTCACAGCTTATCTCCTCCCCCTCCCTGTACAATGACCTCTATATAGATAACACTGACCCATCATTACATCACTACTGACAATAGATGATGTCACAGTTTATCTCCTCCCCCTCCCTGTACAATGACCTCTATATAGATAACACTGACCCATCATTACATCACTACTGACAATAGATGATGTCACAGCTTATCTCCTCCCCCTCTCTGTACAATGTCCTCTATATAGATAACACTGACCCATCATTATGTCACTCGTTAGAAAAGATGTTGTCACAACTTGTCCCTTTCCCTTCCTTACAATGAACAAATCTAGAAATCTCTCATATAGGCCTCAATAAAGTCTATTGTTGCCTTTGACTATGATCTCACTTAAAGGGCACCTGTCATCAGGTCTCTATCACTAGTTCTGTCACCACTACCTGTTGGAGCAGCTCACAATGATCCATCCCAGCCTTTATCTAGTTATTTCATACATTAATCATTGCAAAATAATACTCTCCTTATTATGTTAATTAGGTAGGTCACAAGGTCAGAGGCAGTGATGTCACCCCTGTTACACCTCTGTGCTTTATCTGCTGACATGCTGCATCCTCCTAATACACATGTATGAGACAGAGACATCGGCTACACAAGTACCTGACATGTTCTGCTATAACATGGCTGCATCCTGGAGCTGTTGTATCTCTCCTATACACACACAGACTGCAGGGGGCGCCAGAACCAGGAAACACATCATTATACAGCCTCACATCATTACTAAGGCTGTCAGTCAAGCAATGGGGGTGTGGCTGTGCCTCCCACTCATGAATAAGCTGGACAGCTTGAATATGCTAATGACTCATTGGCCATTTCATAGGTCATTTGCATACAGCTTTAGGACCTCATTGCTTAGGTTTACAGGCAAGTAGAGGGACAATGAAGGGATAGAGGCAATGCTCTCTAATGGCAGTTTATGAAAATATATTTAGTTTAGGGGGTTATTTTGCCTGACGGGTTCTCTTTAATGCTGTTCACAAAGCACAGGAAAGGCTCAAAAAAGATCGCTACTGCATAATCATAAAAGAAATGTAAAAAAATATATAATTAAAATATAAAAAAATTTGAAATATTATATCTTTTAGAGTTTAAAATCGAATTCCTTTTGAGCAAAATTTATAGGCCAGAGCCAATAGGAAGAAATAAGATTTGTATAAAACATATTGAAGGCCTTACGTAATATAGAAGACGGCCACCCTCCTGTCATTTCTTGTATTAGCCATAAAACCATTAATATCTCAAGTCTACAGAATTTGTACTGCTCATTGATACGAAAGTGTTCTTGACCGGAAAACGTTTTACCGTCCCGACCTACTCAAAAAATGTGTGTTTATGTAGAGCAAAGTCAAGAGCTCTTGTGTCATTAGAGAGCCATCGGTCTGACTAATACATTTCTGACAGATAAATGCAATATATACCTGATTTATCAAACTAAGATGTGGCCGGCAAGGTCAACAACGTCTACCAAATCTCTGCAAATAACGCAATCACGGCACCGGGAATCATCTATTTGTTCAGCTATGGGCCATTCTGATTGGCTTTAGTAAATAATCACCTATGTGTTTCGAGATGTCAAACTCCTTGTTCCATAAATCAATGATGCTTGAAGAACCCGCGCCTAAAATTGCATTTTACTTGCTAAGTATGACATTGAACATGTGTGAAAGTGATTGACATTGACCCCTCTATGGGCAGAGTCTTGGGCTCCGCTACTTTTCCAGATTATGGAGAGCGGTGTATATTTTTGTTCTATTTTTCTACTTGGTGCACATCTGAATAATAGGCAGGAACAGGGCTGACAACGTTATAAATATCAGAGCTTTTAATAAGCAGCGTTCTGCTAGTCCTTTATCTCCATGGGAGATTGTAAAAAAATGTTTTTTACGTAAGTAGATGAATAGTTCTATAATAAATGTTATATATAGAAGAACCCAAATTAATAAAATCAAGGGAATGATAAGTGGAACTGTGCTAAAATGTCATATGTTCCTTTGAAGCCAAGTCTATTAGGCATTAAAGGGAACTCAATTTCTCTCAATTTATGTAACTTTAAAGGAAAACTAATGCTAAAATACAACGTGTTCCTTGTTCTAAAAGCTTTTTATAAGGTGTTCCGAGTCAAAGGAAAACAGCATTTTGCTTGTTAGTTTCGTCCTCCGGTACGAGCCAAGATTCAAACAGAAGACGTGTGATTGACATTCGCTGAAAATGTGGAAAAACATAATTTTTTGTGCAAGCCTATGATTTTGTTGAATCTTAGTTATGAGATGACAGTGCTCTCAAAAAATGACAGAAGGGCGAGGTCTGAAACATGTTTACTTGTGTAATGAAATGCAAGAACGTAAGAGGAACACATGAGGAATTCTGAAGTGGTATCGAAAAAAATAAAGTAGGGCTGCGCACCTATGTGAGCAGAAACCAATGCTCTGCCGAAAAACATGGGAATATTAAAGAGATCACCTCTCAGAGCTGTTTAAGTAAATATTTGAATCGCCCATGACTTAAAGGGGTTGTTCACCGGTAGAAAAAAAACCCTTGGTTGGCAGGGATGGGGCGGGTTAAAAAAATAAAAATGTACTTACCTCTGCAGTCCCTCCCGGCGTCTATTGGTGCAATCTCTCTGATCCGTGCCTCATGTAAACAAACAGGGGCACGGAAGCCGCGCTGCATTCAGCTTCTGGCCAGCCAAGGGGGGGTTTTTATAGCCTTGGACAACCGCTTTAACCAATCTGGAGCATCTTTTGGTAGGACTTTAAACTGTGCCAATACGCTCGCCATTTCTTTTTTCTAAAAAATGAATTGACATCTGGGCCATTCCGAGTGGGATTGTGCCTCTGCACACTGTAATATTGTCCAATCAGGGCTGCCACTGTAAGACTCTACTGGGACACTCCCCTATGATGGCAACACCCAAATGTCAATTTATTCAAGCATTTATAGCAAGGGTATGTCACAACTGTGAGTTATAACAGAAGATAAATCCAAGATTATTAGGCTGTTATTTGTGAATCTTTTATTGGTCCATGGTACAAACAGCAATTACAAACTTCTACATAAGAGTAAAAGAGTGATGCTTATCTGACGCGTTTCTCATTTTTACTCATGTGTACAAGTTTGTTATTACTGGCCTTACCATGGACCAATAAAGGATCCATGAATATTCTTGAACAAGTGAGTGCCGACCTCATTCGTTTTCAAAGTCTATGCTACCTGGGAAGAGAAAGGTGTTCCTGGAGGATCATGCACCTGGAGCTGAGCGGGTTCGTAAGACTGGGGCACATTTACTTACCCGGTCCTGTCACGATCCAGCGGCGCATTCTCCAACGAGGATTCGGGTCTTCCAGCGATTTAGCAAGCTCGTGCATCCGACTTCCTGCAGGTGTCACTGTTACGCCGAGGTCCGCCGGAGTTCACCATCTTCTTCCCAGTGCATGTAAATGCTTGATTTTGCAACACATTTTGTTTTTTAAATTCCACAGTTTTTCCCAATCCACGCCTCCGGATTCTGATGTGTGAAAGCTGGTGGATTGCGGCGAAATTTGATCACGTGCGCCAAATTCCGCTGGGATTTTGGCGCACGCGATCGGATTTCGACACAATCCGCCGGAAAAATTTCGGGAAACTCGACGAAAGTGCGGCCACGGAGCCCTTAGTAAGTGAGCCCCACTGTGTCCACATCCACACACAAGGAACCCCCCTTTAAGACTGGATCTGATCTTTATAGCTTTATAGATGTTATTGAAATGATAAAACTTTATTATTCTTTAGCAGTCCATATTAGTCCAGTATATAAAAGCAGCGCTCTAGGTCAGAACTGCACAGGTTCCCTTTAATAGTAGGCTTAAAAAGTAATACTAATGTAAACCGGAGAGCGTAAATGTGTCCAGAGCCATCTCCTATAACATACTTCAATTCATTTTTCAGTCTTTAAAACCCTAGTAAGGAACATGTCCCGCTCACCTGAGCAATCGCTCATCTTAACTGCATTTACAGTGGCCCAAATTAAATGGAAATCTCCCTTTCCCGCAGCAATTTGAAAACCTTAATTCAGTTTTGCAGGAAAATGTTGAATAAAAAAATCAATGTTTTAATAAATTGCGACTTACATAAAAATAATGTTTTCACCAGACCCAGTTATTTAAATGGTGGCCCTGTCCGGCTGATGATATGGACAGCCATGGAGAGACATTGTATAAATGCTAATAACACCACTACCCGGGGAAGAGCAGGACTATATGCACCGCTCCAATGTGTAACATTGATTTTAGGCTTAAAATGGCATTTTGAAAAATGATGTCTCCTGTGGATGGGAATAAACAGTGTGCCGCGCTAAACTGTGTTTTCGTACAGGTCCCATAATCAATATTATTGTGTCTGCATCTAAATACATCGGGTCTCCACTGAGTCTATCGGTAATTGGTGACCTATTTGGAGAGGCTTCTACATTGCAAATAACTAGATTAATAATCAGTAATGGCTACAATGTTTCCATCCGAGGACATTCATCAAAATAGACTCTGACCTTCAAAAGTTTCTTCTCTAATTGTGTCGCGGTTTATGTATGAGAAATGCAGGGTACATGGGATCTTAATGGGCTTGTCCAAGTCTAGCTTGAATAAAGCAATGGGTTTTAATTTAATAAAATATAAAACATTTACCGTATATACTCGAGTATAAGCCGACCCGAGTATAAGCCGAGACCCAGTGGCGTAACTACCGCCGTAGCAGCCGTAGCGGTTGCTACGGGGCCCGTGATGTTCAGGGGCCCGGGGATGCACGCTCCCTGCAGTGCTTTGCCACGGCCTGGGGTAAGTGGTCCGGGGCTGCAGTGCCGGATCGTGCCCCCGGGCCCCTCCCTCTCTGTGCATCTACACGTCTCCTGAGCCCGGCCGCCCACCCATCCACCTCTTTCCGGGATCCCTGCCTGCTCATATCCTTGACCCGGTCCCCAGCCACCTCTCTGACCCGCCCCCCTCATCTCCCTGACCTGCCCGCTCATCAGCCTGCAGGGCGGCACAGATGATTCTCTCCCCCCCCTTCCCCCGCTCGGCCCCCCTTCCCCCGCTCGCCCCCCCCCCCCCCGCTCGCGCCCCCCCCTTCCCCCGCTCGGCCCCCCCTTCCCCCGCTCGCCCCCCCTTCTCCCGCTCGCCCCCCCCCCCCGCTCGCGCCCCCCCCGCCGTCTGAATGCATCTGGACACCCACCTGAACACCTGCCTGAACACCCATACAGCTCCCAAACTTCCTAAAAGGTAAGTATCTACAGATGTATTTATCTGTATGTATATATGTATTTATCTGTATGTATATATGTATTTATCTGTATGTATATATGTATTTATATGCATATACTGTGTACATATGTATATACAGTGTATGTGTATATACAGTGTATATGTGTATATACTGTGTATATGTGTATATATGTATATATTGTATATATACTGTGTATATACGTGTATATGTGTATATATTGTATATATACTGTGTATATGTGTGTATATACTGTGTATTTGTATATATACTGTGTATATGTGTGTATATATGTATATATTGTATATATACTGTGTATATGTGTGTATATGTGTATATATTGTATATATACTGTGTATATGTGTATATATTGTATATATACTGTGTATATGTGTGTATATACTGTGTATATGTGTATATATTGTACATATAGTGTGTATATGTGTATATATTGTGTATATATACTGTGTATATGTGTGTATATACTGTGTATATGTGTATATATTGTATATATACTGTGAATATGTGTGTATATGTGTATATATTGTATATATACTGTGTATATGTGTGTATATACTGTGTATATGTGTATATATTGTATATATACTGTGTATATGTGTGTATGTACTGTGTATATGTGTATATATTGTATATATACTGTGTATATGTGTATATATTGTATATATAGTGTGTATATACTGTGTATATGTGTATATACTGTATATATACTGTGTATACATAAATTATATTAGCATATATATATATATATATATATATATATATATATATATATATATGATGTGTGTTTTTGTATGTGGTAAGTATGTATGCTGTATATACTGAATGTATGTGTATATTCTGTATGTATATGCAGCATGTGTGTATATGGTGTTTTTATCCTGCATGTATGTGTACATATGGTCAGTGTATACTGTATTTGTGTATGTATGTATATATATATTATATATATATATATATATATATATATATATATATATATATGTGTGTGTATATTGTAAATGTATTATATGTATATAATGTGTATACTGTATGAGTTTGTATATACTCTGTGTATTAGTGTATAAATGTATATGAGTGCATAAATGTGTGTATAAGTGAATGCTTGTATGTATAAGGGTGTGAGTATACGAGAGTAGAACTTTATGTGTGTGTATAAAGGTGTGTATATATCAGTGTATAAATGTGTGTAATTGTATAAACATGTCTATATAGGGGTACCTTCCCAAGAACATATGGGGGACGTATATCTGGCCGCAGATTTGCTGCCGGATATACTTCCCCCATAAGCTTCTATACGCCAGGGCTCGGCACGGTGAGCACAACGAGTACTCACTGTTTTGATCAAAAGAGATAGAGCGTGCTCTATCTATGGCCGTAAGAACGGCCATGCGGCTCTATTCTCTATGGAGAGGGGAGGGGTGAGCCGCGCTCACCTCTCCTCCTCTCCAGCGCGCCCGACGTGTGCCTGCCATATATATATATTTTAAGGGGAAGGGGGGCCCCATGCAGAAATCTGCTATGGGGCCCAGCCTCTCCTAGTTACGCCCCTGCCGAGACCCCTAATTTTACCATCAAAAACTGGGAAAACCTATTGACTCGAGTATAAGCCGAGGGTGGAAAATACATTGGTCACAGACTCCCTCCCCAGTATATAGCCAACCAGCCCCCGTCTGCGCCGTCTTCTTTATTGTGCAGGGCGCCGCCACAGATCCTCCCCGGCCGGCAGGCGCAAAGTATGACGGAAGCCTGAAGACGAGCCGCGCGGACATTGGGGGAGCAGCGCTGCACATATATAAGCTTATTATTTTTTAAGTATTTTTTACTTTATATTGACTCGTGTATAAGCCGAGGGGACATTTTTCAGCACATTTTTTGTGCTTAAAAACTCGGCTTATACACAAGTATATATAAAGAAAAAAATATGTTTTTTGTTACCCTGTAGGTAATTGCCTGGTAATTGCCTGGTGATTTTATTCTGTACTTCACATGCCAGATTATGGGAAGGGCTCCCAGGGCCCCCACCATCCAATGGTGGTTTATGTTGTGGGTGATTCCAGCAGATGTGCGGGCATTAAATCCGGACCAGTGTTCCCAAGTCTTCTGAACCGGCTGTTAACCCTTGTGTCTATGGCAGAGCAAGGGAACAATATGCTCTCTGCTCTGCCATAGGCTGAGAAGCGCACAGGAAATCTGTGTCCTTATCCATTGGCTTTATCCATTACTGGGGGGCTGAGGAAATCTGTGTCCTTATCCATTGGCTTTATCCATTACTGGGGGGCTGGCTTTATCCATAACTGGAAGCCTGGCTGTATCCATTACTGGGGGGCTGGCTTTATCCATTACTGGTGGGCTGGCTGTATTCATTACTGGGGGGCTGGCTGTATTCATTACTGGGGGGCTTTTTGTGTGCATCACTGGAAGCCTGGCTGTATCCATTACTGGGAGGCTGGCTGTATCCATTACTGGGGGGCTGGCTGTATTCTTTACTGGGGGGCCAGCTGTATTCTTTATTGGGGGGCTGGCTGTATCCATTACTGGGGGCTTTCTGTGTGCATTACTGGAAGCCTGGCTGTATCCATTACTGGGAGGCTGGCTGTATCCACTACTTGGGGGCTGGCTGTATCCATTATTAGGAGGCTGGTTGTATCCATTACTGGGAGGCTGGCTGTGTGCATCACTGGAAGCCTGGCTGTATCCATTACTAGGAGCCTGGCTGTATCCATTACTGGGGGGCTGGCTGTATTCATTACTGGGGGGCTGGTTGTACCCATTATTAGGAGGCAGGCTGTATGCATTACTCGGGGTCTGGCTGTGTGCATTACTGGAAGCCTGGCTGTATCCATTACTGAAGCGCGTGATGTATCCATTACTGGCAGACTGGCTGTATTCATGACTGGGGGGCTGGCTGTATCCACTTCTGTATTATATTCAGTGGGGGGCCTCTACCAGATTTTGTGATTTCCTGGCCACTCTGTAAATCTGGCAAAGGACGTGCCCTATCCTTTCTGGTGCGACAGCACGGCCCTGACCCAGTGGGGAATATGGCCATTCAAATGGATTCACATGTGTGCAGGGGGTCTAAATCCAGAGCAAGACAAAATGAGACAGAAGTATTTTAGTAAGCCTGCATCCTCAGAAGATCTATGGTTCCAGGATGATTGGAACAACCTCTCTGCAGACTTCCTGAAGAAACCTTGCACATATCTACCTATAGGAACTGAAGCTGTACATGACATGTTCTACACAACAGGTCACCTTCTTTCATTGCTTCAAGAATCAGTTTTGATACCTGTGTGACTATTGCAGGAGCTTTTTGGTGATAACTTTTTAGGGTCAACATGGGCAATCTAATTGGTCGTCAGCTACCAAGTCCCACACGGATTTAACATAATTTAACCAGACTTTCTACATAGTAAAATGGTATCATGGAAGACCCAAAATCCAATGAAAAAGCCAAGTTAACACTTTGTTTCCCATAATTCATGAATTAAAGCTTTGCTGCGTGTCCTGATCCAGTAATCTAGACATCACAGTCTGGCCCTTCTCAAGATTACTTATTCTTGCCTATTTTCCCACTTCCAGCCCATCAACTTCTAGATTTAGCTGTTCACTTGCTGCCTAATATATCCCACCACTAGACAGGCGCCAGTGTCACAAGATAATCAATGTACTTCACTATACCTGTCAGTAAATTACTATTATGCCTGATTGGTGTACAGTATGTCCTTAATGCTTTCCTTCTTCAGGAGTCTCCGACTTCTAGCTTAAAGCGGAAGATCACTAAATAGTTTTTTTATTTAAAGGGATAAATCTAAGATGCAGGGAAAAGGAAATCCCCCACTGATACTATTATCTCAAATATCTCCAAGTATGAGGGCGCTCAGGGAGGGAGATCTACACATCTTCTGTGTATTACGGTGTCTCTCCGCATAGTCTGGAGGAAGAGCTCGTTTATATCGATGTGATATTTTAATAACTTTATTGAGGACAATAAAATCTTAATCCCATAGGTTACTATAAAAGAAGAGAGCGCAATCATACAAATTATTAAGGGAGAGTTGTATTTGATGCGTCTTCCTAGAATGAGATTGTCGCCATATAATTTACTGTTTGTATAGAAAAAGCTTTAAAAATATAAATGAGGAAAAGCAAGGTAAAAACAATGCAAATAATAACCATAATTCCTAATCAAGATGTTGAAATATAAAATACATGTTAAAGGAATTCTGTCTGTTTTGAGAATGTAAGGATTCATTCATACGGCCGCTATGGGGGCCATGTGACCAGATCACAGCCCCCATAGACTTCTATGGCTCCCCGGGATGGTGCAGTGAGCACACTTAGATTTGTGGTGTGAACAATCGTCAGCCTATGGAGGGAGGAGGGGTGAAGAGTGCCCACCCCTCTCCCCTCCAGCCCTGCGCTTGCCCGGGATCCAGTCTAGTCTTGTCTAAAGCTACAACCCTAGAGATCTATTAACCTTTCAAGTTCCCATGTTTCGTGTCGTAGGGCAGCACGGTGGCTTAGTGGTTAGCATTATAGCCTTGCAGCGCTTGGAACCAGGGTTCAAGTCCTAGGGTCAACATCTGCAAAAAGTTTGTATGTTCTCTCCATGTTTGAGTGGGTTTCCTCCAAAACATACTGGTGCCGTGGTCCATTACAACCATGTTATCTAAGGGGTAATAGAGAGAATAGATCCTCTTCTATGAAACTGGCACCAAGCAACAGTGACGGATAAAAACTGGCATGGACTCTGGGCTATATATATTATAGCCCCTACAAGTCTGAAATCACTTCCTACATATGGTACTAGAATAAGTTTTTGGTGGCTAGGGTAGCCATGGGCCCCCTAGAAAACTTGGGCCCCCGGCTACCACCCAAACCAGCTATTTTGTATTATAATATACTATGGCCCAGCAAATTAAACTCAAAAAACACCAAATACATTGATTCTTTCCCCAAAAAGTTTTGTAAACAAAAAAATATTGTATATTGCCATGTCTACATTGACCCGGATCAGAGAAGTATCAAATTACCCCTTGACAAAACCAGTCATTTATTTTTTTTTAATGTATATAAAATTTATATTTTTATATCTCAAAAAATATATCAAAGAGTCTTGTTTTCCCCATAATGGTATTAATAAAAATGTCTTCCTGCAAAAATAAAAAGTTGTACTCAATGTCATGCCTAGACCTTGACTATGGAAAATTGATTTACATTCTACTATCATCGTGCTGTGCTCTTAATTCTCTGCATTGAGCTGCTCGCCCATCCTCTCTGCTCTGAGTAAGAGCTGCAGCAGTCTTTTGGTTAAATGCTACATCCGTCACAGTAGTGGAAAGGGAAGGGCTATGGAGAAGCTCAATGTATATAATTGTGATCGTGTGCACTTCCCGGGAACTTGGGTTCAAGTCCCAGGGTCAACATCTGCAAAGAGTTTGTATGTTCTCTCCGTGTTTGCGTGGTTTTCCTCCGGGTCCTCCGGTTTCCTCCCACACTCCAAAACATACTGGTAGGTTGATTAGATTGTGAGCCCCATTGGGGACAGGGACTGATTTGGCAAGTTCTGTGCAGCGCTGTGTAATCTGTGTGCACTATATAAATAAAGGAATTATTAACTCACCCTATAATATTTATGATGTAACATATGTGATGTTTGCTCTTTTGAATAAGTGGCCTAGTATGACGGCTGGGAGAGAAAACTTTGTGAGTTCTGATAGACTGCCCTTTAGAGAAGGATTATTTGAGGATTTAGTTTACACTAATGGAAAAATTAGACTTCATTTTTCAGGGCGAGATATTTGAATGACATTCAGAAAGTGCAGGGGATCATTTATTGTAAAATGAGAAAATGTTCAACATGTCAACTTTCCGGTCCAGCAAGTGCCAGCTTGTCGGCTGATTGCCATTGACATCCATTGGAATCATATTAAGACGCTATAATCCGTGGTGAATTTTTTCCAGATTTGGTCAGAAGCTGCTAAGTGCTTGTTTTTCATGGTCTTCAGCAAAAGTATCTTATCAAACAAGTAACTTCCAGATACATTAACTTGTATAGAGAACCACCAGGGGCAGAATAGGACTACCATGGGCCCTGGGCTATATGTATATTATAGCCCCTAAAAGTCTGAAATCACTTTCTACATATGGTACTTGACTCAGCATCTTGGGGATTGGAGGATGCGTTGCATTTGCCTGCTTTTAATCTGCAGTTTCAGGACCTTTGGAAGACCTTCAGAGGTCCTGAAATGGCTCTTGTGTACATGTGCATTGAGAGCAGGAACAAATGTACGAGGATTTTATGGGTGAAGGTCCTTCTCTGTATAAAAATAAGGTGGTTTAGGTTACCATTGGCCCCCTTGAAGGCTTGTGCCTCGGGATACTGCCCAAACCCCTATATTATAATCCATTATTGAGAACCCCGTAGGAGGAGATGTAAGCTCCTTCCTTTTTCCTTTAACTAGAGTTCCAAGCACCACTTAAAAAAAACACAAAAAATAGCCATCATGTCCTTTATCTCCCTCCCTTCAGCTGAGTCATCCTCTGCTCTTCAATGCAGGGGGTTGGGGGTTCAGAGACATGCCGGCAGACATGAATATCACACTCCTTTGGGACTCGCTGCCCCTCCTGACAGGGTGTAAGTAGGTTCACAAAGTTCATTTTCTGGGGATAGGAACTATGCAATTTTTTAGCTCAGTGAGGGCACAAGCTAGTATAGTGCTATGGGAAACATGAAGAGACAGAAGGATGGGAAGAAACTTACAGCCACAGAAGACCTAGAGTTAGTTCTCTGCAATGTTTGGAACAACCTCCCTGCTGAGTTCCTATAAAAAGCTCTGTGAAAGTGTACCTGTACCTGTATTGATGCTGCTTTGAATGAAACAGTGGTTAATATAAAAACTAGTTTGAGTTTTTATTATTTTTATTTATTATTATTATTTATTTATTTATTTTTTATTGGTTTATATAAAAACAATTTAGATTTTTTATTACTATTTAATTGATAAAAAAAAGTCACATTCTGCACCATTATTTCCACATCTATCTAAAACTTTTGCAGTTTAGTCAATCAAAACAATAACATGTGATTATCTTCTTGTATTTGTATTGTGTCTACATACATTTATTTTGCCTTTTTGTCAGTTTTATTACAGTGGGTGGATATTTAAGATGACAGAGGTGTTACATGACATATCTCAAAGGTTACAGTATGTTAATGAAGGCATCAATTAAACGTCAAGCAGATATTTGGGTTTGACTGTGTGGTTTTCTAAAAAAAATAATCTTATAAAACCACCTGGGAGACTCGATATTTTATATTCTAAAAAAAAAACTAAAAATACATGTCTGGAGGGAATAAGTGCATAACAGCATGAAGACGAGACATGATGTATACTAAGTGTTTACACAGGGCAGGTAAGAGAACTAGAGCTATTTACATGTATCATTGTATCTGCTGGATTTATATAGTGCACCATGGGAACATTTATCATAAGGTAAAGAAATACTGAGTGCTGGTACATGTTGGATTCTGCAGCAAGTGAATCCCATAGGGTTTGTTCATGACTTCAACCCCTCTTACAGAGTGTGGATTACTCTCATCTGCTGATGCTTTTCCTATTATTCTTATTGTGGTGGTTACGTATCACATGTCATAAAATGTCAAGTGCAGCAGATAAAATTGGTCCAGGGACTAACCAGGCATGAGCCCATATTCCTCTGCATCCACTGTTAGGATGGGAAGACTCTGGGTTGTATAATACTGACATAATGGGGCTCATTTACTAAGGATCTGCGGGACCGCGATTCCGTCGGGTTTCCCGAATATTTCCATTGTGCGCCGAATTGCCCCATTTGGCGCACGCGATCAGATTGTGGCGCATCGGCGCCGGCTTGCAGGCAAAAGAAATCAGGGGGGTGTGGCCGCGGAATTTAAAAACGGAATTGTGTCGCAAGACATGCACTCACATACACCAGGAAGAAGCAGGTGTACTCCGGCAGACCTCAGTGCCGGATGCAGGAACTCGGACGCCTGGGCTTAGTGAATCACGGCAGACCCGAATCCGCGTCAGACAACGCACCGCGGGATCGCGACAGGACCAGGTAAGTAAATTTGCCCCAATGGGGCACATTTACTAAGAACAGTGCATTCTGTACTAGGTGCAGCTGCCTGTGTAGTGTGTAGGGGGCGCCAGATTCAGATGCACCACTTTTTTTTTTTTTTGGTGCACCTTTAACATGGGCCGTGCAACATTCTGGCGCATGGTCCAGCTGAGTACTGGAACACCCCCTTCAGTGGAAAAGGGTTGCATGCGACATATGTGGTGCAGACACTTCTTAAACGGCTGCGCCAGCAGTTTGCACTGAAAAGATCATGCAAAGTCCAATGGAAAATTGGCAAACAGAGCTAAGAAAATGTACCCCAATTGGTGATGAGCTGATCCAAACCTGCAATGCTCAGATCCGTGCCAAACATCTAACTTAGGTCACATGTTCCAGTTTAGTTAATCCCTCTATGTTAATTATCAGGGGTTGGGGTTAGGTCCCGGCCCCGATTATAATATTGAGGATCGGGTTCAGTAAACTTGGCGAAACCTGAATCTTAATGGGTACACTCATCACTCAACATTTAGAATGCAACGTACACGATCAAAGCCAATGAAATCTTAAAGGGGTTGTACAAAGGAAAGGGGATAACAAAGTGATTGGTGGACGTCTAACAGTTGGGACCTCTACTGATAACAAAAATAGTTTTGAGGTTCGGATTCCATGAACTCACCTAACCTATACCCCAATGGGTTCTCTCACTCTCACTACAGGCAGTCCCCGGGTTACACACAAGATAGGGTCTGTAGGTTTGTTCTTAAGTAGAGTTTGTATGCAAGTCGGAACTGTATTTTTTATCATTGTAATCCCAGACAGAACTTTTTTGGTCTCTGTGAAAATTGGATTTTAAAACTGTTGGGTTGTCATAAGAATCAATATTAACACTAAATCTTCATTATAGACACCTGTGATAACTGTTACAGCTGATTATTGTAGCCTAGGACTAAAGTACAATAAATTACCAATATCCAGAGGTCTGTTTGTAACTATGGGTCGTATGTAAGTCGAGTGTTCTTAAGTAGGGGACCGCCTGTATTTATAATGCAAAGTAGATGTTCAATGAAAGCCAGGGAACCAATGAAATCTTAAAGGGGTTGTACAAAGGAAAGGGGATAACAAACTGACTGGTGAAAGACTGATGGAATCACTACTGATATTCACGCAGAAAACATTTTGTGATACATATTTTCAGATCTATCATACCGTATTATGCCTTCTGGACAATTTCTTTGATATGACCTCCTTTCCTTGACCTTTAAGTTGAATACAGTTTTTCACTGTGTATTTGGTTAAGTTGGATTGTGCCTGTTCAGGATTCTTCTAAATCCTGCTCCTCTCTATATACAGCCAAAGGGTAACATAATAGAATTCTGTCTGTCCACAGTCTCCACTAGATGGAGCTCATGCATTAAAAAGATATTGCACATTTTGTAGAAATCCTGTGTCAGGGCTTGTTACATCCTAGTCGAAAAAGACCAGAAATCCCAGACACCGAGAGCTGCCACAAGAACCAAGTATGGCTTTTTTAATGTTTTATTTTACAACAAAGGTCAAAAACTAATTACAAAGAATCTGCCATCAAAATCAAGCATGGTAAACCAGAGGCACTTACTCATAGATCCAAACACTGAGACTTAAATTTATTATCCATGTCCTCCTTCCTTCTAAAATCATGCTAAAATTATGTTAATGAGTCAGAGGGGCTCTGTGAGGTGTTACCTCTGTGCTGCAGCTTCACAGACTGTAACACTGTCTCCTTATACTTCCAGGAGAAAGAAGCTATCGTGGGGCACTAATAGGCCAAATCATATCGACAATAGTGATAAATAGCTGGAAATAATCTGTATTGAAAATCTTTTATTATATACAATCTTTTATTATATAAAACAACAAACAGTGATAAAAATAAAAGTCTAGGTAACGCGTTTCGGTTATAAAAACCTTCTTCAGACCAAAATAGACAGATAATACATCCGGCAGATAACCTGTATGTAGATAGATAAAAAATAGATACTTACAATAGCTGAAATTACATTATATGAATAGTTTGAAAGCAAGAATAATGCAATATGATATAAGGAAATACATTGAGTAGCATCACATATGGATGTAAACAAAATTAGTGTATGATAAAATTACTGTCTCAAATACTCTATAACTTTCAAAATAATATTGCATTATTCTTGCTTTCAAACTATTCATATAATGTAATTTCAGCTATTGTAAGTATCTATTTTTTATCTATCTACATACAGGTTATCTGCCGGTTGTATTATCTGTCTATTTTGGTCTGAAGAAGGTTTCTATAACCGAAACGCGTTACCTAGACTTTTATTTTTACCACTGTTTGTTGTTTTATATAATAAAAGATTTTCAATACAGATTATTTCCAGCTATTTATCACTATTGTTGATACGATTTGGCCTATTAGCGCCCCACGATAGCTTCTTTCTCCCGTTTTTTCCGTTTTTTACTCCACTGTCTACACCGGCTTCTATTCGAGGTCCGGGTATTTTGGAGCTGTGGGAGCTGCGTAGAACAAACCATCCATCTACTCCTGCTATTGGCTTCAATTAGCCATACGATCCGGAACCCTTCCCCCGGGTGGGCTACAAACTGCACTTTAACAAGGTGCTTTCAGGTGAGCAGTACTCTCTTCTCTCACCAACCATTGATCCCAACAGTATTACACGAGGCGCCGTCCTCTCTTGTTGTTTTTTCGTTCTGTTTACATCCTAATACTTCCAACACTTTCCCACTCTCTCTGCCGGCTGTAATCTAACAGCAGCAGGGGAAGTTTCAAACTACAGTGTGTGAATGGGGAAGTGCTCATGTACTGTGTAACAGCCTGTGAATCTGCAGCATGGAGGGCCTCTGGTAACAACAAAGGAGTCCTTCTGGCTCATAAACATAATTTAAAAAGTTTATTTTAGAAGGAAGGAAGACGTTATACTTCTAAGTTATATCAATTTATATTTTGCTTTCAATCCTTTCCCTTTCTTGGTCGAACTTGATGGTCGAACTATGGAAACTATAGGAGTTAAATTTTGTAATTCAATAATTAGGGTTAAAATAAGTTATAATGTGGTAGTTGTTTCAAATATTCCATAGTGAGAACAAAACTTCGAAAGTTTCTTAAAGTGACAGTGAGAGTTTAGCTTTGGAGGTAGGTCCATGGATGTAAGTGCAGAGTATCCTATACATATCCTACAGACTGCCCTGATAAATGGTAATGTCACCTGTCATTATCTATCAGCGTCACAGATCTCTATGTAGTGACCTTCAGAGCAGTTATAGCTGCGGGCTGGGAAACACCGCTCCTCAGACTATTCGCCATTATCCATCTCGTCTCAGATGGGTGGGTGACAGATTGTGAATCTATAGCGATATACGGAGTAGAGGCGACAGCTAAGTATGGCGGACGCCCTGTAATAGAAATACACTAAGCAAACCAGTTTCTTAAAAATTGTTTCAATTAATTTGTGACGGTTCGTTGCGTGATTTGTCACTGCGTCTGAAACAGACTGAAAGAAAATTGATCTTATGATGGCAAACACACTATAGAGCAATGCAATTTTATTCAGCTCGTGTTATTACCCATGAAGCCGTGCAGCATATCGAGAGATGAATTGGACTGGAGTTTATTTTATTCTGCAGAGATAAAACGAGGAAGAATTCAGCCATCGCACTGCATTGTATGTGATGACTAGGACTCGGGAACATCCTTGTGCTGCATATCCTATGGGGGAGACTGATGATGGCTTCTCCACCAGTGTTCTGGCAGAGAAGGTTCAAGAATTTACCCCTCAAAGCCATTTTTTGCCTTTTCCCAGACCGACAATCCACTTTGGGTGAGGAGCGATCGCAGGGAATGTTCACGCTCTGGACAATTACTATAGTCTCTGCTGGAAAACCGGAAGTGACTATTGTAACAAACTTCTCCAGTTCATACCTGGTCTACAGAGAAGAACTGGCGTTGGGAATTTTAAGACTGGTGTTCAAAACAGGGGTTTTCTAACAAAGCAAGTTTCCACAGGATAGGACCTGACTTGCTGATTGGTGGGGGTTTCAGTGATGGGATCCCCATAGATCATGAGAACGGGGGTCCGATGCACCCCCATCGCACCCCTCATAACAGCACCAAGGTGGCCGGAGCAGCCTATCACGTATGCTCAGGCAATATCTGTGAGGTCCAAAGAGATGAACAGGGCAACTCAGCCAAGTGTGACCCGCTGCTCCGGCCATCTCGGTACTGCTACGAGGGCTGCAACGGGGGTACACTGGACCCCATCTCAGCCCTGTTCTAGTGATCTGTGGGGTGAGACCCTCAACAAGTCAGGCAAGTCAGGCCCTATCCTGTGGGAAAACCCCTTTAATGAATAACCTTTATGTATGTATCACCATATATATTTTTCTATGAATTAATTCTGATGTTTCTAAATTAGGATTTTCTTTATGGCAGAGTCTGAGTGCCCAAACTGCAACCCAAAACCAACATATTTATTGAAAAATACAGAGACAGCAATTTAAGCAGTAACTTATTACTACCAAGTCTACCATGGCTTTCACTGATATCAGAGTCCTAAGGACACCAATACCCAGGGTCGGCTTCAGAGGGTGGCAAACCAGTGCCCCTTGTCCTAAAGGGGCACCCTGCATGTGGACTTTTGTGGACAGAGGATGAATTGTTCCTTTAATTCCCCTTGGTTGAATGCCCTGGTCAAGACGTTTATCATCTATCTTCTGTCTATATATCTGTCATCTATCTTTCTAGTTATCTATCTCTACAATTTGTATATTTTCCTATTTCTATATATCTGTCCATCTAACCATTTATCTATCTAACTGCATTGGCATATGAGTATATGCCATCCTATGAGCGTCCTATAGTGTGGTCCTTGTAACTGCATCTGCATATGGGTAACATCCTATAGGCCCGTTCCACACTTGCGAGTGTGATGGGATGAACTTGCATCACACTCGCAACGCATGCTGCTGGGAACGCATGACCCGAACGCTGAACATGCTGAGTTCACTCCCGGTGTGCAGCGTTCGGGCCGTGCGTTCCTGGCAGCATGCGTTGCGAGTGTGATGCGAGCTCATCGCATCACACTCGCAAGTGTGGAACGGGCCATAGTGTGATGCCTGTGACTGTAACTGCATATAAGTAACATCTGTACTATACTCCCGGCATGTACAGTGTCACATAGTGACAGTAATCCAAATCTTACTTCCAAATATAATGCAAAGGCACCAGAAAGGGGGAGGCGGGTTGTGATTGAAATTAATATTTATTATTGTTGTCAACATTTTTTGATTGGGGTGCTTAAATTTTAATGTATGATATACAATAGCTGAACTCTTGCTCCGGACCCAGGAGCCTCCAGCTATGCCCCTGGCTGACCCTGTCAGATATTTCCCATAAAAATTTGAGTTGACAATATTGACCATAGATTTGTCTTCTCATTTCTTATGTTTGTACTATAGGATTCTATCATTTGCTTGTATTTTCAGTGGACTGGTGTGGAAATCCTTCAGAAGACTATCAGATACTGTTTGCCTAAGAAGCAGCAGCTGTTTGATACGGTAAAATGATAAGACAATATAAGATCCTGTGTTCTTCTATCTAGTAAAAGAAAATTGTGAATTTGTGACTTAGTTGTATGGAGAGAAAAGTGGAGCCTAAATAATCTCTGTCTTGGACCTCCTGGCCGGTCGGGACTACGATGGCCATGGACCTTGAGCTGTATCAATATTGTGCGCCATTACATGTCTAATTTTTTTAATGGCATTTACTTCCTTTATATGGTACTAGAATCAAGCTACTTGGGAAGGAGGGAAACCCTTCTGTCCACTATTGTTTGTGCAGTTTGAGGATGTTTGGAGTACTGGTTCTGGAGGGACCTTTGTATAAGTATGTGTTGAGAGCATGAGAATTTCACATCTGGAGGTCCTTCCCGTTATTATCTCTACAGAGCTGACTCGGTGAATGGTTATGGTGGTCATGGACCCCCTAGAAGCCTTGGGCCTGGGGCGGCTGCCAAAACCACCTATATTATAATTCACTACAGGCAGTCCCCGGGTTACGTACAAGATAGGTTCTGAAGCTTTGTTCTTATATCGAATTTGTATGTAAGTCGGAACTGTATATTTATAATTGTAACCCCAGACAACATTTTTTTGGTCTCTGTGACAACTGGACTTTAAAAATGTTGGGTTGTCATAAGAACCAGTATTTACAATAAATCTCAATTACAGACACCTTCGATAACTGTTATAGCTGTTTATTGTAGCCGAAGACTAAAGAACAGTAAATTACCAACATCCAGAGGTCCGTTTGTTACTAGGGTTCGTCTGTAAGTCGGGTGTTCTTAAGTAGGGGATCACCTGTTCTTTTCCCAGATGACAGTAGCGAACCTTATAGGATGCGTAAATCAACAGAACTGATTGGTTGGTAACAATTTAGCAGGGGCTAGATAAAAAATATCAACTGTGCCGAAATCAACACACAGAACAGTTTAGGTATTTCCACTGTTACATCGGTCTATAGAGGGGGTGGGGGAGCCAACTGAACCTCCTATGTTGGAAAGAACACATGAGACAACCTGTTTAACAAAAAAACAATTCTTTTCAAAATATAGTGAATGGAAATACAACATTAAAATGGAACAGTAACATGAGTAAAAAAAAAAAAACCCTAACAAAAGGCAAAAACCAAACAAAAACCAAATGAGGCAGAAGTCTGCTCTATATGGAAGCAATTTTACATGGAAAATCCATAAACCAGGAAATTGGATGTCTATGAACAAACAAAAGCATGTGAGAAATTAAATAAGCGTTCTCCCCTTTCGGTAGATAACCTACAGCGTATGTGACCCACCTGACCTCGCCTCTCCGCCTGACACAATCACTCTCAGATTTATCAGCTCACGTTGGTGAGTGGCCGTGCAAGTATTAGATTTATTAAGACAAATTGCGGAAACATTCAGGCAATGTTCCGGATGAGTGACTTTTTCCGAAATGTTGCCGGAGTGTTTCTGCACTGGGTGTACCGGTTATGTATGTAATATAATTGTTACATAGACTCATTCATTATTACAGTGTTGCTGACTCATTTGCTTTCCATATAATATAGGGAAATGGTAGAATTTGTCAGGTCGGTTCAACTCTAGCGTCATACATGGAAATGCAGAGCAGTCATATAAATAGTCTCAAACCCATGAGCAAGCAAATTACTAGAATAAGGAAGATGTCATCGGAATGAATCGCTCCCTTCATCTATGTCAAGTGATCAGCAATAAGAATCTCCAACTCTTGTGCGCCGGCGTGTGATAAATAACCCCCTGTGTGTTTATATTTATATCAGTTCTAGAAAGGGTGATTTCAATTTTTATGTTTTTAAATGTATTTATTTATCTTATTACTGTATTTGCTGACACCCTAGGGCAGTGGTGGCGAACCTATGGCACTGGTGCCAGAGGCGGCACTCGGAGCCCTCTGTGTGGGCACCCAGGCCATCACCCCAGAATGAAGTTCACCGGACAGGACTCAAAGAATCTTCCCACAGAATCTTCCTACAATGATAGACGAATTTGCCCTCCTCCTTTCAACTGCATTGGTGTCTTTAGGAGGCTAAACGATTTAAAGTTGTCAAAGAACAAGGAGAAAAAAATTACTGTTTAAATTGCTTTGCTGGCACTTTGCAATAAATAAGTGGCTTTTGGTTGAAGTTTGGGCACTCAGGCTCTAAAAGGTTCGCCATCCCTGCCCTAGGGTACTTTAACCATAGGGGATCTGTTCATTCCTGTATTGCAGTATATGGTGGCTTTACTGATGATCTGTTACAATGCAACACCACTCTACGTAAATGACAATGCCTGGAGCCTCAAACAGACTCCAGGCTGTCATGGTGGCTGATCTTGGCTCCCTGATCAAGGTGAGCAATGATCCCCTCCAAGATCACAGCACCCATGCGTTGCTGGAATTTAAATGCCTCCAGTGGTTTTGCTGGTGGCCTTTAAATGGTTAACACCCATGATTGGTGCCAGCATTTTGCAGCACACACCCATGACAGACCCCATGGTGTACAGGTACATGGAGCATAAAGGAGGGGGTCTAAATGAATTTTAGTGCATTATTTGCTTTTTGGGTGGGTTCTGAATATGTCTGGGGTTCTGATATTTTTCTTAAGTCCACTGAATAATATTAAATCATGAAACAGCGCTACATAGCTGGAGATGGACCTCAATAACTATTTTTTTTCAGGTTTTTCCAGGAGTTATTTTTGTTACAAATAACTTCATTTCAGGTCAGGTCATCAGAACACATAGAGGCTTATTTACTAAGGGTCCCGCAGCCGCATTTCCGTCAAGGATTGCGCCACTGGGACAGGTAAAATGTAGAAGGCAATTGTGTCACACGCGATCGGATTTTGGTGCAATCGCACCGGCTTTCATGCGACACAAATGGGGGGCGGGCCACCGGGCGATCCGGCGGATTCGGACAAACTAAGGGATTTAACTTAAAAATTGTGTCGCAAGACATGCAATTACATTCCCCAGGAGGAAGATGGTGAACTCCGGCGTACCTGATCGGGGAAGCGACACATTCAGGAAATTGCCACACGATCTTATTGAATCGTGGCACTTTCGGGAGCTCCTCCGGACCAGGTAAGTAATGTGCACCATAGGGTTTAGAGCCTCTATCAATTATTTCTTTTAGTCTAAAGTGCCAGAATTTTTACAGGGTCACCTCAATCCGACTTATAGTGGCCAAGCTGGTGTACTGCAGCTAAAAATTAAATTTTTTCGCCAAAATAGGGAATATCAAAGAGGTTTTTTTTAATTATGTCATCAATCTATGATGTCAATCTCTGTTTTATTTTTAAACCTCATCCATAGTGAAAAATAACTTTCAAAAAGTTGTTACAAAAAGATCTAAAACGAAATGAAACAAGTGCACCCTATATACACGGGCTGTAAGGTAGGTTTCACTGTCAATCTTCTCTCTTTGGCATCTGTCAAAACTAATGTTTGACTTAGTCATACTCCTGACACAGGCAGACAACTCTAACGCCTCACAATCATTTGCCTGTCAAGCGGTTGAGTGAATACTCTATGATTTATACGAGACTTCTCAAATATGATATATGAATTTATTAGCCATATTTTATTTATTTTGCTTAAATCACAGAAACACCTTATTTAAATCATAGAACCCATCATTTATTTTTTGGTAGAGATATAATCACCTGCCAGTTTGGCATTGGGGTAAGATTACATTCCATGATACATTCTGCTTCTTTTTTGTCCTTGAAGTGGCATTTTCTATAATTCATGGAGTGAGAGAAAAAAAACCTAAAAATAGTTTTCGCTTTTTGCACCTAGATGAAAGCAAGAAAGAAAAACTAAAGACACATATAATCCAAAGTCACCTACTGACTCGTATGTTAGGGGTTGGTCCATCACCCAAATCTCTGACTTACAGATCGCGATTTCTCCTTCATGCCATCTCCACGCCACATGGCTACATCAGGAGGCCTAAGTCTATGATGTAGTTGTTTCGAGATCCAATTCACTAGGACAGTGATGGCAAACCTTTTAGAGACCGAGTGCCCAAACTACAACAAAGACCCGCTTATTTATCACAATGTGCCAACACAGAAATGTAATTTGTGATTAATACTCCCTTCTCCGGCACAGTTTTCATTGATTCCAGCACCCTGAGGACACCAATAAAGCAGAAAATAGTCCCAGGTAGAGCTGTCACTTTAAAATAGCTCTGTGCACAGCAAGTCCTGGGCTGTCTGGGACTGCAGGAAGATACCTGGAGTCATCTCTGGTGATGGCCTGAGTGCCCACAGAAAGGGCTCCGAGTGCCACCTCTGACACCAGTGCCATAGGTTACAGGTACAGGGAGGGGGAGGAGATAAGCTGTGACATCATCTATTGTCAGTAGTGATGTAATGATGGGTCAGTGTTATCTATATAGAGGTCATTGTACAGGGAGGGGGAGGAGATAAGCTGTGACATCATCTGTTGTCAGTAGTGATGTAATGATGGGTCAGGGGGGAGGAGATAAGCTGTGACATTATCTATTATCAGTAGTGATGTAATGATGGGTCAGTGTTATCTATATAGAGGTCATTATGCAGGGAGGAGGGGATAAGCTGGGACATCATCTATTGTCAGTAGTGATGTAATGATGGGTCAGTGTTATCTATATAGAGGTCATTGTACAGGGAGGAGGAGGAGATAAGCTGTGACATCATCTATTGTCAGTAGTGATGCAATGATGGGCCAGTGGTATCTATATAGAGGTCATTGTAAAGGGAGGGGGAGTGATAAGCTGTGACATCATCTATTGTCAGTAGTGATGTAATGATGGGTCAGTGTTATCTATATAGAGGTCATTGTACAGGGAGGAGGAGGAGATAAGCTGTGACATCATCTATTGTCAGTAGTGATGTAATGATGGGTCAGTGATATCTATATAGAGGTCATTGTACAGGGAGGGGGAGGAGATAAGCTGTGACATCATCTATTGTCAGTAGTGATGTAATAATGGGTCAGTGTTATCTATATAGAGGTCATTGTACAGGGAGGAGGAGGAGATAAGCTGTGACATCATCTATTGTCAGTAGTGATGTAATGATGGGTCAGTGTTATCTATATAGAGGTCATTGTACAGGGAGGGGGAGGAGAGAAGCTGTGACATCATCTATTGTCAGTAGTGATGTAATAATGGGTCAGTGTTATCTATATAGAGGTCATTGTACAGGAGGGGGAAGAGATAAGCTGTGACATCATCTATTGTCAGGAGTGATGTAATGATGGGTCAGTGTTATCTATATAGAGGTCATTGTACAAGTGGGGAGGAGGAGATAAGCTGTGACATCATATATTGTCAATAGTGATATAATGATTGGTCGGTGTTATCTATATAGTGATGTACAGGGAGGAGGAGGAGATAAGCTGTGACATCATCTATTGTCAGTAGTGATGTAATGATGGGTCAGTGTTATCTATATAGAGGTCATTGTACAGGGAGGGGGCGGAGATAAGCTGTGACATCATCTATTGTCAGTAGTGATGTAATGATGGGTCAGTGTTATCTATATAGAGGTCATTGTACAGGGAGGGGGCGGAGATAAGCTGTGACATCATCTATTGTCAGTAGTGATGTAATGATGGGTCAGTGTTATCTATATAGAGGTCATTGTACAGGGAGGGGGAGGAGAGAAGCTGTGACATCATCTATTGTCAGTAGTGATGCAATGATGGGCCAGTGTTATCTATATAGAGGTCATTGTACAGGGCGGGGGAGGAGAGAAGCTGTGACATCATCTATTGTCAGTAGTGATGTAATGATGGGTCAGTGTTATCTATATAGAGGTCATTGTACAGGGAGGGGGAGGAGATAAGCTGTGACATCATCTATTGTCAGTAGTGATGTAATGATGAGTCAGTGTTATCTATATAGAGGTCATTGTAAAGGGAGGGGAGGAGATAAGCTGTGACATCATCTACTGTCAGTAGTGATGTAATGATGGGTAAGTGTTATCTATATAGAGGTAATTGTACAGGGAGGGGGAGGAGATAAGCTGTGACATCATCTGTTGTCAGTAGTGAGGTAATGATGGGTCAGGGGGGAGGAGATAAGCTGTGACATTATCTATTGTTAGTAGTGATGAAATGATGGGTCAGTGTTATCTATATAGAGGTCATTGTACAGGGAGGGGGAGGAGATTAGCTGTGACATCATCTATTGTCAGTAGTGATGTAATGATGGGTCAGTGTTATCTATATAGAGGTCATTGTACAGGGAGGGGGTGGAGATAAGCTGTGACATCATCTATTGTCAGTAGTGATATAATGATGGGTCAGTATTATCTATATAGAGGTCATTGTACAGGGAGGGGGAGGAGATAAGCTGTGACATCATCTATTGTCAGTAGTGATGTAATGATGGGTCAGTGTTATCTATATAGAGGTCATTGTACAGGGAGGGGGAGGAGATAAACCATGACATCATCTATTGCCAGTAGTGATGTAATGATGGGTCACTGTTATCTATATAGAGGTCATTGTATAGTGAGGGGGAGGAGATAAGCTGTGACATCATCTATTGCCAGTAGTGATGTAATGATGGGTCACTGTTATCTATATAGAGGTCATTGTATAGGGAGGGGGAGGAGATAAGCTGTGACATCATCTATTGCCAGTAGTGATGTAATGATGGATCAGTGTTATCTATATAGAAGTCATTGTACAGGGAGGGGGAGGAGATAAGCTGTGACATCATCTATTGTCAGTAGTGATGTAATGATGGGTCAGTGTTATCTATATAGAGGTCATTGTACAGGGAGGGGGAGGAGGTAAGCTGTGACATCATCTATTGTCTGTAGTGATGTAATGATTGTGTTTTTTTAGATGTGTTCTCTTCGACTGTAATACTGTCTCTTGGGATCAGTCTATTATTAAGCCAGGTGGCCAGACTGAAGATTGCAGGATTACATTACCTTTAAAAAGATCATCAAGAATTCTTAAAAAATATGTTTAACATGAAAAATTTTTCTGGTGGCTCCTTCCCTTTAACCCCTTTCTGATATTTGACGAAATAGTACTGCATGGTGGGAGGTCCTTTCCTCCAGTGGCAGCCCTCGGGTCTGCCAGTGCCCTGGAGCTGTATAATGTACCCCGCAAGCAGGACCTTGCCTCCTGGCACGATCTGGCTGTAATATTTCAAAATTTCAAAACCCCCCCAAAAAAATAAGAGGACACATGAAAAAAACATGTCGACATAAAGCTGACTTTTGGTAAATCTTATCTATCAAATTTTTGCTGTTATAACTATGGGGCAAATTTACTTACCCGATCATGTCGCGATCTCCGATATGGACGGTCCGACGTAGATGAAGTCCGGCGCGATTCACAAAGCTCATAGTTCCTGCATCCGTCGCTTCCCCGCTGAGGTCCGCCGGAGTTCATCTTCTTCTTCCTGGTGCTTGTAAGTGCGTGTTTTGCGTCACAATTCGAAATGTTAAATCCTGCGCGTAGTCCAAATGCCGATTTGTGTCGCGTGCGACAAAATCCTCTGTTAAATGGCACAAAAATGCCTTCGTAAATGAGCCCCGATGTGTTGAAAAAGTAGAATGTTTTGAATTTGAAAATCTAGAAGTTTTCCAAAAATGTAACCAAATTTTTTTCATAAATTAACGCAGAACATACCACCAACATTTTCCAATTAACATGAAGTACAAAGTGTCTCAGGAAAACAATTTCTAAATCACTTGGATATGTTAACGCGTTCCAAAGTTATGACCACTTATAGTGACACAGGGCAGATTTGAAAAAATGGGGTGAAAAGTGGCTTCGGCAGCAAGGGGTTAACCTTCAGAACCTGATCTATATATGAAATGTCTTGTCATTTGGTCACTGGTAATATCAGTGAAATTTTAATGAATTAATGCCTAAACTTTGAGAGTGTTGTATAATAATCCCCCAAATTCTGGAGATGCAGCAATTAAGGAAATGCCGGGGCTATGGGACTGTGTTGTCGCCATGAAGTGATGGATTACCCCATCTCGATGAGCGCCGCGCTCGGTGCAGGCCGATCTGCCAGCTGTTCTAATTGTGTCACAATCACTTTCGCAGAACAATGCGCCCCTCCTGATACTGATCAAAGAGTCGCTTCTGTGTCAGACCTCACTTAACCAGTTAAGTGCTGCCCGCGCATCCTAATGCTGCCCTTAGGCATCCTGCAGTTTAGCTTCACTTGTCCCCCAGATACACGTTATAAAGGATATGTTTCGAGATGTCACCGTTTTTTATATTTTGTCAGTCTCTAGTTTCTCTAACATCCAGTCATGCTGGGATCAATTGATTGATCCTTAAGATTCTTATCTGTGACTCTTTTGTAACCTATCGTGCAAGACGTGCTCGAGAGAAAACGCCGCCGTGTATTGTAACTCAAGCTTCATGTCTTGGGGAAAGTGTCTAAAGCAGAATTGTTACCAGATCCACAGTCTCGGGTTCATGGGGAGAGTCTTTATTTGTATAGTGTGACCCGGAGCCGTATGACTTGCATTTGATTTTTATGATTTATCTCCTTTTTTTCTTATTCTGACGAGGAAGTGATATTTAGTTCCGCAATAAATTGCATTTAAATTGTGCCAGGGATTCTCAAATGTCACATGAAGATAATTCCATGTATCATGGAAATGAAATCTACTGTAACACGTATTTTATACTAAATTAAGACATTTTCCATGGAAATTTGAATCCAAATTGGAATGGAGCAAAATGCGCCACGTGTAGGACGTGGCAAATAGCACTCAATAAATTTAATGTAACTATCACTGTCTTTGCCCCTCCATAAAATCACATAATTACTAGCCACAGCATAGATTAATCCCATATTTGTTGGCAATTCTTGCCATAAATTATTTTTCGGAGCTGCCAAGTTCTGCCAAGTCTTGGTCAAAATAGTTGCAAATTGTTTGCAAATTAAACTTTTATCAAAATTTTCTTAACATTGTCGAACAGATCCCTTACTAAATTCCCTGATTCCCTGTCTTCCTTTTAAGTACTGCAGTAATGACATCACAGGTTGCACAGGAGTAAATTATGACATCATCCTTTGAAGGACCTGATTATTAAGGCAGCCATCTTGTTTCAGTTGTTGTTAACAGAATTTAGAAAGATCTTTTACAGTAGAACCATAGGCATCTGTGGTCTGGAAAAGACGTATTGGGGATCCTGTGTTATCTACAGTTGATGTTACCTATCATGGTAATCCTCTCTGTGATGATAAAAAGTGATCTCTATAGAGCAGGAAGCTATAAAGAGCTCAGAGGCCTGAAGAAAAAAAAACAAGACTTTTGGAGTAGCTGGAAATATGAAAAATAGAAACATTATGCAAATTCCTTAACAAATAAATGATTTTGTAAAAATGTATTTCTTTTAAATCGGTTGTCTGAGATTAAGAAAAATGCTGCTGCGATCCCTCTGTAACATATCAAAAAGTATTTACCTCCAGCTCTGGACCCCTGGTGGTGGTCCTGATCCGTGTTATCATTTCCATTCTGTAGGCACTGAATTGAGGACTGACATGAATGTAACAGCACCTCCCAGCCGCGAATGAAAAGTGTGAGATTGGAGGCTGCATATAACTCTTTTTAGGGTAACCGGAGCACCAGATGGGCCTCAAATGGATGGAGTTGATCGAAAAACCCAATTCTGCAAATATGGCAGTTGCTTAACTTCCTGCCAGATTGCCAAAAAATTGATAGTACAAGGGAACAAAAGCAGCATATATGGGCGCTAAAACCAGAAAATGCTAGTGAGTTATAAAATTGATGAAAAGATACTAGGTGACTATGTAAAATGCTTCAGTCATAAGATGTAAAAAAAAAAGTTAGAAATTAAACATACAAAAATTTTACCTTAGTATTATGCATTATGCATAGCCAGAGAATGTCTTGTAGAATCACAGAATGGGATAAACGGACTGATAGGGAACAGGGGAGATCTTGTACCTACCATTCGGTGCGGGAGATATCTGTATCCACAGCACATCCAGCTCGGCTACATACACAGAGAGAGCTCTGTCATATGACCTCCTCCTCTGCAATCAGGTAGCAGTAACCCTATCTCCTCCTTTGAGTCCGTAGATTTGTTTATCAGCCGTATTCACAGGGCTTGTCAGCACGGGCAGGGGATGGAGCTGCTTCAGCACTGAGATAACAAAGAAAATGCTTTATATATGTAACAAAGATAATAAACAAAGTTGTTCTACATCCCAAGAGCTATTTTTACAGTTGTTCTTTAAGTACCAAATTATTTATTCTTATTACAATTGTAGTCAGTAATTAGTTACATGCCCATAATTTGGTTTAAGTTTTTTTTTTATATAAATACAAAATACCATATATACTCGAGTATAAGCTGACCCAAGCATAAGCCGAAGGCCCCTAATTTTACTACAAAACCTGGTAAGAACAAATTTTTTTTTACTTGAGTATAAGCCGAGTTTGGGTTTTCAGCGCATTTTTTTTTGTGCTGAAAAACTAGGCTTATACTCGAGTATATATGGTATATTTTACATCGTTGAGGGAGCAACCCTTGTAGACATTTCTTTCGCAAAGCTTTTCCTTGACTATAACAAAAAGAATTGCTCATAGTCACCATTTTTCACTGCCACAAGCAACATGTACTACAATATATTATTCACCTTCTAATCGCATTATTCTATTGACAATGTGGCTCTTACTGTCATTTACTGAGAAGGAACAGAAAATTAAAGTGTTCTCTTTCTGGGAAGCGGTGGATGTGCCGCTCACGATGGAGCAATGTGGCTGCCATATATTGATGTACTGCACCAGAGAATCTGCTGTCCCCGGATTACACATTTATAGCGTTGCCTCTCGGTGGAGACTGAAGGGGGACATCGCCGGGAAAGATGTTGTCTTTGTAAAGAAATGTTTCTTTAAACTCACAGTAAATTACCAGTCCATTGATTACAATGTCAGAGAATAATTGCTTTATAACTATAGGATTTGTACAATATTGTAGACTATGTTTCCATGTATTGTGGTGAGTTATGATGTCTGTCATATCGGCTTGATAACATTTTCAATCCCATGCTAGCGGCTATGAATCTTTTGCACAGACATCACTTCTATGGCTTTTTATTAAATAAATATTTCTTTCTCTTTTGTTTTGTTCCAATATCCCTTTTTGCATGTCTCTTGGGCAAAAAAGAAATTAGTTTGCAAAAAAAAGTGCTACTTCCAGCCACAGAGTATCAAACAAGAATGGTAGGATATTGTAAAAATAAGGAGTTTCGTAATCGTTCACATCAAGTCTTGGTGTCTTGTATCAGAAGTAACTTGGATATCAGTGCAGTCTCATATTTAACATCTGCAGCTTGTTCCCATTTCTGGTGGGCACAGCTTATTTCCTCTACCTCACTCTCTCTGCTCGTAACTAGTGATGAGGGTACCCGATAAAATCATTTTAAAATCCTGGTTGAGTTCAGGTTTGGGTAACAAACCCCGACCCCAAGTAGTAGCACCTGAGATCGGCGTTGGCACCAATCGCAGGTGTAATCTGAAGATGTCACAGATCTAATGTCTAATGACCTAATGCATTACTGGCACATAACCCATAGTAGTAAAGCTGCATGTGCCTTGGGCAGGGTAAGCAACAAAACTGGGTGCCTTGAGATTACTTCTGCAGAAAGTGGGTGCACCTTCAGCTCTTGTCCACTGCTTCCTGTTACACCAAAAAGTTTTTTTGTGAGAAAAAGAAAAATGTAAAATCTCTGTTCATGTGAACGATGCCCAATATCCAAGAAAAACCTGCCAATTCCGGTATAAGCAATAAGGAAATAGAAGTATGATCCAGCACTCGTGAAGTTAAAACGATAGCACTTCTTTATTTCATTTCAGTTAAAAATAGAATTGCGGAAGAGATTTAAAGTGCATAATACAAGCTTGTATCCATTTTAAAAATAGTCAAAAAGACCTACCCGTTTTGGCCAAAAAAACATATCAGTCCTTAGTCATGATCTAACCATCCAAAAAAGCAACACTCTTATATAATAGTAACAATAATTCCTTTATTTATATAGCACACACAGATTACGCAGTACTGCACAGTGCTTGCCAAATTAGTCCCTATCCCCAATGGGGCTCACAATCTAATCAATCTATCAATATGTTTTGTAGTGTGGGAGGAAACTGGAGGACCAGGAGGAAACCCATGCAATCACAACGAGCAAAAACAACTTACCCGTTCTTGTCATGATCCCCGCTATGCGTTGTCCGCCGATCATGGACTCCGGCACGATTCACTAAGATCGAGTGCCCGGTTTCCTGCATGTGTCGCTTCCCAGGTCAGTTCCCCCGGAGTTCACCTTCTTCTTCCTGGTGCATGTAAGTGCATTGCTTTGCGATACAATTTAAATGTTAAATCCTGCGCTCAATCCAAATCAGTTGGATCGTCAGAAGGCCCGGCCCCTGATTTCTGCCGCATGAAAGCCGCCACCGAGGCACCAAAATCTGATGGCATGTGACACAATCCCCTTCTAAATGCCTGTTCTGGCGGCGCGATCCCCTAAAAGTCGGAAAACCCGACGGAAATGTGTCCGATGGACCCTTAGTAAATAAGCCCCATAGTGTCGGTACAATTATTTAGCTTTTGGAATATATCCGATTTCTTATTGTAAAATCCAATGCACTTCTCGATTACGGAACTTCTGAACCCTTGCCTCCTCCCCTTTTTGTGGGCAGTTATTCTCTTTATCGCCACAACACTTAGGCTGGACAAGTCTCCATTGTCGACAGTGAGAAAGTGTCTGGATAAAGAAGATAAATTCTTCAACCCCGGTTTGTCAGTCTCACTAGCACCACTTACATATACTTTTCTTAAGTGTGCATATTGTACACCACACATTGACTACCACACATTGTACCCCACATATTGACTATTACAATTAGTCATACCAACAAGTTTGAATTCATGATAATTGCTGCAAGACGAAAAGGTCTTAGTTTTACACATATATCTACAAGTAGTACAAATATTTCCACCACAAGGGTATAAGCCTGAAGAAGGTCGGTTTCATTCTCTACTCCTTACTTGTATAAAAAAAGGTTTTTTTCTACATGAAAATGTTTCTAACAAGATAGACAAGAGAACTATGGGGGAGATGTATCAGTGCTTCTATGTTCAGTTTTACACACTGCAGGAGCATTTTTGCAAACACCGCTACCTCCATACCATGGGAGGGGGGGGGGGAGGCGTGAAGAGGCATAGCCTCCGGCAGAGTAGTCCGGTGTGGGTGTTCCTGCCTTGTTCCTGTGCAATCTCTAAAGCCTGAAAACATTCACCGCTGTGTGTTCACAGGTTTTTACACAAAAAAAACTACACCTGGCAGAGCCAAGTTTTGCCTGGTGGCCCAGTCACCCCGTGAATATATATGGAGGTCTAAGCCTTTTTGATGTATCCACCACCAAAGGAGGGGTGTAGCTAGCATCCTACGCCAGCGCACAAAACATTGCCCTCTATGTGTGTAAAGTTTTTAATGTGCAGGAACTGGTAGACCAGTGAATAGTGTCATCTTTCCAGAAGGGCATGTTCCTACAAAACGTGTTCCAATGTGAAGCCCAAATTGGAGAGTCTCAGACTGTGCTTTCTGGACAACGTATCCTTGTAGGTTAGTTACTAACACCAGCTTATTAGTAGAGCTGATTGTCTTGAAAGTCAAACTAGTGTTTAGGACTGGTCACATTGGGTTAAAGGAATATTAATAATTGGTAGATAGACAGTATTATAAATCAGACATACCTTCAGATTGCTGTAGACATGCAGAGGCAGTATCTTATCTTGTGTAGGCATAAAAAAGAGCTTCAAAAAACGCTTTAACAATTAAGCTAATGAGCCTCAGGTGCTCCCGTGCACCTCCACAGGATGCTAAGAACTCTCCTAGTAGCCTAATTATGCATGCCTCCAGCGTGCATTAGATAATGTTCCACCCTCCCATTCCCCTTCCCAAGGGCCAGTGATATCACAAGCTGTCAGGAAGCCTCAGCATGGTAGTGCGAGGCCTTTTTGTCAGTGAAGCCGCTACCGATACTGAATGCACATGTGCAAGGGCGCCCAAGAACTCTGTGAAGTCACTGGCATGTGTGACAGGGAATAGGGCACATTTACTTACCTGTCCCGTTGACACCTCCGATCCGAGGATTTGGGTCTGCCGCGATTCACTAAGATTGTGCGTCCAATTTCCTGCATGTGTCGCTTTCCCTGCTGAGGTCCGCCAGAGTCCACCTTCTTCTTCCCGGTACATGTGAGTGCTGATCTTGCGACACTTTGGGGCAGATTTACTTACTCGGTCCAGTTGCGATCCAGCGGCGCGTTTTCCGATGCTGATTCGGGTTCTGCCGGGATTCACTAAGGTCGTGCGCCCGATGTCCACTAGGTGTCGGTGGTGCACTGAAGTCCGCCGGAGTTCACCTGCTTCGTTCCGATGTATGTGAGTGATATTCTTACGCCACAATTTTTTTTAAAAATTCAGCGGTTTTTCCGAATCCGTCAGGTTTCTGTCGTGTGAAAGCCAGCGCCGATGCGCCACAATTCGATCAATCCCAGGGCAATTCGGCACAAATCGGAAAAATTTGGGAAACCCGGCGGGAAACCGTGATTTGGACCCTTAGTAAATTTGCCCCAATTTGGTTTTTAAATTCCGTGGTTTGTCTGAATCAGTCGGGTTGTCTGACATCCACGCCCCCGATTTGTGTCGCATGCAAGCCGACGCCAATGCGCTACAATCCGATTGCGTGTGCCAAAAACCCGGGGCAATTCAGGACAAATCTGAAAAAAAAGTGAAAAAATTCAGCGGTTTTTCCGAATCCGTCAGGTTTCTGTCGTGTGAAAGCCAGCGCCGATGCGCCACAATTCGATCAATCCCAGGGCAATTCGGCACAAATCAGAAAAATTTGGGAAACCCGGCGGGAAACCGTGATTTGGACCCTTAGTAAATTTGCCCCAATTTGGTTTTTAAATTCCGTGGTTTGTCTGAATCAGTCGGGTTGTCTGACACCCACGCCCCCGATTTGTGTCGCATGCAAGCCGACGCCAATGCGCTACAATCCGATTGCGTGTGCCAAAAACCCGGGGCAATTCAGGACAAATCTGAAAAAAAAGTGAAACCCGATGAAAATGCAGTGTTCGGACCCTTAGTAAATGTGCCCCAATGAGTCTAATCCACACTGGAGGCATGCATAATTAGGTTAAAAGGAACCTGTCACCACATTTTTCACAATACAGCTAGTGGTAGTTTCCCATAGAGCCCTATTAACTAACTGACACCCTTCTTTTAGCTAACAATTGTTTCTCCACAAATCAGCTTTATCATTTTACCTGTGTCCATATATATATATATATATATATATATATATATACATATATACACACACAGTTTGCTAATGTTAGGGGGATAAAGGACCTGCAATGATGTCAGCCCAAGGAGCGCCCGAGCCTTATTAGCATCATTTTAAAAATGAAATCCCTCTGTTTTATGCTTATAAAAGATAAGATCCCATCGCATCAGTCTTAAGGTATGGTGGTTTTAAATGCTGTCTACCAAGTGTTAGATATCCTAGAGCTGGTATGTTGGCCGGTTTCTTATTTTCTTATTGATGAATTTTGCATTGTATCAACAATCACTGTAAAAAAACTATATGTATATATATACGGATCCTGTACAAGTAACACTACAACCTATCCAGGGAAATATATAATAAAATGATTATACGATTTACTAATTTATTTCCCAAAAATATTTTTTTTTGCACAAAACAAATTACATTAAATTTACAGTTCAAAGGAAACGCCTGTAAAGTTTGCGATAACTTCTAACCTATTGTACTTCCATAATAAAAAAGACCTCCTTTGTGCACATCGAATTCCAATTTTTATGTTATGCATAATTGTACTTTTGACCGATGATGGTATCATAATTACTGTACAAAAAGCAGAACTAATTAGGACTGGGCATTAGCAATTCCATAAAGATAGTTAAAACCTGCCAAGGATAACACAAGGAGTTGAGAGAACATTTCCTGCTACAGCACAGATGGAAACTTTGATTCCCTGCATTGTAATACCGCATAATACCGCGCTTCTCCCTATTTTTTCACCCGCTGATATTAACTCAGTGATGCACAAAGCATAGAAATACTGATAGCAATGCAAGACTATCAGCAGATGCAATGGAGGAACAGCTTGAACCTTCTCACATTTGACCTTTCGTTTTGCTCATTGTAATGCCGCTACTCCACGTTCACATCAGCCGAAGTAGAAGTGCAAATAAGAAGTGGTGTTAGTAGGCACGTGGGCAAACAATGGCAGACGGATGCGGTAAATAGTTTATTGATCAGACGGCTCTGTCCTTGGTCTCACTCCCCATAGTAAATTCATAAAGAATACAGTGACTGAGCGTGTGAAGGTTCATAAGAAGGTTCGTCATAAGCAGGATGGAAGGTGGTTTCTTTCCAGGCCGTCAGCCAAGCTAAGAAATGGCCGAGTATTTATAGGATAAGATCACCGATACAATGAATTAACCTTAGTCAAGGGAGTTACTGGAGAAAGTCACTGCTGTGGATGTAGAAACACAAAAAAGAAGTCTGGAAGTGATCAAAGAAGCTTTAGCCAGTGAAGTCCTTGGCCGTTACTTTCCTACATCGCTTAATAACCGAATCAATGGGAACGCGAAAATACGGAGAAGTTGACTTGTGCGTATGTATGAAAAGCATAATGCAAAAAATGCCAAAAACTCCCCAAAATTTTATTAGAACCTCATTTGTCATATTGGAGCAATGGAAGGAAAAAATTAAAGGGGTTTTCCAGCTAAAAAAAGTTAGACCCCCATCCACGGGGGTTACGAAAACGAGGGGTCCGCTGGGTTCCCATGTACCTCAGTCGGACGCCTCGTCGCTCCATCATAGTAAAAAAAGCAGACGGCCGCGCTTTACTGTTCTGCTCATTTATTCTCTATGGAGCTGGTGGAAACAGAGGTGAGCGCGGCCGTCTGCTCCATTAGTCTGACGGAGCGACTCGGACCCCTCGTTTTTGTGATCTGTAGGGATCTCATCACTCAGACCCCTATTGATCAGCAACTTAGGCACTATCCCATGGGAAATGTAGGACTATCTGAAAACATTTTTATAAAATTTTAAAAAGTAAAATTGCTCTACAGATGGAGGTAAATGGTTGTTGTGTTTTGGGTATCAAGTCGCATTGGTTGCAGTATCTGTCTAGATTCTCATGATAAGGGATTCTTGTGAATCAGATGTAATCAGAGGTAAAAAGGTAAAGGTAGATCCTGATCAAGACCAGGAGTAAGAAGTTCCAAGACCAGAATGTAGGTTAGGTATTAATGTTTACAGGCGGTCCCCTACATAAGGACACCTGACTTACAGACGACCCCTAGTTACAGACAGACCTCTCTGCCTACTGTGACTACTGGTGAAGCTCTTTGGATGTTACTATAGTCCCAGACTGCAATGATCAGCTGTAAAGTGTCTGTAATGAAGCTTTATTGATAATCCTTGGTCCCATTACAGCATAAAATGTTGAAACTCCAATTGTCACTGAGGCAAAAATATACAGTTTCGACTTTCATACAAATTCAACTTAAGAACAAACCTACGGAACCTATCTTGTATGTAACCCAGGGACTGCCTATATTTCCAAATTGGAAGGGTTCTACTATTCAACACTGTATAACAGCAGGACTACAATGGTGTCAGGGATGCTCCAGGACATACCAGGCACCATCATAATGTTGATGCTTTAACTGTATTGGCCTCATAAACGAGCCAATATGACATCGAAACATACAGCGCTTCCGAAAATTTTTACATAGGTCAAACGCAATAACTGCTTTCAGATTCAAGAAGTAACATTTTTTTTACGGTGCTTTTTAATATCTTGTGTGCAATTACTAAATGCATGTAACAGCCTGTAAAGCCAGAGCACTAAAGGGGCTCTGGAAACTCCTACTATAGCCTTTAGTAACTCATTAGCATAATTATAAAAGTTGATTTGAAAAGGAAGTAGGCCATGCATAATAAATATAAGAAGATACCAGAGTTACGGTGCCGGGATCTATGAGTAAGTGTCCCGGGTTTATCATGATGGATTTTGATGGAAGATTTCCTTTAAAGGATATCAATCACCACTTTAGACTGTGCTATAAGCACTGCTCGTTACCTGTAGGGAATGGTTCCCCTTCTTTTAGCTAAATCTGAGGCACCATAATCGCTGAAAAAACAACTTTATAACGTAATGTAAATGAGGCACTCAGGCTCCTCCGCTCAGTAATTTATGCACGCCCCAGAGTTAATTATTAAAGGGAACCTGTCACCAGGAGACCCATTTTTAGCACTCCCCCAGCCCCCACAGAGCATAGTACATACACTGCCAAAGTGTTTTTGTATTAAAAATTGGTTTTACAGAAAAAAAGATATGTTATATTGTACCTTTCATTAGCATCTGCTGTGTGACTAGGCAGTTGCCAATTGGGAGGGGCTGGAAAGGAGCAGTTCCCCCGCACCCTTAGGAAACATGTGACCTTTTCAAATATATGAATAACTCCCCTCACTCGGGATTGGCCGTAGAGCAGCAGGGGGCGTCGTTAAGCCAAGTGATGGGTGTTTTCATATATTTGAAAAGGTCACATGGAGAAGCTGTTTCCCAAGGGTGGGGGGGAACTGCTCCTTTCCAGCCCCTCCCATTTGGCAACTGCCTAGTCACACAGCAGATGCTAATGAAAGGTACAATATAACATATCTTTTTTTCTGTAAAACCTATTTTTTAATACAAAAACACTTTGGCAGTGTATGTACTATGCTCTGTGGGGACTGGGGGAGTGCTAAAAATGGGTCTCCTGGTGACAGGTTCCCTTTAATGACCCCTCCCATCGGCCACAGCTCTTTTCTCTTGCGTAGCCGTACGGTTACCAGTGCGGCTGCGCAAGTGACAAGTTCACACAGCGGCGCAAGATTTCTAACAAGCCGGATGACGCCAGCTAAAGTGGTGATCGATGTACTTTAAACTGTTTTCTGGTTCCCTGGAAGGTAACATAATAACAAAAATAACTTTCTGCCCCCCCCCCCCATTGTATTAGTCAAAACTTCAGCGTTTTCAAGTTGCTGTGTTTTTGTGAGTGTTGTCTGAGGACATCAACAAAGAACATGTCACCTTGTTGTTATACAGCAGAACAGCTTTTACAGATTTTAATATTTCCTAAAAACTCTTTTCACTCCCATTTATGAGGCAGAAGTGAAAAGATAACAAAAACTGAATTCAAATAAATATATTTCCTCACTTTGTTATTTTCGGTACAGTAATGACGCCTCTTTCAGTCGCACCATTACTGCCCTGTGTACATTATACACACGGATGTGCCCGGCATGGAAGCTTTTAACATTGAACAATTCTAAAAATAAAAAGGAAACATCTTACAGTCCATTGTAACATAATGTAATATTAGGGAAGGGAACAAGTTCTGGTTTATATGCATCAGTACTCATAGAAGGCTATGCTTCTCTACTGCTACATAGAAGGCTATGCTTCTCTACTGCTACATAGAAGGCTATGCTTCTCTACTGCTACATAGAAGGTTATGCTTCTCTACTGCTACATAGACGGCTATGCTTCTTTACTGCTCCATAGATGGCTATGCTTCTCTACTGCTACATAGAAGGCTATGCTTCTCTACTGCTCCATAGATGGCTATGCTTCTCTACTGCTACATAGAAGGCTATGCTTCTCTACTGCTACATAGAAGGCTATGCTTCTCTACTGCTTCATAGAAGGCTATGCTTCTCTACTGCTCCATAGATGGCTATGCTTCTCTACTGCTACATAGAAGGCTATGCTTCTCTACTGCTCCATAGATGGCTATGCTTCTCTACTGCTACATAGAAGGCTATGCTTCTCTACTGCTACATAAAAGGCTATGCTTCTCTACTGCTTCATAGAAGGCTATGCTTCTCTACTGCTACATAGAAGGCTATGCTTCTCTACTGCTACATAGAAGGCTATGCTTCTCTACTGCTACATAGAAGGCTATGCTTCTCTACTGCTCCATAGAAGGCTATGCTTCTCTACTGCTACATAGAAGGCTATGCTTCTCTACTGCTACATAGAAGGCTATGCTTCTCTACTGCTACATAGAAGGCTATGCTTCTCTACTGCTACATAGAAGGCTATGCTTCTCTACTGCTACATAGACGGCTATGCTTCTTTACTGCTCCATAGATGGCTATGCTTCTCTACTGCTACATAGAAGGCTATGCTTCTCTACTGCTACATAGACGGCTATGCTTCTTTACTGCTCCATAGATGGCTATGCTTCTCTACTGCTACATAGAAGGCTATGCTTCTTTACTGCTCCATAGATGGCTATGCTTCTCTACTGCTACATAGAAGGCTATGCTTCTCTACTGCTACATAGAAGGCTATGCTTCTCTACTGCTTCATAGAAGGCTATGCTTCTCTACTGCTACATAAAAGGCTATGCTTCTCTACTGCTTTATAGAAAGTTATGCTTCTCTACTGCTACATAGAAGGCTATGCTTCTCTACTGCTACATAGAAGGCTATGCTTCTCTACTGCTTTATAGAAGGTTATGCTTCTCTACTGCTATATAGAAGGCTATGCTTCTCTACTGCTACATAGAAGGCTATGCTTCTCTACTGCTCCATAGAAGGCTATGCTTCTCTACTGCTCCATAGAAGGCTATGCTTCTCTACTGCTCCATAGAAGGCTATGCTTCTCTACTGCTCCATAGAAGGCTATGCTTCTCTAATATTACATACACTCACCGGCCACTTTATTAGGTACACCTGTCCAACTGCTCGTTAACACTTAATTTCTAATCAGCCAATCACATGGCGGCAACTCAGTGCATTTAGGCATGTAGACATGGTCAAGACAATCTCCTGCAGTGCAAACCGAGCATCAGTATGGGTGTCAGGTTCGCTAGGGAGATTGCTGGGACTTCTGGTTCTTCTGGTGGTACCAGCAGCGTTCTCCGAACCCCGGCGCGTATCCGCGCAAACTCCACCTCTCGTCCTGGGCAGCGGCTGCTAAGATCTCGCGCTGTCTAGGAGTGGCTGGGACTTTGAACCTCTGCTTGGTGCTTGGTTGTTTCTGCACCATGAGGGGTTAATTCCCAGATGCTGTCCAGCACCTATCAGGTTCTGGAGGTGGAGTTCTGGCTGCATAAATTGCAGCTTCACTAGTCACCAGTGCCAGTGTTTGAAAATCCCTTTCTCCACCTGGTTGCTGCTAGTTTGTATTGCTCTGTATCTGTATCTATATTGTTGCTAACTCGGCTAGTTTTGGACTTTGACTCTTGCTTACTGATTCTG